>NC_063336.1:32547207-32603922 GCF_021869965.1 Rhincodon typus
CATCCCGCCCCCTTGACCTGTCCGTCCTCCCTGGACTGACCTATCCCCTTCCTAACTCCCTACCTACACTTACCTTTCCTGGCTCCATCCCCGCCTCTTCGACCTGTTTGTTTCCTCTCCACCTATCCTCTCCTCTATCCCTCTTCTATCCGCCTCCCACTCTCTCCCTATTTATTTCAAAACCCCCTTCCCCTCCCCCTTTTCTGATGAAGGGTCTAGGCCCGAAACGTCAGCCTCTCTGCTCCTATGATGCTGCTTGGCCTGCTGTGTTCATCCAGCCCTGCACCTTGTTGTCTCTATTTGCTACCACTCTCTGCTTTCTGTCAGATCAGCAATCATTAATCTACACCAGTATTTATCTCCTATCCTATGTGCTTTAATTTTTTTTTTAAGCAGCCTACTGTAGGGTTCTTTACAAAAAGCCTTCTGAAAATCTAAGTATTCTATATCCATTAGTTGTCCTTTATCAGTTTTATTAGTAACATCTTCAAAAAATGCCAAGTTAATGCAAGCTATCCCCAGTCAAATCATTAGCAACCAGATGTCTATTTTTCAGATCCTTTATAATGGATTCTAACATTTTCTCCATTACTGATGATGGGCTAACAGGTCTGTGGATCGCTGACCTCTCTCTCTCACTGCCCTCTTATATAGTCAGGTGAAATTTCCTCCCTTCCAACCTGTAGGATTCATTCCAGAATCTTTAGAATTTGTGAAGGTAAATTAGCTCTATTGCCACCTCATTCAATGTTCCAGGATGTGGAATATCAGCTCCTAGGGATTCAACATTTTTCCAGACTTAATAGTTTCTCCAGTACTATCTTCTTACTGATACTATGCTAATTGTTTTCAGCTCCTGATCTATTTTCGTCAGTGAAAACAGACACAAAGTAATCATTTAACTCTCCTGCCATTTCTCTAATTCCCATTGTAAATTCTCTGACTCTGCCTGTAATGTCACTCATTTATTTCAGCTGAATTTTTCCTTTTTACAGTCATTTAGAAGCTTTCACATTCCATTTCTTTGTTTTTTGTTAAATTGCATTCATATTTTATTCTCCCTTTCCTTATTGGCTTCTTGGTCCTCCCTTTGTTGTAGCCTATAATCCTCCCAAGCCTCAGAATTATTGTTATTTTTTGGCATCTTTACAGGCTCCAGAATGAATGGCCTCACTTCCAAACATAATGTAAAATTCTGTCATATTCTGGTCACTCATCCCTAAAAGTTCTTTCATAACAAGATTGTTAATTAGCCCTTTTAGTTACATAAAACTAGATCTAAAATAGCTTGCCCTCTTGACAGGTCCTCAACATACTGCTCCAGGAAACCATCCCAAACATACTGAGAAACCTGTCCTCCACAGCTCTCCTACTCAATTGGCTTACCAAGTCAATGTGCAGATTGAAATTATTCCTGATTATTGTGTTGCCCATGCTACATGCTTCTTTCATTTCCTGAATAATACCATGCCCACACTGCCACGACTATATGGTGGGTTATAAGTGACTCCAACCAACATCAGCTGCCCCTTGCTGTTTTTTAGTTCCACCCAGATTCCACACTTTTTCTTCCGATTTGAGATCCCCTTTGATTAATCTATTGATCCCATCCTTTGGTATCTGTGCAACTCCACTTCCTTTTCATTCTTGTCTACATTCCTAAATGTCAAATATTCTTGAATATTCAGTTCCCAGTCCTGGTCATCATGTAGCCATGTTTCTGTAATGACAATTAGACGTACCCAAGTGACTCTATCTGTGCCATAGGAACATAAGAGCAGGAGTAGACCATTCAAACCTTCCAGCCAAAGTAGCTCAGTTGGGAGAGCGTTAGACTAAAAATCTAAAGATCCCTGGGTTTTGGCAAAATAAGCGCTCGCTGATCAGGTCAGCCTTTTTTTAGGGTGGCATGGTGGGTCAGTGGTTAGCAAAACTGCCTCACAGTGCCAGGAACCCAGGTTCAATTCCAGCCTCAGGCAACTGTCTGTGTGGAGTTTGCACATTCTCCCCGTGTCTGCATGGGTTTCCTCTGGGTGCTCCGGTTTCCTCCCACAGTCCAAAGATGTGCAGGTTAGGTGGATTGGTCATACTAAATTGCTGATAGTGTTCAGGGATGTGTAGATCAGGTGGGTTATAGGGGGATGGGTCTGGGTGGGATTCTCTGAGGGTTGGTGTGGACTTGTTGGGCTGGAGGGCCTGTGGGCAGTTAAAAGTCAACCACATTGCTGTGGGTCTGGAGTCATGTGTAGCCCAGACCAGGTAAGGATGGCAGTTTCCTTCTCTAAAGGGCATTACTGAACCAAATGGGTTTTTCCGACAATCGGCAATGGATTAATGGTCATCATTAGATTCTTAATTCCAGATTTTTACTGAATTCAAATTCCACCATCTGCCATGGTGGTATTCAGACCACAGAACATTACCTGGGTCTCTGGATTAATAGTCCAGAGATAATACAGGGAAGAATGATTTGATAGGTGTGAGCTGCATTTAAATGCCAGTGATACTATCACTTGTAAAACAAAATGCTTTACTTTTCTATTATTCTCCAGTTCACAAATGTTGTTATCAGCTTGATTAACTACCTTGGGAGTAGAAAAAGTGCAAGAATACAGCATTCATTGCTTGTTGCTCTGTGATATATATATATATATTTCAGGGATATCCCTAATAAAACTGTCACTTTGCTGTTAGTATATTATTGGAGGTGAAAGGACAAAGATTTAATCCTATCTATCATCTTTTTGGTTGGTTAAATTCTTATCCACTTTCATGACTGCGGCAATAAGCATTTTTAGCTCATTTTTACCAAGCTCTTAAGAAATATATTTATTTTTCAGGGCTACATTGTGACCTCTCCAATCCAGAATTTTGAAATATGAAAACATTGATTGTCCAGAATATTTTTGAGCAGGCCTACACAATGTACTGGCACACCACATACCATGTTGCATCGAATTGCAAAATAGTAAATGCGATGATCTTTACAGCTATTTCAATGCTCCTGCTTCTAGTGAGGAGAAGAATAACAGTCCGAGGCATCAATGGGAAAGCTGTAGGAGAGAGAAGCAAGACAGCTTACAGGAAGAAAAGTTGAATAATAAGGTAAGAATTACAATTAAAAATCAAAGTGATTCACAAGGATAGTCACACTTCTAAGATTTTGCGGAAAGAAAATTGTTTTCAGTTTTTTATATCGAAGGCTTAGTAAATAATCACAACAAGACCTTCCCCGAGTGCTGGTGGTGCTAATTCTGGAGCACTGTCTTTTTTATTCATTCACAGGATGAGGGCATTGCTGGCTAGGCAGCATTCATTGCCCATCCCTAATTGCCCAGAGGGCAGCTAAAGTCAACCACATTGCTGTGGGTCTGGAGTCCCATGTAGGCCAGACCAGGTAAGCATAGCAGTTTCCTTCCCTAAAGGACATTAGTGAACCAGATGGGTTTTTCCAACAATCAACAATGGATTCACGGTCATCATTAGATGATTAATTCCAGGTATTGTATTGAATTCAAATTCTACCATCAGGTCCCCAGCACGTTATCTGGGGTCTCTGGATTAACAGTTCAGTGATAATACCACTAGGCTATCACCTCCTGCCTTGGGAACACTTGCTCCCTTGAATGCATTGGAATAATTGCAACACTGTATTTGGAAATATGGAAGATATAGTCTGGATAAATAAAACACTCTTTATTAACATTTTAAAACTTTTATTGCCTGTTCTATCACTATTCCAATCCAACATTTTATGGTGGTAACACTACACGTGTTGAAACACTGGATAATATTTTCTTACTACTTACTGCTAATTTGCCAACCATGTATTCATTTCTTAACTTTTATTTTTCCTTATTCTTTGATAGAATCATAGTAGTCTACAGGACAGAAGATGACCCTTAGGATCATTGTTTCTGCATCAGTCAAAAACAACCACCTCACTATTCTAATCCCATTTTCCAGCACTTCGTCTATAGCCTTGAACACCTTGGCATTGCAAGTCCACATCTAAACATTTCTTACATGTTACGAGGATTTCTGCCTCTATCACCCTTACAGGCAATGAGTTCCAGATTCCCACGACCCTTTGGGTGAAAGTGTTTTTCCTCACATCTCCTCTAAACCTTTTGGTCCTTCCCTTAAATCCATGGAATGTTGCTGGGAAAGCCATTGTGTGATGCCAATCCCTAATTTCCTCTGAACTATTTCAGAGGGCACTTCAGAGTCAACAACATAGGTGTATATCTAGAGTCATGTATGACCGGTTTCTGTCCCTAAAGGGCATTAGTGAATTAGATGAATTTTTAACCAGAGCTGACAATAGTTTCATCGTCATCATTACCAAGACTAGCTTCTAATTCCAGATTTCTTAAGAATTCAACATGCAACTGCTGCCATTGGGAGATTTGAACCCAACTCCTTAGAGAATTATCCTGAGCTTCAGGATTGCTAATCCAGTGATATTACCACTATATATAGTGTTCCTATGGATAAGAAATATCTAGTATTCACAGCAGTACAACAAAAGGGCCAGGTGGATGTGTCTGATGGCTTCATCTGCACTGACCTTTATCATTCAAGCTCATTTGAATAGACAGAAAGACGTACTTTGCTTAATTAATACCCCCTGTATTTCAAAATAGGATTCTCTATCATGTCCGCGTGTGTGTCTCAGCTTTGTAAATCATGTAGAATTTATGGTTTCCATGCTCCCATTTCTGTATATGTCTTCTCTCTGTCTGTCTGCAGGTATGACTTAGTTGAGCGGGTTCATAATTCACCAACTGTTAAATAATGCACTGAAAAAATATAAAACTTTTGAGCAGAAATCCCAAGCTGCTGACAGCTTATATTCAATGCAAAGGAAACGAATGAACCAACTTGTACGACTTAATAAATCTCTTCAGCCAAACGTGGCATTAAGTACCCGACTACAGGTTTCCCAGCCAGTCAGGGTGTGGGCAGGTGAGATCACCCAGCCATTCTGCCAAATGAAGGATCTCTCATTAAAGGGGCCACAAAGTGATTCAGCAACACTTGGTGTTTTGAGCCTGCAATGACTATGGGAATGGAGAGGAGACATTGGAAGATTGACCGGCCCACTCCACTCTTCCTTCAGCTAATCATGCACTGACTTGAAGATTCTACTGTAGGATCTGTGGGGCTGTGGTGAGTCCTTCCAAAGATTTAAGGAAAAGGACAATCTCTCCAACGAAGCAGATGTGGATGTTAGTGGCCAAGGAGTGTGGTCTCTTCAATCTGAAGACAATGTATCAGGAGGATCCAGCAATTCAGTTAACTGGGAATTGAAAGGTTAAACATGCCTCATGGTCACGCTTCACAAATGTTCTCCTTCCCTCTTTTGCATATAAGCCATTGCAAAACCTCACTTCTTTCAACCCTGATAGCCTTGTGAGTCTTTGGAATTCCTTGCCACAGAGAGATGTGGGGTCAGAGTCTTTGTGTGTATTTAAGGCTGAAATAGATAGATTCTTCATCAGTAAGAGAATCAAGGGTTATAGGAAAGTCTGGAAAGTGGACGTAAGGAATGTCGGATAGAGCACGCTCGACAGGCTGAATGGCCTACTCCTGTTCCTACTTCTTATGGTCTCCGCTTTCTCTTCCTGCAGAAGAGAAACACATAACTTGGCAAGAGTCAGAGTCAGTGATTAAGGCATTTGAACAATCTTCATCCAAACCCTGACTTTCCTGGGGCGTGGGTATTCAGATATGTCGATAGAACCGATCCTCTACTTGCAGACTTTTATGAGGAGTTTCACCTCCTTCCAGTTGCATTACAGTGTTCCACCCTTTTGTCTTGTACCAGAGGATGTGGCTAAGGAGAAGGAAGTAGGCACTGTTCCTGCTGCTACTCAAGCAGTTGGTAGTTGTATATGGCTTCTTCTCTAGCCCTTCAGCAGAGGTTCAATGTTGAGTCGCATTAGCACGGCTATGCTGTGCAGAAGAGCTGTCTGCAGGAAAGTGCAGTTGAAGGTGAATGAGCTGCAAAACAGATGATGTTCCAGCAAGTGGGAAATCACCTGTCGACATGATTAAGGCACTATCTGAAAGAAGAAGTGCCTCAAATTGCAACTTCTTGCTCGGGCATAGCTGGAACTCCTCAATTTCGCTGATCAAAGCATTCCCAGTTTGTCAGTCATTTATTTCTGTGGTGCACTCACCTTGGTGTTGCTGGAAAATTGCTGACAAATTGGAAAAATAATGTCCCAGCTGGGAAATGCAGAAAACCAGGGTTGAAATAGAACTTGATTGGCCTTCTAATCAGTATAATAACTTAACTGACTCCTTTTGCCCTCAATCTCAGCCCACAGAACCATAGACATTGCCAGGATGTTGTTGTGCTTTTTACCCAATGTCAATGTGAAGGGAGTTAATGACTGCATGCATGCATGCAAACCTGCCCCCATTTGTATGGGAAAGCCCATATGCTTTAGAATAGAAAGTTGAAGTTTTCCATTTCTTATTTATGAGCAGTTAATAACTAAACTATTCATTGACAGTCTTGAAATCAAGGCCACATTTGACTGAGTGTGGCATCAAGGAGCCCTAGCAAAACCGGCATCAATGGGTATTGGGGGAGAACTGTTCACTGGTTGGACCCATACCTGACACATAGGAAAATGGTCATGGTTGTCGGAGGTCTGTCATCTCAGCTCCAGGACATCTCTGTGGGAGTTCCTCAGGGTAGCGTCCTAGGACCAACTACCTTCAGCTGTTTCACCAATGATCTTCCCTCCATCATAAGGTCAGAAGTGGGGATGTTCACCGATGATTGCACAATGTTCAACACCATTCATGACTTCTTAGATACTGAAGCAGTCCATGTTCAAACATAACAAGATCTGGACAATATCAGATTTGGGCTGAAAAGTGGCAAGTAATACTCATGTCATACAAATGCCAGGCTATGACTATCACCAACAAGAAACAATCTAACTACCATCGCTGACATTCAATGGTATTTCCAGCACTGAATACCCCACTATCAACATCCTTCGAGTTACCATTGACCAGAAACTCAACTGGACTTGCTACGTAAACGCAGTGGCTACAAGAGCAGGTCAGACACTAGGAATACTGCAGCAAATAGCTCATCTCTTGACTCCCCAAAGCTGTCCACCATCTATAAGACACAAGTCAGGAGTGTGATGGAAAACTCCCCACTTGCCTGGGTGGGTACAGTTCCAACAACACTCAAGAAACTTGACACCATCCAGGTCAAAGCAGCCTGCTTTTTAAAAAAAATCATTCATGGGATGAGGATGTTGCTGGCCCAGCCAACATTTATTACCCATGCCAGAGGGCCTGGAGTCATGTAGGCCAGATCAGGTAAGGACTGCAGATTTCCATCCCAAAAGGACATTAGTGAACCAAAAGTATGCATTTCCCCTTAAAATCGTTATAGTCATCTGGTTCACTAATGCCCTTTAGGGAAGGAAACTGCCATCCTTACCTGGTCTGGGCTACATTTGACTCCAGACCCACAGCAATGTGGTTGTCTCTTAACTGCCCTCTGGGCAATTAGGGATGGGCAATAAATGCTGCCTAGCCAGTGACGCCCTCATCCCATGAATGAATAAAGAAGAATAAAAAAAGTCACAGAGATGTGCAGGTTAGATAGATTGGCCATGCTAAATTGCCCATAGTGTCTAGGAACGTGTAGGTTGAGAGGATTGGCCATGGGAAATGCAAGGTTATGGGGATAGATCAGGGGCATGGGTCTGGGTGGGATGGTCTTTGGAGGGTCGGCACAGACTCAAAGGGCCTGCTTCTGCACTGTAGAGATTCTTTGATTCTATGAACTAGAGACAGACAATAAATGCTGGCCATCTAGCAATGCCCATAGTCCAATGAGATTAATAATTTGCCTGTTGAAGGTTCTCAAAGCCATTTTATGATTGGAGAACCTTACTCAAAAATTTCTGGAACTCCCAGATTGTTGCAACACTAGCTCACTGCAGTTTGAAACATTTTTCCACACTTCCCTTAAAGTAAAAGAAGGAGCTGCAGATGCTGAAAATCTGAAACATAAACAGAAATTGTTGGAGAAACTCAGCGGCCTAGCAGCATCTGTGGAAGTAAGCAGAGTTCATGTTTCGAGTCCAGTGACCCTTCCTCCAAGGGTCTTATCACATTTTTGCAAACTGCAAGTCGCCTCGCATTTGGTGATATAAATCTCATCGTGTGGAACTACCTTACCAAACCTGCCATTTTAATTATCACTTGAGCCCTTGCGATGAGAGTCATGCCCAATTTTCACCCCATCTTACCTCTGGCTGTGCCTAGAGCAACTTAGCCCTCACTGGAGATCCCAGAATTTATTGGCATCCCTTGTGGCTGCGCCATCTTTACACACTCACTGCACACCCAGGCAGGTACTCAGTCTGGGGCTACCCTGCATGCTTCCTGACATTTACCGCAGAGATGACGGGCAGGGAGACATGTTTGACCCACTTTGTGGAGAGGGACCTGGAGATCCTGCTGGATGGGGTGGTGGACGTGAGACATTCTCTTGCCCAAGGACCAGCAGTGGAGACCACAACACCAGACCATGCCAGGTTGATCTGAGATTACCACTCAGATTACAGCAGTCTCAGCCACCTGGAGGAATGCTTGCAAGTTCAATCCACTGCACCAGAATAAGTGGCACAATTTCTCTCCAATGCCTCACGCTCATTCCATCTCTGCTAATGTAACCGTCTCCCATAAGACCCATGCTCTCCGCTCTCACTAATACCTGCAACATATTCCCCACACTTACCCTCACTCACCCCAAGTTGTGACACCAATAACTCTGCACGGTGTCTGGGCTGCCGCATCACTCACTCAGGAAATCTCCCCACTTGTAGCAACAATAATATCTGTGCCGCTCACTTTCACCTTCTGTCATACCTGCTGCTCACTCATTTCAGACACAAAAACAGCACTCAAAAAGCAGAAAAGGTCAAGACTGTTAGTGTGCTGCCCAGCACTCAACTCCTTACCCTTTGTCAGCAGACAATCTGACTCTTCACTGCCCTGAATAAGACCTGGGCTGGTATTGAAGGCTGCCTTAGACTTACTGAGCCAGGACTCCTGAGTGATGACTATCTCCCTTGACTGGACTGATACCTGACATCACTCACTCTAGTTAAATCAGTAATCAACAACTATTGTGGTCCTATTTAGGCTTCAGATGTTGATTGTTAACTGTCCCTCAGTCAGCTGAATCAGCTACTTCAGTAATCTTTTAACTAGATTCGTGAACTTTAAAAAAATAAAACAAAAGGAAGGTCTACCAATTCAATTCCCACTGTACTCCAAACTCCCAGAAACACACACTCATATTGTCTGTCTCTCACTCAGGATGTGCTCTCTCCTGACTGCTCAACCAGCTGTGTTTCTCCATTGGTATCACACCAATATTGTATGCTGATTGACCTTATGATCTGCCAGCTCTGCATTCTTCCAGCAGCCTTTCACTGCACACAATAACGTTAACAGCAATATAGTTTTTCATCTCAACTGTATGTGCACACCGCAGGTGCCATTTTGTCACTCTAAAGGGCACTTATAGCACTAAAATCATAGGCGCTGAAGAGCCCAGTTTCTTACTCAAGTAGTCATATTATTAAATTAAAGGTAACAAAAGCGAAAAGAAGACTCAGGAAGATATTTATTGACCAAAGGTGTGCTAAGTATGTGAAAGTTGATTTTATTGAATGGCAGAGCCAATATGTATAGTTACTGCTGCTGCTGTTTCTAATTTGAAGGAACAAGGCAGGTTCTTGTCAATACATATAATCCAGGGTCATTAGAATTTTACCAAGGGAATACTGCACGTAGAAGTGTAAGATGAACCAATTGTCTTCATTCTGGAAGAAAAATATTATGATGCAATGTTATCATTTAACTCTGAATTGTCAGTGGGTTTGGGGCTTGTCCAGTGACATGCACCCTGGTGGCATTCTGTCTGACTTGTCCTGGGCAGATTGGAAGATTGAGAAGAAAATTGGGGCATTGTTTTTTATTTTCATCTATTAAATGCAGTAAGTACTTGGAAAAAGACCAAGAGTGTTAAACAACTGTCACACCTTTAGGAAAACAAAAAACCACAAATAGAGAAATAGTAAAACAAATCTCAAACAACAAACAAATCATTTCGCTGGCATTATGTTGCCATGTTATGATACATGTTAAGGGAGCTGATGATTTTATAAATGTCAATGAAACTGTCAGCCAAGTTACACCTTCAGACATATTTTTAACAGTATATTAGAAATTTCAAGATCCTGTACATAGCAACATGTAAGCAGCATGGTGGCTCGGTGGTTAGTGCTGCTGCCTCACAGTGCCAGGGACCCAGGTTCAATTCCACCCTTGGGCAATCATCTGTGTGGAGTTTGCACATTCTCCCTGTGTCTGCGTGGGTTTCCTTTGGGTGTTTCGGTTTCTTTCCCCCAGTCCAAAGATGTGCAGGCTAGGTGGATTGGCCATGCTAAATTGCCTGTAGTGTTCAGGGACAGATAGATTAGGGTGTGGGTAGGATGCTCCAAATTTTGGTGTGGGCTTGTTGGGCCGAAGGGCCTGTTTCCAAACTGTGGGGATTATATGATAACATAACTTTTTGTTATTTATCATTCTATTCAGTTCTTCTGTAAGAAACCTTCCTCTGGTTTGTGTGATTGAGGTTTATTTGATTGTAATTGCTTTTATTTTGACTTACAAGGAAAGAAGTCTTGTGACAAACAGGATTACAGCACCCAAACCAAATTCTTTGAACTGATCAGTTCAAGTTAATTCAACAAAAACACAAATATGGCACAGTTAGGGCATTATAATCTATAGATAGATTTCAGGCGTGAGTTTATGGGGAATTGGGTTGCCATGCTCCAATTGATGAGTAAGAGAATCTTCTTTTTGCATCTTTGGGAAGATGAATATCCAGTCACACCCCAAGACAGACTGTGCCTGTTTCAAAGAAAATCAAGCATGTCATGTGGGGATTGCAGCATTGCAGAAACTATGACTCATACAGTTAGAGTCATAGAGTTACACCGCACAGAAATAGAACCTTTGGTCCAACTCGTCCACGCTGACCATACATCCCAATCTGACCTAGTCCCATGTATCAGCATATCCCTCTAAAGCCTTTTTTTAATGTTGTAATTGTACCCACCTCCACCACTTCCTCTGGCAGTTTGTGTCCTCTGTGTGAACAAGTTACCCCTCAGGTACTTTTTAAATCTTCCTCCTCTCATCTTAAACCCATGCCCATTCGTTTTGGACTCCCATACCCTAGTAAAAGGATCATGGCTATTCACCCTATCCAGGTCTGTCATGGTTTTATAAACATCTATAAGGTCACCCCTCAGCTTCTGACACTCCAGGGAAAATAGTCCCAGCCTATTCAGCCTCTCCCTATAGCTCAAACCTTCTGGTCCATCAATGAGGAGAAGATTGAAAGGGGGAATGAGCAGCGTTGGGTAGCTCACCACATTTTTAAAAGTGGAACAAAACAAAGCATTTCTTACCCTTTATTTTGTCAGAAGCTATCCCTCAAAAAAAATTTGGTTTGGCTGCTGAAAGCCAGAGAAAACTGACGATAGCAGGCATGAAACCTGTTGAAGACATCCAATTACACGATTTTCACAGACAATGGGCTTAATTCTAGTTTTGACCAAGTTCCATAGAGGATTGAGGAGGAGGATCCTAACACAGAGAGTATGTAATGCATTGCCAGCACACACTTAAAGGTCTGTTCGATCCTTTACCAATGCTTCCTTGCTTCAAAATATCCCAAAATCCAGATCTTTAATAATTTTTTTGTTTGTACAACCCTGACTTAAGCAATTGGCTGCTGCATAGAAGCAGTAACTTTCCTTTAAGAGTAATTAATTCATTTTTAAATACTTTGAAATATCTGAAGGATGTGTGAAGATTCTACGGTATAAGATCTTTTGCCATTTCAGGCCTCAATGGAACTGTCAGGAATTCCTTAATTTCAAAAGACTCTGGTCCTTCAGGAAGTTGATGCTTTGTAACTGCTGCAGCCAAAACATTAATTTCCTCCCAGCCAGCAGCGAAAAACCACTACGGATCATGACGGTTGCTGAAAACCTGTTCAGCATTCTTAATCAGGCCCCCTTCAAGAATGAAATCATGGTTTTTTCAGCTCTGTAACCTGGCCCTAGCCCAGAAATCCTAACCTAATGTGTTTTTTGCAGATGATTTTAATTGAGGGATTGTCTGGGTTGGTTGTTTTGAATCATCTTTTGTATTGATTGATTGATCAACTGATTGATTGATTGTCATGTGTACCGAAATACAGTGAAAAGCTTTGTTTACGAGCAGTACAGGCAGATCATAGTAAGCAAAGGATGTACGGATCAAAAAGACTTAGACAGAGCCATACAGGTTACATTGCACAGGGCGTGCGCTAGACGCAATCAACATTAGCAAGATCAGTGTTACTTAAGGCTAGAAAGTCTATTCATCAGTCTGATAACAGCTGGGAAGAAGCTGTTCCTGAACTTGCCGGTGCGTGTGCTCAGGCTTCTGTATCTTCTACCTGATTGAAGAGGTTGTAGGAGATCATTACTGGGGTGCAATGGGTCTTTGATGATGTTGGCCGCTTTTCCCCGGCAGCGAGCCTGTAAATGGAGTCCATGGATGGAATGTTGGCTTCTGTGATGTTTTGGGCTGTGCACACCACCTTCTGTAGTTTCTTACAGTCCTGGGCAGAGCAGTTGCCATACCAGGCCATTATGCACCCAGACAGTATGCTTTCAATGGCGAATCTGTAGAAGTTAGTGAGAGACCTTATGGACATGCCAAATTTCCTGAGATGCCTGAGGAAAAAGTGGTGTTGTTGTGCCTTCTTGACAAATGCAACTATGCATCTTATAGCTTTTCCTAATGGGAATGCTACTGCCTGATTGCCTATGTGCATTCATAGGCAATCAGAGGGATCAAATAATTTCCTTTACCTTTGTGGATCGACACTTTAGATCAGCGACTTAGGAAAAGCTAGGCTACTAAAGACGATGGTTGATGGACTGACACTACTCAAAGGTTCATTATGTGAGTTTGGTTTCTTTCTCTTTTACCTGCCACAATTCTGACTAACCACATCTCATTGACTCATTCGCATACACACGCACACATATACTAAACTCACAGGATTGGCCGCAATCCAGCAATAACAATGCCATCCTGAACCATTTCCCACATTTAGCAATGATCAAGCTCTGCTCAACCATGTCAATACAGCCTCCTACAGTGCCCTTTCTTGTCACTTTGAAGCTGTCAGCAGTGCATTTTCCTTTTATGTAAATTAGGTAGGTGGTGAGTTTTTGTAGCCAGTGAACTGTTGGATATCAGAGCTGAAAAGTTTGTGCTGCTTTACAATGAATTTATTCCCCCATTTCATTCAACAGGGAGAATTAATTAGTACACACCAATACAAGCAACAAAATGTATGCCTCCAATTTCTGGTGGGTTCATCAGTGGCAAAGTGTGGGGCAGAGGGTACGTATCTGATATTTTCAGTACTGAAGAAACGTGGATTCTTGAACTTCTCTGTACAGTAGCACAAGGTAACTCCATATGCCCTGAAGGTATAAAGACAAATAATCTTATAAGATTAGGTCTCTAATTCAGATTCATGACTAAATAGGCATTGGACCCTAAATTCAACTACAGAAGAAAATCAAAATGTTACCACTGGAAGGCACCAGAACTGGAATTATTTCAATACTCAATTTGCCATCAGCTTGATTATTTGTTTTCTATTTACTGAAGAAATATTTGCAATAAACTTCCAGCCTGACTATATTAAAATAGAGCCATGAGGTGAACAGAAGAGAATTGTGTGAGGCAACTCGTTAGGGCTATGAGAGAGAAGCCTTCAACGAAACTCCCTCAAACTGATGCATAGACAATTCTTGATAAAATTCGACGCTGGCCGTGTCACACTCTGAATACAGTATTCATGTTCTCTATCAACTAAACCATTTGAATTAACCTTGTTCCTTTCACCCTTTAGTTCTTTCCATTATTACTGCTGAAGCACAATTATTTTCAGAAACAAATTTAGATTGTTTAAGTAATTTTCTTATATTGGCAATTAGTTGTTCAGGTCAACATTACTTCAAACAAATGTAAAATGATAGAGGAGCAGGAGCAAACGCATGCTAATTTGTGCATTAATTAGTCACTGACATTAGCCAAAATAATAGGCTAGTCTGTATCTTCAGTGAGATCTTAGCATGTGTCTTTACTGAAGTTAGCTAAAAGATGCTGGAAATAAAAAATATAAACTCCTTTAAACAGTCCACTGAGTCTGTGTGTGGTATAAAGTGCTGATTTCACTGTACAGTGGTATGTGTATATTTTTAGTTCTCTGCCTTGTATCCATTGTAAATCATGACGAATGGTAGAATCCTATCTGTAAACTCATCTAACAATGAGAAATTTCACATCCTCTGAAAAGCATTTGGCTTTTTGTTTATTCTCCAGGCTTCAATTTACTGCGATCAATTAATAAATACTATATAAATGGGACCAAAAGACATTGCTATATGGCTCCAACATGAGGCATTTAACTTTGACTCCAATCAATTTACATACACAGGTTTATATCGTAGTTCAGTGCAGGACTGAACACAGTAATGTATTCAGAATATGCCTTTTTAACTGGAACAGCTTACTGTCATAAAACAAGGAATTATGAACCATACCGAGTAACAATATAGTGTGCTTCTGGCTGACCTGTATTCATGTAGAGCAGCAACACTCAATACACAAAGCAGGAGCATTTCCCTGGTTACTGATGATGAACGGATTCTGTTCTGCTGATGTGATCTCAAAAAAAGTTATTAAAGTGAGAATGACTGTCACAGTAAATATTACAACAAATCTTAGCCGGTCCATTAGGCTGCTATGCACATAAATAACTGGTGAGAAACAGTGCAGTAAGATAACACGAAGACATACATAATGCAATTTCTTTTGCACAAGAACATAAGCAACAAGTGTGGAGTTGTTTTGTGAAAGTCTCCCAAATTTATTAAACTCAGTATCTCACTGTATTCCAACAGGAGCAATGCTTTATTCCAGGCTTCTTGATCGCAGTAAATTGAAGCCTGGAGAATATGTAAATAAATGAGATGTTGTCATATATTACATTTATTAAAATTAGGTTTTTATTTGTTTTGAAACATATACGAGGCTTCAATTCATTCATAGGTCTGTTTTTGGTGTGTTGTTGATGTGCACAATGGGTGCCGTGGGACTGTCTGGTATGGGTTGACCAAGCAATGTTCACCTTTAGATCAGAGGGTCTATTCTGACAAATGCTTTTTAAAAAGGCAAATGTTTATTCTTACAGGATTTGAAGTCACACAATACGTTTACGTGAATGTAACTTGTTATTTTGCTGTTGAGGAGTTCCTATCAATTAAAACACTAAGATTTCTGAGACAGGCTCCAGGGAAGAAGGGTAATACCTGAAATGTTGACTGCTCCTTTCCTCCAGATGCTGTCTGGTCTGCTATGTTCTTCCAGCCTCCTGTTTGCCTACCTTCCAGTGAAGAACTTCACCTCATTGGAGTTATTAACTTTAGAGAAGAGAAGATTGAGATGGGATTAAATAGAAGTGTTAAGTTAGTAAGGACTTTAGTAAGAGTAAGTAGGAAGAAGCTGTTTCCATTGGTAGAAAAGTCAAGAGCCAAAAAACACCGATTTAAAATACATGGCAAAAGAAACAATGGCATGGCAAGAAGACATTTTACAAAGGAATTGATAAGCTTCTAGAATGGACTTCCTGAGAATGTGGCGGAGGCAAATTCAATTGTGTCTGTATAGTAAAGTGGATTGGAATATGAAGAGGAATATTTGCATTACAGAGAAAGGATGTGGAATAGATGCAATGAGATGCTCCTTCCTAATTACCCTCGAGAAGATGGTGGTAGTCCCACTGTGATGTTAGGGACGGAGTTCCAGGATTTTGACCTAGTGACAACAGAAAAGTTTAGAGGGATACAGGCCAAACGCAGGGAAATGGGACTAGTTCAGTTGCCTGTTTCCGTGCTGTATGACTCTATGACTCTGTTGAGAACTGTCTGGACATGATGCAACAAATGGCTTCCTTCTGTAACCATTCTGTAATTCTAGTTTCACAATGATGAATTCCATTTGTTCCTCCTTCTAGATGTCATAAACATCAAAATAGTCCCTGGCAACTGAAGTACAAAAAGTAAGTATTGACAATTCATTTCTGTCAGCATCAGATTTGTTTCCGATTTCTGATATTTGTAGTTTATTTTTATACAAAAGAACATGCATAGTAGTAGAGCACAAAGGATTAGTTGAGTATACTAATAGTAGAGGAATTGAGAAGTTGCTGCTTAAACAAAGAAATTAGATCTGCAAGGTGACAGATTATGAGAATCTGCTGTTTGTTTATACTTTCTTGTGCGTATTGCTAAGAGACTTTGGCAGAATTGGAAATAGATCTTCAAAAATAGATGATGAGGACCTACAGGAAAGATGATCCCTGATTGTTTCAGTACAGGATCATTTGTACATTTATACGTTATCATATTGACACAATACACTAGAAATTGTACAATTGGGCAGAATTTTACCAAAAACTGACTAACTGCCATAAAAGGTTTCTCTTTTTGAGCTATTTCCCACAATTCTCGGCTGCTCATCTCATTGTAAATGAACCGTGCCCAGTCAACATTGCACTATCACTATTGCAAACTCACCACCAGAGGAAATACACACCACTGCCAGGACCTTCCAAGATTCATATCAGTGGTGCCATTTTTCAAAGCCAGTCATGCCCCAGGTCAACCTCTGCCAGTCGGAAATTCACAATACGCATAGAGAGGGAAAAAATGAATAGCTTCTGGGGCATGTCAGTGGCTTGGGTGACCCTTCATGGTATGTAGCATATCACAGTTGAAAAAGTGCTGCCACTTGACTGCATCACCTGACTGATTGTCACTGGAACTGCAGATACAGGTGCTGCCCATCCTTAGTGCCATACCATGTGAGAACTCCTAGCATTTGATAACACCTTGCTATTGTTCAGTGTGAGGGCTTCACTTGTTGGAAAGATTTCAAACAATTGAAAATATTCACTTTTATTGAATGATAGAAGATGCAAATTAAAAAAGATACATTTGCTTCGATTACTAAACCCGGAAAGCTTATCTCTCCGGAAATAAATAATCAATTTTAGGTCAGTACCGATGACCTCATCTAACTCACATCTGTTGGAACTGGATGTCCATAAGAAATAAAAACAGGAGTAGGCCATTTAGCTCCTTGAGTCTGCTCTGCCATTCAATAGGAACATGTCTGATCCAATACACCTCTCATCCATTTGCCTGCGTTTTCCCCAATACGCTCTATTCCCCTGCAGATCAAGAATCTACCTCAGCATCAAATATACACAAAGACTCTGCCCCCACAGCTGTCTGTGGCAAGGAGTTCCAAAGAGTCACAACCACCTGAGAGAACAAATTCCTCCTCATCTCAGTCTGAAATTGACACGTTGCCAGTCATGGTTGCAGAAGGTAACCTTCATCACTCAGCAACCATTTGGGTCTCGAAATGAAGCAGAAACCTGAGAATTATCAAAGATAAAGGCATTGTGGTGGGTTATTTGGTACAGACCTCTAAGATTTGATAGCAATGATCACAGATGACTTCTATATTTAGTGAATAGAAGTCATTTCTGGTGATGAAGTCTGTCGTTTTATGTTCAGGTGCACTCAATGCAACATGTATAGTCCATAGTGCACTGTAACCGGGGAACCCAGCTACGTTGGCAAAGCCTGGGCTGTAGCTCTGACCCTGCCAGTGGGGAAATGAGTAGAAGTGGTGTGATGAGGGACAGATTTCATCAGTAACAGGTTGAGGATTGACGGAGACCACATAAGTACTCAATGGATCCTTGGAAACAGCCAGTTGCCTAAAGGTATAAAAACCAAAAGAACCGTGGATGCTGCAAAATCAGAAACAAAACAGAAATTGCTGGGAAAGCTCAGCAGGTCTGGCAGCATCTACGAAGAGAAATCAGAGTTCTGGTTCTGAGGAAGGGTCACTGAAATGTTAACTTTGATTTTTCTCCGCAGATGCTGCCAGACCTGCTGAGTTTTTGCAGTAATTTCTGCTTTTGTGCCTAAATGTATAGTGAGGCTGTCTCCTTGACAGTCACCAGGATAGAATGATCACCCACTCCTTCAAGTTCCAGGACCCCCCTCCAAGCAGATGGAAGAGTTCTCTGACAGTGTTCCAGACATCCTCAGTCTGTGGTGACACTGTACATTGCTCATCCACAGGAAAATGGCATTGGGAATGATCAAATCCAGGCCTATTTATCTCCTCCATGTCCTGAGGGAATCTTCAGCAGTGAATTCTTCGTGTGGAGGCTATTGAGCAACTGCTGGAGTTTGCTGTAGATCCTGTGCTTATGTGTTTCTCCTCCTCCTCCTTTTCTTTATACCCTCATTGCTTCGCAGCAACAGTGACGATAACCCCAGCTGTAGCTGGATCCATTGGTTACATCTCCAATGAACCTAGCCTTAAGGTGAGAGGGGATAGAATTAAGAAGGACCTGAAGGGCAAATTCTTTCCACCGAGAATGGTGCGTATATGGAATGGGCTGTCAAAGAAAGTGGTTGAGGCAGGTACAATAGCAACATTTAAAAAACATTTGGATAGGTACATGGATGGGAAGGGTTTAGAGGGATATGGACCAAATGCAGGCAATTGGAACTAGCTGAGTGTGCACCATGGTCAGCATGGACCAGTTTGGATCAAAGGGCCTGTTTCCATGCTGTATTACTGTATGACTCTACAACTGGGGAATATCAGGCATTGCCAGTGGTCAGCATTTGTTTCACACACAAAAGGCAATTTTACAAAGTAATTGATGCAGCAGGACATAGAGGACTTTGAGAAGGATAGTCATAGAATGCCTGTACATGATTCTTTTATATAGAGGATCTCATTCCAATGTATGGAGCACAGCTACGTTGTGCGAACGCAGGAAAAGATTCTTATTTTTTCAGTTGCTTTCATACCTTGTTTACAATTTAACATTTTCTTCACTTTTCTTGTGAAAAGAATACCTACATACTTTTAGGAAGTCTTTGTACAGGATGGTGCAGTAGGGTCAGCGTAATTTGATGAAAATACCTGAAATTTAGCAAACCAATGATCTTACAATAGGACCAGTAAACATTGGCAACCTTTTTAGTTCCTCATGGCACTTGTAAGGATTTCCAAGAAGGGAATTTCTCAAATTTCAGGTGGAATCTATGGATTTCCTGGTCTAAGTGGTATATGGTTCCCCAAAGTGACCTGTCTATTTTAGCAAGGATTGCACGCTGGCAAGTGGGGAATATTCCATTACAGCAGTGACAGTGTTGTGGACTAGCTCATTAGTTTTTCTTTCAAAAATATCATCATAAAAATCATCAATAAGTACATGCAAAGGTTCTAAATCATATCTTTCCAGTCTTTGCACAGAGAAATAAGATGAACAAAACATTGGAATTCTTACATTTCTCAGAGTTTCTCTACAATTGCAAAACAAAAGCTTTTCCTACTTATAGAGGTTAACTATTTATGTTCATATCAGCTCTTTATAGGTAAGTGATGAACTCCCTTGGCTTGGCGTGACTAGACTTGGATCTGAATTCTCTTGTGCCCTCCTTCAAAGGTAAATCACTTCACAATACAGAGGGTTCAGAATGATTTATAGCTTCTCCAGAATCCAGCCTGCAAAATCTACACATTTTCTTTCCATACAGAAGAAGATCTCTCATTCTTTTTTACACATTTAGACCTGCTAGTCAGCTGGGTATGTTTAGGATTCAATTTTTTTTGCAAGCAAGGTGCAGAGCACATCTCAATAATCACCCATCAAGTGATAGCTACTCAGTGCTGCTCAGCACTACTTCAATCCAATTCACTCAGCTTCAATGTATCATAGACATGGAATCAAGAGTTGAATATAAGAGGAGAGGCTGCTATTAAGACGAAAATGACATTTGACCAAGTCTGGCTAGAATGAACTCTGTGAAACACTCAGGGAAATACAGATCATGGGTGCAACCTTATTGTTAAAATTGATATGTATGTATACTGACTTCATCACTCATCTGAATATAAACAACTTCTCAGATACATTTTATTTCAAAGTCTAGTTCAAGAGAAAAAAAAGTCCTGATTTTTGGCCAAATCAGATAATAAATCTTAAGAGTTTACTTACATAGAACATAGAACATAGAACATTACAGCGCAGTACAGGCCCTTCGGCCCTCGATGTTGCGCCGACCTGTGAAACCAATCTGAAGCCCATCTAACCTAAACTATTCCATTATCATCCATATATTTATCCAATGACCATTTAAATGCCCTTAAAGTGGGCGAGTCTACTATTTTTGCAGGCAGGGCATTCCACGCCCTTACTACTCTCTGAGTAAAGAACCTACCTCTGACATCTGTCCTATATCTATCACCCCTCAATTTAAAGCTATGTCCCCTCGTGCTAGCCATCACCATCCGAGGAAAAAAGCTCCCACTGTCCACCTTATCCAATCCTCTGATCATCTTGTATGTCTCTATCAAGTCACCTCTTAACCTTCTTCTCTCTAACGAAAACAGCCTCAAGACCCTCAGCCTTTCCTCATAAGACCTTCCCTCCATACCAGGCAACATCCTGGTAAATCTCCTCTGCACCCTTTCCAATGCTTCCACATCCTTCCTATAATGCGGTGACCAGAACTGTACGCAATACTCCAAGTGCGGCCGCACCAGAGTTTTGTACAGCTGCAACATGACCTCATGGCTCCGAAACTCAATCCCTCTACCAATAAAACCTAACATACTGTACGCCTTCTTAACAACGCTATCAACCTGGGTGGCAACTTTCAGTGATCTATGCACATGGACACCGAGATCTTTCTGCTCATCCACACTACCAAGAATCTTACCATTAGCCCAGTACTCTGTATTCCTGTTACTCCTTCCAAAGTGAATCACCTCACACTTTTCCACATTAAACTCCATTTGCCACCTCTCAGCCCAGCTCTGCAGCTTATCTATGTCCCTCTGTAACCTGCAACATCCTTCCACACTATCCACAACTCCACCAACTTTGGTGTCATCCGCAAATTTACTAACCCATACTTCTACGCCCTCATCCAGGTCATTTATAAAAATGACAAACAGCAGTGGCCCCAAAACAGATCCTTGAGGTACAAATTTCATTTTGATGGTTGTTAGCTGTAAAATTCACACACAGCATAAGCAAATATTTATGCATTCAACTAACACAACCCCAATTCATAATTTGTGGATCTTCTCCATTCAAGCTCTTGCACACACTGCTGCAGTACATTTCAATATATTTACATTGTACACATTATTTTTCACAACTTATTTAATTCCTACACATTGGACTTCATTTAAACTCACTCAAAATGAAAAAGCAATTGAATACAGATAATATGGAGCTGATTTGCATCTCCCAATAGATGTTTGAATTAGATTGCAAAATAGTAAACATATTTTTTTTTGCTCGAAAAAAAATTTTTCTCTGCCTCCCTGACTGTACATCATTTAATGTGGTTTTTTTTTTGCAAGTTTGAAAGGCCTTGGGAGCAAAATGTATCTCTTCTGAAACCAGAGTCCCCATTGTGAGGATTGGAAGAAAAGTGTATTTCCTCCTGCACACTGTTTTTAGATGTTGGTGTGCATTTTGGGAACCCTAAAATGCACCTCCTTAGAGAGTTTGTTACCACTGGAGGAAGCCTGCTTAGGAGTTGGCAACATTCTGAAAAGTAAGTGAAAATTGCATACTCTAATTCACATATTGTTATTAAATGCAGTATGATAATAAGAATCTCTTTTAAAGCAGTGCTTCCTCATATTTGCCTTGCAAAAACAATTTGCTCATTACATTTCCTATTACTGTGCAAATATTAACATTAATTTCAGTACTTTTCCCAATGGAGAAAATGACATAATATAATCAATACTTTAGAAAACTGTCCTGAGAAGATTTCCTGACATGTTTTAGACTGAGACTTAAATGTCCAGTCTCATTTATTATTTAAAAATGGGCCTGTTTCTTATGTAAAGTCAAAATCTAAGTTTTGATCTGCTGGATTTCATTAATTGATAGGTAATATGTTTTGAAATGGAGATGAATGTCAGCCTAAAAGAGAATGCTCTGTTTCTGCTCAAATGGACAGTATTGATGACATTTTCTTTGATAGCTGAGGTTATTATGAACTGCCTTTTTTTGCAGGGGATGCTGTATCAATATCTTAATTGATAATTTTAAGGCGTCATTAAAGTACTATCTGTCTTTGATGTTGCAAATAGAGGAATATTTGTTTTTAAAAACAGATTGGTCATTTGAATTTTTTTGAAACAGGATTTTTGGAAGAGATTTTTTTCAATTTGAAACATATTTGAATATGGTAGCTCTAATATATTGTCACAATTTTATTTTTTAATGTCTATTTCAAAGATATCCTACTGTGGATACAGGGTGAGTGGTTATAGAGAATATATGGGGAGGGAGCATTGAGATAGCCTGGGGCATGGGGCCATGGTCATACAAGATCTGATGCGGCGTTGAGTCTCTAAAAGGGCATGGGTTCTCTGAGAGGATATGATGGAGGGTGGGGGGAGTGAAGTGTGATATGTAAGGGCTGGTATGCCATGCTGAGAACTGGGCTGCTGTGTTAAAGAATGGAGATAGGCCTTCTAGCATGAAGATAAGCAGGCAATAAGGACGGCAAATGGAATTTTGGCATTTATTTCTAAAGGAATAGAGTATAAAAGTAGAGAAGGGTTGCTGCAACAGTATAAGGCATTAGTGAAGCACGTGGCAGAGACAGTTTTGGTCCCCTTACTTGAGGAGGGATGAAGTTGGATTGGAGGCAGTTCAGAGGAGGTTCACTAGATTGATTTCAGAAACAAGGGATTTGTCTTATAAGAGAGATTGAGCAGTTTAGGTCTATACTCCCCAGAGTTTAGAAGAATGAAGAAGCTATCTAACTGAGGTAAGTAGGATGCTAATGAGGATTGACATAGTAGGCACAGAAAGGGTCTTTCCTCATGTGGGGCAATCTAGAATGACAAGTCGCAGTTTTAGAATAAGGGGTGTCAGATTTTAAACAGAGATGAGGAGAAATTACTTCTTTCATTAATCTGTGGAATTTATTATCACAGAATGTGGTGGATACCAGAACACTGAGTGGATTTAACGAGGAGATAGACAGAATTTTAATTGGTAATGGATTGAGCAGTTATGGAGAGCAGGCAGGAAAGTGGAGTTGAGGCTATGATGGGATTAGTCATGATCATATTAAATGGTGAAGCTGCCTTGAGAGGCTAAATTGCTACCCTTTATCCTAGTTCTTACATCCTTCTAACTAGTCTCTGTGTGTACATCCTTCCTGCAGACGATCAAAGACTGAGGATGTATATTTGATAGTTGAGCAGGCCCCTGCGGAATTAGATATATCTGTATTCCTTCAATGATTTTGCAGCATAAGTGGAACATTCTACATCATACTTCCAACAGGAAGCTTTTCCCAGCACAGTCTGGAAAATCAAACATGCAGTGCACACAATCATTTTGAAATGAATGTCCTGAAAATATTGTGGTTGGGCATTAACTTATACGGAGATATGCAAAATATGGCAAATTTATCGATAACACTGTTTTTGAAGTGTTATGAGTTTGGGTAGACTCCACGGCAATTAAAATCAAGACAGTAATAATAATTACCTCACTATCAGACTATTTGACACAGATTCTACCTGAAATAATATTGCTTACTCATCTTTGGTCAATGTCTTCAACGTCACCATTGGAATCTCATGCCACATGTTCCACCCATTTTCTTCTTCTCAGTCCCAGTGCCTTATCTTATTGTTCTTTTGTTTGCAGAGCTTGCTCAATGTTAAATCATTCCGAAGCCAAATGATGAAGTAATAAACCTGACACAAATCTTTTGCTTACGACTAAACCTGCTTATGGAATACAACATCATAAATGTTTGCTTCCTCCCTAACTAACAACCAGTGACCTGAAAGTCTAGCTTTTAAATCAATCTGCTTGGATGTGTTGAGACATACCTTTGTGGCAGGTGGGACTTGAATCCAAACATTTATACCACTACCATTGCACCACAAGACAGTTGCCCTTGAAGGCTGTATGATCGGTATTTTCTACTTTTGTTCAGAGATGTGATTGTGCACTTCTTGTTCAAATGGTATTTGAATCCAGGCAAGTAGCAACTAAAATGTCTCCACACATTGAGTTGTTATGTAGTGGAGTGTTTACATTCAGAAGGAGTGACCATGGGCCTTATTTTAGAACAGCAGCAGGTTCTGAACTTAGGGCAATTAGAAAGTGTGACTGAGTCATGTCATAAGCTCAGCTGATTATTTTAAAGTGGGTGTTAGTGTTATAATTAGCACACATGGGATTATTCAGCAAATGCTGCTCAGTCACAGAATTACAAGTAACACGAGACTTTTTTTTTGAATGCCAGCGCCAATATAATGCCAGGTATGTTGGCTGTGTGTTTGAGTTATTGACTAATTGAATGACTGTACAACTGGCCTATGCTTGCAAAACCCAAAATAAAATGCTTGCTGTTAGATCTGATTCCCTGATTGCACAGCATTTGCTGAATAACCCAAAGTGAAATAACAGTTGTACAAGTAGCTAACTTAAAATAATCTTTAAAACTCATAACATTTTCATTTAATCTACAATATATATCCACATGCAGGGACACATTCTTAGCAAAGAAATGTAGTGTTCAGAAACTGCAACATTTTTGAGTTGCTAATGAAGCTTGAAAGCCTATACCTGCCCATTTACTTTCTCCATTGCAATACCTTGGCCAGTCAGAATTAACTTGTCAACCAATCAGAACCATCTTCTTCTGTCATATAAATAGTTTTAAATTGTTTGAAATTAAGCATTCTTGTGTTTGTCCTTATAAAAAGTACGAGACAAAAAGTTCTGGCAACATGTCCCCCTTTTCAGTAAAACTTTCAAAATGTTTCACTGTAGGAAACATGGCAGTCTAATTTCATATAGCAGGCACCCCCAAGCAGCAATGGTTGGAGATCTGTTTTTGTGAGGGGGATTGAGAGAGGAACCTTGATCTGGGCCCTGGGGATGAGCACCCCACTCTTCTTTGAAATAGTGCTGTGGGATCTTTACGTCTTCTTGACTGGGTAAGTGATTTGATTTGAATTGATTTATTTATTTTCACATCTATCTTATTACAAAATGCAGTGAAAAGTGTTGCATAGTGTTGCCACTCTCTGGCACCATCTTAAATTGCAAAAACAAAAATCAAAACATAGAATGTAAAGGCAGAAAAATAAAGAAATCAACTTTATAGTCCTTTTTGTTAAGTGTTCCGTCATGGACCAAGGCCCCGGTGGCCAGGCCCAAGTCTTCTTTGCCATGCCGCTGCTGCTGGAATGAAAGTTGCATTTTCTTTGGCGCTATCTGGCCTCCACCAACGTCCTCACCACTATGAGTCCTCGAAGGATGTTGCCAATGCAGACACCACCAATGCCACCGGGTGGTGCAGCGGCACAGACTAGACTATGTTGCTGCCGTGACAATGTAAGCTGCTGCTGATGCCGCCTGGTCTTGTACTGGGCCCAAACTCACCTTCACCGCCATCTCCTCGAATCTTCGCTGGACACAGATACCACTGGGAACCCAAACTGGCCTCCGACACCGCTGCAATGAGTCCACGCTGCTGGGCCTACTCACCACCACTGATGCCCTAACCACGACTGAACTCTTCACCAAGAAGTAAGTAAAATAAAAGAGTGAAAAAAGAGAGAAGAGAGAAAATTAAGAAAACAAACCAAAAGCAAAGAAGGAGAGTCCCAGGCTCAGAAGCCCTACTCCATTGCCTTCTAATGGGGCCCTTGGTTTAACATCTCATCCAAAAGATGGCACTGCTAACAGTGTGGCACTCCTTGGATATGGCAGTGGAGTACCAGACTAAGTTCCCAGAGCAGGATTGTGAAGTCACAGTCTTCTGTCTCAGAGGTTAGAGTGTTAGCAGTGTAGCCATGGCTGTCAGTGCACTGGGATCAAATCACGCTTTATTACGTCCCTGCCGATGAAGTAAGTCCAACCCTCTGCCAGTATAAAAATGCACTCTATCTCCCTTCAGTCACTCTCCTCCAATTCGGGCTTCTGCCCTTCAATGTGCCAATTTGTAATGACCACATTGAAACTCAGTCACTATGACTCTGGGATTCTGTCAGGCTTGTCTTCACTGCCAACTGACAGGAATCGCCTTACATCCTCAAAAATGTTGGGGGAGGTTGGATTAGAGTTAAAATAAATTGAAAGGAGCAGAAAGACAATATCCTGTTTAAATGGGAAAATAATCAGGTAAAAAGCAACAGTGGGAGGGAGGTAAAGAGAAAGCAATTTGAGACAGAGCTCATTAACCTTGATTGAGGAGGACTGCAATAAAAGTAAAATACTGTCCAGTTCTTTCACTGGGTTGGAGGTTAGCCAAAGTCTAACAGGATAACAGGATGAAAAAAAAACCTAGCTTTTTTTAATATGGATTCAAAGATGCAGAACTACAATTTTAAGAATAATTAAATTCCGCATTTTTCCATCAGCAACCAAGAAAAAGGACACATTGGTCCTTTTTAGAAATTACAGAACATTAAATTGAAGATGGGTTATGTTTTTGCTGTCATGAACCACTTGGACATAGAAAAGCTATTAGAATCTTACATTTTTTTCTGGCAAAGTTTTGGTCCATTAAGACCATTGAGATTTCTCACCATTTCTTTCCAAACTCACCTCATTAACTACTGACCTCCGCCCTTCTGGTACCCCTTTTGCCCAATTATAATCTCACCTTGCAATGCACCATTCCCAGAACAACAAGCCACTGCCAGGATGTCTGGAACTGACTGGCATCCCTGGCACTGGTGCCATCTATAAAATGCTGTTGTTCATATGGATAAGCACTGACATTTCTCAAGCTCAGCATTGCTGGACTTCTCATTCGATTCACAAATCGTGTCATAGGCTGCATCGTTCAGACTGAGCAGTGAGTTGTCAATTAATGGAGACTATTGGTTGTTAAATGCCTTATTGATAGCCCAACTCAACTCATTAATAATCAGCATTCCAGCTTACCAATGCCCCCCAAACAAGTTAGACATCAAGAAAACGAAGTATGGCAGTCTGAACAGGTACCTGGTGAGTGCAGGTTGCCAAACAATTTCTTTGTTGGACTCTGGAAACCAACATCTCAGGCACCAGCCAACAGACCCTACTTCCACTGACATCGGCATCTGGTATGCGCCAAAATCCCTGAACTTTCATGTCACAGCTCTGATCCACTAACAGGATGCGGTGCACTTCAATGCTTCACCAATGCTTCACTGTAATGCTGCAGGAAAGGACACAGTGTGCTCAGGGGATACAGCCAGTGCACAGATTCGAGCAAGCTCCATCTCCAGGCTCTTCACTCACTGTCACAGCACTCACTCACTCTGTCCCTGCCTAAATGCTTACGGCATTGCTGCCTTGCCTTGCCATTCTGCACTTTGCCCCTTCAGCCAGAGATATGTGGCTTACATTACTTCTGCCTTGCTTTGCCATTTAGTGCAGACACAAAGCCAGGAAGCTTGTGATAGTTGTCAGTCAGATCAAATGGGATAGCCTTTGCTCAGGGACTCAGCACAGTCGGGGAATCCTCGGATACTAGTCCGGGGACTTGGAAACGGATAGTCAGCCACTTGGAGAGGTCAGTGTCAGGATGCTTTCCACTTCAGGGGTGAGGAGCTGAATTGGCAGCCCATCAGCTGAGTTGACTCTTTGTGCCATATTGTGGGCAGCTTTCTTCCTAGAATAAGAGAAAAGCAGGTATTAGGAGAGATGAAAGTGGGTAGCACAGCTTTTACCCCTTTTGTGAAAGTAGGGAGGGCATGGTAGTGGCAGGTGTTTTGTGGATGAGTGAGGGAAGATGCTCAGGCAATATTCAGAGTGGTAGAAAATGAATTTGGTGGGATAGGGTACAGAACAGAGACTGAGGGATCACTGGCGGAGTAGAGAAAGTCATTGACCATTTTTTTACAATGCTGACCAGTCCTCCAGGTGGCTGAGTCTGCAACCTCAGACCAGGTTGGCATAGCCTGGTGTCGTGTCTTCCACTGCTGGTGCCAGGGAACCATCCAGCAGAACCTCCAAGGCCCTGCCCACTGAGTGAGGTGCTAATTTTCCCCCGTGTGCCATATCTGAGCAAGTTTCAGGAAACATGCAGGGCAGCTCTGGACTGACAATGCTGGTCCAGTTGCACAATGGGCTTTTAAAGATAGCATAGGTACTAGGGTTACTGGTGAATTGAGGGATATCTGCTGAGTGATGAGTTGTTCTGGGAACAGTGCATGGTAAGATGGGAGCTGTGATTGGTTGTGAGGAATGCCATTGGGTTTGGGTATATAATCAATGAGGTGAGTTTGGTAAAAATAGGTGAAAAAACTGGCCAGACTTTGTGGAAAAACTCTCAACGGAATTTGGACTTAGCCAAAAACCCATAACGTTCAGCCCATGGACTCTGCTTGTTATCGTAACTTGAAGTTTGTATTACAGCGCTATACCTGTTCAGGAAGGCCATTCCATGCTGGATTATCTGACAGTATCAAGGTGTAAGGCCTCAATAGGCCTTTCATGGGAGAGAAATGTTGTGAAGTTTTGAAAGAGACTCATTATGCATGGACTGGTCTAACTGCAGGTGACAAATTTATATAAATCCATGCATCCTTACCCTGAATTCCCATCTCTGTTTGCAGTTCATCACTTTGATACATTGCAATCTGTAGAAAACAGGCATTGCAAGCTCCCATTGCTGCAGTAATCCGCCACTTAAAGCAAACTCTGACTGTTAGTTTTGATAAGCAAAATCAACTTTCATTGTATAGACTTTCCAATGCTGACTAAATATAATATTTAACATTGTATGTGCACATAGTGTAAGTAAAATTATGCAGTCTGTTCAAGATGATTGGATAGATAAACAAAGAATAGATTTGTAGAGCTATAAGAAAAGATGGGGATTGACATTAGATGGATAGTTCTTTCAAAAGTTGAGAGGTGCTGTCAGTGAAACATATTGGATTCTTAAGAGGCTTGACAGGGTGAGTGCTGAGAGCATGTGTCCCCTCACGGGAGATCCTAGGACCAGAGGGTATATTCTCAGAATAAAGGGGTGACAATTTAAGACTGAAATTAGGACAAATTTCTTCTCTCAGACGATTGTGAGTCTTTGGAACTCCTTGCTACAGACAGCTGTATGGGTTGAGTCTGAGTATATACTCAAGGCTGAAATAGACAGATTTTAATTAGTGCGGAATCAAGGGTTATGGAGAAAGCGTAGGAAAGTACGTGTTAGGAGGGTGGGATCAGTGATTATTATATTCAATGGTGGAATAGGCTCGAAGTGGCCGAAAGGCCTACTCCTGTTTTTATTTTAAAAAAACACTAAGATAGTTAGCTCACTGTTTTTGTATCTTTTGATTCTTCAATACTGCAGCATAAAAATAATGCAAATAATAGATTTTTACATTGATGTAGCCATTATTGGTACAGTGAAGTCAATGCAAGATGTGATTTAATTTATTATTATCACATGTACCTAGGTACAGCGAAAAGCTTTGTTTTGTGAGCAGTACAGGCAGATCATACAATACAAAGTGCATTAGGATAATAGAACAGAGTGAGGAATACAATGTTATGGCTGCAGAGAAGGTGTAGAGAGAACGAGATCAAACTTAAATTTAAAATTTGAGAGGTCCATTCAGAAGTCTAATAATTGCAGGGAGGAAGCTGTTCTTGAATCTATTTGTACATGCATATGAACTTTTGCATCTTCTGCCCAATGGAATAGGTTGCAAGAGAGTATAACCAGGATGGGAGGGGTCATTGATTATGTTGGTTGCTTTCCTGAGGCAGCAGGAAGTGTAAACAAATTCAATGGATGGGAGTTTGTGTGATGGACCGGGCTGTGTTCACAACTCTCTGTAGTTTCTTTCGATTTTGGGAAGACTAATGGCCGTACCTTACTGTGATGCACCCAAATTGAATATTTTCTATGGTGCATCTGTGAAAATCGGTAAGAGTCCTTATGGATATGTTGAATTTTCCTTAGCCTCCTGAGGAAGTAGAGACATTGTTGTGCTTTCTTGTTCGTTGTGTCGACATGGTTGGACCAGGACAAATTGTTGGTGATCATCACTCCCAGGAACTTGACACACTTGACCATCTCCACCTCAGCATCATTAATGCAGACAGAGGCAAGATTTCGCTAAAGATGAAAATATATCCCACAGTCTTTGTACTTGCAGAGAAAATATCACATCCTCACTTAGGGCTGACAGTTGTAGATTGAACAACTAAAATTAAGAAATTGTCTCTCCTGGCGTAGGGATCTATAGACTGAGAGCACTGATCAGGAATTTGGAAATGGCGATCTGACACTTTCATTTTAAATGATCAAACAAGGGGCAGCTCACCTCTATGCTCAGTTTCCTAACAGGAGCTTCAAGTCTACAGACCTCTGTACAAAGGAATGGAAATGTGTTACATAATCCCCTTTGATTTAAGAACAAAGTGTTTTTCATTGAAAAGCCCAAGTTGACCTTTGGCTCAGAAATTACTTGAGCCACATCTTCAGCAGTTATTTCAAGATCCTGTATCACGGGTCACCTCTGGAAATGAAGAGTACCTACACGACTAACAGAGCATTCAAGGTGCCAACCAAATCCCAATTTTAAGAAACTACCACATCTGGTGTGACTAGCTGGCTTTCTGAGAAACAATTTTGCGGACCTTTAGGGTCCTTTTCTAAGAAGGTGTACAATTTTAAAAAATCTCATGCAAATTTCTTCTCATTTTTAGGGGTCTAGCCTGGACCTCCCTATCTTCCCCACCAGGTGGCACCAACTTTCATTCTCCCTGGTCAGGCTGACCAAACGTTTAGGAGGCCTCTGATAGAAAGGCCTCAAGGCAATTGTCAGCTTGGGAGTTCCCTTTCCTCATTTGCGTATTGATCTTGTTATTTTAGTCCCACTGTTTTTAAACATTTGTTAAAACAGTCAGCTGGATATAGCATTAAAGACAAGAAGAACTCAGAGTAACAATTAACATCATCTTTTTCCCCCCTTCGTTATTTTTTCTTTATTCATTCACAGGATGAGGGGCATAGCTGGCTAAGCAGCATTTATTGCCCATCCCTCATTACCTAGAGGGTAGTTACGAGTCAACTACATTGCTGTGGGTCTGGAATTATAATGTAGGTAAAGGTGGCGGATAAGCATTAATGGACCAGATGGGTTTTTATGACAATCAATAATAGTTTTATGGTACCATTACGTTTCTTCCAGATTTATTAACTGAATTTAAATTCCACCACCTACAGTGAGATTTGAACCTATGCCCCAAAACATTAGCCTGGGTAGCTAGGCTTGCAACATTATCATTACACCACCAACTGCCCCAAAATGGTTTATCTTTTATTGGTATCATTTGATATCTTCCACATTCATCTAGAATCTTCATTCAGTAGTTTGGTGCTGCCTCAGCATGGCTGTTCTTGATTCAATGAGTGTTTGTCAGCTGCTAATAACTTCACACTGACTAGTTACATGTAATTCTCTCTCAAGGTTAGTCTCACTGAACATGTTTCTAGGTTGAGGTTCAAGCAGCAACAGAGCATTTCTCTTAAAAAAAAATTGTTTTTGAGCTCAGTCTGATTCCAAAATGCTCTGACTGAGGAATTAATTGATTTGCTGTAAGTCCAGATTGGGTGTAGGATTTGACTTTGATGAAGTTTGGCTCTGTCTATGTTTTTCAAAGACAAAGTGGGAGATAAATTGATGAAGTACAATCTGATGATGAAAAAGTGCAGAGATGTATAGAAAACAAATAGGAAGAATAGAAAGGGCTAGAGAGAGAATTAAAATGAGGGATAAAAGTAGGAAGGCAAAAGTTGCAAGAAGATATTGTTACATATGCTATCCATCATGAACAACATTGGAGAGTAATTAGCAATATCTATCAGTTGTTTACCATTGCTGTTGCCTGTCTAACAGCACTGTCGAAGTATCTTGACAAGATGGGCTGCTGAGGTTAAAGAGAAAGGTTCACCACCACCTTCTGAAGAGCAACTGAGGGTTGACAGAAAGCAATGGAACCAATTAATGGTGAAATCTGAGTTTGTGGCCTACAATCCTTCAACAACTGCGCTTGCAAAAAAAAACCCTTTGGTGTTTTTAAAAGAACCATTGAGGACACATTGAAGTTCTATCAACGGGTAAAGCACCTGACCATGGCCCATCCCTCCTTAGAAGTGGATCACTCTCAGCTGCAATTGACTGCAAATGGCACAAAGAACAAAGAACAATGCAGCACAGGAGCAGGCCCTTCGGCCCTCCAAGCCTGTGCTGACACACTTAGCCCTTCCAAACTGAAACTGAATTCTCTTACAGGATCCATGTCCCTCTATTCCCTTCCTATTCAAGTATTTGTCCAGGTGCTTCATGAATTCTGCTATAGTCTCTGCTTCCACCACCTCCTCTGGCAATACGTTCTGGCACTTACCACCTTTTGTGTGAAAAACTTGCCATGCATATCTCTTTTAAACTTCTCCCTCACACCTTAAACCTAATAAGTGACTCCTGTAGCCTGGGAAAAAAGCCTCATACTTTCCACTCTAATCATGCCATTCACAATCTTAAGAACTTCTATCAGGTCGCCCGTCAACCTCCTGCATTCCAGTGAAAACAAACCCAGTCTATCCAACTTTTCTTCATAGCTAAAGTCTCCCATACCAGGCAACATCCTGGTAAACCTTTTCTGTACCCTCTCCAAAGCATCCAGAACCTTCTGGTAGTGTGGTGACCAGAACTGTACACAATATTCCAAGTGTGGCCGAACTAACGTCCTATAAAGCTGCAGCATAACTTATCCATCCTTATACTCAATGCCCCTTCTAATGAAGGCAAGCATGTCATAGGCCTTTTTTACTATCTTATCTACCTGCGCTACTGCCTTCAGTGATCTGTGGACCTGCACACCCAGATCCCTCTGCATATCGATACTTCCAAGGGTTTTGCCATTCACTGTATAATTTCCACCTGTACTTGACCTTCCAAATTGCATCACCTCACATTTGTCTGGATTAAACTCAATCTGCCATTTTTCTGCCCTTGCCTCCAACTGATATATATCTTGCTGTATCCTCCGACAATCCTCCTCACTATCCGCAACTCCATCAACCTTTGTATCATCTGCAAACTTATTAATTAGACAAGCTATGTTTTCCTCCAAATTTTCTTTGTAGATCATGAACAGCAGAAGTCCTAGCGCTGATCCCTGTGGAACACCACTAGTCACAACCCTCCATCCTAAAAAGCATCCTTCCACCACTATCCACTGTCTCCTATGACTAAGCCAGTTCTGTATCCATCTTGCCAGGTCACCCCTTATACCAAGTAACTTCACCTTTTGTGCCAGTCTGCCATGAGGGACCTCGGACCAGAGGGTGTTGAGTCATCGCTCGTTTGCACTCTAGGAGAGGACTTTGCTGTCAGTGTGGGCCTAAAAGGTATCGCAGAAGAACCTGTTGTTAAGGAACGGTTAGCCCCAAACATTACATCACTGGAGTGTTTCCATCCCACCTCTAACCAAAAAACAGGACAGGCAAGGTTCAGAGGGGACAGCGAGAGTTCAAGTGGGTCAAGGAACATGAGCCTAAACTTTCCGGAAACTGTTGTTGATGAGAAATTTTTATTGGAGCAGGGAGCATCAAAAGCCTCAACTTCGTATTAAAAGTATTTAACATAGTAAGGATTAATTAACTTAAAGAGGTAAGACATGGCAGAAGAGCTCCAAATCATAGTCTGCTCCTCTGGCTCAATGTGGGAAGCTGGTCACATTTCCAGTGCCTGGGACCTGCATGTGTGCAAGAAGTGTCTCCGGCTGCAGCTCCTGGAAGCCCGAGTTTTGGATTTGGAGCAGTATCTGGGGACACTGTGGAGCATTTGCAAGGCGGGGCATATCAAGGACAGCATGGATAGAGAGACAGTCACACCATGGACTCAGACTCCACAGGTAGGAAGGGAATGGGTGACCCCTCGGCAGAGCAGGAGGGCTAAGCAGGCAGTGCAGGAATCTCCTGTGGCTATTCCCCTGATGAACAGATATACTGTTTCAGATAATTTTGAGGGAAATGACCTCTCATGGGATAACAGTAGCAACCAAATTCATAGCACTATGGTTGGCTCTGCTTCAGAGGGAGGGAGAGGTAGACGTTGAAATGCTATAATTATAGGAGATTCATTTGTAAGTGGAATAGATAGGTGTTTCTGCGGCTGCAAACGAGAATCCAGGATGGTGTGTTGCCTCCCTGGTGCCAGGGTCCTAGATGTCTAGGAGCAGGATATTCTGAAATGGGACAGCGAACACCCAGTGGTCGTGGTACATGTAGTAAGCAAGAGGTTTAAACCAAAATTGAGAGAAAAAAGATCATTCAGCCAAAGAAATGTGGGTATATGGAACTCACTGCCTAAAATGGTGATAGTGGCGAAAACACTGAAGATGCTTAAGAAGTATTTAGACTGAGCCATAGCGTCATAGAGATATACAGCACAGAAATAGACGCTTTGATCCAACTCATCCAGGCCGACCAGGTATCCTAAATTAATCTAGTCCCATTTGGCAGTATTTGGCCCTTATCCCTCTAAGACCTTCCTATTATGTGCCTATCCAGATGACTTTTAAATGTTGCAAATATACCCACCCTAACCACTCCCTCTGGCAGCTCATTCATATATGCACCACCCTTTCCGTCAAAACATTGCCCCGTATGTCCCTTTTAAAACTTTCCCCCTCACTTTAAACCTTATTCCCTCTAGTCTTGGACTCCTCCACCCTGGGGAAAAGATCCTGGCTATTCACCCTATTCATGCCCTCATGATTTTATAAATGTCTATAATGTCACCCCTCATCCTCACCTTATAAGCCCCAGCTTATTCAGCCTCTCCCTATAGCTTAATCCATCCAACCCTAGCAACATCTTTATAAATCTTTTCTGCACCCTTCCAAGATTAACAACATCTTTTCTATAGCAGGGAGACCAGAACTGGATGCAGTATTCCAAACATGTCCTCACCAATATCCTGTATAGCTGCAACATGACTTCCCAACTCCTATACTCAATGCACTGACCAATAAAGGCAAGCATACCAAATGCCGCCTTCACTACCTTGTCTATCTGTGACTCCAATTTCAAGGAACTATGAACCTGCACCCCAAGGTGTCTTTGTTCATCATCATTCCCCAGGACCCTACTATTAACTGTATAAATCCTGCCCTGATTTACCTTACCAAAATGCAACACCTCACATTTATCTAAATTAAACTCCATCTGCCACTCCTCAACCCATTTGACCCATCTGAACAAGGTCTTGTTGTACTCTGAGGTAACCTTCTTCGCTGTCCACTACAGCTACAATTTTGATGTTATCTGCAAACTTACCAACCATAGAACCTATGCTCGCATCCAAATTGTTTATATAAATGACAAAAAACCGTGGACCCAGCACCGAACCTCGTGACACACGTTGGTCACAAGCCTTCAGTCGAAAAACAATTCTCCACCACCACTCTCTGTCTCCTACCTTCAAACCAATTCTGTACCCAAATGGCTACCTCCCCCTGGATTCCATGTGGTGAATAAAAAGTTGAAATGCCATTGTTACAAGGCTACAGACCAAGTGCTAGAAATTGGGATTAGAATGGAAAGTTGATAAGTTGCACGGACATGATAGGTCAATGGGCCTTTATCCCTGCTGCAAAATTCTATGACTTTATCACACTCCTATGTAGCTCCAGTAGTAGTGGAACAGAAGGTACAGAATTTATGGCAGAACCTGTATATGCCAGGAATTCCCATACAGCCTAACTAAAGAGTAAGGATCATATGTCCACCATCATAAGAACAGTAACATAATGTGGAGCACATCCTCAAAGGGGTATAGTATATGATTCATGGATAAACATATTCTCATGTGCGTTGACCTGCTGAATATTGGAAATAAGGCCCAGGTAGGGCCATAGGCACCATGGTGACATGGATAACCCAAAAACAGATGAGCAATTTTTTTGAAAGAAATGAATTGGCTGTGGCTTCCATATAAAATGGACTGCTGGAGACACTGTAAGGCTTTTTGAAGAGGGGACTAGCATCCATGTTGAAGGGGATGATTCAGAGGGCTGACTCAGCTACATCATGTCGTTCTGCGCATTGCGAAGAGGAAAGAAAAAAATTAGAAAGAGAGGAATAAAGACAGAAAGTGTAGCATTCAACAACAAAGAAAGCAACATGTCTTTTTAATATATATAATTAACTACACAAATGAGTCAGTTTTGGTTCAGTTAATAACATTCTTGTTTCCAAATCTCACTGTAAGACTGGAGTGCTAAAGATGCTATAGGACTGACACTTGAGGGTGTCTTGGACTCTTGGATGCGGTGCTGGTTCAAAGAGCAGGAGGGTTATCACTGATGTCCTTCCCAATATTTGTCCTACAATCAACAGCACAAAAACTGATTATCTGGTGCAATTCTGGGCAAATTGCCTGCTATATTTCCTACAAAAGTGACCGCACTTCAAACGTACATCTTTGGCTGTGAACTTTTTTGGGGCATCCTGTGGTTGTCAATTAGATCCTGACACTTACATTCTGATGTACGTCCCTCCCATAAACTTATAGCTCCAAAAAAAATTAGAATCCCCCCATTTTACATGATAACTTGGTCAATGTCTGAAGAATGATGTAGTCAAAGTTTAAAAAAATCCATCAAGGGTTGCATGGTGTACCTGAGTCTTGGCTAGTAGTGATCTAGTCCATAATTTCATTACGGTAAGGTTATTTTCAAATCTGGACTTAACTTTTACTTCAACCGATCTGGGTGCTGACATACACTGTGAGTGCGCTTCTTGGTTTTGCTGACAGAGGGGCTGGAACCCATTCAAATCTGTTTGTTGGTTTTGCAGTCTTCATCGCTTGAAAGATTAATAGACATGCAGAGCATCAAATAAACTATTTGCCATTCAAAATGCAGCCCAGTTTGATTTATAGCCCTTCGGACAAACAAAAAGGGGTTATCCAGTAAGCACGGTGTTTAAAATGGTGTCCAGTGTAATTCTACATTACTCAAACTGTTAGTGTTTCAATCTGATGAGATTGCACAAGAGGATGGTGTCCCTGGGTGACATTCTTCCTGTACGATCCCTGGAATGAGGTTTGATAAGTTGTTCTTGAATATCCACTAGTCAGTATTACCTTCTATTCCGGGTAATTCACTCATGTGTGGTGCTGTAAAATTCTGAATTACCTTATTATTTGAAGTAATTGATGTAAATAACATGTTAAAAAGGTGGGAATTTAATGCTTAAAAATTGAATTAGTGCTTAATTCAGATTAGGTAACTGAGTTGGAAGAAGGTTATGCAACAAACGGTATTTGAAAGGAGTTTACAGCAGGACAGAAATTGTGCGAGTGATTTGCATGAGCACTCATAAATCACATTGACTCAGAGTCATTAGCAGATGTTTGCAGAGGTGTCCCTGGTTTAGCCAAAACCACAAGTATTGGCACCAACTCTGAGCCAAGAAACATTTTTTTTTGTGATTATATTCTTTGTAAAGTGCTCACGCTCTCCTTTTTCATACTCAATGTACTTGCCTTACCCCATTTGTGAGGTTCCATTCCAGCAACCACAGTAAGTACTTCACTAACATAAAGCACTTTCAAGTTCACAAATGTGACAAGAGTAATGTCTATATAGTGGCATTTAGTCTTTCAACTGTGAATCAATAGCAGCCATGGCATTTACCCTGTGCCAATATCTCAGTTTTCTGTGGCAAATTTACCATCAACAATTAGGAAATCCAAAAGAATTTGGAACAAAATGTGCAAGGAGAATGCAAATGTCCATAATTGCTAGATTTAATGCTGGCAGTAAATATGTTGTAACCCTGGCCTGCACATGATGATCCAGACTTTCTGATATATGAAAGCCAGTTATTCAGTGTTTTGAGTGTTTCATAATGCATTTTAATTTGTTTCAGCTTGCTGTGGTGTACATGATAACACTGAAAGTGAACTGAATTTTCATGCCTGATTTCTGAAGCATGAATCCCAATGGTAAATGTCAAAGAGTATAGATTGGAGTTATGGAGTTCATGTTAGTTGAACACCACCTATTCTGCCAGGTTGGAAGTAGGTTAGCGTTTACATTTCTGTCCAAAACAAATGCAATAACAGCCAAAACAGCACATAAATCCTGTGAAATCATCTCCTCCATGATATTCTGACTGGTGTTCCAGCAAAGTTCTGCATCATTTTATTATTACATGTTGTGTGTGTTGCTAAAACTTTGAAATCTGTGACTCTCCAACAACAGGCACTAAAAAAAAAATCCCTGTAATCTTGGCATGTTAAATTAAAGAAAATAATAGTTACTATGGGAACGGGGACTCCAAACCCTACAACACAAAGCACATCTGCAACGAATGATACTTTATACATAAAGGGGTTAGAATTTCTCTGATCACTTTATGTAGTTACAAGTAAATGCACTTATATAGAACCTGTTTATTGTTTTGGTCCAAACTTTGCCAAAATTCCTTCTGCTGGTAAACCTTTTGGAAAGGTCAGCATTTGAACTGCACTGGACACTGGACTTCACATTTTGTATTCATCTAGACTGCATTGCCAAAATGATCAACAGCAGTATTTCAGTCAGAAAGATAAAGGACTTCGTGACCACATATCAGCTTACTTTTTCCAATTGGCTTGGTCAAAAAGACAAAACTATTTCAACTGAGGGGAAGTAAACCCTCTTCCTATTTACATCCCAACATCACTGCCAGCATTTCTTTCCAGCATGAGAGTACAGATCAGTTTAATAGTTTGCATCTGTAACAGAGGCCTTCATAAGCTGTTAACATTCTTCTTTATAACTTCATTTGAGCAATATTAAGTAGGTATCTAGCGTTGACTGACCTGTTGGTAAAAGTGTTTGCAAACAGCCCATTTCTAAACTTTATTGAGCTGTTATTGCTGTAGATTGATGTTGAAGTACAATTGCAATAATTGACCAAGTGGCAATTTTTGCTGCAACCCATTTATTAGGTTTCTCTAAAGAGCTGTCTCTGTATTTGCATTTAATTAAAGCGATAAAGAGGACCAAGTACAGGCTGTATGAGACTCATTGCTACATTCATCTGCATTTATAGATCAACATCCTAAACTTCCTGTGTTTTGTAGGACACCATAAAAATGGATCTCTTTGTAACAGGTTAGAGCTTTGCACAGCATCTGGTGGATTTACATCCAATTTATGATCTGCGCTGAAGTCCATTAGCTGGGACTCACCCACTCAAGCTATTTTACAACCATGTAAATGAAGTACTTTTCACCAAGGTTTCATTATATACTCTAAACTCTATAATTTCTGCTCTTTGGTCCTCCAACATGACTTAAGAAGAAAGTATTCAAAATTCATAAAGGGAGGTTTACTCTTATTAGAGAGCAGTTTGACGACATTCCAAATTCAAATTTGTATAAAGTTATTGCCATAAGGTCAAGGCCTGATAATGTAAATTGGGTTTCTGAAAATTATGACACACCTAAGTTTGTTCAAAATTCTACAGACCACCTGATATATCGACTGTATTGCTAATAAACTGTAGTGATTGGGGCCCAGTTGACCTCGTTAACTACAAGGTTCTCGATTGGGGTTTTTAACTTGGGTCAATCAGGAACCTTCTAGTTAGTGGGTCAACCTGTTCACAATCACTACATAAACCTACATGGCTTACTTTTTATTCATGTTTTTAATAATTACATGTCTAATTTGATTAGAGAAACACATCATGGAGATATCTAAATTCTGTAGGGAAGACTGCATGTGATATCTGAACAGAAAATATACCTTCCCCCTTTATGTAGCTGCTCCAGACCACTAAAGTGAAGCCTCCACACATACCTCCTTGGAGACATTATAATAAGATCTTCTGAGTTTATATGCCTTGATGGCTGGATATCTTCAGGATGATCAGGCTGCCTTATAATCTGGCCTCTTGACTTCCCAGCTATTAGCAAGCTGCTCTAAGTTATTTAATGTTAAGAGGGGAATCCTTGTTAGAAACCTCAAATACAAGCTGACAATAATTGCCATAAAATGTCTCGGGGCCTTGAAATCCAGCCTTGTTAAAATCAAGGCTGAAAATCTAGCTCCTTCCTAAGAAAGCCATTGGGGGTCCCTGTTCTCCTAATGTCAAATATTTGTAATGTAATCTCCTGGGAACGGAAAGGTCACAGGTCAGAATTTTAACTATCCAATCATAATATCAATGAACATACAGTCTCCCTTTTCACTACAAGTAACATGTTTGATCTGATAGCTGTGCAAGTAAGATGCAGAGTAATTTTCCTCTGAAAAGTTAACCTATCAGCACTTTCAGTATTGTCTACAAATACAAACAAAACTGCTGAATTATCAAGTGGTTTAATCCACTGCTAACTATTCAGAGAGCAGAGCTCTTACTGAGCATGCTCGGAATGAGTAATGTTGAGTCTTTGGTTGAGGGGGTTGGGAAGTGAATGTTAGCAGATCACAGTAGTGAATGGAATCCAGTCACTTCAGCAAGACCAAAGTGTACTGTGTGAACTTTGCCAAGGTCCAGAGAAAGCCTAGTGCCTGCATCAGAGCAGTTGCTTGGCACATAATCAGGCATTCCTCACATTGCTGCCAACTCAGGTCACCCTGCAAGTCACCTCTGTATTGCACAACAATGATAAAAAGATGAACACAAACCCTTGGGCTCAGTAGTAGTCCTTATTAGTATAGTGAACTTTGATAAGTTCCTGCTTTTTATTGAACCTCTACAGTTTTCTTCAAGTGTGGTCTGGAATTCTGGCTTTTGTTGAAGCTCCTTCAATTGAAATGTTCAAAACTAAGGTAGATCAATTTCTGTCATGGTTGGGGCTTTATGCAATATAGAATCTGTTTAGGAGAATGGAGTTAAAATATATACCAGCAATAATCTAAATGTTAGAATAGGTTTGAAGGGCTGAAGGGTGATTTTTTTTTGATTACTTTTGTAATTTTTTTTTCCTTGGTCTTCCCATCTTCCATTGCTAATGCATGATCCCTGGGCAAAAAAAAGCTGCCAATTAGTGTTAGTAAGAGTGCCAAAATTAATTATCGTTTAAATATATAATGCACTTTGGTCCAGATCAGCACATAAGAAAAGGGAGAATCATCAAGCAGGTCTGCTCCACCTTTCAACCAGATCATGGTTACATCTGTATCAACACCATTTTTCCACACTATCTCTATATTTCTTGACATATTTGATATCTAGAAATCTATTGATCTCTGTCTTGAACATACCTAATGACCAAACATCCATATGCCTGTGAGACAGAGAATTCTAAAGATTCACCTCCCAATGATTGCTGAAATTCTTTCTAATCTCAAATCTTAAATGGTTTGCCTTTAATTATTGGGATATGTTCCCTGGTTCTAAATCACCCCGGCAAAGGGAAAAATATCCTTCCTGCATCCAACTGGAAAGAAGTCTGAATGAAGCTACCTCGCATTCTTCTAAATTCCATTCCTGCAAATAAGTCCTTCCTAAGACAAGGAATCCGAAACTGAACACAAGACTGCAGGTGCAGGTTCACCAGATATAATAAAGGGTAAACAAAGCGCTTGTAATATACCTGCTTATCACTGTATCCTGATGTACTGTTTAGTGAATTGCTTTCAAAGTGCAATGAATGTTGTTATGTAAGCACATGAGGAGGGCAGCTTGTTCTCAGGGAAATGACCTGTTAACCTGCTAGATCTTTGTGTTTTGGGTGTGTACCCTTCGTCAATTCAAAGTGAGAAACATGAAAACCATTGTTTTTTTCTTCCTCCGATCCTAACCAAACTGAATGTATTTCCAGCACTTCCATTTTATTTTTTCATCTTTCTTTTCCAATGCATTTTTCTGGTGGTGTTATCTGAGCATAGAATGATGGCTGGGAGGTGGCAGTGCAGTGGGGAGATAGGTGTGAAGTCTACCTCTTCTTCCATGAAACTTTTGAGGGCAGATTTTCCTCTTGCATTTAAAATGAGTTAATTGTTTGGGTAGAGCACGCAGAATAAAATCAGGCAGGATTCCAACAGCAGGTTAACTGCTCATTTCCATCTTTCATGTTTGTGAGGCCTTGTACTGTCTGAAGTGAATGGAGGCTAAGTTCCACCTCCATGAGCAGTCAAGGAAGTGGGTGGGAAGATGAAGGGTGGAAAGCCTGTTCCTTTCCTGACTCACCCACCCAGAACATTTGGAATAGAGTGGTCACAGACGCACCTCCTCCCAGCTGGCAATTAAAACCCTTAAATCACCCATTAAGGGCACCAAAAGTCTCACCGCTCCACCACTGCTATGCTACCAGTGACGGGTGTGACGCAGCACCATGTGCGAAGGACACCCAGTAACTACTGGCTCCCTGTGGGCCTGGGAATAAGCCCTCCATGTGAGGAAAAAACCTGTTTGCAAGAGCTGCAACCTCTCTCCCCCACCCATCGCTGAAACAGCTCCGTCTGCCCTTTTCCATTGTCAAAATTTACAAAGTACTGCAAAATACCTCTCTGCATTTTGCAATCCTGAAAATGGTGGGATCTGTGTCACAGGTAGCCTCATTAAAGGTTGGCAATGAAGTTTCAAGTATTCTAGGAATGGGTGTGCATCTGGGTGCTGCCAATATAACATCTGATCTCTGCTGCTTCAGTCAGCAAAACATTCACCTGAATATGTCTTGGCTATACACCAGAGAGCTCAGTGCACTTGTGAAAGTATTGTCTCAGTCCTGCTGGTTCAGTACAATGACACGCAATCAAATCTCCTGTGGTCTAATGTGTGTATTGTGGAGGCGTGCTTGATAGTTAGCAGTCTGATTGATATCTTATGGATTTGATGTCTATCATTGTATGGATGGGTAAACATTAAATCTATAGATAGGGGGTTCGAAGTTGCACTAAAATAACCATTCTGTAATGATGCTATCTTTAAGACTTCATTTTGCATTTGATTAGTTTGAGTTGAAAGTCAGAGCATATAAAAATTCAGGTAGATCACTGTGTCTGACTCAGGAGCTGCAATCCATCTAAACCCAGAGGGAATTATGTGATTGGATCACCAAATAGGAATTCTCATGTTCCACTACAAATTTGGCTGAAAGGTTGTACATCCTGTTGCAGTGTAATTCTGTGGATTACCAAAATAGTTACAGAGCTCATCGTAGCTCAGCAGATCTATTAACTTTGACGTTTAAATGCATATATCTGGTTACAATCAAAAGGTTCAATTTACAAGTTCACGATGACTCAACCTTGGCTGTATACTTAGTACACTGAACTTAAGAGTACTGATCGTTGTTGAATGCTCTCGCTGGCCAGCGTCAGACAAATACTATTGCTTGGGTGGGCTATAGGGGTTGATATTTGGATAATTAACCAACAGGGACTGAATGCAGCCCAGCCATTCTGGCAGCAACAAGTTGGAGCCATTCCGAGACCCAGGTCTCATTTGGATAGCATTGGAAAGCTGCAGTTTGCAAAGAGAGTTCCTGCTGGAGTGGGACAGGCATGGTTTCCTGTTCTCACTTTGATGGAGCAGACATAACTGAAGCCATGATGGGTGACAGGGTTGAAACTATCGAAGACCATTGTATCCTCATTGCTGCTTCCTCTTCAACCCACAATCTACAAGTTTCCGATGGTATCACATGCATCTCCTGTAGCCAACTCCCTCCTCATGATAATACTACCTAAGTGCCTTTCTCCTTTCAGATCCCAATAACTTCAACCTGGTAAAGCAGTAGTGGAAGAACGAGATTCTCGCGGGCTCATATTGGTTCTTATAGAAGTTCAGACTCCATTGTCATATTCCAGAGTCTAAAAGGCTTTGTGGGATGTCACAACAGTCCAACTATCTGTCCTCAAATAGTTTCCTAAGATTGTTTGCATGTAACTCTGTGAGGTGTTACTCTCTCCGTGGAGCATAAACCTACTGCTGTTGCTGTCTCAGGAGGATAGTGTCAGTTGCTGCACAGGCCAGGATGGGCATTATGTAGCTGGCCTTTCAAGTCCAGAGCTGTTGTACATTATTCTGAAAGGCCACTTGCAATCTCTGCCATCATGAGACCGCATACAAGAAGCAACACAAAATTCAGCTCAAAGGAGCACTGCCAGGCAGAATGTTTAGTTAAACTCAGGAATTTGGTGAGTGAGGGAATTTTAAAGGTTCACTTCTTTCTGAAATTCAATTGATATTTTTCATTCAGTATTGACCTTAACTTTACGGACCAGAAACTGAATTGGATGAGTCATATAAATACAATGGCTACAAGAGTGAGTCAGAGGTTAGGAGTGTGAGGATAGTCCCCACTTCCCTAGATGAGAACTGCTCCAGGAGTACCCAAGAAGCTTGATACCATCCATAGCAAAGCCCTGCTTGATTGGCACCCCATTAACCATCTTAAACTTTCACTTCTTTCACCAATGATGCACAGTGGCAGTAGTGTGTACCAACTACTAGGTACACTGCAGTAACTGAACAAGTCTTCTTCCACACAAGTTGTAAACCTTTGGCCTCCACCACCTAGAAGGACTGTGGTGGAAGATGCACAGATACACCCTCATCTCCAAGTTCCCCTCCAAGCCACACACCATCCTGACTTGGAATTATATCAACAATCCATCACTGTCACTTGGTCAAAATCTTGGAACTTATTTCTTATTATCACTGGGCATGTCCTCATATCTGAAAGTCTGCAGTGCTTTAAGAACACATCTCATCAGTGCTTTTGCTAGATCAGTTAGGGATAGGCAATAAATGCCAGCCTACCCAATGACATCCTCATCCCACACACAATAATTTAAAAAAAAACTATCTTGTAGCTTTCTTGTATCTTAGTCAGTGGTAACCATTTCCCTGCGTTAAATTGCATCTATGATCTCCCAGTCCATTCTACAATCAGTCAAGATCCTCCTGAAATATTTTACTATGTTCTTTGTTTCGTATTCTTCTGTGAATATTGGTTTCTGAGCAGAAAGTTTTAGCTCATGTTAAGCAGGAGGTAATGCTAGATAGGAAGTCTGCTTGAGATATGAGTGAGGAGCGCAGGATAAATCTTGACACATGCCTCGAACCTTTTGTCAGATACCATCCACAATGCAACAGAAGATAAATGGTTTGAGATATAAAGGGAAGGAAAGAGCTGGATCTTCTCTGATTTTTATTTGCTGATCTTTTCCTGCGCAAACCTTTTCAATCAGTTCAGCTTTGGTGTTCCAGACATCATCTAATTGTAGGTTAAAGGGTCATCCATCTTCATGGAGCAGAGGCACATAAATGACATTGGAACACATCTCTGTGTCATCTGGCAAATATGACTCATGTTTCTTCTCTTTTAAAATTAATTTTTAAAATAATGTTTCCATGACAATCAACAAAGTCTGGATTGAGGGAGAGGAGAAGAGACTGGGGAATATGTTGCACAGATAATATATTTTTAAAGAAAAACTATTGAATGTATTGCAGTCACAAATACTAAATTGTGTGTTGAATGAACCAGAAGTGACTATTATTTTAATCATGATCTTAAGGCCAAGAAACAATTGCAGGTTGGATTTTGGCACACAATATGTCTTCTCACATTGCCTCACTGAACCACATAGCCCAGATGAAGTCCCTGGCAGTACACTCAGATCTGGTGCAGACCAGCTGAAGGGAGTATTCACTGACATCTTTAACCTCTCCTCGCTTCAATCTGAAATCCCCACCTGCATCAAGAAGACCACTGTCATCCCAATACCAAACAAAACGCACGCAATGTGCTTCAATGACTACTGGCCGATGGCTCTGACCTCATAATTATGAAGTGCTTTGAGGGGTTAGTCATGGTTCACATCAGTTCTAGCTTCCCAGTCTGCCTTGGTCCCTTGCCTTGTGGCGCAACAGGTCCAGAGCAGATGCCAGTTCCCTAGCCCTACACTCATCCTTGGAACATCTGGATAATAAGGATACCTATGTCAGGCTTCTACTTATTAGCTGCAGCTCCACCTTCAACACTATAATCTTGACCAAACTAATCTCCAAACTTCAAGAACTAGGTCTCTGTTCCTGCATCTGCCTACATCTGGATGCTCAGCTTCCTGACTGACAGACTACAGTCAGTGAAGATAGACAACAGCACTTCCTCCACAATAGTCCTCAACACCGGTGCCCCACAAGGATGCATACTCAGCCCCCTACTGTACTCCCTGTATACTCATGACTGTGTAGCCAAATTTCATCTGTACTTCTATCTACATGTTCGCTGATGACAACAACATTGTAGGCCGGATATCAAACAATCATGAGACAGACTACAGGAAAGAGACAGAGTGCTTGGAGATATGGTGTAAACATAACAATCTCACCCTCAAAGCCAGCAAAACTAAAGCGCTGATCATCGAGTTCAGGCAGAAAGGAGGAGGACATGGCCCTATCTATATTAATGGTCCTGAGGTGGAGATGGTTGAGAGCATCAAGTTCCTAGGAGTAACGATAACCAATAATCTGTCCTGGACCACCATGTTGATGCGACAGCCAGGAAAGCACACCAATACCTCTACTTCCTCTGGAGGCCAAGGAAATTCCACATGTCCATCAGGACTCTCAACAACTTTAATAGATGCACCATAGAAAGCATTCTGTCTGGATGCATCAAAACTTGGTACAGCAACTGCTCTGCTCAGGATGGAACAGAAAGTTGTGTGAGTAGCCCAGTCCATCACGCAAGCCAACCTTCCATCCATTTACTCCATTTACACTTCTGTATGCCTTGGGAAGGCAGCTAACATCATCAAAGACCTCTCCTACCCCAGTTATAATCTCTTTCAACCTATTCTGTCAGATAGAAGATACAAAAGCTTAAACACACATACCAACAGGTTCAAGAACAGCTTCTTCCCTACTGATATTAGACTTCTGAATGAACCTGTCAAATTTCAAACCTAATGCTTATCTTGCTTTTGTGAACCTTCTTTGCAGCTGTATCTTTGTATTCCTTACCCTGTTCAATCACCCTATGATCTTTGTATGATCTGCCTGTACTGCACGCAAAACAAAACTTTTCACTGTACTTAGGTACATGTGACAATAATAATAATAAATCAAATCGAACATGACTTTAAACCTGTCTCAATCTCAAAGCATTGTAACAAGAACTTGTACTTAGATAGCAAATTGCACACAGTAAGATGTTCCAAGGAACTGTACGGACACTGTAAAAGAAAGAAAAATATACTGTTGAGCCACATAAAGAGGAATTAGGACTGTTGAGCAAAAGCTTACTCAATGAGGTAGGTTCTAAGATGTGATTAAATGAAGACATTAGGTGGATTAAGAGAGGTGACACAGTGGCACAGTGCTTAGAACTGTTACCTCACAGCACCAGGGACTCAGGTTTGATTCCAACCTTGGGGCAAATGTCTGCATGGAGTTTACAGATGAGGGGAAGTGTGTTCTCACTCAGTTGTGTATTTTCGATAAGCAATCTGGAAACCTAGAGACTGCAGAAGGCTCACAAGAGATAGTGGTGAATCAGCCAGCAGTGAGGGCTGGGTGACTTAATGTAGATTGGGAGAGGTAGCCAAGAGGAAGAATTTATAAAATGTATGCAGGACAGCTCCCTGGAACAGTATGTTATGAATTTAGCCATTGATCAAGCTATTTTGGATCTGGTGATGTATAAAAAGTAAGGCAGGTTTAATAAATGATCTCAGAGCAAAAGATGTTCTAGGAAACAGTGACCATAACATAATATAATTTAGCATTCTGTTTGAGGGGGACAAACTTCGGTTGGAGACAACAGTATACCCAACCTAAGTAAAGACATTACACAGGAATGAGGGTAGAATTTGCTAGAATTATCAGGGAAAGCAGTTTCAAGATATTTAAAGATAGTTGAAGACAATGGCAGGCAATTAAGAAAGAAGTTCATAGTCCAGTGAGAGTGAAGCATTCTAGGTGGGCCATAAGCCAGCTATGGTTATCTAGGGAAGGTAAAGGCAGCATCACATTAAAAAAAACCAATTTGACAAAGATTAATGTTAAGTCAGGAGATTGGGAAAGTTTCAAAAGCTACCAAAAATAACCTAAAAATAAGGGAGAAATAAACTTTGACGGGAAATTTGCAAGTAATATCAAGATGAACAGCAAAAGCTTCTTTAAATGTATTAAAAGGAAGCGAGAGATCAAAGTTAATATAGGCATTTAGAAAATGAGGCTGAGAAAGTAATAATGGGGAACTAGGAAATGGCAGAGGAGTTGAATAAAGACATTGCATCAGTATTCACAGTAGAAGACCCCAATAGCATTCCAAAACTACTAAATAATCAAGGGGCAAAAGGAAGAGAGGAAATGAATGAAATAACTATGACTACAGAAAAAGTACTAGGAAGCTAATGGGGCTAAAGACCAATAAGTCTCTGGACCTGATGGGATCATCCTTGGATATCACATAGAGCTATAGAGATAGTGGGTACACTGGTTGTGATCTTCAAAGAATCCTTAAATTCTGGAGAAGCCTCATGGATTAGAAAACTGCCAATGTAACATGTTTATTTAGAAAGGGAAAGAAGCAAAAAACATTAACTATTGGCCAGTTAGTTTGACATTTGTTATTGGAGAAATATTAGGGCCTATTACGAAGGATGTAATCAGCACAGCATTCAGAAATACATAATATGATCAAACAGAGTCAGCATGGCTTCACAAAAGAGAAATCATACTGATGGATTTATTTGAAATCTTTTAAATAGATGGTAGGCAGAATAGAAAGCTTCAGCCAGAGCTTGTCCGCTCCATCTGTCTCTTTTTCTTTCTGTTCTCTTCTTTCTTCCCGGTGATGCCCTGAACTCCTGGCCTCAGCATGGACTCGGGCTGTCAGTCTCAGCACAGATTTGGACTCCTGGCCTCAGTATGGATTCACATTCCCGACCTCAGGGTGGATTCAGGCTCCCGGCTTCAGCACGGATTCAGACTCCCGGCATCAGTACGGATTCAGACTCCTGGCCTCAGTACTGATTCAGCCTCCCGGCGTCAGTACGGATTCAGACTCCCGGCGTCAGTACGGATTCAGACTCCCGGCCTCAGTACTGATTCAGACTCCCGGCGTCAGTACGGATTCAGACTCCCGGCCTCAGTACTGATTCAGATTCCCGGCGTCATTACGGATTCAGACTCCCGGCGTCAGTACGGATTCAGACTCCCGGCCTCAGTACTGATTCAGACTCCCGGCGTCAGTACGGATTCAGACTCCTGGTGTCAGTATGGATTCAGACTCCCGGCCTCAGTGTGGATTCAGACTCCCAGCTTCGGTGCTGACCTGGCAAGGCATCCTCTTGGCCCAGTGTGACATCTTCTTAGCCAGGCGTGGCAGTCTCTTGGCCCAATGTGGAGGTCTCTCAGCGGCTTGATATGGCTGCCTCTTGGCAGCCCATGGCTGTCTTTCAGCCTAGCGTGACCTCAGTGTGGACTTCCAGCCTTGAGACAATTCACGGACTGATGGCAAGGTGCCAGCATGGTCTGGGTTGGACAGACTGTTATTCTGAATTTTTTATTTCTATGGGTTCCTAATTTATTCCTATGACCTGTAATGCTGGACTTCTTATTTCTTTGTTTTTCTAATTTTATTTTTCTAAAAACTTGTACTGAAGAATCTGTACATAGGTACCTTATAGCTAAGATGGTGCTGAAAGTGGCAACTTGTAAACTTTTTACTGCACTTGTTTGAGTATACGTGACAATAAAACTAATTCAGGTTCAAATGTAAACGATAACAGGCAAGATAGATAAAGGGAAATAGTGGATGTACTATTTTTGGATGTTCAGAAAGCATTTGATAAGATACTTAGTAAGATAAGGGCCAGTGTTATTGGGTGCAGTATATTAGCATAGGAAGAGGATTGGCTAACTAGTAGAAATCAGAGATAGTAAGAGGAGCAGGATGTCCTCTGATGCTGCCTAGTAGAAATCAGAGATTTAAGATATGGGAGAATTTTCAAGTTGTCAACCTGTAACTTGTCGAATGCCACAGGGATCAGTGCTGGAACCATAATTATTTATCCTATATATTAATAACTTGGATAAGGAAAGTGCATATAATGTAGCCAAGTTTGTGGATGTCACAAAAATAGGTGCAGAGGCAAGTGGTGAGGGTAACCCAAACAGCCTACCGAGGGAAATATAAAGATTCATTAAGTGGGCAGAAACCTGGCAGATGGAATGTAATGAGGGAAATTGCAAGGTTATGCACTTTGGCAGAAGGTATAGAGGAGATGAATATTATTTAAGTGGAAAAAACTGCAGAAAGCTCGAGCACAGACAGATTTGGGAGTCCTTGGGTCCAATGTTATTTGGGGGCTTTTGAGTTAATGATTGGATGATGGTAACCTTAATTAAAAAGCAACCATTGAGCTCCTTTCACTTATTGATGGAGGTGAAGGGGGATGAGACAAGAAACAGTAGATTAAGAAAATGTTTTGCAGAAGCAAAAACCTATTAGGTTAATTTGCATTCCAGATAATCCTGGAATAGTCAGCAATTTTCACTGATGAGATCAATTACGAATAATGTGATTCAGCCAGATATGATGCTAAATGACTAATCCAGTTGACTGCCATGGCTATTCGGATTTCTGGTCTTGGACTTAAGGAAGCAGAGATAAGGATTGTAACAAGTGACTAGCTAAGTTGAAAGAAAGTAACGGTCTTCATTGGGGCCACTGGGTGAAGGATGGAAGTGAGGGTGTAAATGAGCATTTAAGCAGCCAATAAGCTGCAAGAGATAGTGATAACTTTTCCTGTAGACCTTCAAATAGAAAGAGAATATTCTGTACACATCCTGACTCTCTCTGCTTGTTGTTTGTTGTACCGCAGATCCAAATCCTGAAGCAGTCAGAAAGACTCCACTTTGGAAATGTCTTGATGGCTGCTTGAAATACATTTTGCTATTTGTTAGCTTTCCTCTCTGTATGAATTACAAAAAAAACACTTAGTGTCTTGGACATAATAACATCAACACAGTCAATTGGGTGCCTGTGTTGCTTTAAATGAAGTAAGTTGACTGGGATTTTTTGAGTTGTGTAACAATTTTTTTCCTAATTATTTTATGAAAAGATTGGCATGGGATGTCTACTTAAGATGTTAATTCCAGTTGACATTCGATAAAACATTGTTAAATTTATTCACATGACATAAACAGAAGAATGTTTGGTTAATTTGTGTTTTTTTTAAATAATTATTCCATTAGTTCAGCTGTTATCTTTTTTATGTGCTTGGTTACAGCTAAACTGGTTAAGGAATGAGACTGTCTTTTTTTAAACATTTAGTGTTGAGGTTTGTTCAAAAGTTGATTGATTCCATTTACGACTTTCAATTTATCTTTTTCAAAAATGCAGCACTTTTCTATGTCCCCTTTGTCCTCATTTTCACTCACCACTCAGTCTGTATTTCCTCTTGCAGTTGGTAAAGTGGAAAGATTAGTGCAAAACCTGTCAACGTGTCACGAGGTTGACAGGAGAAATAACCAAATGTTTGAATTAATTCTTTTAATTGGATATGCAATGGAGTTATAAATGTAAAGTACAGTCCAGAACTTCCAGCAACTTTAAAGGGCTGTTTGAATCTTTGTGATAAGCACTTGAATAGTTTGCCAAGAGAATTGATCCTTGGATCAGAAATCTTAGAAACTGTGGACTTAATTGACTAGTTCCAAGTTCTTTGAACTGTAATCCATTTAATGGTTTACTCAGCTGTTCGGGACAGCAAAAAAAAACTAAATAGACATGAAAAATGTCAAAATATTTTGTATTGTAAGATATGGAGTTACCTTTGGTTAATTTTGGCAGTTGATGTGTGGTTTCATGTGTTAAATGTTAAAGATTGATGATTCAACAAGTATATGCCTGGATCATGTTATTGTATGTCGTATGTATGTTATTTTGTTATACTTGGATTAAGATTCAATACAATAGCAAATTGTTGAATTATATGGAATTCTGTGCTTGGCATTTGAATTGAAATTAATCTTGAATCTGATGGGCATTTATAGTAGATTTGACAATATTGGAGTTTTATTTGCTTATGATTGAAGTGCAATATTGCTGAAAATACTTTCTATTTGGAAACTGCAATTGAAAGAACAGAACAGACACATATAACAATGACTGCTGTTCTCTCTATTCCGACTCAGCTCTATGCAGAGATACCTGTGGAAAATATATTGCAGTGACATGGAGGAGAAACTGTGTGGAGTCCAGCAAAATTTTGCTGGGGTATTTTCTTTCAATGTAAAGAACTACACACATGTTGCCTCTTCCTTTGCTGGTGTACTCAGTTATTCACAGACTCCAGTTTTTCAGCCTAAGACTATTTTTATTTTTGGGTGATAGCATTAGAAGAACAATATTATTTCAGCAGCCAATTAATGGAAATGAAAATCTGGAGAAATTTATAATGATTACATAGGATCATATAGGACATGAAAACAAACTATTTGGCCGAACTAATCCATTCAGTACTTATGCTCTAAGGCTCCTCCTATGTTTTCTTGCCTCGATCTACCATTGTAACCCTCTGTTCTCTTTTCCATCAAATGCTTGTCTAGTGTCCTCATAGAAACACCTATATAGTTTGCTTCAACCACACTCTGCTTGTACGTTCCACATTCCTATCACGTTTTAGGTAAAGAAATTTCTTCTGAATCCCTATTGGATTTTTTGGCGACTATCTTAAGCTGTTGATCTTCAGTCAATTTCTTCCTCACAGAAGCAGACATTATCTCTGTATTCACTCTATCAAAACCTTTCATACTATTAAACACTCCATTAGGTCAAGTACCAGCCTTCTTTTATCAAAAAAACAGAAACCCAGCCTGTCAATCCTTTCCTGATAATTATACTCACACATTTCTAGTATCATCCTGCTGAACCCTCTCAGCATCTTTTTACTTTTCTTATAATATAGTGACCATAATTACATGCAGTATTCTAAGTGTAGTCTAAATAAGAGTTTATACAGGTTTTACATAGCTTCAACTGACTTTAATGGGATCTCTCTAGAAGTTACTCCCGATGTTCAGTTTGCTTTTAAATTGTCTCTCAACTATTAGCAATTAATGTACTTCTAACCTAAGATCCCATTGTTCACCTACACCATCTAGACTTGTAACCTCCAGATAATATATGACTTTTCAATTTGTCCCACTAAATTAATTACCTCACTTTTTCAGTCTTCAACTTCATTTACCAATTATCCCTCATCTGTACACTTGAAAATGTTATCATATCACTTGTTGTAGTTCTCCTCCATGTTGACTATACCTCCCAATTTTCTGTTAAATTTAGAAATATGTTTTTGATTCCAAAATCCATATCATCAGTGCAAATTGTGAACAGTAGTGGTCTCAGCAGTGGTCCTTATGGAACACTACTTTAGTCAATCTAAATAACTATCCTTTACTTCCAAACATTGCTTTCTGTTTTTAAACAAACTAACAATTCCATCAGCCCTTTGTCCCCTGACTCCACACTGTCTAACATTATTCATTAGTCCACATTGGAGCACCTTATTAGCCATCTTTTGAAAATTCAGGTCAGAATTGATAGTGCTCTGTACTTTTGATCAAAGTCAAAATGATTTCCCTCTGTCATCAGTGCTCAAGCAAATCTATTTTTAAACAAATCATCATAAAGACAGAAATGAGAAAAATAGTATCAAACTTGGGTCCCCATTTTGTATTGTTAAAATTAACATGTCAGAAGTTACTGGGATTGCTCAATATATCTGAAAATAATTGAAGTTAGCTGAATAATTTTAGCTTTTGTTTTGAAGGTTTCCTTTTCTTGCTATTCTCTCCAGTCATTTTCTATGCATTGCTGTATTGAAATATGCATGATTTAAGAGTGATTTGTTGCCTAGTGTGAAGCTTCGCGATTTTGTCAGGAGTGGAAACGAGAATTTTCCACAATGTCAGATCATATCTGCTAAATTATTTTTTCCACAAGGGTTATCACAACCTGAAAGTTTAATGATTCACTATAATTTCCAAAAATATTGCATCTATCTCTTGATGAGCAATAGTGCTTCTGATTTTCAAAAAAAATCCTTGTAAATCTGAAGGGATCATGCTATGATGGTGATGTAGCATCACATGACTAAGAGAGAGCTAGAGAGATCTCATGGATGAGACTCTTTGAGTTTGTGGAGACTGGATTGAGTGTTTGTTTGTAAATGAAATGGTTGTTGAAATGTATGCAGTTTACCACCGGGTCATTTAAAAGACAGTAAGACCTCCATTCATGACCAGAAGACAAAACAATCCTGATCTGCCACATCAGAAAAGTTGTTGAAATCTTTGCAAACAACATTAAGTCCAGGACTTGGGCTTTTTTAAAGCTGGAATGCAGCACATATGCATTCTTTTCACTTGTGGTGCCAGATATATTATGATCTTAGTAACCTTAGAGAAATCCTAACATTTGCTGGATACGTCTGGCACAAGGGCCCTCTGGATGGGATCCATGTGCAAGAGGCACGCTCCCAGTTAAAGAAAAGAAGCTCTGTTTAATCTTTGGTTTGTGTATGCTCTCTTGGATAACTTCACTATCTTTGTAGGATAGTGCAGTTTGGTGATGACAAGGAAACATAACCTATAATTTATTGCACGTTTTGGAGAGACTTAATTTGCATTTAAGCCTGATTAACCTGTTGGCATGTTGCATTTTCTAGCCATTTATAGTCAATCACGATAAACTTATTAAGCAAGTTCTGAGTGGTAAGTTCTTAATTTTACTGTACCATTTTCAATATCTCAATCTTGTTTTTTGTATTAAGTTTACCTGTAAATATTATTTATTTAAAGTTTTTTTTAAGATGTAATAAATATTATGATGAAACAGTTACCCTTGCACTTGACCAGCATTAACATGATGACATTAATGATGATACAATTATCCACAATGCGTAACTGTAAATCTTAAAAATGTAATTGGCCCAAGAAATAAAGATTTCATGGAAGATGCTAGCCATTTAAATGTTAAAACCTTTCTTACAAAGTTTCATCACAAATCTTTATTGTATATTTGTTGCAAGAGGAACACTTATTGCCCACCCTGGTGACCTTGAGAATTTGGTGGTGAGCTACGTTCTTAAAACACAGCAGTCCGTGGGTGCAGGCACATCAAAGTGTTGCAGAGCAAAGAACTGACATAACAATAGGAAAAAAAATGATGATATAGTTCAAGTCAGAATGGTGTGTGTTGTGGAACTTGCAGATGGTGATGTTTCAGGCTGACAATCAACACTGGTAATAACCAGCAGCTTGGGTAGTTGTAAGTTCCAGTCAGATTATAGAGGGGTGTATACCGGGGTAATTCGTAAGTTACAGTCAAATCACGGAAGGGTTTGAACTGTACTAGTTCATATAAGTTTAAGTCAACTTTCTATAGGGTTTTTGTGTAGTTGGTTTGAGCAGTTTTTGGGCAAGTCGCAAGGGAATTTGTATGGGGGAGGGAATTTTGTGAGTTTGATAAACAAATCTGCAGTTGAGCTAAACTCAGTGTTGTGTGCATTTAGTTCTCCTAATGCCTGAAGTCCAAGAAATATCGCAAGGGGGAAGTGAGCAGAAAAACTTGCAAAAGGTATTTTCGAAGGAGGTTTGGCAAGTTGCTGCAGTATGGCTTGCAGATTGTACACACTGCTGGCATAGTGCGCTAGTGATGGCAGTGAATGTTTACAATGGTCTCAATGAAGAGGGTAACTTTGTCTTGAATAGTGCTGGGGGCTTTGAGTGTTGATGGAACTGTGCTCATCGTGACAAGTAGAAAATATTCGGCCATACTTCTGACTTAAACCTTGGCAGGCGTTTCTTTGGGGAATCGAGGGATTTCAGAATTCTCCTGCAAATCTGAAAACCTATTCTTTCCCTCCCCTTTCAGCATGTCTATGGCATTTTTTCCTCTGCGGACACCCTAGTCAACACTCATTCACCCCATTCACTGCAGCTTCTTTCTATTCAAGCATTGGAGATGCAACCCCTGTCCTTTCACTTTCTCCTTCCACATCATCCAAGGCTCCAAACCCTCCTTCCATGTGAAACAATGATTTACTTGTACTTCTTTCAATTCAGTCTCCTGTGTATGTTGCTCACAATGTGTTCTCCATTAGAATAGGGAGACCAAAAACAGATTGAGTGACTGCTGTATGACATACCTCCATTCATTCAACACACATGGCTTTAAGTTTCCAATTGCTTGTCATTTTAATTTGCTATTTTGCTCCCATGCTGGCCTTTCTGTCCTTGATCTGCTCCTGGAATCTAATAAAGCTCAATACAAGCTCAAAAAGCAACACTTTATCTTTTGAGATAACAAGGTGTAGAGCTGGATGAACACAGCAGGCCAAGCAGCATCAGAGGA
>NC_063336.1:32604322-32635712 GCF_021869965.1 Rhincodon typus
CTATCTCTGAAACAATTTTATCTTTTGACTCAGCATTCTTCAGCTTTCTGCACTCAACTTCATGTACCACACAGCTGTAGATCATAAACCCTGCCTTCATCTTGTTCTGTGTTTTTTCCGTTTATTTGCTGTGTTGCTTTGTCTTCTCTTTCTTTCACCCCCCATGTTGCATTCAGAGGACATTCATATAGCCATTCATGCCTCAATTGGTCATAATTTTTGTTTCTTTATTTTTCCCAGTTTCTTTAGCTGTTGCAACATGAAATCTTTGTTAGTGATTCTCTCCTTCCTCTAGCTACCATATTTCTCCTCCTGTATTTTACTGACCCTTTTTCCACCTTCCACTGACTTAAAAACTCCTCGATCTCCAATTTTCCTTAGCCCTGATGAAAGGTCACTCAGCCTGACATTTTAACTCTACTTCTTTCCACATATGTTGCCTAAACTGATCAGTTCTTCCTAGCTTTTAGTTTTTATTTCAGATTTTCGGCATCCCCAGCAATCTGTTTTATGTAATGGTGCAGAATTCCTAATCTCTGACCTGTTCCTGTTGCCATAGAATTTATATGACTAGTCCACTTAAGTTTCTGCTCAGTGCTAACCCCTGGGTTGTTGATGGTGATAGTTTCAATGATTGTAATGCCAGGGGAGACGGTTAGTCTCTCCCAAATTGGAGATGGTCATCCACATTTTGTGTTATGGGCATTTTACAAATCTGTACTAAATCTGTTATATATTTTGTTTTTATGAAGTGCTGTGATAAACAGGTCGGTTGAAATTCATTATGATTATCTTTTCTGCAATCTATTAACGTACTGGGGGTGAGAAATTTAGACTCATTCATGCCTGTTATTTATTGCATTGGTGAAAATGTTGACAACATTCTCTCTTGATCGCGCTCAGCAGAACATGTGGTCAACAGCAGGAAGAACTGTTCACCTCACCCCCACCACCCACCACACATTTTAAAGAGATCATCAACTGCTTACAGGTTAGTTTTGATATTTTATTTGGTTGTTTCAGCTTCAGATGTCTATAGGGAGTGATGATACAGAACTGATGTACATTTTGCTGACTTCAAGGCTTCAACACAAACCAGTTGTTCCAGATGTGCAGATATCAGTGTGCATTCGGAGATAGTAAGAACTGCAGATGCTGGAGTCAGAGGCAACACATTGTGGAGTGGGAGGAACGCAGCAGGTCAGGCAGCATCAGAGGAGCTGGAAAGTTGACGTTTCGGGTCAGGACCCTTCATCAAGACAGTCCTGATGAAGGGTCCCGACCCAAAATGTCAACTCTCCTGCTCCTCTGATGCTGCTTAACCTGTTGTGTTCCTCCAGCTCCACAGTCAAAGAGAATTAGTGTGCATTCTCTTTGGAATAAAAATGTATGACTTGGAGAACGAACAGAAGTCACACAGAGTAGAACAGATTGTTGGAGGAAGGAAGAAGGGCTCAGGTCAAAGGCACTCACCAGGAAACCATAGCCCCTCAGGGAGCGATTTCCCTACCTGATTCGCGATGATATACAATGTATGTGATGTTTTTAAGCTTTACATATTGCTTCAATGAAATCTGTCACTTGTAGTAGCAAAAACTGCAGAACAAAGACGGCATTGCTCATGGTTGAAGTGGTGAACATGGTTGTAAACATTTATACATCTGGCTCCTCCTAGACTAGAGCTGAAGATTTGTAAATAAACCCTCAATTTGCCATCTACAACTGCATGAGGGAAGACAATGTATTTCTCCATCTGAATGAAGTATAATTTGCTTTTCTGTGCCTGAGATAAGTAGTTTGTGGTTGACGAGGATTTCTGGCTCCCCCATGCTGCAGAGTGCAATTGACTGGGCGCAGTTCACTTTGTGGATGTTGGATGTCGATTCTGCCCTATACCAGAAGCAAAAGGAATTCCTTTACTGTCCAGTCAATGCATGCTGTGCCATCTGTATTTGAGGAAACAAGTAAGTGTTTAATGGGCAATAAAAGCTGTCTGCTAACAACATTGTTGATCACTCTGTATGCAACCTAGTCACAGCATGTATGCAATGAAAATGCAAGATTGAGTAGACCATTAGCATATTGAAACACAGTTAAATTTAATCCCTTGTGGCTGGCTTAGCCTGCAGGCCAAGAGTCAGTTGAGAATCTGACATGGATGGATGTTAAGACCTGAACTTGATCTTGGTTAGATTATCTCTTGCTGGAGATGGCCATTGCCTGGCATTTATGTGGCGTGAAATGTTACTTGCCACTTGTCAGTCCAAAGTTGTATACTGTCCAGATCTTGTTACATTTGAACATGTACAGCTTTTGTTTCTGAGGAGTTGCAAATGGTGATGAACATTGTGTAATCATCAGTGAACACCTCCACTTCTGGCTTTACGATGGATGGAAGGTGGTTGATGAAACAGCTGAAGTTGGTTGGGCCATTGACAGTATCCTGAGGAACTCCTGTAGAGATGTCCTGGAGCTGAGATGAGACCAAAAACCACAACATCTTCTTTTGTGCCAGGGATGACACCTACCAGCTGAGAGTTTTCTCCCTGATTCCTATTGCCTCCAGGTTTGCTATGGTTCGTTAATGCCACTCTTGGCCAAACGTGGTCTTGATATTAAGGTCAGTCACTCTCATTTCATCTCATGCAGGAGATTATTCTAATTGTAAGCCAGACTGAGAAAACTGCAGTGATATATCTCACATATAGATAGAGCAATCAAATCATAGTGATGTACAGCATGGAAACAGACCCTTCAGTCCAACTTGTCCATGCCGACCAGATATCCTCAATAAATCTAGTTCCATTTGCCAGCATTTGGTCCATATCCCTCTAAGCCCTTCCTATTCATATACCCATCTAGAAGCCATTTAAATGTTTTGATTGTACCAGCCTCCATCACTTCTTCTGGCAGGTCATTCCATACACACACCACCCTCTGCATAAAAACGTTACCCCTTAGGTCCATTTTAAATCTTTCCCCTCTCATCTTAAACCTATGCTCTCTAGTTTCAGACTCCCCCACCCCACAGAAAAGACCTTGGCTATTCACCCTATCTGTGCCCCTCATGATTTTATAAACCTCTGTAACGTCACCCCTCAGCCTCTAACGCTGCAGGGAAAATAACCCCAGTCTATTCAGCCTCTCTCTAAAGCTCAAACCCTCCAGTCCTGGCAACGTCCTTGTAAATCTTTTCTGAACCCTTTCAAGTTTCACAACATCCTTCCTATAGCAGGGAGACCAGAATTGCCCACAGTATTCTGATAGTGGCCTAACGAATGTCCTGTACAGCCGCAACATGACCTCCCAACTCCTATACTCAATGCACTGAACAATAAAGGCAAGCACACCGAAGGCCTTCTTCACTGTCCTATCTATCATGACTCCGCTTTCAAGGAACAATGATTCTGCACTCTGAGTTCTCTTGGTTCAGCAACACTCCCTAGGACCTTAACATCAAGCATATAAACCCTGCCGGGCTTTGTCTTTCCAAAATGCAACACCTCACATCTATCTAATCATTATCTGTCATTGATAATAATATTCATTTTCCAAAAAAAAACATTGAATACGATAAGATATTACATCTACCAACTAATTTCCTTCAGGGAAAGAGGGCAAGAAGATATGTCCATTCTCTTAAAGACAAGATTTCTAATGAAAGAACCACAGCCTATGTTTGAGAAATTCATCAAAACTTGGACTTTTTGAGGCTGCAGGAATGATAGGAGTGGAAAGGAGACATGAAAAGGCTGCATGTCAGATTGTTCAATATTACTTGGCAGGCATGCTGTGAGATCTGATGAGCTGCATTGATGTGAGCTTCCCTGGAACAGCAGGAAATGAACAGACCCTCTGATGAGCTGGGGAACTGAGCAAAGGAATAATTTCCCCTCCACCTGGAGACAGGTCCCTGAGGAGGGCAGGACAGGTCAAGTGACAAAATGCTTCCAACAAAGCACACACACACTCATACTCTCTCTCACACACACACACTCACAATCTCCCTCCCTCACACACACACGCATACTCTCTTTCACACACACACTCATCCTCCCATCTCTCTGTTTCACACACACACTCTATCTCACACGTGCATACACACATATGCACGCACACACACACACATGTAGTAATTGTCCACAAATGCTGCCCCCCATCCTACCCCTCTCCATTAAGCCATTACGAGCAGTCAGACCTGTAGTGATTGGAATGAGGTCAGTCAGATGGATATTGTAGAATATATGTTCCTTGATTGGGCCTCTTAACCTGGTTCAATCAGAGAGTCCTGGCTAACAGGTATAAACAGGAGTGTCAGGTGTCCTGCTCATTCTAGGAGCTGGTAATATACTCACTGGGTCAGTGTTATTTGCTATGCACATGTAAATAAATGGTGACTTGGTGACGGGATACCTGCTTTCATGGAGTTGTTTCAAGACCACTCCGCCCTCCTTCCTTTATAGCAACAGAAAGCACATGCCTTGTGAAGTGGGAGAGACCTGGGTGTGGACACATGGGCAGGTGATGATCCTCCAATGACTGAACAGCATTGGTACAATGTGGTATCTGCTCTACTGAACTAATGTGTTAGACCATAAGACCATAAGACATAGGAACGGAAATTAGACCATTCAGCCCATCGAGTCTGTTCTGCCATTTAATCATGGTTGATAAGTTTCTCAACGCCATTCTCCTGCTTTCTTCCCAAAACCCTTGATCCCCTTGACGATCAAGAACCTAACTATCTCTGTCTTAAATGTACTCAATGATCTGGCCTCCACAGCCTTCTGTGGCAGTGAATTCCATAGATTCACCACTCTAGCTGAAGAAGTTTCTCCTTATCTCTGATCTAAAAGGCCTTCCCTTTACTCTAAGCTTGTGCCCTCAGATCCTAGTCTCTCCTATCAATGGAAACATCTTCCCAACATCCACTCTGTCCAGGCCATTCAGTATTCTGTAAGTTTCAATTGGGTCCTTCTTCATCCTTCTAAACTCCATCGAGTATAAACCCAGAGTCCTCAAACGTTCCTCATATGTTAAGCTTTTCATTCCTGGGACCATTCTCGTGCACCTCCTCTGAACCCAATCCAGGGCCAGTACATCCTTCCTGAGGTATGGGGCCCAAAACTGTGCACAATATTCAAAATGTGGCCTGACCAGAGCCCTATAGAGCCTCAGAAGTACATCCCTGCTTTTATATTCAAGTTCTCTCAAAATAAATGCCAAAGTTGCATTTGCCTTCCTAATTAGTGACTCAACTTACATGTTTACGTTGAAAGAATCCTGGACTAGAACTCCAAAGTCCCTTTGCACTTCATATTTCTGAATTTTCTCCCCATTTAGAAAATAGTCCATACCTCTATTCTTCCTACCAAAGTGCATGACCTCACACTTTCCCATGTTGTATTCCATGTGCCACCTATTTGCCCACTCTCCTAACCTGTCCAAATCCTTCTGCAGAGTCCCTGCATCCTCAATACTGCCTGTCCCTCTACCTACCTTTGTGTCATCTGCAAACTTAGCCAGAATGCCCACAGTTCCTTCATCTGGATCATTAATGTATAAAGTGAATAGCTGTGGTCCCAACACTGACCGTTGCGGAACACCACTTGTCACCGGCTGCCATCCTCAGAAAGACCCTTTTATCCCCAATCTCTGCTTTCTGCCAGACAGCCAATCTTTTATCCATGCTAGCACCTTGTCTAACATCATGGGCCCTTATCTTACTCAGCAGCCTCCTGTGCTGCACCTTGTCAAAGACCTTCTTGAAGTCCAGGTAGATAATATCCATTGGTTCTCCTTGGTCTACCCTGCTCATTACTTCCTCAAAGAATTCTAGCAGATTTGTCAGGCATGACCTCCCCTTGATGAAACCTTGCTGACTTTGTCCTATTTTACCAAACACTCCCAAGTATTCAGAAATCTCATCCATCACAACGGACTCCAAAATCTTACCCACGACCGAGGTTAGGCTAATCAGCCTGTAATTTTCCGTCTTATGCCTTACTCCCTTTTTAAACAGGGGTGTCACGTTAGTGACTTTCCAGTCCTCTGTGACCCTCCCTGAATCTAACGATTCCTGAAAGATCACCACTAATGTTTCCACTATCTCTTCAGTTATCTCCTTAAAATATCTATTCCCCTGATTATAAAACCCCCTGAAACTACGACTTGTATTTTTGCTCCTCCCTCTTGAATGGCCTCCCATGCCACGGTGCAGTTGTTAGTTGGCTAGAGCCCGCTAGGGAACAGGCAGTACTGGATTTAGTGTTGTGCAATGTTGCAGACTTGATAAGGGAGCTTAAGGTAAAGGAACACTTTGCAGATAATGATTATAATATCCTGGAATTAACATAGAATCCCTACAGTGTGGAAACAGGCCCTTTGGCCCAAAAAGTCCACACTGACCCTCAGAGCATCCCACCCAGACCCATCCCCCTAATCTACACATCCCTGAACACTACAGGCAATTTAGCATGGCCAATCCACCCAGCCTGCACATCTTTGGACTGTGGGAGGAAACCCACGCAGATACAGGGAGAATGTGCAAACTCCACGCACACAGTCGCCTGAGGGTGGAATTGAACCCTGGTCCCTCGTGCTGTGAGGCAGCAGTGCTAACCACTGAGCCAGATTGAATTTACGCTGCAATTTGCGAGGGAGAAGATAGAATCAGAGGTAATGGTATTACAGCTGAATAAAGGCAACTACAGAGGCATGAGGAAGGAGCTGGGCAGAATTGACTGGGGGAGGAGCCGAGCAGGAAAGACAGTGTTATTCCAGGAGGCTGCAGATGTTAGCAGCATCCTGCGATGATAGCCTGATCCTCCTGAGGCGCTGATGCCCTGGCATGTCGAGAGCACTGATCCTCTGATTGAACATCCTATATTCTATGTGCCCTGTCTAGGGGCATACTGAGGAGAAAGTAGCTGCTGCTGATTTGCTCTTGGCCCTTTAGCAGAGGTGAAAGGTGGAGTGGCAGATGCTGCTGTAATGTAGTGGTGATGGAAGGCACCAGGGAATGCAGCGCAAGGTGACTGAAGTGCTAAACAGAGAGTGTGTCTTCCTTGAAGCAGCATTCACCTAGCAGGCTGTAGGGATCATGGGGTCCCAGCCCAACATAATCAATTTCTCACCCTGCGTGCTACCAACCTATCTTTCACCAGGCTGACAAAATTGTCCCTTGGGTTCAGAATCTGGGCACGCAGAGACTGAAGGGAATTTTGGTGCACGGGACACAGGGAAGAAAGGTAGAGGTGGCTAAATGGATTTTCTTCACGTTAGTGAGAAATAAGCCCACAAGCTCCTCGCAGGGTGGGGCAGGTGAGGTTACTGGTGTGAAGGAGAAGGTAGCAGGCTGGGTGAGGTGCAGGTAACAGAATCAAGTGATCAACTTGGAATCTTTCTTCAAATTGTTTGCTGGATCTTATTTTCTACAGAATGGCAGCCACATTTTCCAACATAGCCAGTTCACAGTGACTTACTGAATGATATGTTATGGCATTGGGCATTATAAATATTATATTCTCCTTCCTGAAGAGAAGCATAATAATCCAAGGTAGGCCAATCAAGCGCAATAAAAATTTGAGTAACCGACCTTGTTGCAATAAGGATATAGGACAAGGTCAGATAAGTGAATTTTCTTAACTTACTTGAGACAAATATGGAAAAAAAATCCCATTTATATCATCACACTAAACCTGGTATCTGTGGATTGCAATAACAGGTAGACATTTCCCAAAAGCATGTGGATTCCATAGCAATCGTTACATCAAGTCTAAAGCAGATAATTAGAATCTGGGATATGCGAAGGCCAGATTTTCAAGACTCCATATATACACAAATGTTGCCAGGAAATTCAAATAATTTTCAGAATTTTCTACTCCGCAAAATGAGTCATTATTTTGAGACAGCTCGTTCCCTTCAACAGAAATGTGAATTGAAATTGAAACTGCTGAAAACACTCAATAGATCAGATGACTTCTGTGGAGAGAGAACAAGCATTAATGGGGACAACTAAGTCCCCAAAGTGAGGTTGATTGTGGGGGGGTGGGGGGAGCGGAGTCACATAATCTTTAAATTCAAGCTTATCTTCCACACACCTGTATCTTGATTTATGAAGGCAGGACAAGGTGCAAGCAGCAAGCCCTTTTTAGGAGGTGGAATACTGAGTGAAATATTTTCTTTAGACTGACAGCCTTAGATTTAATCTACATTGCAGGTCTAACTACAACTTGCCAGGAGGGAGATATGAGAGCTTTGTAGAGAAGGAAAGAAGTTTCATAGCACTGCTTGTGGGCCAGGAGGAATGGGAATGCTTTCTCTCTGGCAGACCCATTTTCATCTTTTGCTTTGGATCAGAATACCCCCTCTCATGATCAAGCATCTTCCCATACAAAATGTGGGCGGCACGGTGGCTAAGTAGTTAGCATTGCTGCCTCACAGCCTCAGGGACCCAGCTTTGATTCCACCCTCGTACAACTTCTTGCATGGAGTTTGCACATTGTCTCCTTGTCTGCGTGGATTTCCTTCAGATGCTCTCTTCCGTTTCCTCCCACAGCCCAAAGATGTACAGGTTAGGTTGATTGGTCATGCTAAATTGCCCGTAGTGTCTAGGGATGTGCTGGCTAGGTGGATTAGCAATAGGAAATGCAGGGTTATAGGGATAGGGTTGGGGGGGAGAGGGTGTGGGTAGGGCTGGGTGGGATGGCCTTCAGAGTGTCGGTGTAGACTTGATGGGCTGAATGGCCTGCTTCCACACTGTAGGGAGTCTATGATTCTAAAAAACACCAAGGGATGAGAAATTAGACAACTCCACCTATCCTGATGATAAAATTACATTCACCCCAGAAGTCAAGCATTAGTCACCTCCGCCAAAGCCCCAGTCTTGCATGATGTGGAGTACTTGCCAACTGGCTAGAAACCAAGCCTGTCGATTAGCCTGATCTAGTAGGGATCCTCGTCAAAATGAAATGCACACACTATGGAGGCAGGGCTTCACAGCATGCGAAAGGTTTCTTGACTAAGATTTCTCCACACCTCCATCTTGTAACCTGCCTCAGGCAAGACCAGAGCCAATGTTTCAGGTCAATGGAACTCAGTCACAGAGAGTTCAAGAGCTTCTACAGCATGGAAAGAAGCTCTTTGGCCCATCATGCCCATCCCAATCATTAAACATCCATCTATTCAGATCCACTTTCCGGTAATTGGCCTGTAGCCTTGCGTGCTTCTGATGAAAGATCAGCAAAATGAGACAATATCCTTAAGTGTCTCGCTCTGTCCATGGATACTGCCTGATCTGCTGATTTGTTTACTGCATTTTTGTGTGATTCCATTGAAAAAGCCTTATGCTTGTAAGCAGAAGGAAGACAGTTGTTTTGCTACACACATTTTGTTGAATATGGTAGCTGCTTGATTTAATTGCTGCACATATCTGCAATTTATGCTGTGTAAATAAATGCTCACCTATTTCAACTTCTCCATGTTATTGTCTGAGCCATTTCAAAATCAGCAATTGACTGATTACGGCAGAACAGGGCACAAAATAAACAATAACTTTAGGGACCAGTGGAAAGGCAATGCCATACCAATTGTTTTAATTACTTTGATAGCAACAGAATGTTTAAATAGTTTATGTTCTGGTATTCGTTTTTGTTATGCAATGAAAATGAGTCATGACACATTGGAGAGGTTTACTCTAACAATAGGTCTTAACAATGAAGAATGAAAACTGGATATTTACAAGGTGAGTCAACTTATCACTTAGAAGGACACCATCGTCACAGTTAAGAGTTCACAACAACAACTTGGATTTTTATAATTCCTTCAATGTAACAAAGCATCTCCATGTGCTTAACTGCTGCTCTATTGAGCAGAAAAAAGGCACTGAGGTATGTAATGGTGATTTTAGGAGAACTGGCCTAATACTTGGTTGTAGAGATTGGTTTTCAGGAAGATTTTAGAGGGAAAAAAGTGATAGTGAAGTTTAGGGATGGAATTCCAGAGCTTACTCCCCAGACTGCTGAAAAGGGAGCCACCAAAGTTGAAACAGTTAAAATTAATTGGGGAAGATCAAGAGAGCTCTGAAATGTGGAGTAGGCCAGTACCGATCTCTCCGAGGGTTATGGGCAGGAGGAGATTATGGAGGTGAGGAGGGGGCGTGAGGGGGTAAAACCATGGTGGGATTGAAAACAAGGATGAGAATTTTAAAATTGAGGTATTTGCTGATTGGAAGCCAATGGAGGTCAGTGAGCACAGACATGACAGGACCGTAGGACTTGGTGTGAGCAAGAAGAGGTTTGAATGACCTCAAGTTTATGGAGGGTAAAATATAGGAGGCAAGTCAGGGCTGAGTGGGAATAGTAACTGTAGAGTAAGCAAAGGCCCAAATGAGAGTCCTAGTAACTGATGTTACAGAGGTGGAGATAGGCAGTCTTAGTGATAGCCCAGATATCTGGCTGCAAGCTTAGTTTGGTCACCGAGGTTAAGAACAGTTGTTTAGTGTCAGACTGGAGGGAGGGGAGGTACGGAGTTGGTATGGTAGTTGGTGGCTGGAATGGAGTTTGGAGCAGGGACTGATAAGAATTATGTTGGCCTTTCCAATAATCAAGAGAAAATCATTTCTGCTTCTCTCATGAGGGGTGGAGTCCTGTTGAGGTGGCAGGGTGAGATGGTGAGAGACTGGTCTCACCTTTTCCAGGGAAGGCTTGTTGAATCACCCTCCTATCAAGATGCGGCAGAGCCAATGGTGGGGCTTCTCCTGGAATCATGACCTGAGGTGGGGTCATGGTGGGGGACTGCCGCGTGAGAGCTGCCAACCAATCAGGGGCTGCAGCAGCACCATGGAGGTTACTTGCTGCCAGAGGATCATGTGAATCCCAGGGATCTGTGTGGGGGAAGAAGGAAATTTCTTGAATCAAGAGCCAATGGAGAGGGGAGTGGGTGGCAAGAGGGTAGGAAGCAAGAATGTGGCATGGCTCCCCAGGGCATTCCCTGCCCAATATCCAATCCCTCAATCAGTGCCTGATTGCCTTTACAGGAGCAAGTGTCCACATTGCCATGTGGAAATCAATGTTAATGCTGTACTGGAATAACTTGGTTAGGGTGTGGCTATTTCTGGAGCACAAGACTTCAGCACTGTTGCCAGTGTGTTGTCAGGGCCAATAGCTTTTGAGCATCCAGTGCCTTCAGTTCTTTCTTGATATCCTGTACAGTGAACAAATTTGCTGAAAACTAGAGTCAATGATACGGGGCACCTTGGGAGGAGATTATGATTAGATTGGTATGAATGCGACCAAGTGAGTGCCATGGTATCCAACAGGACAAAAATGCAAAGATGTTGCAGAAGGGTGAAGTTGTTCAGTACTGCCAAAGATGAGAAGGACAAGCTTCACGTTATGATGATCACATTTGACATCTTTTGTGAATTTGATATGGAATGGAATGGGGAGTTTCAAACATGGATTTATGGGAAAGTTTGGATGGATTTGGAAGACAACAACATATTCAAGGTGTTCAGAGAGGACAGGGAGGCTGAAGCTGTGAAAATTGCTCACAAGTGCTGTGGGGTTTATGGCTGTTTTACGTGCAGAGATGTTGTGATGATAGATTTATACAAGAGAGATTCAAGACCTGAAGATGGAGAGCTATTAATAATATCAACTAATATGAGGATCTGAATGGGAAACTGGGTTGTAAGGTATTTCTCGGGACTAGGATTGAAAGAACAGGAAATGAACCTTGTGTAGGATGAGCTCAGAGTGGCCTTGGAGGGAGAAAGGAGCGAAAGTAGGAAAATATGTGTGACCATGGCTATTGCAGGGAAAACTTCCAGTTGTCTACTCAACTGGAGAAAGGGAAGGGAGAAGAATGGCAGCTGATTGAATGGTCTTGATTGAATGGGGCAAGGGCTGGATGAATTCAAAACAGCTGCTCCCCTCAGTCAAAGAGCCAATAACAAAATGCATGGGGTTCATGTGGTGCAGTGTCGCTAGTGTCCCTAGCTCTGGGCCCAGAGACCCAGGTTCAAGACCCACATGCTCCAGTAATAACATCACTGAGCAGGAAAATATACAATAAAGAGGAATCACTTTAAAATGAAAGGCAGAAGGTTTAGAGGGGATTTGAGGCCAGGTTTTTTTTTGCCCACAATTTGGTGGTGTCCTGGAATACACCGTCTGGAAACCTCACAACCTTTAAAAAGTATTTGGATGAGCTCTTAAAGTATCATAACATTTGAGGCTATTGGCCTAGTGCTGGAAGGTGGAGTGAGTGTAGAGTGCAGTACAGACTTGATAGGCCAAAGGACCTCTTTTGTACTATATGACTCTATGATCTTAGCAACAGGGATGAATTTCTTACAGTTAAACTTGTCTTTTGTAGGTGTGGAGTAAAGAAGGTGCAATATAACTTATATAGCCTGATGTTTTGGCATTTTGTCATATATCTGAAAACAAACAAGGATGTGTGCCACATGTTTTATCATTAAGGTAGTGACCTTTAACTTCAGCAAATTGTAATCATTATAATGGCCTTCTTGTTGGCATAGATTGTTGGAATTTTTAAAAGCTCAGTAGATATTACAAAATCCTATTTTAATTGCAGCAGCTTACTTTAATATTTAACAGTTTATAGAAACTTGGTCAATGATAGGATTAGCTTTAACCTTTATTTTAACTTTAAGCTTCACTTCTGGTTTCACCAGCTGTCATATTTTAAACAAAAGCCTTCAAGATTATAAAGAAATTACAAGATTGTACTCATAAGGTTATGCTCATGATAATCTGTGTTGTATCTACTCTCTGTCTCCTGCATTGTATTATGTCTGCTGTCTGTCCTTGGGTAGAAATCCATTATCAACAGACTTTGCTGGGATATCCTGTGTAATTATCTTTAATTAACAAATAATATACCATTTGCCACTTTTAACTGAAACTTCCCAAAACTCCACATTGTGCTTGGAAGACTGAAAGTATATCGAAAATAGTTAATTTTTTAATTAAATTTTCCACGGGAAAAGGGACAAGAGACCAATTGTAGCATGAAAAACTGAGTGGAAATAATATACATAAGCTCTTCTGAAGTAAGCGAAATCCAATAATCTTTAACCTTCATATAGCCAGCAACTCTTCGTACATTTCATTATCACTGTGATATCATCAGTGTAACCCCAATTTTTGAATATTGTTAAGGTTTTGGCAAAAATGTGCGTTGCAATTTATCCACAGAAGCTAAGGGATTCCTGAGTAGGTCATTAATTTCCGAGGGCAGAAATAATAATTCAGGAGACATCTTTCTGGCAAGCCTTCAATCCTCAAATGAAGCATAAATCAGAGTAAAGAATTTTTCATTGCACGACAGTCAGTGCGGTGTTTTTAAAGAACACTTCTCCTGTTGTGTGACTTCAGTCCTGTTTGCTGGCTCCTCACTCCAGTCAAAATCAACATTGGGCATTCTGGAGAGAACATGCCAAATTATTCAATCAAGCTTTTGGAAAATTGAATGGACATGCCACATTTAAATGTTGCAAGTGTGAATCAACAGTAAAATGAAGGCAATATTTGCCCATGGAATACAAAGAAAGCTGATGAAGAAAAAAGTCATGAGCATAAATGTCAAATAGTTTCCATGATGAGAGAGATCATGGAAACCACCAAAGAAAGGTTAATCCTGAGGGTTATGCTGATCAGTTTATGATTATTTTTCCATTTCAAAATGTTCTCTTGTAATATTATCTAGTCTGTTCCATGTCTAGCCGTACAGCTGCTTCTTCTTTGCAAGTTGCTTCTTTCATAACACAAAAAAGACTGCATTTCTTTCACTGATGTTCTTGGTTGTGAATAAGAATGAAATGAAAACATTAAAATTTTCTGTTGCTGCTGTTTTCCTGTGATGTAATGGGATATAGCAGCAGATTATTCTGTCTTACAGTGTGTCTTGTCTGAAAGCCAGCTTGACATGTACACATTTAATTAATCTGACAATAGGTAGTAACGGTGTATTTATGACTGGGAAAGAGTCCAAAATGTTGCCAGATGACTTCATTATAGTGAGTCCAAATCGATCTGATTTACTTCAGGCAAGCTTGTATTCTTTATAATCTGTGGTTTGCAAATGAAACTGGTTTGGTCAAATACTCAACTTCTAAGTACCTTAGATGAAGGAAAAAGAAGAAAAGCTTCGTCTATCCAGAAATCAATTGCCATATTTAAAGTCACTCATGACAAAACTGGGCAATACAAACACCCATCTTACAGATAAGACTGTTAGAGCATAAAACGTGGCAGCAGAAGTAGGCCATTCAGCCCATCAAATCTGCTCCACTGTTCAAAGCGTTCGTGGTTGATCTGATAATCCTCCACTTGACTCTCCTGCCTTCTCCTCATTGCCCTTGATTCCCTTACTGATTAAAATCTGTCTACCTCAGCCTTGAATATGCTTAATAACTTACCATCAACAGCTCTCTGCAGTAAAAAGTTCCAAAGGTACACTATCCTCTGACGGAAAAATTTCCTCCTCATCTCTGTCTTATAAGTACGATTCCTTATTCGAAAGCCCTCTGGTAGAAGATTCTTACACAAGGTGAAACAACCCCTCCACATTTCCCTTCTCAAGTTCCCTAAGGATCATATAGAAGGTCACCTCTCATTCTTCTAAATTCAATGAGTACAGGCCGAGCCTACTCAACCTCTCCTCATAAGTCCCTCCATATCCTTTCTGAACCCTAGTGTCAGAATATCTTTCTTTAGATAAGGGGCCCAAAACTGTTCACAGTATTCTAAGTGTGTTCTGACTAATGACTTGTATAAGGTCAAAAATCACACGATCTGAAGAAGGAATGAGACTCCAAAAGCTTGTGTCTTCAAATAAACCTGTTGGACTATAACCTGGTGTTTTGTCCATCCCAGACCAACACCAGCATCTCCACGTAATAACTTGCGTAGTTTAAGCAAGATTTCCCCACTTTTATGCTCCATTCCCTTTGAAATTAAAGCTAACATTATATCTATATTCCCTATAACCTGCTGAACCTAGACACTAACATTTTCTGATTCATGCACAAGGGCCACCAGATTCCTCTTCTGCAGCTTTCCGTAGCCTTTCACCATTTAAATAACTTTCAGCTCCTCTAATCTTCCTGCCAAGGTGAATAACCTCACATTTTCCCAATTATGTTCCATCTGCCAAGCCTTTGCCCATTCACTTAACCTGTTTACACCCCTCTGTATACTCTTTGTGTCCCTCTCGTCTCTTTCCTGCCACCTACTTTTGTGTCATCTACAACTTCCTTCATCCAAGTCATTTACATGTATTGTAAACAGTTTTAGCCCCAGCACTGATGCTCCACTAGTTACATCCTGAAAATTCACCCTGTATTACGACTCCCCGCATTCTATCAGTTAGCCAATTTTCCATCATGCTCATATACTTAACATAGAACATAGAACATAGAACATTACAGCACAGTACAGGCCCTTCGGCCCTCGATGTTGCGCCGACCTGTGAAACCAATCTGAAGCCCATCTAACCTAAACTATTCCATTATCATCCATATGTTTATCCAATGACCATTTAAATGCCCTTAAAGTGGGCGAGTCTACTATTTTTGCAGGCAGGGCATTCCACGCCCTTACTACTCTCTGAGTAAAGAACCTACCTCTGACATCTGTCCTATATCTATCACCCCTCAATTTAAAGCTATGTCCCCTCGTGCTAGCCATCACCATCCGAGGAAAAAGGCTCCCACTGTCCACCTTATCTAATCCTATCTAATCCTGTCCCCAACTCCATGGACTTTTATTTTATGAAGTAGCCAATCCTGCGGTACGATATTGAAAGTCGTTTGTAAATACAAGTAAGTTACACCTACTGGTTCCCTTTTATATATATCCTACTTGTTACCTCTTCAAATAATTTGTCATGCTCAATTTCCCCTTCATGAAGCTAAACTGACTGCTTGATTACTTTATGTATCTCTAAATGCTATGCTATTATATCCTTCATATTAGATTTTAACACTTTCCAAATGGCAGATGTTAAACTGACCTTTTTTTGTCTCCCTATCTTTTTGAATAAGGGTGCTACATTGGCACATTTCCCATCCTCTGGGTTGTTTCAAAAATCTAATGAATCTTGAAAAATTATTGCTAATGTGCCTACTATCTCAGAATCACAGGATCAATGAATTGTAACAGTGCAAAAGGAGGCTATTCAGCCCATTCTGTCTGCACCAGTTCTATTAGCTAGCACTAATCTCATGCCTTTTCCCCATATTCCTGCACACCCTTTCTATCCAAATAGTCATTCAAGGCCCTCTTGAATGCTTCAGTTGAACCTGCCTCCACAACCTTTCCAGAATGTGCATTCCCAACCCTAACTACTCATTGTTTGAAAAGTTTCTTTTCACACATCACTCTTGCTTCATTTGCATATCACTTTAAATTCACATCCTCTTGTTCTTCCATAAGTGGGAAATGTTCTCCCTATTCACTCTATGCAGCCTACTCCTGATTTTGAAAACCTCTGTTAAATCCCTTCTCAGCCTTATTCTCTCCAAGGAGAACAGTCCCAATTTATTCAATCTATCCTCATAACTGAAGTTTCTCATTCCTGAAACTGCTCTTCTAAATCTTTGCAGCTACTTCTTTTAAAATCCTGGAACGCAAACCATCAGGCCCAGGGGCTTATCAGAATTTAGCCCCTTTAATTTCCCGACTACTTTTTTCTCTAGTGATGGCCGTTGTATTTGTTTTCTCCCCGCTGTTTGCCTCCCAACTGAGTATATTTGGAATGTTATTAATGCCTTCTACTGTGAGGAATGATGCAGAATATTTATTCAACTCTTCTGCCATTTCCTGGTTCCCCATTATTATCTCTCCAGCCTTAATCTCCAAGGGGTCTATGTTCACTTAAGCCTCTCCCTACTTTTTGAATCCTTTTTAAATAAGCTCTTACTGTCTCTTTTTTTTATATTACGTGCTAGTTTAACCTCATAGTTTATTTTCTCTCTCTTGATTTTTTTTTTCTGTTATCTTTTGTTAGTTTTAGATCTTTCCCAATCTTCTGGCTTGCCAGTCATCTTTGCCACACTAATTTTTCCTCCGTTCATTTTTATACTATCCATCAGCTGCTTAACCATGTTTGGTTTATCTCTCTCCTAGAATCCTTCTTCCTCTCAGCTATTTATCTTTGCCATGGATCATTAACTATTTTCTTAAGCGTTGTTTCTTAATTGCCTTTTTAGCTAAATCACTTGCAAAATCTGTACCAACAAACTCTTCTCTTGTATCTTGATAAATACCCTGATTTAAACTGAGAAGAGTTGCTTCTGACTCAAGCTTCTCACTTTCAAGTTAAATGCCAAAATTTATGGTCACTATTAACTAAGCGATCTTTTGTACTGAGTGAAATAGCTGTACAGAGGCCGGTATCCCGTTCACCGTGTCACTGTTTATTTACCTGTGCACAGTACACTGGCTGTGACCACCCAGCTCAGAGACGCCTTCAGCTGAGGACCCCTTCTGAATCTCCTGTTTATATTTGTCAGCCAGAGATCCCTGATTGGCCCAGGTCTATAACCACAATCCAGGATCTCATAATCAATGAGACCTATCTGGCCATTTTTCCAATCACTAAACTGAGACTTTTATTAAACCTGCCTCATTACAAATTGCCAAATTCAAAATAGCCTGGTTGGATCCATAGCATATTGTTTGAGGAAACTGTTCCAAATATACACCCTCTAAATTATTCTTTGTGTCTACCTCTGCTAATGTAATTTTCCTAATCTACATGAAGAATAAATTACCCATGATTTAATGTACTTCCTTTTTTATATGCTGTCATTATTCCTGGTTTATATCTATCCTATATTAAAGGTACTGTTAAGCATCTTGTAGCCAACTCCAACCAGTGTCTTCTTCCCCTTACTTTTACATAGAAACATAGAAGACAAGAACAGGAGGAGGCCATTCAGCCCTTCAAGCCTGCTCTGCCATTCATCACAATCATGGCTGATCATCCAACTCAACAGCCTAATCCTGCTTTCTCCCCATAACCTTTGACCCCATCTGCCCAAAGTGCTATATCTGGCCACTTCTTCAATACATTCAATATTTTGGCATCAACTGCTTCCTGTAATAATTAATTCCACAGGCTCACAACTTTTTGGGGTAAGAAATGTCTCCTCACCTCTGTCCTAAATGGTCTACCCCGAATCCTCATACTGTGACCCCTATTCATCTGAACTCCAGCGAAAACAATCCTAACCTAGTCAATCTCTCCTTATACATCAGTCCCACCATCCCCGCAATCAGCCTGGCACTGCACTCCCTCAAGAGCAAGAGCATCGTTCCTCAGAAAAGGAGACCAAAACTGCACACCAGATTCTAGGTATAGCCTCACCAAGGTCCTGTATAACTACAACAAAACATTCCTGCTCCTATACTCGAAACCTCTCACAATGAAAGCCAACATACCATTTACCTTCTTTACCACCTGCTGCACCTGCATGCTTACCTTCAGCCATTGGTGCACAGGGACATTCTTATCCCCATCGATATATTTTCCATTCAAGATCATTTCTTACTATTGTACTTATTTCATTTTGCACTAACAAAGCTACCCCACCACCTTCTCCTTTATTCCGGCCCTTCAGAAAAGTAACCCGCCGGTCAGCCAGGTGCACCTCATAGATTATGAGTTTCCTGATTGGGGCTGTTAATCTGAGCCATTCAGGAAGCCCTGGCCAATAAACAGGAGTGTCAGAGGTTCTGTTCACTCTAGAAGCTGGCTCTGTGCTAGCTGGGTCAGTGTCATGGACTATGCACGTGTAAATAAAAGGTGACTTGGTGATGGGATACCAGCCTCTATAGAGTTATTTCACCCCTGGATATTTAGCTCCCAGCTTTGATCACCTTGTAACCATGTTTCCACAGTGGCTACATGATCATACCCATTAATGTATATTTGTCGGGTTAATTCTTTTATTTTGCTCCAAATACTACACACATTTATCTAAAGAGCCAGTATTTTGCTCTTTTACTGTTTCACCCCCTTTGACTCAATTTGCTGCTGTTTTTCTCAGTTGGTACACTTTGTTGCTTCCTGTCCCTTTCTGAATATAATTACCTAGATACCTGCAATGCTACCATAATTTTGATTTATAAGCCTATTTATCACCTTAGCAGATCCTTTCTCCACCTTTCACCTCATACTTAGTTTAAAGTCCTTTCTATTTGATTCACCAGGACACTGGTCCCAGCTGGGTTCAAGTGAAGCCCATCGCAGTGGAATAGCGCATTACTAGTGATAATGCATCCTTGAGAACTGGAATATATTCCTCCCACACCAATCTGTGAGCCGCAAATTTAACTCCTTGTCTTTATTCACATTGTGCCAGTTTGCCCATGACTCAGATTGTAATCCTTCAACCATTACCTTAGATGTTCTGCTTTTTAACTTTTGTTCCTAACTGATAAAATTCTTCCAGCAGAATTTCCTTTCTCATTCTATCAATGTCATTGGTAACAAGACATGAGCGATGACAATTGGATTCCTCCCCCTCCCTCTCCAAGTTCCTCTCCAGCCCAGAGGAAATATCCTTAACCCTGGCACCAGGCAGATACACAATCCTCGAGACTCACACTAACAATTGCAGGCAACAGTACCTATCCCATGAATTATACTGTTCACTACCATTGTAACATTCCTATTGCAGTAAGTAGACCACCTCCTGATGTTTGTGGAGGTGGTGCAAATAAAGTTGGTTGCTTTTTCTGGATCATGTCAAGCTTCTTGGATGTCCACCTCCTGATTTGCTAAAGCCTGTCCAGCATCTGCAAGGCCTGGATGAGTACACCTCCAATGACATCCAAGAAGCTTGGCATGATCCAGAAAAAGCAACCAACTTTATTTGCACCACTTCCATGAACATTCACTCCCTCTACCACCAGTGTACCGTAGCAGCAGTGTGTGCTTTGTGCAAGGTGCATTACAGAGGTTCACCAAGGCTCCTTCGACAGCACCTTCTAAATCCATGTAAACAATACATGGTGTTAAGGGGAAAAGGCCGAAAAGTGGAATTAAGGATTATAGATCAGTCAACATCTTATTGAATGATGGAGCATATTCGATGGGCCGAACGGCCTACTTCTGCTACTATGTCTTATTGTCACTCAGCTAATTCTGTATCCATGTTGCTACTGTCCTTTTTGCCATGATCTATAACTTTCCTCACACCTCTCTTGTGTGACACTGTACTAAATCCCTTATGGAAATCCATGCGCATCATATCAACAGTGTTACCTCATCGACCCTTTCTCTTCAAAAAACTTCAGTAAGGTTGTTAAACATGATTTCCTCTTTAGATCCATGCTTTTTTTTTGCCTAATCAAACTACTGTTTTTCCAAGTGATTACAAATTCTATCCCAAATAACTGTTTCTAACATTAGTCAAACACACTTTATCTTTACGGAATCTATGCTGGTTGTCACTTATTGAACTATCTCTGTCCAGGTGACAACTAACTTTGTTTAGAGATTTTTGAGTCAATTACAAATCTAGAGGGCAACTCGTCCAAGACCCTGCAGGAGATTTTGGGTCCCAGTCAGGCACTATGTGCCTGCCTTTGAGGTTCCTATCAAAACTAGTTGATCTGACTACTGTGAGCACAAACAACTTTTTATGTATTTCCACTTTATTTCATCCCAAAGAATTTGTCAACTACCTCCTCCTTTATTGTGACAATGGCAGTATTTGTTTTCAGGAGACAGGTGAAAAATATTCATTTAGTACCTTAGTCATCCGCACCGCCTCCAGAAAAAAAGACCTCCTTTTCCGTTCTGAATCATCTGTCATATTTTTGTCTAATTTTAAGACTTATGTTTAATGACGTTTTCATTCTTTGTACAGCATGATATTTTTGTATTCAAATCCCTTTATATCACTCCGCTATATGTTTGTGACCTTCTCCAGAAAAGCAGACTTTTGTAACCTCTGCAGCCCTTTCATTCTGGTTTTTTACACATTGTTGATTTTCAGTCAAAAACATAAAAACAAGGAACAAATATCTAGGCCAGTTGGCCCTTCACATCTGCTCCTCTACTCAGTATGATCATGGCTGATCTGATTTTAACCTCAACTCTACATTTCTGCATATCCTCAATCTGGAAAAGCCCCGGGGAAAATTGATGCACAGAGAGATCTGGGTGTTCAGGCCCATTGTACCCTGAAGGTGGCAATGCGGGTCGTTAGAGTGGTCAAGAAGGCATACGGCATGCTTTCATTCATCGAACAGGGTATTGAGTACAAGAGTTGGCAGGTCATGTTACAGTTGTACAGGACTTTGGTTTGACCACATTTGGAATACTGCGTACAGTTCTGGTTGCCACATTACCAAAAGGATGTGGATGCTTTGGAGAGGGTGTGGAGAAGGTTCACCAGGATGTTGCCTGGTATGGAGGGCAGTAGCTATGAAGAGAGGTTGAGTAGATTAGGATTATTTACATTAGAAAGACGGAGGTTGAGAGGGGGACCTGATTGAGGTCTACAAAATTATGAGAGGTATAGACAGGGTGGATAGCGAGAAGCTTTTTCCCAGAGTGGGGGATTCAGTTACTAGGGGTCATGATTTCAAGGTGAGAGGGGAAAAGTTTAAGGGAGATATGCATGGAAAGTTCTTTACACAGAGGGTGGTGGGTGCCTGGAACGCGTTGCCAGCAGAGGTGGTAGAGGCGGGCATGATAGCGTTATTTAAGACGTATCTAGACAGATACATGAAAGGGCAGGGAGCAGAAGGATACAGATCCTTGGAAAATAGGCGACAAGTTTAGATAGAGGATCTGGATCGGCGCAGGCTTGGAGGGCTGAAGGGCCTGTTCCTGTGCTGTAATTTTCTTTGTTCTTTGTCATTCCCTCGATAATCAAGAATTGATCTCTCCTTCTGCCCTAAAAATATTTAAAGATTCTACATCTATAGAGACTCTTACTAATTTTTTTGGATGCACTGCAGAAGGCATTCTATCTGGATGTATCATGGCTTGGTATGGCAGCTGTTCTGCCCAGGACCATAAGAAACTACAGAGAGTTGTGAACACAGCCCAGTCCATCAAATAAACCAACCTTCCATCCATTGACTCCATCTACACATCTTGTTGCCTCTAAAAGGCAGCCAACATAATCAAAGACCCCTCCCCACCCAGGTTATAATCTTTTCTAACCGCTGCTCTCAGGCAGAAGATACAAAAGCTTAAACACATGAATGAACAGATTCAAGAACAGCTTCTTCCCTGCTGTTAGTAGACTTCTGAATGAACCTCTCAAATTTTAAATTTAATATTGATTTCGCTCTTTGTGCACCTTTTCTGCAGCTGTAACATTGTATTCTTTGCTCTGATCTATTACCCCTATGCTCTTTGATATGGTATGGTATGATTTAACTGTACTGCATGCAAAACAAAAGTTTTCACTGTACCTGGGTACATGTGACAATCATATATCAAATCAAATCAAACGTCCACTGCCTTTTGAAGATACCGGATATTACTTGTATCCTCTCCAATGAAGACCAATGCAAAATATCTGTTCAATTCATCTGCCATTTCTCCACCATTGATGGAAATACTTTCATCTACCCAGGTCCTGAAGCTCTGGAATTCTTTCCTTGAACTTCTCTGCCTCTCTACCGTACTTGCCTCCTTTTAATTTGCTCCATGAAACCTACCTCTGAACAATCTTTTGGTTATATGTCCCAATATGCCTGGGGTTTAAAATGTTTGATATATACAGATATATGTATCATTATTTGAGTTTGGATTTTAAAATAGTGGCATTTGGGGTTAATTATTTTTCTGAAGTGTTTAAAAAATAACTAGGTCAGTTCTGCTCACTAAAAGAACCTGAACTACCAGTTGCCTGCCACTTTAACACACCTCCCTGGACAACGTCTGTGTCCCTGGCTTGCTTTCAGTGTTCCAGCGAAGCTCAAAGCAAGCTGAAAGAACAACACCTCATTTTCTGCCTGGGGACCCTGCAGCCCTCTGGACTCAATATTGAGTTCAATAATTTTAGGGCCTAAATTCTCCCATGTCCCAGCCCCCTACCCAACATACCAGGCCTTGTTACCACATAGCCTGCACTTACACACCCCCTGTTGTTAGTCACTAACAGTCCCCATTAATAACTATTCACCTTCCCAGCCTGATCATTATCAACACCTTTGTCTGTCCAGCTGCTCTTCTCTCTCTTTAGGCTCTATCCTATCGTTTACTCCCTACCCCAAGCCCTCCCTATTTTCTGCATATAAAATGACGTTTTCCCAACCACCATCAGTTCTGAGGAAGGGTCACCGGACCCAAAACGTTAACTCTGGTTTTTCCTTCACAGATGCTGCCAGACCTGCTGAGCTTTTCCAGCCACTTTGTTTTTGTTCCTGATCTACAGCATCCGCAGTTCTTTCGGTTTTTATTAATTCAGAAAGTCCATCAGTGACCTAATCCAGTGTGCGTCAGAGAGCAGGGACACCCCTGGAGTGTTAATGTGTAACAGCTTTTACTGTGGTGGTTTATGACAGATGGGATAAATATTGAAGGCCATTAGTTTGTTTTGGTTTAGAATAATCAAGGATTGATTTTGCTTAGGAAACCGAGAGTTTGGAAGTTTTTAGAGCAGTTCAGATGAAACAAATATGACATCCCTCCAAGAAAGGATGATAAACTGTCCAAGACAAGCACAGTTACCTCTGTAGAGATGTTTAGTTTCTGAAGTTATCAAACAGGAAGTATTTGGCTAGACATCTGGAAGGTGTTAAAAGCTAAAAAAGAAAACCTCTAATTTCACAGGTTTTTGAGTATTTGTGTAAGAATGCTTCACAATTCATAATAAGGAACTGAGGAAAAAAAATGTCAAACTTAGAATATTGTTATGGGGGTAGTTTATTTGGACTTGAGACTCTGTAATGGGTAATGTCAGGAAATGAGATGAGACTTTGTTTTGCAGTCTGTTGTAAGATCTTTCAAACATTGTTCTAAATTACATGTTTTAGTTTGTTTCATTTCTTTCTTTCTTTTGTGTGATGAATTTCCATTCTGGTGTTAAGTTAATAATAATTCCAAGTTTGCAGACAACACAAAGCTGGTGAGAGGGTGAACTGTGAGAAGGAAGCTAAGATGCCTCAGCGTGATTTAGACAAGTTGAGTGAGTGGGCAACTGCATGACAGATGAAGTATAATATGGATAAACGTGTGGTTATCCACTTGGTGGCAACTAACAGGGAGACAGATTATTATCTGAATAGCGACAGATTAGGGAAAGAGGGAGGTGCAGGGAGACTTGGGAGTCCTTGTGCACCAGTCACTGAAAGTAAGCACACAGGTGCAGCAGGTAGTCAAGAAAGCAAATGATATGTTGGCCTTCATAATGAGTGAATTTGAGCACAGGAGCAGGGATATCTTGTTGTAATTGAATAGGGCCTTGGTGAGACTGCGTGCAGTTTCCTTGTCTGAGGAAGGATGTTCTGGCTGTGAAGGGAGGGCAATGAAGATTCATTGATTCCCAGATTGGCAAGACTGATGTATGAAGAGAGACTGGATCAGTTAAGACTATATTTACTGGAGTATAGAAGAATGAGGGGGAACCTCATAAAAAGCTATAACATTCTAACAGGACCAGCTTGGATAAACACAGGAAGGGCGTTCCCAACGACTGGGGAGTCCAGAAGTGGAGGTCACCGTCTAAAGATACAGAGTGGGCCATTTAGGACTGGGATGAGGAGACATTTTTTCTGTATCTTCTGCCTGATGGAAGAGGTTGTAGGGGATCATTACTGGGGTACGATGGGTCTTTGATGATGTTGGCTGCCTTTCCGTGGCAGCGAGCCTTGTGAATGGAGTCTAGGGATGGAACGTTGGTTTCTGTGATGCTCTGAGCTGTGCACACCACCTTCTATAGTTTCTTACGGTCCTGGGCAGAGCAGTTGCCATACCAGGCCATTATGCATCCGGACAGTATGCTTTCAATGGTGCATCTGTAGGAGTTGATGAGGATCCTTACGGATATGCCAAATTTCCTGAGCCCCCGAGGAAGAAGAGATGTTGTTGTGCCTTCTTGACTGTCGCATCTATGTGGGAAGTCCAGGACAGGTCATCAGTTATTGTCATTACAAGTAAGTTGACGTACTCCACCCTCTCAAACAGAGCTGTGTTGCTGTAGATGCTGGCATATCCTCCTCCTTTCCTTCTGAAGTCAATGATCAGTTCTTTAGGTTTGCTGATGTTGAGAGAGAGGCTGTTCTTATTGCACCACGTCACCAAGCCCTCTATCTCCTTTCTGTATTTTGACTTGTCATTGTTAGATATCCGTCCCACTACGGTGATGTCATCAGTGAACTTGTAGATGGAATTCATTCGGAATTTGGCAACACAGTGTGGGTGTACAGGGAGGACAGTAGGGGGCTGAGGATGTATCCTTGGGGGGCTCTAGTGTTGAGTGTATTGGTTAAGGAGGTACAGTTACCTATCCTCACTGATTGTAGTCTGTGGGTCAGGAAGCTGAGGATCCAATTGCAGAGGGCGGAGCCGAGACCAAGGTCGCGGAGTTTTGTGATCAGTCTGGAGGAGATAATGGGTGTTGAAGGCGGAGGTGTAGTCAGTGAGCGGGAGTCTAACATAGGTGTCCTTGTTGTCCAAATGTTCCAGGAATGAGTGGAGGGCTAGGGATATAGAATCCACTGTGGACCTGTTACACGGCAGGCAAACTGTAGGGGATCGAGGCAGGTTGGGAGACTGGAGTTGATGTGGGCCATGACCAGCCTCTCGAAGCACTTCATGATTATTGAGATCACAGCCATTGGGCAGTAGTCATTAAGGCACATTGCATGTACTTTCTTAGGTACTGGGATGGTGGTGGTCTTCTTGAAGCAGGTAGGGACTTCGGTTTGTAGGAGGGAGAGGTGGAAGATGTCAGTGAATACCTCCACCAGTTGGTCTGAACAGGATCTGAATGCACAGCCAGAGACACTGGCTGGGCCCATCGCTTTCCTTGGGTTGACTCCCAGGAAGACCGATCTGACGTCTGCAGCAGTGACCAAGGGAACAGGTGTGTCCGGGGCTGTCAGGGCAAGTGACACCGCACCGCTGGCATTCTGCTCAAACCGAGCATAGAAAGTATTGAGTGCATCAGGGAGGGATGTGTCTTTGTCTGCTATCTTGCTGTGTTTCATTTTCTGTCCCATAATTTTGTTTAGGCCTTACCATAGTTGGTGGGGGTCTGTTTGGTAGTATTGGGCCTTAAACTTGATCCGGTACTGCACCTTGGCCTCCCTGATGGCTTTGTGGAGGTCATATCTGGATTTCCTGTATAGGTCCGGGTCATCCTTGAATGCAGCATGTCTAGTCTTCAGTAGGGAGTGGACTTCCTGGTTCATCCAAGGTTTATGTTGGGGAACACTTGGGTTGACTTCTTTGGTATCCAGCCCTCCTCATATTTGCTAATAAAGTCCATGACAGTGGTAACGTTCTCGTCTGGGTTTTCCGCTGAGTACAGTCCAATCCACCGAATTCAAAAGGTCTTGGAGACGGTCTTCCACTGCCTCAGACCCGCATTGGACTTCCTTTTGTGAAGGATCCTCCCATTTCAGCTCCTGCTTGTAAGCTGGGAGGAGGAACACAGCGCTGTGATCTGATTTTCTGAGCTGTGGGTAGGAGGTGGAGCAGTAGGCATCTTTGATGGTTGTGGAGCAGTGGTCTAGAATTTTTGGTCCCCTGGTGGGGCAGGAGATATGTTGGTGGTACTTTGGCAGCATCCGCTTGAAGTTGGCTTGGTTGAAGTTGCCATCCACAATAAATAGGCCTTGGAGAATTTTGTCATAGATGGCATAGATGCATTGAATGAAAAGCTGAATAATCATTGTATGAGGGAGAAAAGAATAGCGGGATATACAGGCAAGATTGGATAAAGTAGGATATTCATGTGGAGCATTAACACTAAGACAGACCCAAATGGATCAAAAAGTCTGCTTTCTAGCTGTGTGTTCTATGTAATTCAATGAACCAAATGCCATTGACATTGCTGCAATCAGCAGATGTGAGTTGAGGCCTTTTGCTTTCGTTTGTTGACAGGATTTCAGTAACAATTGATTTGGGGTTTCTCCTTAATGAGATCAAGAAAGTTCACCAAAATTGATTTTCTGGTCATTATCTCATTTGTCTTTGTAGAACAGATTGGTTGCAGTCTTCCCCTACGTTAGAACAGTGACTGCATTGCAAAATTACTTCATTTACCGTGAAATGCTTTGAAATGTCTGGAGATGGTGGAAGTATCTGTGCAAGTACTTTTCTCTTGTTTCATTTGAGGGGTTTCCCATTATTCATCTTCACCTCTGGATTTAAGTGTGTGTTATCTGCCACACTTTCTAACTTTCCTAACTTCAAAATCTCCCAAATAATCACTGTCTTTAGCAGTGTATCCAATTGCACATTCTAAGTTTCTCTATTTTCATTTCTGCAACTGTGCCTTCTTCATTAAGCTCTTGGAGGACGAATCCCATTTATTCAAATGAGTAAGGCTGAAATAATTAAAAGAAGGTGCGTTCAGATTCAGTTTTGGAATAACTCAGATTGATTTAGCTACTATTGAGAGCGAATGACAAGTCTGACTGATAATTGTGGTAGATCAGTGCAACAGTTGCATTAAGTATATGTTGCACTTACTGGTAATGTACACTGTACATAATACTTCTTTTAATATGTTAAAGATGCATCTGTTTTATTATGGTAACTTTATTATCTATACTCCTCAATGCACAAATTAAAAGATGGGCCTTTTATCCTTGGCACTGTTGGCACTTTTCAATCTAGGGTGTGTGTCTGAGCATCATTTTTGGAACAAAGATGTGTTCCTGCATCTATATTCCACTATCATCATATGGAGATTTGAGTGTTTGTTGTGGAGGGGAGAGGAGCACAAGAGCCTTATTTGGATTAGATAGTTCCAATTAATCTATCTGGCTTGTGGAATCACAATTTGCTTCACTGTCACAAGAAGTGAACTTCTATCAGCTCTGAGGCCAGAACATTCGTGCTTGTTTATCCCAATAGCCAACTAACCAAGTATTCAATCTCTGCTTGAGTTACTCATATCCTCGTGGCATTGTCTTGCTCCTAGTGGTTTTGGTTAATTTGCTTTACAATTTTCTGTAATCCATACAAAGCTGATACTTACCATTCTAGTGCTGTTTAATTCTGGATTCCCACGAGATTATAAACACGGTCAAAATGATAAGCAAAATATAAAATGAGTAATTTTTGTTTTACATGTGAATGTTGATAAGCCTATGAGGGTTTTTTTTGATGGAGCATGTAGTGAGAAAAGACTTTCCCTGGCAGAAGGGTTGATCATTAGAGAGGGTTGAGGAGAATCTTTTTGGACTTAATGAATTAAAAGGTGGTTTGAACTCCCTGAATGAAGATGGAAGCTGATTCGATAGTAGGTTTCAAAAGAGAATTGGATAAATTTTCGGAGGTCAATATTTGCAGAGCTTTAGGGAAGTGTAAGGGTATGGGTCGCATTGAACAGTTTTTAATAGATTGACACACTTATGGTAGTTGAATAATCACCTGTTCTGTTATATGATTCGAAGATATAAAAGCAATTATGTGCCACATACACCCCCATCCCATTTTACCTGCATTTATAAGGACTGTGAGAATTACTGTCTTTTCATATTCATTCATGGGAACGCTGAGTAGACTATGATTTATTGTCATTCTCAAGTGCCCTTCAGAAGGTGCTGATTAGCTGTCTTCTTGAACTGCTGCAGTCTTTGGGTGATAGGGTCACCCACAGTGCTGTTCGGAAGGTAGTTCCAGGATTTTGACCAAGTGACAGTAAAGGAACGTAATACTGTATGGCTTGGAGGAGCACATGCATGTGGTGGTGTTCCCTAGCATTTGTTATCCTTGTCCTTCTAAGTGATTACGGTCACAGGTTTAGAAGGTGCTGGCAAAGGAGCTGTGGTGAATAGCTACACAGATGGGATGCGCTGTTACCACTGCATTGTTTATGAAGGTAGTGAATGTTGAAGGTAAAGTATGGAGTACCATTCAAGTCAGTTTTGTCCTGAATGGCGTTGAGTTTCTTTAGTGTTGTTGGAAGTGCATTCATCCAGGCTAATAGAAAGTATCTTATTACACTCCTAACATGTGCCTTGTGCGTAATGGACAGGTTTTGGGGAGATAGGAAGAGAGCTAGTTCATAATTCCCAGCTTTTGACTTGCTATTGTAGCTGCAGTATGCATATGGCTAGTCTAGTTTAGTTTCTGGTCAGCAGTAATCCTCAGGAGGTTGGTAGTTGGCATTCAATAATGGTAATGCAATTGAATGTGAATGGGGAGATGGTTAGATTCTCTCTTGTTTGGGGATAGGTCATTGCCTGGAACCTATGTGCTGTAAATATTACTTAACACTTATTAGTTTAAGACTGGATGTTGTCCAGGTTTTGCTGCACATAGACACAGACTGCCTCAGTATCCATAGAGTGGTGAATGGTGCTGAATATTATGCAATCATGTGCAAACATTTTGACTTCATGAAAGAAAGGTGTTAATGAAGCAGCTGAAGATGTTGGGCCTAGGACATGACACTCAGGAACTCCTGCATAGATGCCCTGTGCTTTATGCCTCACCGGAATCTAGCCCAGCTATTCCAGGAGATAAAAGTTAAAGATTTTTAAAAGTATTCACAGGCCCCCTGTTCACCTGTGTTTTAAATGTGATTTGACAAAAAACATGGCTTCTCTACTTAACAATATTTATGATTTATTACAAATAGATAGATTCTAACTACATTTAGATAATTATGAAGCATCAACATGTAGCTCTACTAAGCCATTTGTAAAACTCCCATTGACACTCACTTACGGACACAAAGCAAACATTGGAGATATGGACCAAGGGAAAGATGGAGGAAGGCTGTTCACTGGATCCTGTCTACACTGTTTTCTGAGGTAAAACTTTTGCTCATCAAAACAGTGCTTCTCAGTTTTCTTTTTAAAGGTACTTTTGTTTCCAGGAGGCACAGTGTTACTGGTTCACACATACTAAGGTCTTGACTTTTTAAGTAAAAGTCTCAGCTTATGGTAACTAATGAGGAGAAAAAAATTGGCTTTCTTCAGGCTTGTTGTTTTAGTGCAAAGCAAAAACTGCTTCCTCTCTTCCAACGGTCCGACGGCTTCCTTCCCCAAATACTCACATCCCCAAACTGTTCGCTTACCTGAGAACCAATCACATAGTCATTGGCAAGCATGGGCTTTTGGTTCAACAACGGGTCCGTGTTTCACAGATCAATCAACTACTTGTTGCCAGCCAACTCTCCATTTGTGCAGATGGCTAGATCCAGCCTGTCTGTAACTAAACTTCCCCCACTGCTCCAGCCAACAGCTATGTAAACAGCACTTACAACGAGAGTCAGGTATATAGATTTTAAGAAATGCAGCAATCCTTCCACAATCTTTGATTACTAAAATAGTCCTTTTCCCTTTTCAGTCATAACAAAAAATAAAAAAAATGGTCTTTACAAGTGGCTGATATGATTGACTTCCAACAAACACAGCAATCTTCCCTTGTGCTATGTATGACTCCAACTTAGCAGACAGTTTTCCCTTGATTCCTGTTGCTAGGTTTTTGCTAGGTTTCCTGGATGCGACTCTTAGTCAAACATGGCTTTATGTTAAGTGTGATCACTCTCACCTCGTGCCCATGAAAATGGCAAGTAATCTATAAATGTATTCTTTATACACTCACCAGGATGAGAAGTAGCAATTTTGTCTGGACCACAAATGTCATACATGAAGCATACATCACAGTTATAGGGTAATGTCTCACTTTATTACCGTACTGCCAGCTGGCACCCTCACTTAATGAGTCACACATCACTGACATGTACTGTAGAGGATTTTAAGTGCATTTAAAGGTCTGAAAGTTGTGTACAAAATGAGCACCTGTATTTCCTTCATAAGCATGGGTTCCTGTAACAAGACCAGATTTGGAAAAATAGTAGAGGAATATTTTGATGAAAGGGTTAAATTGTCATGCTGGATTCTGGATACCAACCACTGGCAGCTAGTACTAGTTTTGCTGCCAGTCAATTTTCTTTTCTAGAAATTTTCTAACTAACTTGTTCAGAAATGATGTTACACACTTCTAGAGAAAATGGAGCTTGAACCCAGGCCTTCTGCTTCAAAGGTAGGGACACTACCACTTCTGAAGACCTGTCCAGCTATCAGTGGTATAGTCGATAGGTGTGAGGCTGGAAAAGCACAGCAAGTCAAGCAGCATCCGAGGAGCAGGAAAGTCAATGTTTCAGGCTGAAAGGCTTCATCAGGATTGGGGAGGGGGA
>NC_063336.1:32635812-32639942 GCF_021869965.1 Rhincodon typus
GCAGCATCAGAGGAGCAGGAAGGCTGACGTTTCGGGCCTAGACCCTTTTTCAGAAAATGCCCCTTCTTCAGAAAAGGGTCTAGGCCTGAAACGTCAGCCTTCCTGCTCCTCTGATGCTGCTTGGCCTGCTGTGTTCATCCAGCTCTACACCTTGTTATCTCAGATTCTCCGGCATCTGCAGTTCCTGCTATCTCTGGTGATAAGTGGATCAGGTAGGGGGTTATTGTGATTGGTCCGTGGGAAGGGTGGAGTGGATAGGCGAGTGGGAAGATGGACAGGTTAAGTCAGGTCAGGAGGGGAAGGGCTGGATAAGGCTGGGAGTGGAGGGATTTTGCAGCTGGTGAAGTCAATGTTAAGGACATTGAGCTGTAAGCTCCCAAAGTGAAATATCAGGTGTTGTTCATTCAGTTTACGTTTGGCCTCATTTTGATAGTGGAGGAGGCCAAGCTCCTTGGATGTTGTCTGACCTGCTGTGCTTTTCCAGCCTCACACCTACAGACTCTGGCTTCTAGCATCTGCAGTCCTTATTGTCTCCATATCAGTGGTATAGGATTGAAGTAGAGAATTTTAACAAGAAGAAGCAGTCATGTTACATAATAATGCAATAGATACAAATAACATTGAGAAGTTAGGCATAATTACAACTATAACGAGTTAGGCATGTCATATCTGTCTCTGTTGGGGCCTTAGAAAACTAACTGTTCCTCTATTCAAAGATGTATGACGCTATCAAGTTGGATAGAGCTGATGAGATTTTAACAGTGTTGTTACAAGTCAAATACCTTATACAAAAAATCATATGACATAGAAGCAGAAACATACCATTCAGACCACTGAATCTGTTCCACCATTCATTGAAATCATAGTTGATCTGAAAAACCGAAACTCTACTTTCTTGCCTTATCCCTATAGCCTTTGATTCCCTTACTGATTAAAAATCTGTCTATCTCAGCCATGAATGCATTTAACAACCTAACCTCAACAGACCTCCACAGTAAAAACTTCAGATTGACTAATCTCTAAGAGAACAAATTCCTCCTCATCTCTGTCCTAACTGGGTGATCTGTTACTTTGAGATTATGTCCTCTGATCCCAGGCTGTCCCACAAAGAGAAACAAACTCTCTGCAAGTACCCTGTCAAGCCCCTAAGAATCTTGTATTTTTCAATAAGGTAAGGCATCTCATTTTTTCTACATTCAACTGAGTATAGGTACGAACTTCTCAGCCTCTCCTCATCAGACATTTCCTCCATAACCAGGAGCAACCTAATGAAGATTGCCTGGACTGAGTCCAATGCGTTTACATCTTTCCTTAGCTAGGGAAACTAAAACTGAACAATACTGATCACAATATTCCAGGTCTGGTCAAACTAGTGCCTCGTATACTTTTAGCAAGGCATCCCTACTGTTGTACTCCATTCCATTTGCCTTCCATTTGCTGAACCTAGATGCTAGCTGAATGTGACTTATCTACAAGGATTCCCAAATCTCTCTGTGTTGTAGCTTTCTGCAGGCTTCTCCCATTTAAATAATATCCAGCACCTCTACTCTTCCTGCCAACACACATAACCTCACATTTTCCCACATTATATTTCATCTGCCAAGCTTTTTGCCAATTCACCTAACCTGTTTAGCTGCAGAATCTTTATGTCATCCTTACCATTTGCCTACCTGCATGTTGCAATCCTGAAAATGTCCCCCAGTCTCACCTAGCTATCTATTATAGGTTAGATTCATATCCATATTCTACCTCCAACACCATGGGTATTTATCTTATTAAATAGCCAAATGTGTGGCAACTTATCAAACTCCTTCTCAATATCCAAATGTACCACATCCACTGCACCCCTTTTATTGATTCTGCATGTTATCTCCTCCAAGAATTCTAATAAATTTTCTAGTCATGATTTCCCTGAAGCCTTTCCCCCATATTGTTAACAATTATACATTTATGCATATACCTCCTTTACTTACAGATGCCTCCACAAGATCCTTAAGATGTTTCAGACAGATTCTACACACCAGCTGATTCTAACATTATCATCCTTAAAGCAACTAGCAGCACTAGCATCGAGGCCGTGATTATCTGGAACAACTCCCCTGGGTGACCACGTGTGTAGGATGCCTGAGTTCCAACTGCCAAAGCAAATCTGCTTTGTCCAGCTCAAGAAAGGCACTTCAATGAGAGGAGAACAAAGGAAACGTTTCAAAGACACACTGAAGGCCTCCCTCAGGAAATGCACTCTCAATGTCAACACATGCTCAGAAGAAACTGACTTGGAGGAAACTCTTGTATGAAGGGGCACAATTCTCTGAGAATGTCCGTCAGCAGGAGGAAATATGGAAAAGGGACCGGAGAGAGGAATGCCAATGATCTCAAGGCCAAGGACTAATTCTACCTCCCAGAAACACCTGCCACATGTGTGATCCGATACATGGATCTATGACTGGGCTCATTGGTCACGCAAGGACCCACAGAACTCATGACCAGTGACGCAGAATTTCCTCGGTAGATAATCATAATTGTTAGCCAGTGATTACTGATGACGGTGATGTGACTCCTTATACACATACTACTACCCAGCTGTCCCCAAGTCTCAGACTTTACAAATGTAGGTCTGGTGGTTACCAATTCGGGGGGATATATATTTCCATAACTTTGAAGATTGAAGGATCCTTAACCTCCTAAACCCTCAGCTATAACTTTATATGATTTAAATCATGCACCAAATTGTTACAGTGTGAAAAACAAAGGGGCTATCTGAAATTTTGTTTCAGGGTCCTTAATGTTGATTGCCTGGAAGCATTAAACCAGACAACTGAAGATATACCCCTTAAATGTTGATTATATACAATTTTCATTGAGGAGCATATTTCGACACCATGTATCCATTCCCTTGAAGCTGTTGCTAGCTGAAGCTAAGTGAGACATAGAAACAGGTAACAGAATGAATCAGGGAATGAGTGGGGGAGCAAGGTTTTGCTGGCACAGCACTGGAGGTCCTGGTGGAGAAAGAATGATATCCTGTATCCACAGGATAGATGGAATCTACTTCACCCTGCTGTCTCCCTCTCTCTCTCTCTCCCTCTCTGCACCAGCAGCTGTAGGTGCTTCTCCTAGCCTCAAGTCCTCCTCCTATTCCTCCTACAGACCAAATGGGATCTCCAGCAAGATGCTCAGAATCAAGCTTTCTTATTTCCTAGTGATTCCAAATTACCAATTAGCTAAAATCTCATAGCACCAATTCCCTTTAGGTGAAGACTTCAAAGAAATCCCAAAATAAATGTTCGAAGAGCATTGGCAAAGTAATCCCTGAATGTGTCTGGATGTGTTTCAGAGAAAACCTCCTGCAGCGGTGAACAGTAAGAGGCAGTATATCTTCAAGCAGTGCTCAAAATCCTCAGCTGTTTCATGAGGTTAAGCATTCTCTGCCAAGAAGCCATGCAAATTCCTTACTGCATATTAGCTGGCAATTTAAGTGTCAATCAGGCCCTTAACAATCCTCTCTGTGGTTGTCCTTACCACAGCTCCAACTCCTTTACTAAAATAATTTAAACCATGGTTTTAACTTACAACCTCACATGGTCCACCTTGGCTGTTTCTCGTGCCTACAATGTTAGGGGAAAATTGCCCCATCTCCTGTCTAACATCTTGCTTTAATAGTCAATTAAGTGTTCTGTTTTTAATACAAATGCATCAGATTTCTGAGACAACAAGGTGCAGGGCTGGATGAACACAGCAGGCCAAGCAGCATCATAGGAGCAGAAAGGCTGACGTTTCGGGCCTAGACCCTTCATCAGAAATGGGGGAGGGGAAGGGGGTTCTGAAATAGATAGGGAGAGAGGGGGAGGCGGATAGAAGATGGATAGAGGAGAGGATAGGTGGAGAGGAAACAGACAGGTCGAAGAGGCGGGGATGGAGCCAGTAAAGGTGAGTGTAGGTGGGGAGTTAGGGAGGGGATAGGTCAGTCCAGGGAGGACGGACAGGCCAAGGGGTCGGGATGAGGTTAGTAGGTAGGAGATGGGGGTGCGGCTTGAGGTGGGAGGAGGGGACAGGTGGGAGGAAGAACAGGTTAGGGAGGCGGGGACGAGCTGGACTGGTTTTGGGATGCGGTAGGGGGAGGGGTGATT
>NC_063336.1:32640342-32655932 GCF_021869965.1 Rhincodon typus
TCTGCTCCTATGATGCTGCTTGGCCTGCTGTGTTCATCCAGCCCTGCACCTTGTTGTCTCGGATTCTCCAGCATCTGCAGTTCCTACTATCTCTGCATCAGATTTCTGTTCCTTTTAAAACTGCTCGATACTTTCAAAATGTTTAATGAGCAGACCAGCTACTAAATCAGATTGCTGTGCCAGGCTGTATCAAAAATAGTCCACGTGTGCCACTAACACCCTTGTCTGATTGACTGCCATTCAGTAATGGGCCGTAAATAAATTTGCACTCCTCGTATAATGGTCTGTCTCATATGGGCTGCACATAGAGAAACCATAAACTTTAGATACAGTTAATCAGAAAAAGTTATGTCTCCATGATGCTGATTGTTATAACAAGACCCTGTTGAGTTTCCCCCATTCATTGCAATGTCAGAAAAGATACCCCAAACTGTGAAGCTCCCGGGTGAGTGAGATTAACTGACTCATGCTGTTTATTCATCCAACCCCTCAGTTGATTACAACAAGGTGAATTTCCCATGTGGATACCTTCCTCCCAGACCAAATGAACTTATGCTTTAAAAAGAAACCAATTCAGCCAGGCTTTCGTAAATTAACATGAATGAGTTTATTAATTATCAAATGTGAGAATAATCAGTACCGCAATACATCAGCACACGGATAAAATAAGATGTGGGTCTAAGGAGAAAAAACTTTTTAAAAACAGAAATATGGATCAGGCAGTAGAACTTAAGAGTTGTGTCTTGTTCTGACTCTAGCATGCAGTAATGCTATAAGGTGTTCAACTGTGTACATTGGAATGTCCAAAATGTTCAAATTAACACTGGCAGTGGAATCACTCCATCCTGGTTAATAGCTGCGTTTGAAGAATGCCAATTCCTAACAGGGCTGGTGTGGTGTTAATGCCTTATCAAAAATCCTTGGGTGTGCTCTCCTCAGTTTTCAACTAATTTTAGTTACTGCTGCTTGCACACCTATTATCTCTAATTAGACACATGCAGTTGAAAGGTGTTTCAGGTGACCAGGGTTTTTGAAAAGCAGTGTTGCAAGATGTGGGCAGATACAATGGTACTTCAAAAACCTCAGTGTCAGATCCGTTTTTGAGGACCTCTGAGAGTATGGATATTGCCTGTTAGATATTCAAACTTCACAGTTAACTCCCACAGGGGCACCACATGAGGACATTTATCTTAGGTGTACATCGGATCTTCCACCGAAGATCAAATAATCTCGGTCAATGTCAATAGAAAATGGCTAAAAGCCAGTAGGTTTCCATGTTTCACTGAATAAATTAAAAGCTATATTAATATATACTGAATTACATTAAATTTATATTTATGATAATACAATATTTGAGAGATTGTTATGACCATGTGAGAAGAAGTGATTGATTCCTTTCTTTTTAACCTCCTCCTGTTTGGTATAAACAACTTGCAACTGTCACTTCAATTCAAATTTACTGAAAGAGAGCAGGATCATATGACTTACTTTCCTGAAATAAGTAATAAAAAGATAACATCAAAAACACACTCAAACACAGGAAATAAGCTTAAAAAGTTTGGGGGTAGGTTTCTATGCAAACAGGACGGTAGACGCAATTACAATTTTAGATTTCCAGTGTCCTTGCAGAAGTGAAATCTGAATCCCAACTGTTGTCCTGTTTCCCTCGGAATATTGTTTCAGTCAGGCAACCTTGATTTTTCTGTTAATAGAATTTTTTCCAAGTTATATTGCATCAACACTAGTTTCTGGGATTGAGACAGAGGGAGCAAAGATCTTTTAGTATCTTTGCTGTTATCAGTACATGTTGCTTTGTCTCTCCTTTGCTGCTCAAAGTATGCTATCAGTACATAGTTTAGTGGCAGACCCTGGTGATTTGTGTTATTGTCTCATTCCAAGCTGGATAGTTCCAAGTAACCTGTCATCTTCTAAAATGTGGACTTATCATAGTAAAACAAACGATCACAAACTTGAGTAAAACAAACGATTCCAATTTCTTGATGCCTCACTAAGTCTCAGTGCCTCTTAAATAAAATGGTAATTTTGGTGTAACTGGTTTTGTATGTACCATATGCATTGCCTAGGCTAGTTAGGTGATCACACAGCCATTTTAGATCAGTAATGTCCTTCTTGCAACTATTCTTCAACAGATGAAAGTCTCAGGCATTGAAGTAAAATAGTGAAAATTCAATATTGCCAGTCCATTTTCATTATTTTGTAACAAGATAGATAAAGCATGTATTATATTAAATATGTGATTTATGCTGAACATGAAATCATTTAAAGTAGCTGATTATCAGTACCTCAGTATTTTTGAGCAAATAGGATACCAATCTTGAAAATAATTCCCAATTAAACCACAGTTTTATCTTCCTTGTATCTTCATTAATCTGAAATTTAAATTTAAATTTTTTTTTCAGGTTAATGAAGGTACAAGGAAGATTCAATAGGAAGACCTATTGAAAACAATTTTTTTTTCAAACCTTATACACTTAAGACATCTATTAATTTTGTTCTGATTAATTCAAAAATCATGGAGCAGATTATAATTCTGGTATGGCTATATTTGCACATATTTATTTTCACCAACTCCTTGTGCTTATTTTTTGGGACAAAATTAAAAATTGTATAGCTATCATCCTCTTCCATTCTAACAAAAATAATTTGAATAATATAGCTTTCAAATAAATTCATGCAATTCATAAAGAAAGCAATGAAATGAAAGAAGAAAATGTAATTGAATGACTTCTGAAGATCCCCAGGTGTTTTAATGGCCACTGGAATATATTTTGATGTGTTGCCACTGTTGCAAGACAGGAAAAATTGGCAGCTAATACATTCAAAGCAAGATTCTACTGACAGCATTGAAGTAATTAGCCTGATAGTCCCTCATAGAGATTTATGTTTAGTTCATTCTGTGGATGTGGACATTGCTGGCTAGGCCAGCATTTATTGCCCGTCTCTAATTGCCCAGAAGACAGTTAATAGTCAATCGCTTTGCTTTGGGTCTGGAGTCACATGTAGGCCAGACCAGGTAAGGACTGCAGTTTCCTTCCCGAAAGGACATTAGTGAACCAGACAAATGTTTGTAACAATCAACTTCATGGCCATCATTAGACTCTTTAAAATGTGAGATATTAAAAGGAAACATGTGCAACATGTGCATAGACAACATATGTGACATATCAGAAGTTCTTTATTTTAAGATCACATCAGCACAAAAATGTAGAATACATCTGCAATTCCAACAGGTAAAATGTTTTAAAACTCTATACCCAATGGAAGGTTGTGGTTCAAAAAGGCAGCTCACAATCACCTTTGCAAGCCAGCAGTGCCCACATTCCGGAAATGAATACATTTAAAAGAAATATTGATTATATAACTGATCTCATCAGCTGTAGAATTTTGAAATTATATTTATCCACTCAACGAAAATGCTTATTAGTGACAATTTGGCTGTGGAATTGCTCATTTTCCTTGACATAAGACACAGGGCGACAAAATCGAAAAAGTGTAACATTGAAGAATAGGAAAATTATTCGTAATAACACTCAATATCTAGGAATTCTTATAGAACAACTACGGTTTTGCTCATAAATAGCAACAACCACTAACTTGTTAACCAGAATCCACAACTAGCTAAATGGCAGGAAACAGAGGATGATCATTGAGAGATGTTTTTCTGACTGGAAATCTGTGTCTGGTGGAGCCCAACAAGGGTCAGTGTAGGGCCGCTTGCTGTTTATAGTTTATTTCAATGATTTAGACTTGAATGTGGGAGGATTGTTCAGTAAGTTAGCAGATGATACAAAGATTGGTGGGGTCTTAAATAGTGAGGAGGATAGCCTTAGATTACTAGAGGATATAGGCAGATTGATCAGTGGCAAATGGAATTCAATCCATGTACACGTGAGGTGATCACATGATGAACGGTAAGACCCTAGGAAGCACCAAGAATCAGAGGAACCTTGGTGTGCATGTCTTTCGATCCATTAAGGTACCAGGACAGGAAGATAAAGTGATTAAGAAGGCATATGGAATACCAGTTTGTAGTGATTGGAACCAGGTTGACCTCATTGACTATGAGGTCATTGATTGGTCCAGGTTAAAACCCCAATCAGGAAAGCCCTGGCTGACCAATATAACCAGGAGATGGGCCTGATTCTGCTGCCGCTGCCGCTGACTGGGCCTGGGCCCCACCCCGGATCTGCTGCTGATGCCTGGGCCTGCTAAAAAAAATGTAACCAGGAGATTAGAATCTCCTCAGTTCAGGACATTGACTCCGAGCTGGCACAGCCAGGGTACTGTGCACAGGTGAATAAAGGGTGATTTGGTGATGGGATACCAGCCCCGGTGCAGTTTTCCCATTGTCTTTATTAGTCAAGGCATAGAGCAGGGAGGTTATGCCTGAAGCATGTAAAACCTTGGTTAGACCACAGCTGGAATATTGTGCCCAGTTCTAGAATCTACATAATATTAGGAATATGATAGCACTGGAGAGGGTACAGAGGAGGTTTACCAGAATGTTGCTTGGGCTGAAGAGTTTTAGTTATGAAGAGAGATTGGACAGATTGGTTGTTTTTCTCTTAGAGCAGAGGAGGCTGAGAGGGGATCTGATTGAGATGTACAAAATAATGAGGAGCAAAGATATGATAGACAGGAAGACATTTTTCCCCTTGATAGAGGGATCAATGACTGGGTGGCATAGATATAAGGTAAGAGGCACAATGTTTAGAGAAGATATGAGGAAAAATGTTTTCATGCAGAGGATGGTGGGATTCTGGAACTCACTGTCTGTGAGTATGGTGGAGGCAGATACTCCTGTATATTGAATAAGTATTTAGATGTACACTTGCAATGCCTAGGCATACAGGCTTATGGGTCAACTACTGGAAAATGAGTTTAGGATAGCGAGGTGGTTGTTTTTGACCAAGACAGATGTGAAGAGCTAAAAGGCTACTTTCTGTGCTATAGATCTCTAACACTAAGAAATAACAAGGAAGGCGATATATTGGTAGCGTGAGAGAACTGTTGGACACTTTTGGAATCCACGACATCCATATCCGCAGTAAGTGTTTGCAATTCAAGGAATATTGGTTCTAGTTGATGAGCTGAAGTCTCAACTTCGCGCTCTGTAACACATCTAGAGGTGGAAGGTTAATTGGACACTTTGTTCCAGGATGCAGTCATACTATGTATTTATTTATTCATGAAATGTGAATGTTGCTGGCTAGGCCTTCATTTATTCTTCAGTCCGTGTTGACAAGCTTCTGTCTTGAACCATTGCAATCTGTCTGGTGCATGTACCATACAGTGCCTTTTGAAAGGAAGTTCCATGGTTTTGACCGAGCAATATTGACGGAAAAATTTAGTTCCAAGTCAAGATGGTTTGTAGCTGGGAAAGGAACTTGCAGTTCTGGGGTGTTCCTATCCGTTTGCTGCTCTTGTCCTTTTAGATTGTCAAGGTCACAGGTTTGGAAAGTGCTATCAAAGGAGCCTTGATAAGTTGCTGTAGTGTGTCAGTCTGAAGTGAATGAATTTTGAAGATGACTGGCACTTGTGTGGTGCGAATGTTACATGTCATTTATGTCACCTAACCCTTGATGTTGTTCAGATTTTGCTGCATTTCGACATGGACCTTTTCAGTATTTGAGGAGTCGTGAATGGTATTGACCAATGCGTAATTATCAGTGAGCATCCCACACTGACTTGATGATGGAATGAAGGTCAATGATGAAGTAGCTGAAGATGTTTGGGGCCATGGAACAACCTTGAGGAACTTCTGCAGTGATATTCTGTACTAATTACTTCAGATTTGTTCCATGCAGGACAGAAGGGCAGGACAATAATGGCAGTAGGAATAGAAGCTCAGTAGATAGCAATGGGGAGACTTTGCCTTTGCAATTGTCCAACAGGCTTGTTGTTCTTGTGGATAGCAGTGACCTGATATTAGGTTGAGCCAACTGATCACAGCACCATGGTACAGGGATCCAACAACTTGGAAGTAAAAAGGGATGTATTTGTGGTAAGGGCAGTATAGTTAGATGGATAGATACCATTTTCTACAGCCGAGAGAGAGAGAGAGAGAGAGAGACCGAAAGGTGTTGTTGCCTGCCCAATGCCAGAGATAAGGCCATCTTCTCAGGGCTGGGGAAGACTTCAGAGTTTTTGTTATGATCCCAACTGATAGCAATACTAGCAAGCGAGATCCCAGAGTGAAACCTGACTTGATGGGCTGTGAGTTTTGTTTTGCCTATTTTGGAGGTCAGCCACTGTGTATATATTCACAAGAGGCTGCAATATACTTTTAACAAAATAACTTAAAACTTTAATGCATAAAAGATTAAAAACAAAACTATATAACACGAACCAATAACTATTGCCATGATCTTATTACAGGCAGAAAGATGAAAAGGTTCATCCCTTTTGGCTCAGTGATTCCCTTACAGATGCTCAAATGTCAGTGAAGAGGTCACCCTGTCTCCACACAAAAGATTCTTGCTCAGTTGACATGGCTGCAATCACTCTCCTTTTGGCAAATTTCTGCATCCTCATTAGGTACTATTCTCTTCAGTTAATGTCCAACACTCAGACCTTCAAAACAAACTGTTAACTCATCTTGCATTTACCCAAAATGGTTTCCCTAAACTCATGCCTTCAAATGTTTTGTGGGATATCTTGCTCAATAACATCCCGAATGCTTCTGGAACTGTCTTCTCAGGTTACTTCTAAGAACCTGAAGGCTTTTATCCTAGTCTTCAACACTTTAAGACAATCAATAACAGAACCTCTGCCGTTATGGAATTCTTCCCCCCAGCATGAAACTGCTTCTGGTTCATTCTCTCTCTCTCTTTCTGGTGGTTGGAGCAAATATCTTCCTAGGTGGCCTGCAGGACATTTAACTTAAACGACATGACTTCTTGTACATTCTTGTTACTGAACTCAACATTCAAGATAACTTTCTGATCTCTCAAAAATTAAAACCCATTTTCTCACCACTTGGCAAAACCCAAGCTCTCAAATAATAGTAATAACATACAGTGAATCATCAGGATAACTGGGTTTGGAAGGTTTCAGTTGTTTTTTTGTCCATGGGAGCTCCGATCCAATTATTAAGTTTAAGAGGTTCTGCCTATGGAGTGTGAGCAGCTGGGGACTAAATTAAAGAACATACTCACATATGTAACCTTTGTAATACCAGCTGAGCCACAAGAAAATTGGCATTTGGTAAAAAAAACATACCTTTGAACAGGTTGTTCAGAGATTAGTATGAGAGAAATAGATTATGATTGATGAGGTAATGATATCAGTACTGGGGAAACAGAGCTTTACCAGGTGTCAGCCTTTACCCAAACTGCACTGGGGCCAGTGCATTGGCAAAAGTGTGTGAGACGGGTGAGTGTGAGTGTATGTGTGGTGCAGGTGTGTATGAGATAGAGTCTGGGAGTGAGTGTGTATGTAAGAGTCTAGGGGTGAGTGTGTGCGCTGTATGTTTGTGTGGGTGAGTTTTATTTTTATTCACTCATAGGATGTGGTTGTCTCTGGCTGTGCCAGCATTTCTTGCCCATCCCTAGTTGCCCTTGAGAAGATGGTGGTGAGCTACCTTCTTGAACTGCTGCAGCCCACCTGCTGTGGGTTGACCCACAATGCCATTAGGGAGGGTATTCCAGGATTTTGACCCAGCGATAGTGGAGGAACGGCAATATAATTCGAAGTCAGAATGGTGAGTGGCTTGGAGAGGAACTTCCAGGTGGTGTTCCCATGTATCTGCTGCCCTTGTCCTTCTAGATGGAAGTGGTTGTGAGTTTGGAAGGTGTTTTTAAGGGTATGCTTGTGTGGGTGAGTGTGTGTCTGAGAGAGAGAGAGCATGTGTGTGTGTGTGTGTGTGTGTGAGTGTGATTGATTTAGTGCATGAGTGTTTTATTTTGGGGGAGTTCTTGTGAAGGGAGATTGAGAAATGTTAAAGATTGAGGTCAAGCCAGGCGTAGCAATGCAGATAATAAAAAACATTATGACAGAAAGGGACAAAGAATGCAAGCATAGGAGTGCACCAGCAAATAATGTCAAAGTAAGCGGAAATGGTTAAAAGACTCTTTACCTGAATGTCGACTGTATTTGTAATAAGATGAATTAATTAATAGCAAAGATAGAAATGAATGAACTTGGTAGGTTTGCCATCATAGAGATATAGAGCAGAATCTCCCAAACCTTGAATGACAGGGCATTGGTGAGAATGTTGGGAAAATTGGACGACATTGGCAAGGAGGAGATTATCAACAAGAAGTCCCATTCTTCAACCAAGTGTGACAAGAATCTGGCTAGTGGGTAGTGAGAGGCATATTTGCATCTGTTTGCATGTACATTTTCCCATCCATAGAATCCCTACAGTGAGGAAACAGGCCATTTGGCCCAACAAGTCTGTACCAACCCTCTGAAGAGCATTCCACCTAGACCCATCCCCCTAACTTTTCCCTGTATCCCTTCACTTAACCTACACATCCCTAAACACTGAGGCAATTTAGCATGGCCAATCCACCTAGCCTGCACATCTTTGGACTGTAGGAGGAAACCAGAGCACCCGATAAAAACCCACACAGACATGGGGACAATATGCAAATTCCACACAGGCAGTTGCCTGAGGGTGGAATGGAACCCAGGTCCCTGGCACTGTGAGGCAGCAGTGCTAACCACTGAGCCACTGTGCTGCCCCTACTGCATGGAAGCTAAATGATGATAAAAATCAAAGGGATAAACTGGTGTCTCCAGCTCACCGTTTACTCCTCTGGACTTCCATCTTGGGCACCAGGCATCAACATATCAGGGCACGCTCCATGGGTAGCAACTGCACACACGCCCCTGTTCCCCGATGTTGGAAGTGGCCACGTACCACCCTCAGTGAACACTCATGGCTCATTCCCAACCCACTTTCAATGCTGTACTTTAAAGTTCACTTGAACCTTTCATTGGAATGCTATACCAGGAAACTTTATGCATTTCAGGGCTCTTTACTTCCTTTCTTAGTGCTCACTCGTTTTCCGCATGCTGAGTTGCTTGCAGCATCTCTCTCTTGCCTTTTTGCCTTGTTCTGCCTTGTTCTGCCTTGTACTTTTGTGCATTGCTCCTCAGCCAGAACATACAGGCTCACAAGACTTCTGATTTGACTTGTCTTTTAATTTTTCCTTTGGGATTACAAAGAAAACTAAGTTGCAGAAGTTCCTAGCAAACTTTGAGATCCTTTTATTTATCTTTCTGAGTTGCAAAGCTAAGCAAAAAGATCTGTTAGCTGTGTACACAATCCCATCATTCTTAAGATAGACATCAAAAACTGTTTTGAAAGAAATTACTATGGCTACATTAAAAGTTACAAGTTAATTATTGACTTCAGGCACACACACACATAGGTGACCAACTCAGAAACCAAAATTAAATAAATAGCATTAAATATGTCGATATAGATACGTAAATCCCAGATTGGATTTCACACATATCAGTTGAGTTGTCCAACTAGGTTGGTCAGGGAGTCGGCCACAATTAGTCCTGGAGATCAGCTCAGTGAAAGTCAAGGGGAGATTCAAGGAACACTAATGATGCTAAGGAAGTCAGGGAACTCAATTACATAATTGGGGGCAGCATGCTGGGATGCAGAGTGGCTAATAATTGTGAAGGGAGGAAACGCAACATATAAGTAGATGGGGTGACAGAGTACTGGATGACATGAGTTACTGTGGGAGGGGAGAGGTTGTTGATGGTCACAACCTCTCTGGCCTCAAGGTGGGTTTTGAGGAAAAAGGGAGGAAACAGTGCAGTATGATAATTGGCATGACTGAGCTGCAGGGATAGGGTCCAGGGTTAATGTTATGAGATGGAATCAAAATTCAAAGAGGTGTGTTAGAACTTTTGGAACTTTTTTTTTGATGAGTTCAATAGGGAGTGCCAGGAAAAAGGCAACATGAGTGTTCAGGGGACCCTTTGTTGAGCAGGCTGTTTCTTCACTCACTGTACCAAGTGAAACCTGCCTTATCTTCAATATTCACCTGAGTTATAGATACACACTGGAAATGGAAAATGGTTATAACCACAGCCGGAGCGGGCAGAGTAAGTACTTCTTTTCTATCTGAGGATGAGCGCTGTACCTTGTGAGCAATGTGAGTCCCTGTATTAATCAGACACTTACACAGTATATGTTGTACTCATCCATAATCATAGCATCGTGCTTGTGAAATGCATACAGTGTCCAACTGTGTGCGATACAAATTCTGGTCACAAGCAATCCTGACCAGATCGTTGGTCATTGCAGATTGAAGACAGTCAGCTCTGTGAAGCAGAAGTAACCAGCAGTGACCTTTAAATTGGCATCTGTGGGTCACAGTTTACAAAGTCAGTCAAGGTCTCATGGACTGCACAAGAACATGCAGCTGACTTCCTCTCACCTTGAACTTTAGGTATGCTCCAAAATACTCTTATACGCTGCCATTTTTGGAGTGATGTGGGAGTGGGAAAGAATGATTTTACTGTCACATGTATTTTGCAATGAAAAATACAGTGAAAAGCATCCACTCTTGCCATGATTCCAGCACCATTTTGAATAGTTTAAGAATAATTTAGGAAACAAAAAGATACAGCTTAAAGAGAGACAACATATCAGTAATAATATAGTACTTACAATCTTCTACAGTCTCAATACGAAATGGCTTGTGCTTATTCTTTGGTAAAAGGTCCTTGTGTGAAAGGTCCATATACAAACTTTCCATAACCCTCCTGATCAGAATCCTTCATGACCCATTGTATAGAAGACTGTGCTAAATTGTCATTGAAGTGATGCAAATGCTGACTGCTCACATTACTAAAGACCTGATCAGCTTCAATATGTTTTCCTCCAAAGGAGTGAGGTTCAGTATTGGACTGAGCATATCCTGTGGTACTGTCCCCAGAATGTGCTAGCTGTTGGAGTGGGACCTGTGACATGAAGGACTGGCTGATCATCCTGCTTTTCTGGCTGTTTAGGTGACAGTTGCATTGAATTTTATTCAACTGGCTCTTTCCAAAGATCCACTGGGGACCTGTATGGAATCTTTAAATCCTCAACCCACAAGTGTTGGAGACTGGTACCAATGCAATTTGTACCACACCACACAGTTCTGTTTCTCTGTGGTGAGCTCAGTGCTGCAGCCTGGGCAGTAGACTTTGCCAAATAACTGGCTTCTCCCAGGTGCAGGCCATGAAATTGACAGTGCACATATTGCATTGAGAGCCATATCAGTGAAGCTAAGTTCATCAAGAAAAAAGGGTTCCATTCCATCAATGTCCAAGTCATCTGTGATCATCAATACTATATCTTAGACATCTGCACCAGATACATGGAAGTTGCCTTGTCTTGAAGAACACAGAAGACAGAGTTTGCTCCATAATACTTACATATTTGCTCTGTACAACTAGAGCAAACAAAGGGGATGTGATGGAGGCTGATGAGCTGGGAGACTGGCAACAGCAGTCTTCTGACGAGGAAGCTGAGGATGTTGAGCAGGAAAAACATCACCGTCTGCATTATAAATGCTGCAGCGTTAGGTAAAACATGCCAGACAGGACTTATTTGACAGTCAGTTGTCGTTGAAGTGAGATGGCTGCAGTGATCACTCATTGACTGCAAATGTACTGCTGCTCAAATGGCAAGCAATCCTTTCTGTTCCCAGAGGCAATTGCAGCTTGTGTTTTCTGTACAAGGAACACTGGAAAAACTCAGCAGGTCTGGCCACATCTGTGGAGAGAAAGTGGAGTTAACATTTTGGGTTGATCGCTTTCACTGGTGTCAAATGAAAGCGAATGTTATAAGCCAGTGGCAGGCCTTTCAGTATGTGATGATCCCACATTCAACAATGAGAAAATGTTGGGCTACATTAGCCATTGGGGAAAGAGTTCTAGGGTGAGATGATGCAAAGGACTTATAAACTGTTTAACTTGGTTCTTACAATAAAATACGTTTCCAAATACGTACTTGTATTTGCAAAGAAATGTCAGCTATATGTCATGAGAAGCATTTGTTTACAGTTTTGTTCTCACTATACACCTGACCAAGGTTAAGTCCTGGCTGATAGTGCTTGACCTGGTGCACAGTTGGGCCTTAAATGTGGCGCCAGTGCCCAGGAGTACTTTTGCCTGTGGTGACAGGGAAGATACAATGAGCGAAGCACTATAGAGACAAGGAACGTAACTCACAAGGTGAATTTTGGGTGAGAAATCTTGCCAGCGCTCCCTGAGAGAATCCCTTCATGGACCTTGCCAAAATTGACATTTAGCTAATTTTCAGAAGAATTCAATCCAAGATGCAAAGTGACCACAGCTGGAACCTAAATATTCAAGGTATATTTGACATTTCAGAAAGACAGTAAGGAGATTGAGGTGATTAATTATTTGTAATCTTTCTCCCATGAGGAAACACCCACTCAGCATCTGCTCTTTCAGATCTCCTCAGGATCTTAAAGGCTACAGATAAGATCACCTGTTATTCTTCTAAACTTCACTGCTTACAAACTTTTCTCAGAAAACAATCCCGTCATCCCAGGAATCAGTCAAGGCTATTGCCTATCAGTGCTTCTTACAATGCAATCATGTCCTTTCACAAATAAGGTGATTAAAAATTGAGTACAACACTTCAGATGTGGTCTTACAGCTGGAGCAAAACTCCCATACTTTTATATTCTGTTTCCCTTGCAATAAACAACAATATTCCATTCACCTTCCAAATTACTTGCTTAGCCTGCATAGTAACTTATTGTGATTCACATAGTTGGATGCTCAGATTCTTCTCTACGACAGAGTTCTGCAATCTTTCTCCATTTAAAAAATACTTATTTCTCTATTCTTCTTGCTGAAAAGGAAACATTCAGATTTTCCCACATTATATTCCATCTGCCATTTTTTCCCCAATCACTTGGCCTGCCTTAATCTCTTTAAGGACTCCTCATGTCTTTATACTCTCTTCCCTATCTTTGTGCTGTTGGGCTGAGTTTAAACCAGCTTGTCAGTGGGATGTGACCTGGATGACTAGCTCCAACTGGAAAGATGTAAAGTTGATAACAGGAAGTAGAAAAGTGACACATGAAAGTAAAAGGCAAACAAAATAAAGACAAGCATCAAAGCGCAGAGCATTGTATAATGTCAACTAAAAAAAAAGGTTAAAAGTAATCTAGCTGAATGCACATAGCATTTATAGGTTGGTTGAAAAGCAGACATAGATATAAGTGTGTATGATGTATTTGTTGTTATGAAAACATGGCTTAAGGTGGCCAAGACTGGGAACTGAATATTCAATGACATTTCTGAAGGACATCAAAAATAAGGAAAAAGATGGTGTTCTTGTACTGATATTAAGGGATAGGAGCAGTACATTAGGAGGGGAGGATCTCGCATCAAAAGATAAAAACGTAGAATCTTTATGAGTGAAGCTAAGAAATAGCAAAGGTCACCACACATTAGTCTATAAATATTTCCTGCCAATGAATAACAGTGGCAGTGTGGAGCAAGATATCAATCAGGAGATTAGAGAAGCATATAGCATGGGTAATATAGTGATTATGGGTGACTTCAATTTCTTATAGACTGGGTAGTAATGAGCGCTACTACAGTGGCGGATGGGTTTCTGGAATCTGATAGGAATGGTTTTCTGCAGCAGTGCCTCTAGGAATGAATTAGAAAATTCACTATCGTAGGTCTAGTATTTTTTATTGAAAAAGGATTAATTAATAATTCTAAGCTCTGAAGAAGAGCTTGTTTGATTGATTGATTTATTGTGGTCACATGTTCCAAGAAACAGTGAAAAGTGTTGTTTTGCGTGCTATACAGGAAGATCATACCATAAAAAGTTGGTAAGTGTGGCAGAATACAAATGTTATAGTAAAGATGCAAAGAAAGAGATCCGAATTAACATTTGAGAGATTCATTCAAAAGTCTGATAACAGTGGGGAAGAAGCTGTTCTGGAATCTATTCATACACGTATTCAAACTTTTATACCTTCTACCTGACCGAAGCGGGTAGAAGAGAGTATAGCCAGGATGGGAGAGGTCATTAATTATATTGGTTGTTTTCCCAAGGCAGCAGGAAATATGGATGGAGTCAATGGATGGGAGGCTGGTTTGCGTGATGGACTGGGCTGTGTTCACAATTCTCTGTAATTTCTTGTGGTCTTAGGAAGAGCAGATGCCATACCAAGCTGTGATGCATCCGGATAGGATGCTTTCTATGGTGCACCTATAAAAATATCGGGAAGAGTCCTCGTGGACATGCCAAATTTCCTTAGCCACCTGAAGAAGTAGTATTGGATTTGAAATGCTCAGTGTTTCTTTCTCCACAGATGCAGCCAGACCTGCTGAGCTTTCCAACGTTCCCTATTCCAAAGTTCCATAGATTCTGGAATGGTTCCTACAGATTGGAAAGTAGCAAACAGCAATCCACTCTTTAAGAAGGATGAGAGAGTGAAAGTAGGGAATTACTGACATATTAGACTTATACCAGTAATAAGGAAAATGTTTGAATCTTTTATAAAGGATGTGATAAATGGACACTTGGATATTAATGATCTTATTGCACACAGTCAGCATGAATTTGTGAATGGGAAATAGTGTTTGACAAGCTCATTGAAATTTTTTGAGGATGTTACTCACAGAATTAATAAAGAGGAGTTCATGAACATAGTACATTTTGATTTTCAGAAGGCTTTTGTAAAGGGAAGGTTGGTTAGCACAATTTAAGCGTGTGGAATAGGAGTTAAAGTGTTGGAATAGACTAAAGATTGGCTAACAAACAGAAAACAGAGAGTAGGAATACAACTCTCCGACACCTCCTCCTACCGCCCCCTTGATCATGACCCCACCCCTGAGCACCAAACCATCATCTCGCAAACCATCCACAACCTCATCACCTCAGGTGACCTCCCACCCACGGCCTCCAACCTCATCGTTCCCCAACCTCGCACTGCCCGCTTCTATCTCCTTCCCAAAATCCACAAACCTGAATGCCCTGGTCGACCCATTGTCTCCGCCTGCTCCTGCCCCACCGAACTGATCTCCAACTATCTAGACTCCATTTTCTCCCCGTTGGTCCAGGAACTCCCTACCTATGTCCGTGACACCACCCACGCCCTCCACCTCCTCCAGAACTTCCAATTCCCCGGTCCCCAACACCTCATCTTTACCATGGACGTCCAGTCCCTCTACACCTGCATTCCCCACGCAGATGGCCTTAAGGCCCTCCGCTTCTTCCTGTCCCGCAGGCCCGACCACTGATACCCTCATCCGCTTAGCCGAACTCGTCCTCACACTCAACAACTTCTCTTTCAATTCCTCCCACTTCCTACAGACAAAGGGGGTAGCCATGGGTACCCGCATGGGCCCAAGCTATACCTGCCTCTTTGTAGGTTACGTGGAACAATCCCTCTTCTGTACCTACACCGGCCCTAAACCCCACCTCTTCCTCCGTTACATTGATGACTGTATCGGCGCCGCCTCGTGCTCCCACGAGGAGCTCGAACAGTTCATACACTTCACTAACACCTTCCACCCCAACCTTAAGTTTACCTGGACCATCTCTAACACCT
>NC_063336.1:32656332-32722421 GCF_021869965.1 Rhincodon typus
GTGTTCATCCAGCCCTGCACCTTGTTGTCTCGGATTCTCCAGCATCTGCAGTTCCTACTATCTCTGATTCAAGTAGGAATACATAAGTCATTTTTACATTAGTAAATTGTGACAAGTTGCGTATGGAAAGGATTAGTATCTGGGACTCAGCTGTTCACATTATTCATCATTTATTTGGGTGTGAAGATCAAATATAATATTTCCAAGCTTGCAGATGGCACAAAGCTAGCTGATAATATACTCTGTGTGAAAAAAAATCCTTTTGTGGGTCTGTTAGAGAAGAATGAATGAGCAGACATTCAGCAACATCGAGAAGTGTGGGTGAGGTGAAAACACTCACAGAGAAGCAGACAGACTGACAGCGGACCTGAGTCAGAATTGGAACATGAGCAAGGACAAGATTTTTCTAGGAGTAAGGAAGAAGTACAGAAAGGCAGTTGTGGTAAGGAATGTATTAATGAAGGCAGTGGACGGGCAGTTCTGTGGCTGTGGATACAGTCCCGGAATGGTATGTTTTCTCCAGGGTGTCAGGATCAAGAATGTTGTGGAACAGCTGCAGGGCATTCTGAAGGTGGGGTGAGGTGGGGGCGGTGAACAGCCAGAGGTTATGGCCCTTCTTGGTTCAATTACATAGAAAGAAAGAGAAATTAGGTCCTACAAGCAAAATTTAGGGAGTTACATAGCAAATTGAAAAGCAGTGCTTCAAACATAGTAATTTCTGGATTGTTCCTGATGTCACACAGCAGTGAGTATTGGAATAGAAGAATAGAGAGATGATTGTGTGGCTGGAGAAATGGTGCAGGCGGGAGGGCTTTAAATTCCTGAGGCTTTGGAACCATTTCTGGAGGAAGTGGGAACTATACATGTTGGATAGGTTACATCTGTATGGGAACAGGACCAAGGTTCTTATAAGGAAGGTTTAATCATGCAGTTGTAGCGGATTTAAGGTAGATTGACCGCGGATGGTATCCAGACAGGTAGTTCCAACGGAGAGAAGATAAGATTGAAGTCAAAGTTAAAACATGAGTAAATGAGCCTGGAAGGCAGAGGAAACATAGGCCAGCTACAAACAAAACATTTTTACCAAGGTTAAACAGAATATATTCCAATGTAAGGAGCACGAGGATTATGATTGACAAACTGATGGCTCAGATAGGCACATGAGAGTATAATATCATAGCTATGACCAAGCCTTGGCTGAAAGATGGGCAGGATTGGCTGCTCAACATTCCTGATTAGAAGGTATTCAGATGAGAGAACGGTGGATAGAAGATAAGGGGATGGTAGGGTTCACAATATTGATCAAGGGGTAAATTATAATTGTGAAGGGTGATGATAATTGGAAGGGTCATCAACTGAGGCAATGTGGGTAGAAGTAAAAAAAAAACATGAAAAGGGACAAGCATGCTGCTGAGTGTGTACAATGAGCACCTAAACAGTCAGGGCAAGATGGAGAATCAAATATTTACTCCATATTCAGTTGGATTTAACATAGTTATAGATGGACAAGAGCATAATGGTTCAAAACTGGGGAAAACCTAATTCTATTAAGATTAGATATAATTGGGCCAAACTGGACTGGGAGCTGTCACCTGGGGATAAAATTGTGTCAGAGCAGTGGATGAAATAGCACGAGTGTAGGCCGAATATGTTTCTATAAAGACAAAGGGCGAGATCAAGATCAGAGAAGCCTGAAAGTTAAGGGATGTAAAGGTTAGGATTTTAAAAAAAGAGAAGCTTACAGCAGGTACTGAGGGTGCAATTGTCAGAGTACCTGGAGGAGTATGAAAAGTGCAGAATGGGACATAAAAAAGAAATTCAGAAAAAAAAAAGAATGCATGAGAAAACATTGGTGGTTAGAATATGGGAAAGTGCACAGGGGCTTTTAAAGTATAAAATGATCAAGAGAATGACAAAGAAAAGAGTCCAGGTTCATTAGGGACTATGGAGGTAATCTGTGTGGACCCAGAAGATGTGGCACCGTCCTTAATAAATACAATGCAGGTATTGACATCAGGATGAAGGACTATGAAATATTAGAAGAAATTAACTTAGAGAGGAAGTACAAGCAGGTGTTGTAGTCTTATAAATGGATAAATCTGCAGGCCCCCCTGAGATAAAGCCCAGGCTGATGTCAGAGATAAGGGAGAAGGCATCTGGGGCCCTAGTAGTTATTTTTAAATCCTCTCAGGCCACCGGTTGGTGCCAGTGGACTGGAGCGCTGCTAACATTGTTCTATCAGTAAAAATGGAAGGAAAGGATAGGCCAGGACATTACATCAAGTCAGTGTTACCTCTGTCATGGGAAAGTTATTAGAAATAATTCTGAAGAGCAGAATATATCTGCACTTGGAGAAACACAGATTAATCAGGGTTGCCAGCAAGGATTTATTAGGGTACAGTAATGTTTGACAAATATGGTAGAATGTTTTAAGGAGGTCACAAGGAATGTTCCAGAGCAAGCAACACCCTGAATGAAGCTGTTCTAGTACAGCTGCAACACTGGCATCTACCTGGCAATATGGATAATTGCCCGGGTATGTCCTATACACAAAAAGCAGGACAAATCCAACCCAGCCCATTACCTGCCCCATCAGTCTACTCTTGATCATCAGTAAAGTGACAGAAGGAACCATCAACAGTGCTATCCAGCAGCACCTGCACAGCAATAACCTGCTCAGGGATGACCAGTTTGGGTTCTGTAGGGTCATTCAGGTCCTGTCTTCATTGTAGCCTTGGTTCAAACATGAACAAAAGAGCTAAATTTCAGAGGTGAGCTGAGACTGACAGCCCACAGCATTAAACCCACATTTGACTGAGTGTGCCATCGAAGAGCCCAAGCAAAGTTGGAGTCCATGAGAATCAGGGAAAAACACTCTGCTGGTTGGAGTCATACCTAGTACAAAGGAAGACGGTTGTAGTTATTGAAGGTCAGTCTTCATTTCTACAGGACAACTCTGCAGGAGTTCCTCGGGGTAGTGTCTGAAACATTACCATTTTCAGCTGCTTTAATCAGTTTTCCTTCATCTTAAGGTCAGTAGCATAAATATTTGCTGATGCCTCCACCACATTCAGCACCATTCGTGACTCCTCAGATAGTAAAGCAGTCCAGGCCCAAAAACAGAAAGAACTGGGCAGTATCTGGGTTTGGGCTGATTCATGACAGGGTTGCAGAACACCTACGCTCGGTTCGCACTAAACAACTGCACCTCCCAGTTGCGAATCATTTCAACTCCCCTTCCCATTCCTTAGATGACATGTCCATCCTGGGCCTCCTGCAGTGCCACAACGATGCCACCCGAAGGTTGCAGGAACAGCAACTCATATTTCGCTTGGGAACCCTGCAGCCCAATGCTATCAATGTGGACTTCACAAGTTTCAAAATCTCCCCTCCCCCAACTGCATCCCAAAACCAGACCAGCTGGTCCCCGTCTCCCTAACCTGTCCTTCCACCCACCTATCCCCTCCTCCCACCTCAAGCCCCACCCCCATCTCCTACCTACCAGCCTCATCCCGCCCCCTTGACCTGTCCGTCCTCCCTAGACTGACCTATCCCCTCCCTAACTCCCCACCCACACTCACCTTTACTGGCTCCACCCCCGCCTCTTTGTCCTGTCTGTCTCCTCTCCACCTACCTTCTCCTTTATCCATCTTCTATCCGCCTCCCCCTCTCTTCCTATTTATTTCAGAATCCCCTTCCCCTCCCCCTTTTCTGAAGAACGGTCCTTCCTGTTTCTCTGATGCTGCTAGCCTTCCTGCTCCTCTGATGCTGCTTGGCCTGCTGTGTTCATCCAGCTCTACACCTTGCTATCTCAGATTCTCCAGCATCTGCAGTTCCTACTATCTCTAGGCCCGAAATGTCAGCTTTCCTGCTCCTCTGATGCTGCTTGGCCTGCTGTGTTCATCCAGCTCTACACCTTGGTATCTCAGATTCTCCAGCATCTGCAGTTCCTATTATCTCTAGGCCTGAAACGTCAGCTTTCCTGCTCCTCTGATGCTGCTTGGCCTGCTGTGTTCATCCAGCTCTACACCTTGTTATCTCAGATTCTCCAGCATCTGCAGTTCCTACTATCATATGAATTGATCTTTTTGTTTATGAATAAATACTTGAATCTATTTCACAGCCATCAGTCGAAACCATGGTGTTGAAGTAATGAGATGTCTTAGAAAGTCTGCACAGGCTTTCAAATATTTCATTTCTACTGCTGCCCATGGGGATTAAATCTCATTCACATCACCATGACTCTGGTCAAGTCCCTTCATTTCAAGGTTTTGCAATGAGCTGCTGCTCAGATTGAATTCAGACATTAAATTATTTGCCTCATATATGCACTTTGATTTTTGCAGACCTGTACACCAGTTTGACTGTAAAGGCCCAGACCTAACAGTACACAAAGAAGGAGACTTCAATGAGAGTACCAGTTTTAAATTAAAAGCTCCACACTATCTCTGCCCTGATGGGGTTTAAAAAGGCAGTTAAGGGGCTCCCGCTGTATTCTTGTTGTATTCTCACCCACCTGTAATCTTAGAGGTCGTGCCTTCAAGCTGCCCACCACACTTAGTTTGGGCCTAGGAAGAGCAGGTATATTCTTTTAGACTCTAAAAGAAAAGCTTTCTACTGTTGGCTTTTGTCTAACTTTTCCATCCCACGTCTACCCTCCAAACCACATTCACCTCAGTGCTCACTCTCTGGTCCCGAGGGCAGCCTCTTATCACACGAAATCCTGCTCCAGCCCACCAGCCAGCTGCCATTGCCACTGGGGACTGGCAGCAACACCTTTGTCCCATGTATCAAGAAGGAGTTAAAACAGACACAATCTTTCAGCCCCGTGTGCAATGAGCCTGGTCTGGGAAGTGGGGTTAATTAGGTAGAATGGAGGTAGAGTGCATTCTCCAACTTGGAAAGTTTATAGAATATTTCAATAATAATCTTCATAAATTATTGGGAAAGTAGTGATTTAAAGACAGATTTTATAAGAGACAGAACGGTTGTTGGAATTTCTGTTGAATTTTTGGCATACTTAATACAGTCAAAAGGATATCTGACTCTAGAGAAAGCCATTCAAAGGGTGGCTCAAGCTGATCTGTGGAAGCAACACAGATCAATTCTAAAAGGAGATGGTCTACCTTATTCCAGTGCATCAACAGAGTCCATCGAGGGGTTGTGAGGGGACAAATCACAAAAGACACACGGTATACAGTATAGTGATTCAAACAGCCACCACATACTAAGAGTCATTACCAGTGCTGTAGAGCCAGGAAATCCACAGGATCACAGGCACAAAGATTGCTCAGCTATTAAAAAAAATCATGTATAAAATAATAGTTTCAGAAACTGTGCTAATGTATGGTATAGTCACGGTGCACGAAGAAGTCAAACAGCTAATCACAAAAAGGAATTCATAATGTACATAACCTACAGTACAAAAAACAGCCAACGGGTTTTCTTAAGGAAATAAATAATTCAGCTTTTTGGCAAGAAATTTATATCAATGAGCATCTCACTAATTTTAAGCTTGATACAGGGGTGAGTGTTACTATATTTCAGAAAGTATGCCATGGTGAAGAAGCACTGTTCATAGTTGACAGCAGTGCAACTACTTGGTCCCAGAGGTGTAGCACTTAAGATTAAAGGTACGCTACAAATACATCTCCAACACAAGGGCTGTTACATAATAGAGAACTTGTATTTAATTCACAATTAATAATTCTACTCAAGTATGAATGTGTGTCTTGACCTTCATCCTTTTCAAATGTGGAAATAATTAAACTAGTTCAAATTAAGAAACAACCTGTCCAGAAACAGGCAGTAGAACAACTGGGAAAAGTTTCCATAAGGCTCATTAACCTCATGCAAGAGTTTAGATAGAAGATAGAGGTTATTGAGATTAGCTATGTTATAGAGTCATAGATCATAAAGTCATATAGAATGGAAATAGACTCTTTGGTCAAAATCATTCATAACAACCAAGTTTCCCAAACCTAACTGGTCCTATTTGCCTGCTTTTGGCCCATATTCCTTTAAACCTTTCCTATTCATGTACCTATCCAAATGCCTTTTAAATGTCGTAACTATACCTGCAATTACCACTTCCTCTGGCAGTCCATTCCACATGCAAACTACCTTCTGTGTGAAAAAGTTGCCCCTTAGGTCCTTTTTAAATCTTTCTCCTCTCACCTTAAAAATATGCTTCCAATTTTGAACCCAAACACCCGTGGATAAAAGATCTTTCTATTCACCATATCTATGCCCCTCATGACTTTATAAACTTCTATAAGGTCACTCCTCTACCTCCTACACTCCGATGAAAAAAGTCCCAGCCTATCCAGCCTTATAGCTCAAAATTTCCAGTCCCAGCAGCATCCTGGTGAATCTTTACTGAACATTTAGTTATATGTTTAGTTATATCCTTCCTGTAGCAGGGTGACCAGAACTGTACACAGTACTCCAAAAGTGGCCTCATCAATGTCCTTATAACCTCAACATGATATTCCCAACTCCTATACTCAATGGTCTGAGCGATGAAGGCAAGCGGGCTAAACGCTTTCTTAACCACCCTGTCTACCTGTGATGTAACTTTCAAAGAACTATGTACCTGAAACCCTAGATCTCTCTGTTCTACAACGCTACCCAGGGCCCTCCCATTAACTGTTTAAGTCCTTGCTTTATTTGGTTTCCCAAAATGCAATACCTCACATCTATCCAAATGAAACTCCTTCTACCACTCCTCAGCCCATTGGCCCAGTTGATCAAGATAACTATATTGGATTGGCACAAATGGTTTCAATTGTCAGTAACACTGCAGAGTTCAGATTGTAAGAATCAGCAAAGTTTGAGAGGAAACATAAGTGTTAAGGTAGCCTATGGGCAGAATATTCTACTTGAGCTCATAAATGAACCTTTAACTGATGTAATTTGGAGTGATACACAGCTTTGAGAACAAATTGTAATGATAGATTTATATATCAGTTAGATTAGTTAGATGGGTTTATATTTTAGGTTCTGAGATGATTTCACAATGAAAACACAAAATTCAAGCAGAAAGTTTAGCTTTATCTTCCCAGGAAGTATCCTTAACATCAGTGACAGATATCATGGCAAACAGAAAACATTTTTCAAATAACAGTCTAAGGAGATGATCATGCTGCTTTCATCAGTAATGCAATCACTGAGGGCAAATTGAAGTAAAAAAATCTACCCACTTCAATGCAGATTTACCAGTTAATAGAGAATTAAACATCTGGCCATAAACTGAAGATGTTATACATACATCTCCAAGGAAACTACTAATGAAACGGGATGATCAATGTCTAAAGATTCAGGATACTGTCAAATAAGGTATTGTCTGGTCCACTGATCCAGAATACGGCAAAAAAAGCATCTGTTTGTGCAGGAAAACCATCCTAGTGAAGGACATTCATGAGATTGACGTTCTTCCAGATACTGCATGGAGCAAAGACATCCTCCACGAGGAAAATTTAACAGACAAAAGTTCCTCCAATTAGATGAGACTTTCAGACCTTGGCCTGAAAGGGAAGAAAGGTTGGAGAAATACTCATTATAAGGGTGTCAGGGTCTGAAAAGGTTAATACTGAGGCAGCCTTAAGCACCAACCATTGTGATCTTGTCACACAGGTCAAGTGGGAGAATTGCATGTGTTCTCCAAGGAATAAGAACTAGTATTAGAATTAGAATTAGGTTTTATTGTCACGCGTACAGGGATCCAGGAGTATAGTGAAAAGTGTACCATGTAGTGAAAAGTTGCCATTCCTGGTGTTATCTTAGGCACAAAGGTACCTTGATAAAAAATCCTAGGTACCACATGGTCCTGGGTCCTCTCTATAGCTGCTATATCTAGCACATTAATGTAACTTGTATTTAATTGCTATTATGCAATGAACATTATCTTCTTTAAGGCAAGAGCTCCTTCTTGTTAGATTACAAAGTGCTCTTTCTACAATACTAGAATAAGGATGCCATGCAGATCCCACCTCTGAAAGAGAACAGTGGCAGCAAATCTGCGTTATAGTCAGCAATAATCCAGCGAGCTCATACAACATGGGCAACAGTGCAGATTACTTGAGGAAAACTGGCAGCAGACAAAGCCCCAGCCATGGAGTTGCCATGTTCTACAATTGCCATCCTCTGCTGGACTGGCACCTCCAGACAGGCAGGTCTTCCTGCTCTGGCTCCTAACTCTGGCAGAAAACCCACTGGCAGCCAATCAGCTGTCATTGCTGGAAGTAGCTGTGGGCTTTCTTACCTTTGTAGGACATTGGTTTCCCTCATGGAGACCCTCCTGCTTTCAGGATAATCCTGGCCAATATGGTGGCATCCCACTGACTCCGGCCGTATGCACACTGCATGCATGCCATTAGTGTTACAATCACAAAAGGGTTGCAGGATCACATCCCACCGACTTCCATGCTGACTGATATGAAGCAAGTTAGCACCCAGTGGTTCTCATGAGATCTGGCAGCAACTATCTGCTGACCCCTCCTCATAAAGTTAATCGAGCAGAATGGCTGGGTTTCCTGGGGTTTGTTTTGCTCATCACTGTCTCAGAATCAGATGTTAAAGCAAACTTGCAAAGCCTGTTTTCAACATTTGGAATCATTCAGTCTCAAAATTAGTATTAAGCCTGAAAGTACAACTCAAGCATAAACAGAGCCAAAGCCTTGCATCTTAAATTTTGTCTGTTACACCATACATTTGCAGCAGGTGCAGATTCTGCATGCCACAGGGAGATTAATGCTTGCAATATCTCTTCACTGGAGATAACGAGCACTTTTTATTTCAGCTTCACCATGGGCTTCGGCGAAGTAATTACAAAGCATTCCAAAGGCCTGCAGTAAAAATCATCGCTGTTTTCCTATATCTATGCAAGGTATCATTATTGCCCACCTGCAAGATACAATAGTTTCCTTACTATGTCAGGGTACTGAGTAATTGGTCACAAAAGGCCTTGAGGCAAGATCTGCTTAATATATATGCAAATTATACAACAAACTACTTCTATCTTAAAATTAATTGGATTAATACTTTGATGTTGAATTTCTTTGATATTTTGCACAAATTTTCATTTCTTTTCTTAATTGTGTAGAATTTACAGATCAGAAGTAGGCCACATGGGTTTCCTCCCACACCATGTTCCACATTTTATCTCTATTCATACGTAATTACCTATGCCAACAACGATTGGCAATGCTCCTTACTGATTCAATAGCCATCATGGCTAACACTCCCTTTGAAATAGAAACCCAATCTTGCACTCTAGTCATTGTTTAACCACCAGGCCATATACTTTACCTGTCCATATCTACATCCTGCCCTCAAAGTCAGTGCTACCCAGTGCCCAGTGCCCACTGTAGATCCACATCCAACCATTGTCCAGGCAAGCAATTGGACAAATGCAAATTTCAACTTCTGTTTACAAAAAGTGAAAGGGAACACAAAAAAAACCAGTAGAGGCTGAAGTTCACTCCTACAATGCAAAGCATATTTCAGCATCATGACCAAAGATTAATTTACAATCCATGATTGTCTGCTGTGCCCAGCTCTGTTCGATTGGAAGTGGGTGTCAATAAGCTTCTATCTGGCTGCTAGCTCCTAAAACAGCCAAGATCTGTCATGGACAACAACAGTTTCCTCCTCCCCGGTGTCCTCATCCTCATCCTCCTTCCAAAACTGCTCCTGATCCCTCAGTTCCTCAGCAATTATCACATTGTCTCATTTCCTGCTCCAATCGTGCACAGAACAGCCCGCCAAGGTGATGGGACACACTTTGTCCAGACTATTGTATGAAATTTCATTTAATGTAAGAAATGTCTAGAAATGAGAATAATGGGGGTTGGCCTGATAGAGATCTTTAACATTATTACTACTTTTCAGCACACTGCAATGGAAATAGTGCTGATTCAGATATACCAAAGTGAAAAAGCCAGTAAGATATCAGCTTATTTAGTACAATCCCTTGGAGTGCACTGTGCTCAAGAAATCAATTTAACAAAAACATGCCAAATTACCTGCTAATTCCATTAATTGCCTGGTGTGTGATATAATTATCACCCAATCCATCAAGCTGCTCTGGAATGTGCAAATTGGGTCATTTAAAGGAAGTATCACAAGATCCCTCTCAAAGTTAAAGTGCAAGTAATGCAACATTTGCACTGGATACCCAAGATGGAATGAAATTCAAGCTCTGCACAAGCCTTGTTCTTATCCTATGGGCCATACATTCTAACTACACAGGCTTTTTCCTCTATCACTGGCTTTCAAAGATCTTATTGGCTATGTCCTCCACTGGTGGGGCACAATCATCTGCTGCAGGAGGTGCCAAGCTTGGATGCAGGAAGGTGTTAACTTTGGTGTGGTGTTTGTGTACCCTAAGCCCACTATCTCCTGCCTCAGCCAGAATTACATAGTGGGCGGGAAGATTCATGTTTTAACTTTCTATCCTGCTGCCTCTTAAATGACCATTCAAGGATGAGTTGAGGACCTCAGCCTGCTGCAGCTGGACCTAATCCAACCACAAACAAGGCCTGTCACCATACAGTATTCACTATGCCTGTTACCTCGTGGTTGGCATGTCACCTCACAGTCGTTGAGGGCCATGCATCAATCAAAGCCACTCAGTGCTTGACTGTGGGACAGGACTTTGGATATGGGTGTGCCTGCTCGGAGGCACATGCCTGCCTTTGCTTCTGACCCTCCCTGTCCACCTCTACCCATGGCCTCCCAGCCTGAGAACACACTGCCCTCATTCCCTCCACCATTTCCCAAATCACTTCCCTTTGTTCCTCTGCCGTTCTGATACTTTGAGATTGTAGCTCTCACTGGGCTGAGCAGCCATCTCTTGATTCAAGGTAAAGTCCCTTGGTGGCCTTGCCACTGCCTGACTGGTATTGTGGTTTGGCAGATCTTCCTTGGAAACAGGAATGCGATTCTCTGCAGCCAGCAGGCACGGACCCAGGCACCTCAGTAAAGTTTTATCCATGTTTTCAGCCAACCTTTTCCCTGATTCTGCCAATCTCCATTTCCATTCTGTCATCTCCTGTAAATATTATAGTACTTTATTCAAAAAACACTCATTGAATGATGTTTTAAAGTTATGGGCTTAGAACCACGCTGTGGTGAGTAAATAATTCATAGGAACAGGAATAGGTGACTCAGCTCTTCATGATTGTGTTTTACCACTCCGTTAGATCACAGTTAATCTATATGTGAACTATTTACCCTCATGTCTTTTCTGATCAAACTGCTAATGCTGGCTAGGTATGTGTTAGGGATTACACCTGATTGAAATTACATCTGATTCACAATTTGAATCAGTGAATAAAATAAATTAAAATAAGTTTTTGTAAGACTGTAAAAAATAGCCACCAGGATAGGCCAGAGATAGTAGGAACTGCAGATGCTGGAGAACCCGAGACAACAAGGTGCAGAGCTGGATGAACACAACAGGCTAAGCAGCATCATAGGAGCAGAAAGGCTGACGTTTCGGGCCTAGACCCTTCATCAGAAATGGGGGAGGGGAAGGGGGTTCTGAAATAAATAGGGAGAGAGGGGGAGGCAGATAGAAGATGGATAGAGGAGAGGATAGGTGGAGAGGAAAAAAACCCTGGTTTGCTTCAGGACATGGTCGAGCAGTTTCAAGGCCGAAGAGATTACGAGAGAGTTACAGTGGGAGAGAGATCCCCTGAGGTTTGTCCGGAGGGAGGAGGGTAACTTCTTCAGGCTAGGCATCCTTAGAAGAGGCTTCGCAGTGGGGTTAAAATTGAATCAGAGATAGTAGGAACTGCAGATGCTGGAGAATCCGAGACAACAAGGTGCAGAGCTGGATGAACACAGCAGGCTAAGCAGCATCATAGGAGCAGAAAGGCTGACGTTTCGGGCCTCGACCCTTCATCAGAAAGGTTTGTTTCCTCTCCACCTATCCTCTCCTGTATCCATCTTCTATCCGCCTCCCCCTCTCTCCCTATTTATTTCAGAACCCCCTTCCCCTCCCCCATTTCTGATGAAGGGTCTAGGCCTGAAACATCAGCCTTTCTGCTCCTATGATGCTGCTTAGCCTGCTGTGTTCATCCAACTCTGCACCTTGTTGACCAGGATAGGCCATTCGGCCCATAAAGCCTGCTCCACTAGGCTGATCAGATTGTGGTTTTAACTCCACTTCCATGCCTATCCCCTAATATAATTCGATTCCCTTGTTTATCAAACGTGTATCGACTCAACTTTGTGTATATTCAATGACTTAGCATCCACTGGTCTCTGTGGATTAATAGCCCAAAGACTAGAGATCTTCTGTGAGAAGCAATTCCTCCTCATCTCCATCCTAAATGGTATATCCCTTATTGTTATTCTATATTCCCTAGCTCTGGTTGTCCTTACAAGCTCTCAGCATCTACCATCATACCCCTCAGAATGGTCAATTTTGTCCCACCCTATCACACTTTAGTTCTGAATACCTATTTCTTGCACTATTTCCTTTTCCTTGACTCTTAAAATTTCCAAATCTCTCCCCACACGAACCCTCTCTCTTCATGACTTTGTTTAAAGTACAGCATGAAGTAAACGATTCACCAGGACATTAGTCCCACTATAGCTCAGGTGAAGGCCATCCCAAACATACAGCTTCCCCTTTCTCAAGTCTCAAAACCTGCATCCCCTATAACATGTCCTAGTCTCTGATTTTATGTCCCCTACAACATTTGTTCATGGCTCAGGTAGTAATCCAGAGACTATTATCTTCATAGGCTAGCTTTTAAATTTAGTCCCTTGCTGCTCATATTCCATTCATGGAATGTCTTTCTTTGTCCTATCAGTTTTGTTGATACTCACATGGACCACTACGTCTGGGTCTTTTTCCTCCCTCTCCAAGTTTCTTTCAAGTCCCAAGGAGTTGGCCCTGGGTCTGGCACCTTTGGACTCATGCTGTCAGCTGCAGACACTATACTGGATCAAACCCTGAAACTGGGTTGAAAGTGGAAGTCAATCCCACTCTGAGAGGCAGAAGGACAATGAGGTGACATTCTACCAGTGAAAGCCGAATAAGAGGCCACTGCTGGGACTGTGATCCAATTCCAGATGGCAGCCCACCTTCACTGTGAAATTACTCCACAGAGGCCAGTACCCCATCACCAAATCATTCTTTATTTACACGTGGAAAGTCCTTGACACTGATCCAGCTCCCTCAGAGTGCACAGGATGTCTAACACTTCTGTCCTCATCTGTCAGCCAGGGCTCCCTGATTGGACCAGATTAACAGGTCATCCTGGATGACCTCATTATAATCACTACAACCCTCCCCCTCTGAGTCTGAGGACAGAGACTGGTTCGTTTTTTAAGTAGCTTCCCCTGGGGCATTCTAGCACTGGGTCAGGTTCTTCCAAATCTGCTTCGGATATGGGCAGCGTGTAACACACAGTAGCATGCCTCTTGTGCCTGAAGCGTCATGGAAGAAATTCATTCTCTTCTTCAGCTGGCAAAGGCATCAAAATGGTGACATCTGCCATGTCCATCTCAAATTCCGAGGTATCTTCAACCCTTGCTGGAGATGGAGAATCCACAGGCTCCAGAACAGTCGGAAAGGCAGTTGAGGAGCTGGGCACATTTTGCTTCTGCACTGTTTGCAAGTTTGCAGTTTCCGAATGGTACATGTGCTTGTTCAGGACTGTCGCACCTACCCAAACTTTATACGTCACTGGACCTGACCTCGCATCAACCGTGTGGCTTACCAGTGCAGGCCCACTCCCATGGTTCCTGCACCACACTTTGCCCCCTGAAGTAAACTGTCTCTCATGCTTAGCAGAGTCTTGTGCCCAGCATCGACATTCCTGAGCTGTTTCACCCTCAGTCCCCTCCCCCCACCCCCGCCGGAACAGGAAGATCAGATTTAACCTGGTGCAAAGCCTTCTCCCCATTAGCAACCCTGCTGGAGCTATCCCTGTAGTTGCATGTGTTGTGGTCCTGCAATCAAAGAGGAACCGGGATAGTTTGGTATTTAGTTTAAGCATGTCTGTTTGGACTGCTCTTTCTGCCAGATCATTGGATGATGGATGGTATGGAACTGTCCTTATATCTCAACTACAATTTGACTTTAGGAAATACACAAATTCTTTGCTGGTAATTGATGGCCCATTGTCTACAACCAACATTTCAAGGAGTCCGTGTATTACAAAAGATGCAAGCAGTTTATGTATCATCATCACCATGTTTGGTAAATGAACTCTATGCACATGCAGCCACATTGAGTGGATGGCCACAATGACTAAGAACGTTGAGTCCATTAAAGGACCTGCATAATCGATGTGTAACTGAGCCCAGGGTCTAACTGGCCATTCCCACGAATGTGAGGGAACTCTGGTGGTAATGTCCTTGTTGACAATCTGGGCACTGCCCCACCAATACAGCTATGTCTGCATTCAATCCTGGCCACCAGGTATAACTACTCATCAACATCTTCATTCTCTTCTGAATAAAGGTGATTCACTGGCAGTTTTCCAATCTTCTAGGACTTAGAACATAGAACAGTACTGCACAGTACAGGCCCTTTGGCCCATGATGTTGTGCCGACCTATTACCCTACTGTAAGAATCTAAGGATTGCTGAAAGATTACTGCCAGTGCATCCACTGTCTCTGTAGTTATTTCTTTTAATATTGCTAGTTCTTCATTTTCCCTGCTTGTCTCTAAAGATCTGAGGAAATTCTGACCAGGAATTATCCCAGCCGATAGAGTGAGTCACAATTCTTTTTTAAACTGCCCTTTTACAAAGTGCTGTTCTTTAAATTAGTATTTTAAGATGAAGTCATTAAAAGAACAGCAATCAACATTGTGTCCTGTTTGAATCTAAAGGTAACATTAATTACAATGTCTTCCAAAAATCAAAGAATAATTAAAATGGAGTGCTAGTCCCAGAAAGCACATTAAAGATGGTGAGTCAGCGCAAATCATTAAGACTTAGTTATTCTGGAATATATTGTAGGGGTTTATATTGAAGACTTTGGAATTGATACCTGTATTTTTCTGAAAATAATCTCATAAGAGATTAACGTTTTTCTCTAGAAGAGACCCAACACTTATAATTAAACTGAAATTCAGTACTACAAAATGCGTCACTTTGTAGATAAAGGAAGGGTTTATGAATAGCACCTACACACGATTGTACGACTGTACAGTTCTTATTTAACACAGGCTATCATTATTCAGCACATATAACATACTTGCCACTTGAATAGTCCTTAGTGATATTCACTGATCCTTTCAGGGACACGCACTCGGATTCAACAAGATTCAACAGACATATACTGTTGCAGTGGTGCCTCAGTTATTAATGTTCTATAAACAATAAAGGGGAATAGGTGGGAAGTTTAACTTAAACACTGATTTTTCACCCTTGGGAAACGTGTGGATGCAAATCTAATCTAAATTGATAAGATCTCTAGTTCAGCCTTGTTGAGCAGTAGTGCATTTACCTCTGAGTCCAATTGCTGGAGTTCTACACTCCATTGTCTTGAAAGCATAACGTAGGCTAGGACTCCAGTGTCGTATAGAGACAGTGCTCAATTGTTGGAAGTGCCTTAGGGTTCTAGTTTGAAATCAGTAATTTGCTGATTTTAGGTGGTTTGAATCATCCCCAGATCCCTGGTTCTAGACTTTAGACTTATTTAGGGAATGTGAAATGAAGAAGGCAGTAGACAGGTGTTTCTGGACAAAATAGCCTCTTGTGTTTATTTAAATACAAAAAGGCAAGTATAATACAAGAAAAACAGGTAAAAGCACTAAACAGTACAATTAATGCTGTCAATTACACAGACGACAATAATTAAATACACTATTAAATTAAACACAGATTAAACACAATTAGAACCTAAGCAGCAGTTTTAATCACAGAAACTTTAATCAGGCTTCCTATCCTTCGAATCCCATGCATTGTCACCACCTGCCTTCCACTCCCTGCTAGCGAGGTTAGAAACTCTGGGGTCTCAGGATTTTAAGCTCACCACTTGGGAAAACGTGATTTTGAAGTACAGCTGGCTGTTGAGGTTCTTGCTGTCGATTTCTTGGTTCAGACCCAGCCTGTTTCTGGAAACTATTGTTCAGATAGCACTTGGTTGGCTTCCCCGCTCTGGGATGTCCTTTGTTGTGATGATGCCCTTGGTTTGGCTTCCCAATTCAGCTCCTCTGTTCGACCTCTGGGGTTCTAGGTTCTGAAAACCTTCTGCTCCTTCATTTAAAACTGTTAATTACCTTGGTTAAGGGGAAAAGAGTCTCCCTATCTACCCTATCAATGCACCTCAGAACTTTGCACTCCTTAAGCAGATCCCTCCTCAGCCTTCTCTGCTCTAAGGAAACCAATCCCAGCCTGTCTGATCCGTCTTCTTACCTGATTGGCTCCAGAACAGGTAACAACCTGGTGAATCTCTTCTGCACCCTCTCTAGTGCTAGTGCAGATCTTTCTATAGTATAGTGACCAGAACTCTACACAGTACTCCAGCAGTGGCCCAACTAACGTTATATCAGCTCCATCACCCTCCTGTTTCTTATATTCAATGTGTGGACGAATCAAGGCAAGTATTCCAATACCTTCCTGTCCACCATTTTACCTGTTCTATTCCTTCTTAGGGGCTGTGGATATTCACATCAAGGTCCTTCTAATCCTCTGTACTTCCTAGGATCCTACATTCAACATGACCTCCATTGCCTTATTAATTCTCCCAAAATGCATCACCTCACACTTCTCAGGATTAAGTTATTTCCCACTGTTCAATCCATCTGACCAGCCTGTTTACATTGTCCTTAGACAAAGACTTGCCTCCTCATTGTTTATCACACCATCAATTTTTGTGTCATCTGTCAATTGACTTATCATATCTCTTGCATTCATGTCTAAATCATTAATGTACACAAAAAATAGCAAGAAACGCAGCCAAATTATTTGGTATGCATGGGTAAAAGGTTGGCCAACTCTTAGAGGACGTAGAGTTGGGATAAAGGGGGCATTTTCAGGATAGCAAACTGTAACTGGTGGAATGTCACAGGGAACAAGGCCGGGGCCAGAATTATTTACAATCTATATTAATGACCTGGATGAGAAAAGTAAAGGTACTAGAGCCAGGTTTGCAGATGACACAAAAATAGATGGGAAGGCAAGCAGCATAGATGACCCAATGACTAAACCTTACATTCATTTGGCTAAGTTTGAGTTACGTTGAGTGTTTTGGAGGGATTTCTATTACGAGGTCGAACAAGGTTTTTCACTCCACCAAACACACCAAATAAACTACTTACATGTACTTATGGTGTTCTTCATGTCTGATACCAGCCTCATCCTACCGCACTGGAAGACTTCACCACTCAAAGGATTTCACAGAATTCACCAGCACCCCTCGCACTGGCACCATTTTTAAAAGCTCATTGGGCAGACAGACAAGCACTATCAGTCCAGAGTTGTCCTGTGTGGTCCATGCCATTTGCCCCCATCCAGTCCATGAGCTGAGTGTCCATCTCTGGGCACATGCTTTCCTTGTTACAACATTACAATGATAGTTGCCAGTGCAGCTCAAGACACAGCACTGAAGTACAGAAGCGTCCTGCAAGTGGATTGGAGATGTGCCATAAAAACCGAAGGAACTGTAAATCAGGAACAAAAACAAAGTTGCTGGAAAAGCTCAGCAGGTCTGGCAGCATCTGTGAAGAAAAAAACAGAGTTAACGTTTCGGGTCCGGTGACCCTTCTTCAGAACTGGAAACACTCACCAGGACTTCTGTTGAAGGGTCCCGTCTCGAAACATTGACTTTCCTGCTCCTCTGATGCTGCCTGACCTGCTGCGTTCCTCCAGCACTACACTGTATTGGACTTTTTGTCCAGTTCTGTCACACATTTCACATGGTCTGCATCAGTTATACTGCTATGTGATTCCACCCAAAGAGGCTACAGAGAGATGTAGAGAGCTTATGTGAATGGACAAAAAATTGGCAGATAAAATATAAATGTGGGAAAATGTACAGTTATGCACTTTGAGGAAGAACAGAATATTATTTTAGAGGTAAAACCAGCAAAAAGCTGCAGCATGGAGGGACTTGTGGGTCCTTGTACATCAATCACAAAAAAAAATTAGCTTCCATTTTCAGCAGGAAATAGATATTACAATTGGAATGTTAGCCTTTATTTCAATGGAATGGAGCATAAAAATAGGGAGGTCCTGTTAAATCTATACAAGGCACTAGTTAGACCACAGCTTGGAATACTGTGGAGAGTTTTGGTCCCCTTATCTAAGGAAAGCTGTGCTAACATTGGAGACTGTCCAGGGAAGGTTTACTCGGTTGATCTCATGTACAGAGGGATTTTCTCATGAGGAGAGGTTGAGTAGAGATAGTAGGAACTGCAGATGCTGGAGAATCCAAGACAATAAGGTGCAGGGCTGGATGAACACTGCAGGCCAAGCAGCATCAGAGGAGCAGAAATGCTGACGTTTCGGGCCTAGACCCTTCATCAGAAAAGGCGGAGGGGCAGGGGGTTCTGAAATAAATAAGGAGAGAGTGGGAGGCGGATAGAAGATGGATAGAGGAGAGGATAGGTGGAGAGGAAACAAACAGGTCGATGAGGTGGGGATGGAGCCAGTAAAGGTGAGTGTAGGTAGGGAGTTAGGAAGGGGATAGGTCAGTCCAGGGAGGACGGACAGGTCAAGGGGGCGGGATGAGGTTAGTCGGTAGGAGATGGGGGTGCGGCTTGAGGTGGGAGGAGGGGACAGGTGGGAGGAAGAACAGGTTAGGGAGGCGGGGACGAGCTGGACTGGTTTTGGGATGCGGTAGGGGGAGGGGAGATTTTGAAGCTTGTGAAATCCACATTGATACCATTGGGCTGCAGGGTTCCCAAGCGGAATATGAGTTGCTGTTCCTGCAACCTTCGGGTGGCATCGTTGTGGTACTGCAGGAGGCCCAGGATGGACATGTCGTCTGAGGAATGGGAGGGGGAGTTGAAATGGTTCGCGACTGGGAGATGCAGCTGTTTATTGCGAACTAAGCGTAGGTGTTCTGCACAGCCGTCCCCGAGCCTCCGCTTGGTTTCCCCAATGTAGAAGAGGCCACAACGGGTACAGCGGATGCAGTATACCACATTGGCAGATGTGCAGGTGAACATCTGTTTGATGTGGAAAGTCTTCTTGGGGCCTGGGATGGGGGTGAGGGAGGAGGTATGGGGGCGTGTAGCACTTCCTGCGGTTGCAGGGAAAAGTGCCGGGTGTGGTGGGGCTGGAGGGGAGTATGGAGCGGACAAGGGAGTCACGGAGAGAGTGATCCCTCCGGAAAGCAGATAAGGGTGGGGAGGGAAAGATGTCTTTGGTGGTGGGGTCGGTTTGCAGATGGCGGAAGTGTCGGAGGATGATGCGTTGGATCCAGAGGTTGGTGGGGTGGTACGTGAGGACGAGGGGGATTCTTTTTTGGTTCTTATTGCGTGGACGGGGTGTGAGGGATGAGTTGCAGGAGATGTGGGAGACACGGTTGAGGGCGTTCTCGACCACTGAGGGGGGGGAAGTTACGGTCCTTGAAAAACGGGGACAACTGAGATGTACGGGAGTGGCATGCCTCATCCTGGGAGCAGATGCAGCGGAGGCAAAGGAATTGGGAATAGGGGATGGCATTTTTGCAGGAAGGTGGGTGGGAGGAGGAGTATTCTAGGTAGCAGTGGGAGTCGGTGGGCTTGAAATGAATATCGGTTTCTAGGTGGTTGCCCGAGATGGAGACAGAGAGGTCCAGGAAGGGGAGAGAGGTATTAGAGATAGTCCAGGTGAACTTAAGGTTGGGGTGGAAGGTGTTGGTGAAGTGGATGAACTGTTCGAGCTCCTCGTGGGAGCACGAGGCAGCGCCGATACAGTCATCAATGTAACAGAGGAAGAGGTGGGGTTTAGGGCCAGTGTAGGTACGGAAGAGGGATTGTTCCACGTAACCTACAAAGAGGCAGACATAGCTTGGGCCCATGCGGGTACCCATGGCCACCCCCTTTGTCTGTAGGAAATGGGAGGAATTGAAAGAGAAGTTGTTGAGGGTGAGGACGAGTTCGGCTAAGCGGATGAGGGTGTCAGTGGAGGGGGACTGGTCGCACCTGTGGGACAGGAAGAAGCGGAGAGCCTTTAGGCCATCTATATGGGGAATGCAGGTGTAGAGGGACTGGACGTCCATGGTGAAGATGAGGTGCTGGGGACCAGGGAATTGGAAGTTCTGGAGGAGGTGGAGGGCGTGGGTGGTGTCACGGACATAGGTAAGGAGTTCCTGGACCAAGGGGGAGAAAATGGAGTCCAGATAGTTGGAGATCGCTTCGGTGGGGCAGGAGCAGGCGGAAACAATGGGTCGACCAGGGCATTCAGGTTTGTGGATTTTGGGAAGGAGATAGAAGTGGGCGGTGCGGGGTTGGGGAACGATGAGGTTGGAGGGTTTGTACTCATTAGTGTTTGGAAGATTGACAGCCAACCTTATTGAAGCATGTAACATTCTTAGTGAGCATTACAGGATAGCTGTCGAGACATTGTTTCCCCTTGTGGAGAGTTTAGGACCAGAGGGGACAATCTCAGAATAAGGGGATGCCCTTTTGAGGCAAAGATGCAGTGATTTATTTTTCTAAAAAGGCGATGTCTGTGTGGAATTCTTCACCTCAGAGGCTGAGTCATTAAAAACATTCAAAGCCAAAGAAGATTTTTAATCAGTAAGGGATTCAAGGTTTCTGGATATAAGGCAGGGAAGTGGAGTTGTGGATTTATTAAATCAGCCATGATCTCATTTAATGGCAGAGCAGACTAGATGGGTTGAATGGCCGACTTCTGCTTCTATGCCTTATAATTTTATGGACTTATCACTTTTGATTCCAGATTTATTTATTTAACTGAAGTTAAATTCCACAGTTGACATTGTGCATTTGAATTCATGTCTCAAGGTCATTAGTCTAGGTCTCTGGTCTCTTCATGTAACTAGTCCAGTAACATAGCCATTATACTATTGATTATAGACAGCAGCATTACTTGTTGTGATCACATGTCTGCGAGCTTGGTCAGGTTTTTAAAATGAATCATTGCCATTAGTCATATTTGTCTCTGTACATGCATGTTACAGAAAGCGATGCTTTTAAATAATGTAAATGACAAAATAAAAAACCTTAAGATTCCTATTGCTATTCCTACAGGCAAGAGTCTGAACATGGGATATGTTCTGGGGGTGTACAATCTCCTGGAACATATTTATGACTATTTGCATGGTTATACAAAATATTGACCACAAACTGACAATGTAATGATAAACAAATGTTCCTTTCGATATTCTTTGTATTGAGCCTAGAATACGCATGGAATTTATTGTTATCCATGATGTCTATTTACACACTATTGTAAAGAAGGCAAAATGAAAAATAAGTAGGACACATGCTTTTGTTGCTTTGTGATGTTAGTATTATTTTATTCTAAATATGTGGTTGAGAATTTTAAGACTATCCCACCCAGGAGAATCGATAGTTTAAATACAAATGGGAATGATGTAGTGAAGTGTCCAGAACCTGACCAAATCTTAATAGCATGCATTGCAAAAATCTTAAAGCCTCCCAAAGTTAAGTGACGTACTGAAAGCTGCAGGCTGTTTTTCTAAACAGAAGAATAAGGACACTGAACTGTGATGGTAAATGTTACTTTCAGGCCAAACTTAAAGGGTCAAGGGTTGTAAAATCAAGCTGAAACCAACACACAGCCATACTCCAAATCTGTGTTTTTCTTTGATGAAAAGTTAAAATCTTACTGCTATTTTGTTTTGGTTAGTTTGGCAAGATGCGAAAGAGAACATAATGACATTGATATCACAATAACTGCTCTGGGGTAGTTTCCAACAATGGAAATTCAACTAAGTTAGATGATGTAAAGTTTACTTAAAGCTGCAAGAAATGGCACTAGCTTGCTTTGATTGACATGAGTATGTCCTCTGTTGAAATGAGGCGAAACTAAGACTATACAAAATGCAATGGCATTTACATGCTTTATGAAATAAACTATGTGTTTAATTCACTGTGAAACAACTTGCAAGTTATCAGTAATTTGAGAGACTCTGATTATTTTATTGCTTTGATGGTCCTGGAACATATGACTAGGTAAATAAGTTTAAGAAATATCAATCTTATCAAGGTGAGATTTCATAGTCTGGTTTAAACAAATAATTTGAAATATCTTTGCATAATTGTAGATTAAGGTGAATTTCGATAGGACAGTACAAATCTACCAATGAATAATTCATGATCACCTTGGAAAGAAATGTATAAACATTATTTTGAAGGGTGACATAGTGCCACAGCTGGGTAACTTGGTCAGTTACAGAAGAGTATGAACATGGGATATGTTCTGGGGGTGTACAATCTCCTGGAACATATTTATGACTATTTGCCACAGAAAGCAGTTGACGCCACAATATTGAATGTTTTGAAGAAGGAGTTAGATTTTGTTTGTAGGTATAATGGAATCAAAGGATATGTGGTGAAAGTGGGATGAGGGTACTGAGTAGGATGATCGCCATGATCATATTGAATAGCAAAGCAGGCTCGAAAGGCGAAATGACCTACTCCTGTTCCTGTATTCTATGTTTTTGTATAATGGAGTATTGTTTACTGAATGCGTGTATTAAATTTGTAGTGCTTGATTAATGCTATAAATGATGGTGCATTCTTGTGCTCACACCATGAACTATCAAGTGTTTAGAAAATAGTGACTCAGAATGTGAGGTGGCATGGTGGCTCAGTGGTTAGCACTGCTGCCTCACAGCACCAGGGACCTGAGTTCAATTCCACCCTTGGGTGATTGTCTTCCCCCTGTGTGCACATGGGTTTCCTCTGGGTGCTCCCACAGTCCAAAGATGAGCAGGTTAGGCTGATTAGCCATGCTAAATTGCCCCTGTGTTCAGGGATGTGTAGATTAGGTGAGTTATAGGGGGATGCTCTGTGGGTCTGTGTGGACTTGTTGGGTCAAAGGGCCTGTCCCCACTCTGTAGGGATTAGATGATGATGTGCAAGATAAATTCTCAGTTATCTGATTGAACATGGCTGAAATCATCATGAGTACTTAGCCAATGATGAATGCCTGACTTGAAGAGCAGACACTAGCAGGTGCATTTGTCCAAGGCAATAATCATGGGCAGGATATTTCCTTATTCCTGAAATGTACTGACATATTTCAGGCTGGACGAGAGAAATTAATTCTGGGATAAAGTGGTTCTCCTCAAAATCATGGTATTGGTACAGGAATTTATTTCTTGTTATAGTTTCTGTGTTAACCTGGATGTAAAACGTTAAAGACTTCTGTGGGAAGCTGATGTAGGTTAAAGAATTCTCCGTGAGATATGACTTGACTATATCTGGAAGTATAAAGCAGGAAATACAAATAAAATTTAAACCATTGTGTAAACAGCAAAATAAGGATTGAATACCAGTGGGATTAAAACAGTGAAAGATACAAAAGACAGAATAAGCAAGAAAAAGTTATTTTAATTTTGTTTATTTATATTAACCAACATTAAATAGCTCCATTCTTATAAAACTAAGTTTTCAAGTCCAGGTTGTTTATAATAATTGTCACTTACTGTACTGTTAAAAACTCATCTAGTCCTGAAAACTCCAGACCTAATTTTAATGGAGAACTAGTCAAGTACAGCTAATGCACAACATTGCATTGGTATCAAGGTAAAGTCTATCAGCAAAGACTGTTTCAGGCATCTTCTGCAAGTACAGAGTATCATTGACAGATTTCTAATATGGATATACAGAGGCTGGACACAATTGGATTTCTCAATCATAATGGTGTGTGCTGACAGCATCACTGGAATTCTTCATCGCAAATCTGGACCAATTTCTTCCAAAGTGACATAACAAAAACCATGTTCACACTAACTTGGTCTGGAACTGTTCAGATCTGGAAATAAAACAAAAAGATAAAAGTGACAATTTAGAAGTAACCATCTCTACAGAATCAGTGCCCCAGCACTGTCCAAAGTTCAGAATGTCAGTAGTTACACATGTGCCAAAGTATCTCTGCGCTAATGTAGTGAAATATTTCTAGTATCAAAGGCTGTTATGTATTAGAATGTGGGAATCAGGCTGTCATTTGAATTAGAAAACATCAAAACGTTTTCACTAAGTCAAAACAATAACAAAATACTGGAAATACCTAGCCAATTAGATAGTGTTAGTTGAGAGAATAAAGGAACTAAGAGCTTGGGCCTGCACTCCAAACTAAAAGAACTAAAAATGCCTCCAAGAATGAAAGGTAGAACCCAGTTCTTCAATATAACCTACCAGCAATATCTACAGCACCGAGCAAAAAGTAAACAGAGAAGTCTTGCTCCTAGACTTCTCTTTTGTCTGTTAGATTCAATTTTTTAAAGTTGTCTTCCCTTCAATTTAAAACTCTTCATGTTAACATCTTAATTTCAATTTAAGTGTTTTTTTTTAAACCCAGCAATGACAATAATTATTATAATTACAGGGGACTCGTATGTCTTCAAAGAAGATTAAATTATCCTGAAATGGCACTCAAATTGTAGGAGTGTTGGATGCCAAATCTTAGCTTTCTTTAACTCCAGCACCGAGTTGAAAAATAAATAAGTAATAAGGTATATCCTGCGAATTGCTATCCTTTTCTGTGGACAGACCTTCTCACAGACTGCACGAGCTCCGAGCTTCTCCAAAGGAAACTCTAGATGTTTTCTGCATCTTATATCTCCGGATTGTTTTTATCTTGGCTGTAGTCAGGGGTCACCTGTCACTGATTCAGTGCTACTTCCTTCATATCTTTGAATTCAATTCAATTATTGTCACATGTAATCAAATGAGTGCAGTGAAAAGTTTATAAGTCGCCACTTAAAGCCATTTTAGGTACAAAGGTACCAAGGTACGTTCGTTAGAAATAGAATAGCGAAATGAAGTATAAAAAGTTATATTACAGCTATACACAGTATGACCATAGGTCAGAAAAAACAAGAAGCAAAGTTAAAAATACAAACATCACAGTCTCACTCCACCCTGCAAATCTAGTGCACTGTCCATTTCTCCCTTGCCTTCCCTTCCTCCCCATGGTTATCTTTTTCCAGTCTGTGTTTAGAGTGATGACTCATGCTGATGCTCCAACCATCCTCCATTAACCATTTAAGGAAATGGCACTAATATGTGAGACTAAACAGTGACTGTTCATGGACTAATTTATGACGAGTGCAACAAAGCTGCATCTGATCATCTTAATTCTCGCTATTCGTCCATATCAACTCTCCAGAAGCATGGACTAGAGTTAGGTTTCCTTTCCTTTGAACTCCTCTATAATGCTGAAGCTATTAGTTTGCTGAACTCTGGTCAGAACAGTCTCCTTTAATATAATGATATACTATGTTTCACACATTTTCAAATTCCTACCTGTGATTTCAACTTTGTGTGTATTCAGTGACTCCTCTAATTGTCAAGAGTAATTTCTATCCATTCTAATCCTTTTCCCAAAACTTTTCTTCATGTTACTCCTTCAAGCCTCAAAATTCTTTCCACAATGGGTGATAGAAATAACTTTTCATGTACAATTGACACAAAGATAATGGGGTGGCACAGTGGCTCAGTGGTTAGCACTACAACCTCACAGAGCCAGGGACCTGGGTTTGATTCCAGCCTCGGGCAACTGTCTGTGTGGAGTTTGCACATTCTCCCCGTGTCTGCGTGGGTTTCTTCCAGGTGCCCCAGTTTCCTCCCACAGTCCAAAGATGTGCAGGCTAGGTGGATTGGCCATGCTAAGTTGCCCGTAGTGTTCAGGGGTGTGTGAATTATAGGGGGATGGGTCTGGGTGGGATGCTCCAAGGGTCAGTGTGGACTTGTTGGGCCGAAGGGCCTGTATCCACACTGTAGGGATTCTATGATCTATGAAATTAATTGAATTGATCCTGTTCAGACACCTGTAAGAAAATTAAATAGCCATTTGTGCCATTGAACAAAACCTCAGTTCAGTTAAATTGAGACAGTAACATTCACACAGTTACTACTTGGTGCAGACACACTGAAAACACACAGTACCATGATCCCTGTTTGGACCTCTATGTAACTAAAAATTACACTTTTTGAATTACAAAATAACTGCAATTTCCTTTGAAATTCAGCACAGAAAAATAAAGTAATAATGTGATGACTGGCAATAGTGGAGGGATGTTTTGAAAAAGAAAGCTTGCAGGCAATTTACAAAATATGTCCAATCAGTAAAAGAAACAAAAGTCAGATCCTTTTTAAGAGCCCGAATGACCTAGGCTGTGGTGAGAAATATGGCAGAGACACGCACGAAGACTGGCAAAGCTTATCGAGGCATCAAAAGCGTGTGGCACTGCTGACTTTCCAGTGATCAAAGGATAGGTTTCATCAAACCATATTCTGTCAAAATAACATTAATTCCTATTCAATGTACTCTCAGCATTGTCTGGTTTTACCAATCACAGCCACAATTTTTTTTTTTAAAAAAGAGTTAAGCTTTAAAATATGTCATTCAGTTTGACCTATGCATGTTGGCCACGGTTGCTGATCAAGATACTCATTCCAAGAACTGATCTAGCTCTGTTATTATGAATGGTGTTTGGGAGCTGGCCAACAAAGCATTCCAATGGGAGACTCTTAAAGGTGATGTGTCCTGTCTTGAACTATTCAATATTTCCACATGTGACTCATCCTGCTGAATGCCAGGGATTTTTATCACGGATAAATTGAATTACTTTTAAAGTATCACAAATCATCAAGTAACAGCTTTTATTTCTGAAAGGAACAGCATATGCAGAAAGATTTGTTAATGAATGTTTTTTTAAAAATAGCAAATTGTATTTATTTATCACGTTTAATGCAGTAAACCATCCCATGGTATTTTGCAGGATTTTGTTTATTAGCCAAAATTTGACACTAAGCCACATAATGAGATATTAAGGCAAATGGCCAAAACTAGTTCAAATAGTTTTCAGGAGTGTCATATTGGAGGAAAGCGAAGAAGGAAGGTAAACATCTGTTAGGAGGCAATACCACAGGTTATGGGCTTAGCAGCTGAAAGCATGGTTGCTAACAATGGAACAATTAAAATCAGGAATGCAAGATGCCTGAACTGGATGAAAGGATCAAATGTAACAACCCCAAATTTGCAGATGATACAAAACTTGGTGAAGATGTGAGCTGTGCGGAGAATTCAAAGAATCCTCAAGTAGACAGGCTGAGCGAACAGACAAGAACATTGCGGTTACAATATAATGTTGATAAACAAGAGGTCATTGGCTTTGGTGAGAGAAATGGAGGTTCAGAGTGCTTCTTAAATGATGAAAGATTGGAAAGTGTTGATTCCTGAAGGGACTTAGATGTCCTTGTTCATAAGTCACTGAAAGTGAGCATGCTGCGCAGCAAGCAATTCGTAGGTAAACAGTCTGTTAGCCTCTATCACAAGAGTACAGGAACAAAACAAGTTTCATTTCATTGGTATTGAACTTTAGGGAGAACATACCTGGAAAATTGTGTTCAGTTCTGTTTCCCTTACCTGAGGAAGGGTATACTTGGCATAGACTGAGTGCAGAGGAGAGTCACCAGATTGATTCCTGGCGTGGTGGGACTGTTCTAGGAGGAAACATTGAGGAAACAAGGACTGCATTCTCTGATGTCTAGAAGAGTAAGAGGTAAGCTCATAGAAACTTACGAATTTCTTAAGGGCGTAGACAGGGCAGATACTGAAAGTAAATTTCTCCATTCTTTGGGATCAGGAGACACAATCGCACAAAAAAAAGCTATTTACAACTTCTTCACTCAGAGAAAGGTGAATCTTTAAAATTCTTTTTACAGAGCTGTGGAAACTCAGACATTAATTGAGTTCAAGAGAGAGATTGATAGATTTCTAGTTGCCAGTGACATCAGAGGATTGTAGGAATATTGCATTGAGGTAGATGATCAGCCATGATATAAAATGTTAGAGCAGTCGTGAGGAGCTGAATAGCCACTCCTGTTCTTATGTGAATCTGAAAGTGTAGATTTTTCAGATGATTGTTGGTCCAGGGGAGTTTACAGAGATGGAATGGGGAGAGACCTTGGAGTGATCTCAAAGCAAGGATGAGAATTTAAAATTGAGGCATTTCTTAACCAGTAACCAATCTGGGTCAGTGAGCAGACAGCTTCGTAGAGTTTTCCCACCACTGCATGTCTGACTTGCCTAGATTTAATTTTGTCATCTTCTTTCACCATCATCTTTCTTAGTAAGGCATTGTTCTCAGGTGAAGCTAGGTCCTGCTCCAGATTTTTGTCAGAAAACAATTCATGGGCAATTCATAGATTTGCTCCAAAATCAAAGAAAATCTTTGATTCCTGATCACAAATTACGGGAGATGTGGTTCAATATGTACAGACGTTTAATGACAATTCTGCAGTGAAGCTGTCTCTCAGTACATCCTAGAAATATGCTTCCTCCCCTCACACTTAATTTTAGTTTTGAAAATTCTCGTGGATAGTTCCTAACTCTCCCGACAGCTTCCCTTAAATGCAGTCTCCCAGTTTCAAAAATTCTCCAGAAGAAATCCTTTCCCCATCCCTAGCTTGCTAGACCATCCTCCGGATCTCTGGGATCATGATGGGTTGACTTTCCAGCTATACATAAATCTTTTCACATTAAGGGAAATAGGATTTTCCAATTTCCGATATAACTGCCAAATATTCAGAAGTGTCCAGAAACTGCTCTGATAGTGCGAGCAGAGTAGCTTTCCCTGGTAAGAACTCTTCTCTGCTTCATACAGCTCAGCAAATCTTTCTTTATTCATTGCATTTTTGTGTCTCTTTCAATCCATCCTGATCCTTTGACTGCCTCAATTTTTCCACTTTCTTTGATGGTGCCTCTTTCATCCCAGCAAGCAGCTGTCAGAAAACAGATTTGAGACAGGAATGACGCTTCACCTTAGCTATGACAATTGCTTTGATTTTTTTTTGCACCACAAAATCAAGTTTAATGTCACTTGTCCCCAGAGGCTCTCATTCAGTTGTGTTAGAAATACATCAGGCGTGAATTTTACATAATTCTCAAAACTGTCAAATATGTATCTTGTGTGCTACCAACCAAATGATCACTTTTTTTCTCCATTTACCATTGGCTCAAACTTAACGTTTTAAAATGTGTTCATGGATATGGAAGCTGCTAGCAAGTCCACCATTTATTGTCTACCTCTGACCGCTGTTGAGCAGGTGACATTGAGTCATTTGCTGTCTAAGTGACCGAGGTATATCCACCATGCTGCTAGGGTGGGCATTCCAGGATTTTGAGCTAGTGATGGCGAAGAATAATTTGCAAGTTAGGGCGGTGTGTGATGGAGGGGAAATTGCAGGTTGTAGTGTATCATGCACTTGCTGCCCTTATTCTCCTAGGGTGGCAGATGTTGAAGGTTTGGAGTGCTGTCAAAGAACATTTGACAAGTTGTGGCAGTTCACCTTTTAGATGGTACATACTGTAGCCAGGCTCTATCACTGGTAAAGGCAAAAAATGGGGAACAATGAAGCAGATGGCTTTGTCTTGGAAAGTATCAAGCTTCTTGAGTGTTATTGGAGCTGCAGTCATTCAGGAGAGAATCCCAGAAGTGGAGAGTATTAGTCACATACCTGACTTCTGCCCTGTAGAAGGTGACCAGTCTTTGGGGAGCCAGGAGGCAAGTTCCTGAATTTCTAGCATCTGTCCTGTACCTGTATGGCTGTTGTAGATAAGTTTCTGAATGATGCTAAGGCCTAGGATTTTAATGACAGGGATTCAATGACATTAATACTAACTGAACATCTCTGGTTAGAGAATTATCGATTCATAGAAGTCTATAGCCCAGAATAAAGTCCTTTCGGCCTATTGAATTGTGCCAGTCAAAAACAACTGCCTAACTATTCTATTCCTACTTCAGCCCATAGCCTGTATGCCTTGCCATCACAGTGCCCATCTAAATATTTCTTAAGTGGCTGGTCAGGTGGTTAAATTCTGTCTTGTTGAAGTTGACAATTGGCTGGCAATTGTAAGGAGTGTGATGGAATACTCTTCACTGGCCTGGATGAAGGTGGCTCCAGCAACATTCAAGAAGTTCAACACTGTCCAGCGAAAGCAGATCTTGATTAGCACCACATCCACCAGCTTAAATATTATATCCCTCCACCACCAATACACAGTGGCAACAATGTGTATCATTGCCAATCAGTACTGCAGTAACTCACTGAAGCTCCTTTGACACAATCTTCTAAATCCTTGACCTTTGTGACTGAAAATGTCTAGAACTGCAGGTAATTGGGAATATTACAACCTGTAAGTTCCCCTGTAAGGTGTACACCATCCTGACTTGGAATCATATTGCTGTTCCATCACTGTCACTGTTTCAAACTCCTGAAAGTCCATTCCTTATCACATTGTAGATGTACATGCATTGCAGAGACTGTCATGGTTTAAGATGGTGGCTCATCCACCTTCTCAATAATAATTTGGGACTGGCAATAAATCCTGACCCAGTCAGCAATGTTCAAATCCCATTAAAGAATCATGCAAAAAAATGTATACAACATAAATACTACTTGCCATTAATAACACAAGCCTTGGTACATGCAGACAAGGATTGCTTCATTATGTGAAGTATGGTACTAAGTGCATTACAATCATCAGTTAACATGCCCGCTTCTGATCTTATGTTGGGTGATGAAGCAGTTGAGGATAGTTGGGCTAGGAATAATTGCCCTGAAGAACTCCTGGTATTTGATAATTTCCCGGTTGAAGATCACAATCATCTTCCTTTGTGCTAAGTATAACTCTTGCTATTTCTCTCTGATTCCCACTGACCAAGGAGCAGGCACTCTCGCTCATCCTAGAATTCAGCTCTTCAGTTTTGTTTGGACCAAGACTGCAATGAGGTCAGGAGCTGTGTGGTCCTGGTAAAAGCGAAAATAAGCCTCAATGAGCAGGTTTTAGCTGTGTAAGTGCCATTTGATAGTACTGTCAATGACATCCTCATCAGGTTGCTAATAATTGAGAGTAGATTATAGTTGCTGGTTTGGATTTGTGACCCCAGGACCAGATCAGGTATACCCTAGAACTCTGTGGGAAGCTGGAAAGTGATTGCTGGGTCCCTTGCTGAGGTATTTGCATCATCAGTAGCCACTGGTGAGACATCGGAAGACTGGAGGTTGGTTAATGTGGTGCCACTTTTTAAGCAAGATGGTAAGGAAAAACCAGGGAACTATAGACCGGTGAGCCTAACATCGATGGTGAGCAAGTTATTGGAGGGAATCTTGAGGGACAGGATTTACATTGTTTGGAAACACAAGGACTGATTAGGGATAATCAGCATGGCTTTGTGCATGGGAAATCGTGTCTCACTAACTTGATTGAGTTTTTTGAAGTAGTAACAAAGAGGATTGATGAGGGCAGAGCAGTGGACATGATCTATTTGAACTTCAGTAAGGCTTTCAACAAGGTTTCTCATGGTAGACTGGTTAGCAAGGATAGATCACATGGAACACAGGGAGAACTAGCCATTTGGATACAGAACTGGCTCGAAGGTAGAAGAGAGCTGGTGGTGAAGGGTTGCTTTTCAGACTGGAGGCCTATGACCAGTGATGTGCCACAAGGATTGGTCTGGGTACACTGCTTTTCATTATTTATATAAATGATTTGGATGAGAACTTAGGAGCTATGGTTAGTAAGTTTGCAGATGACACCAAAATTGGAGGTGTAGTGGACAGTGATAAAGGCTACCTCAGAGTAGAACAGGATCTTGATCAGTTGGGCCAATGGGCTAGATAGGAGAGACCTAGACAATTCTCCATTTTGTCAACTTATATACTGTACTGGCATTGTTGCTATACTGAAACAACTTGGACAGAAGCACAATTATTTCTAGATCACTCATTTTCAGCACCACAGTTCAGATGCCATTGGAGTGTATAGCCTGTGCTGTATCCAATGTCCTTCTAGTACCATTTGAAATATATCAAAGTCACTGAAGGCTGCGTTGATGCAAAAGGAGATCAAGATACTCTATCCACACGACTCATAGATTATACTTGGTTGCAAACATTTAAGCCTCACATTCTGAGCTCCCCCATCACTGAATGTGGAAAACTCTCAAAACTCCATCCTTAATTGTTCAATTGTCCACCACCATTCACAGCTGGAATTGGTGGGATTGCGGAGCTTAGATCTGATCAGTTTGTTGTAGGATTGTTGATCCCACTCCATGACATGTTTCTTGTTTAGTTCATGTGATATTTGTGCCAGTGATAAGCCCAGCATTTATTGTCCATTCTTTTATTTTGAATTTCCTTTGTGGAGATTGTCATGAACCATAGTCCATGTGATTTGAGTCCACTTGTTTTTTGGGAAAGTGTCCAAATGTTTTGACCCAATGACAGTGAGGTGCTTTGGATCCCAAAGTCCAAAACACCACAGAATCACAGAATTATTATGGCACAGAGGAGGCCATTCAGCTCACCATGCTTGCACTGGCTATGTTACCTGGTGCCAATCTCCTGCCTTTTCTCATGTCCCTGTAATTATGAGTGTAAGTTGTAGACAGCAGTAGTCCCATCACTGATCCTGGCGGAAGATAATTCTTGGTCTTGTGCCACTGTGAGGGCAGAATCCTGTTGAGACATTGGGGATCTTGTCAGCTGTCTAGAGATCCACTAAGAGACCCTATGTGCCTCTTTTTAGGAGGACCTGGTGAACCAGACATCAATTAAGCAGTGGCAAGGCCATTGGCAGGCCTTCTGAAAGAATTAAAGCTCCAATAACAGAAGCCCTGCCCATCAACCAGAGCTGGCATCTCCTGACCATCAACACAAAGGAGGTCATTGCTACTGGCATAGGATCCTGTGACCCCAGGATCAGAGAGGACCTAAGGCAAAGGCAAGTGGTGGTGGTAGTGATGGTGTTGGGGGATGTGGGGTTGTGGATGTTGGAGTTTCTTTCATTGCAGTTGTGGTCAGAGGGCTCAAAAGTGTCCAAGGCAAGGTCAGGGGCTGCATCTCAGCAGTCACACCCCTGCCAATGTCCACTTTGTCAATAAGGCCCTGATTGCCTTTGATTGCGGAATATGGTACTCAAATGGTTTTAAAGGTTCCATTTTTGAATGCGTGTAGGTTGGTTACATTACTGGTCTGTCAGAGACTCAAGGAACATTGGGAGTGGGTGGGAAAGTCCCAAATCAGCCTGAAATGAAAATTTGAAGCAGTCCATGTTCAAATGCAGCAAGACATGAACAATATCCTGGAAAAGTGGCAAGTAATATTGCCACCTAAATGCCAAGCAATGGCCATTTCCGAAAAGAAACAATATCTCCACCACCCTTTGACAGTCAATGGCATTACCATCACTAAATCCCCCACTATCAACATCTGGGAGTTCAAATTGACCAGAAACTCCATTGGATTCACCAAACAAAGACAGTGGCTGCAAGAGCAGGTAAGAGCTAGGAATACTGCTGTGAGAAACTCACCTTCTGACTTCCCAAAGCCTGGCCACCATCTACAAAGTGCATATCAGCAGTGTGACTGAATACTCCCCACTTGCCTGCATGGTTGCAACTCCAACAACACTCAAGAACCTTGACACCACCCGGAACAAAACAACTTGCTTAATTGACGATACATCCAAAAAAATCCACTTCCTCCAACACTGATGCTCAGTTGCAGCAGTGTGTACTATCTACAAGATGCACTGCAGAAATTCTCCAACGCTCCTTCTAGTGCATCTTCCAAACCCATGACCACTTCCATCTAGAAGGACAAGGGCAGCAGATACATGGGAACACCACCACCTGCAAGTTCCTCTCCAAGCCACTCACCATCCTGACTTGGAAATATATTGATGATTTGGAGGTGCGGGTGTTGGATTGGGGTGGACAAAGTCAGAAATCACATGACACCAGGTTACAGTTGGCAGGTTTATTTGAAAACACAAGCTTTCAGAGCCTCGCCCCTTCTTCAGGTGTCAGTGAGAGAGATAGTATCAGACAGAGAATTTATAAGTAAAAGATCGAAGGTTTACACCATTGACGAGGATGTATTAAACAAACCTAAGATACTGTTAAATCTTTAATTAGTTAGGAGGTTTTAATTGATTAATATGTATATGTGAATCCCTGAATTCCTTTCAAGTCATGGCCCTGAGAGAAATAAAGGTTTTATCAGTGTAAAGAAGAGGTGACAGTTCAGGTCAGACAGTGCACGTTAGGTGTGAGACCTTGTTTAGAATTTGTTTGTGTTTTAGTTTGGAGTCAGACTGGTTTTATTTCTAACGTAGGAATTTATAAAAGGCCATATTGACTGACTATCTATAAATTGTGTGCTTTTTGAATAAAATAAAATATATATGCAAATAAAACTTCACCCCATAGATTCGTGTGTGTGTGCATGTGAGTGTGTGAGTGTGTGTGTGTATGTGTGTGTGTGATAGTGTGTAGTGCAGCATGAACCCAAGATCCCAGTTGAGGCCATCCTTGTGGGTACCAAAATTGGCTACTAGCCTCTGCTCGGCGACTCTGTGTTATTGTGTATCCTGAAGTCCACCTTGGAGGACGTTTACCCGAAGATCCGAGGACTAATGTCCTTATCGCTGAAGCGTTCCCCCACCGGGAGGGAACATCCCTGCCTGGCAATTGTTGCATGGTGTCCATTTATCCATTGTCGTAGCATCTGCTGCGGTCTCGCCAATATACCATGCTTTGGGGCATCCTTGCCTGCAGCGTATGAGATAGACAATGTTGGCCAAGTCACATGACTATCTGCCGTGTACGTGGTGGGTGGTGTTCCCACGTGTGATGGTAGTGTCCATATGAAGACTGACATGCCTTGCAGAGGTTGCCATGACAGGTTGTGTGGTGTTGTGGTTGATGTTCTCCTGAAGGCTGGGTAGTTTGCTGTGAATGATGGTCTGTTTAAGTTTTGGCGGTTGTTTGAAGGCAAGAAGTGGAAGCATGGGGAAGATCATGGTGAGGTCCTCATCATCATTGATAATGTGTTGAAGGCTGTGAAGAACATGGCGTAGTTTCTCCACTCCCGGGAAGTACTGGACAATGCAGGGTACCCTAATGGACATATCCCATGTCTGTATTCTGAGGAGGTCATTACGGTTTTCCACTATGGCACGTTCAAACTAGTGATCGATGAGTTGAGCATTGTACAGTGTTCCTATGAGGGCGTCCGAAATTTTGGAATTCACTCCTTTACAGCATTGTCAGTCTACTTACAGCATATAGACTGCAGCACTTCAAGAAGGCAGTTCTCCACCACCTTCTCAAGGGCAGCTAGGGATGGACAAGAAATGCTGACCCAGGCAACTACGCCCACGTCCTATAATTGAGTAAAAAAAGGACCATGAGCAAATTGAATGGCAAAACAGGCTCAGTGGGCCCATGTGGTCTACTCCTGCTTCCATGCCTTGTTTTCTTTTGTGACCTATTTTACTACCACAGTTTTATCTTCTCCCAGACAAGCTTTGGAGCCATGGTGCCTAGACTTGCATTGCACTGCTGCTCTGTGCAGCCTTTCTCCTTGTCTTCATCGCGTACGTATGGACAGGATCAATGTGATCTCCTTCTCAAATCCCTCCTAAACTCCATTACCTGGCTATGGTCCCTTTCCTATCCTTATGTCCTCCCCTTCTGTGTGACCATATTCTGGATAAAACTGTCCAGAAACTCTTCTCCTTTCTTGGTTATGGTTTAAACCATTGCCCAATGTTAAGTGAAAATGATTCTCAAAATTCATCAACCAATTTACCTGCCTCCCTATCTAATCAATACCTTTGGGTGTTAGATATCAGGTTTTCCAATCTTTTGCTTACTGCTCAGAGCAAAACTTGTTGTGTAAAATAGCAGAGCAGCACCTCTTCCCTCACAGCACTGAATTCTCCCACACTTCCAATTCTCCATGTTATGAAAGCACTACTTTGTCAAGCTGGACTTTTTGTTTCTTAATTCTTCAGTGACAGAAAGGCAGATGCAAAAAGAATGAAAATATTTTTAAAACACAAGTAAAAGAATCTAAGTGATTTCCTAACTTGTGACCTGATGGTGAAATGCGAGTCGGTAAATTTTTTGACCTGTGACCTGATCACGGAATGTGAGTCAGTGAATTCCCGACCTGTGACCTTAACATGTAAAGTTGGTCAGTCATTTTTTGACTCCTGCTGACTATGGAAACCTTTGATAATGGAGAGTTGCTGATTTCACAGTTAGCACTTCGCTCTCTCCTTTCTCCAGCATATACTGGTTATAGATACCTGCTTTGAAAAGATATGATTATCACTGGGTGTGGCTGGGATGGCACTGACGAAAATATGCACAAATAGCCTCAGTATGTGATTACTAGCTCATTTCTATGTGTAGTCAATACAGTGCGGAGCTGGAGAAACACAACAGGCCAGGCAGAATCAGAGGAGCAGGAGAGTCGATTTTTCGGGTCGGGAACCTAACCCATAAATGGGTGGTTGCTTCTGCTATCCTCTGGAAGTGATTGGGTAACTACTACAGAATTGGGAACTACACATAAAAAATTCCTACTTTTTTTTCCCACCTGCTCCGCTCTTCCCCCACTTAGTCAAAAAATAGAAAGTGCTGTCTGCAGCAAGATCCAAGCTACAGGGCATGAGTTCTCCATTTCCTGCAGTCCCACATTTTGCCTTCAAAGTACTTCGGTGACCTCAGTTCCCTGGACTTAAGATTGATACAGCTGTTTATAACTGCAAGTGATAACTATGCTCAGGCATGGTTATAATGAATATTCAGACCGAATTTACATTTAAATACAAATAGTAGTAGGACAGATATCTTATCAACCCATTGTCTCCAATTTCTTCACAGAACAAACTGAAACATTATTTATGATGCTATCAAGTCATTGAGTACCGGTAGCTGAACCAAATAAATGGACCATATGGGATAGGACCTCAATCCAGCTGGATCTGTGAGTCTCTGTTCAATTGTAAACTCGTATAAAGATATGAGTTGGAAATTTCCTCCTGTAATCCAAGTTCTTTGCTTTCCTCATGAGGAAATGAACCAGATTTATTTTATCGTGACACTTAGGGTGTTGTGCAATTACTGGACAGCAATTTCCCGCCTTGAAACATTGTGTTTCTCACTGCCTACGCAATATATCAAAAACACAAAGGCAATTGGCAACTCAAATGATGTGGGTCCTTTATTTGAAGAATTTAGATTATGCACTACAATACGTAGGAGGCCACGAGTGATTTCTAGGTGATTTGATTTGATTTTGATTTTATTGTCACGTGTACTGAAATACAGTGAAAAGCTTTTTTGACGAGCGGTACAGGCAGATCACAGCAAGCAAAGGATGTGCAGATCAAAAAGACTTAGCGGCATACAGGTTACATTGCAGGTTACATTATTTGAGGCTGGAGTCCATTCAACAGTCTGCTAATGGCCAGAAAGAAGCTGTTCCTGAACCTGCTGGTACATGTGTTCAGGCTTCTGTATCGTCTGCCTGACGGAAGAGGCTGTAGGAGATCATTACCAGGGTGTGATGGGTCTTTAATGTTGACCACCTTTCCGTAGCAGCAAGCCATGTAAATAGAGCTCATGAATGGAAGGTTGGCTTCAATAATGGTCTGAGCTGTGCACACCACCTTCTGTAGTTTCTTATGGTCCTGGGCATAGCAGTTGCCATACCAGGCTGTAATGCACCCACACAGTTTGCTTTCACTGGTGCATTTGTAGGAGTTGGCGACGGACCTTATGGACATGTCAAATTTCCTGAGCTGCCTGAGGAAGAAGAGGCGTTGTTGTGCCTTCTTGACTAATGCATCTGTGTGGGAAGTCCAAGACAGGTTATCGGTTATTGCCACTCTGAAGAACTTGATGCTCTTCATCCTCTCAACCTCAGTGCCATGGATGTACATGGGGATGTGTTCTCTTCCTTTCATTCTGAAGTCAATGATCAATTCTTTAGTTTTGCTGACGTTGAGAGAGAGGTTGTTCTCATTGCACCACGTCACCAAGCCATCTATTTCCCTTTCCGTATTTTGACTCATCGTTGTTAGGTATCCACCCCACCTGGTGATGTCATCAGCCAACTTGTAGATGGAGTTCATTCTGAATTTTACAACACATTTGTAGATGTACAGGGAGTACAGTAGGGGGCTGAGGATGCATCCTTTGGTGGTGGGGGTGGGGTGCTCCAGTGTCGAGTGTAGTTGTTGAGGAGGTACAGTTACCTATCCTCACTGATTGCAGTCTGTGGGTCAGGAAGCTGAGGATCCAATTGCAGAGGTTGGAGCCGAGACCAAGGTCGCAGAGTTTTCAGATCAGCCTGGAGGGGATAATGGGTGTTGAAGACTACATTAAGCTGTAGTCAATGAGCAGGAATATGACGTAGGTGTCCTTGTTGTCCAGATGTTTCAGGGATGAATGCAGGGCTAGGGATATAGAATATGCTGTGGACCTGTGATGTTGGTAGGCAAAATTAGGGGATCGAGGTTGGGAGACTGGAGTTGATGGTCTCCTGATATTTGATGCCTGAGGATTGCACAAGCATGGCCCTGATACCACATTACAGACAAACTCTTCAGAAGGCCTGCAGGGAGGAGGTGCTTGGAATGATCAAATCAATGAATGAATGATTTTATTGTCACAGTGTAAAATACAGTGAAAATCTTCCACTGTCACCATGATTCTGACATCATTTTGAATAGTTTAAGAATAATTAAAGAAAAGACATAGCTTAAAGCGAGTCCATAACCCTTGTGCTGCTGCCAGCACTGGACCCAATCAATATTAAAGTCCTGCTCCGGGTTCATTAATCACCTCGCCACCATCCACCAGAGTCCCACTCCGGGCTCTGCATCCCAGTGAAGCTGCCTTCCTTGTCGATGCTGTCGCTGTGATGCCATCGCCAATGAACTCTCCCCAGAAGGTAAGTAGAAGCAAAAACTACAAAGAAAGAAAAATGAGAAAAAAAGAAATAAAAGGAAAAGAAAAGGAGAGAGAGAGGATGGGTCCTGGGCACAGGAGCCCAGACGCTGTCTACTTTGATGCTGCCATCTTGAAATTGGGTATTGCGTTTGGGTAATCACCATAGATATCTCTTGGATGTCCAAGGCTGGTCTGGTTTACCCACTGCTTGCTGAATACCAGAATCAGGATCTTGTGGGACCTTCTGGTTTTTTGGGAATTGGCGATCTAAGCCTTAGCATTGAAGGCAAACAAAGAGAAGTTTCTTACAGTTGCAAGTTGTTTAGGAAGGAGAAGTCTGGGAGGCAGAAGGGTTACCTAGGAGTTTGATGGTGCTAACTTTTGTCAATAAATGCAAATAAGCCAGCCAGGTCCCCAGGGAACTGACTGTCAGCAAAACCTGCACAGCCTGCTCCATCAGTTCATCCCAACCCTCGCCCATGGATACTTTAAGATATCTGTCATTGACACAATGGATCCCATTCCTGGATTGAATTGAATGATTTATTTTCACATATATTTTACAGTGAGAAAAACTGTAAAATACAGTGAAAAGCTTTTCCATTATTGCCATGATCCGGCACCATTTTGAATAATTTAAGAACAAGGGGTAAAAAACGATTGAGCTTAAAGAGAGTCCATCAATCCTGAGCCAGCTCATCAGCATTAACGATGATTAAATGTAAGGCCATCACAAGCATAACAAAGAAAGGACATTTTCAATTCTTTTGACTACATGTTAATTTGTCCATGAAGTTTAACTGAAAAAAGTTACAAAGTAGCCACTATAACTTGCACCTGTTACTATTATGCAATGAACTCCATCTTGTTGTTAATACAAGTGTTTTGTCTCATTAAGACTCACAAGCGGTTTATCCCCTATCGCTGTTAACTGAACAGGCTCTCAGAAATGACATAACGAAGAGGGTTGAGGATGCTTGTGCTGCAGTGGAAGTGTCCCTACTTCTGAATCAGGAGGTCTGGGTTCAAGTCCCACATACTCCAGAGGTTTGCAATAACATCTCTGAACAGGTTAAATGGAAACAAGGATTGGGAGCTGTACCCAACCTCAGCTACAAGCTGCCTGTGGTTGCTCCCATGACATACAATGCAGTTCCCATGAGCAGGCTGGCAGCAGCTGTAACCTCTTATCCTGATATTATACCTCCGGGCCCACAGGGGAAACAATCTCTTTGCATCTAGTCTGTCAAGTCCCCTAAGAATCTTGTATGTTTTCCTCCCAAACTACTATCCATTCTTAACCTTCCTACTCACCCGTCAGCAACACTTCATGACTTCTGTTCATGCATCAACACAACGTGCTTTTCCATTCACTGTCATCATACTCAGTCCCTGCCTTTGTCGGCTTGCAGGAAAGTGTTGGCCCACCCCCTGAACTGATGTCTCCACAGCTATAATTCCCTGACTGGTTGTCCCTGACTTGCAGGACTGACTGAGCCCAAACCCCTGGACTGAAATTGGGAAAACACTTTAGCTGAACGTGGCAGTACCCCATGACTGACTGTAGTCACCTGTGATAAGGTTAAGATTTGAACCCATTATTGATGGGTTCTCCCCTTGATATTCAGCCTTGGCCATTTGGTCAAAGCACATACAGTGTGTTTGCTGTGTAATTTGTTGGCACACACTGGAAGTGAGACATTCATGTGGCACCTACAGCAGCATATCCATTCCCTTGACTGTTCAGCACTCCAGTTGTAGCCTAACCAGCATTTTATACACTCCCAGCATAACTTCACAGGACTTAAATTTATTAATTATACACTTCCACTTTATTTATCATTCCTGTAATACCTCAAACAACTATTCCAATTTTTTTGATTTGATTTTTACATTTATTTAGTACAAATATAGCTGAAGATCTCGGAACAGGTTGGAAATTTACAAGAGTACAACACAATTTGTGTGACATTCTCTGAGAGTGGGGAATACAATTCAATTCTTGAGAAGTAATAATTAGGAAAGTCATAAAAGGAACGGTGAGGTGATGTCCCCATAACAGGCAGTCAGCACTACCTAGAAGCCGCCATTTGATTTAATTTGATTTCATTTCACTTCATCTGATTTATTACTGTCACATACCTAAGAACAATGAAAAGTTTTGATTTGTGTGCAGTACAGCAGATCATAACACACAAAGAACAAAGCGAGGAGTACAAAGTTACAGCTGCAAAGAAGGTGCACATAAAGCAAGATCAACATTTGATTTGAGATTTTAGACTTCCATTTAGAAGTCTAATAACAATGGGGAAGAAGCTGTTCTTGAACCTGCTGGTATGTGTGTTTAAGCCCTTATACCTTCTGCATGGCGGAAGAGGTTGAGAGAGATTGAGGGGTGGGAGGGGTCTTTGATGATCTTGGCTGCTGGTCCCGCTGCAACAAGAAGTCCAGAATGGGTGAGCTAAGGACCACATGACAAGGAGAAAGGAACGGTCAATTTTTTTAGGAAGTAAACAGAAAGAGAGTAATTTAACATAAAATTATTTTCAGGGTCTCAGTTTAAGTTGAGTTTTCTCTCTCTAACTGTTCTGTTAGGTGCATCTCTCTACATATTTGTGTGTTTGAATGTATCTATATCTGTTGCATTTTATATGCTATATTAATTAAGATATAATGGAGATTGCAATTAAGAAGGTCAAATCTATTACTTCACACTTACAGGAACATAGGAGCAGGAGTAGGCTACTCAGCTCATTGACCCTGCTCCACTACACAATATGATCAATAGATGATCAATTACATGAGTACGATTTTCCTCATGGTCCTCATATCCTTGATGTTATCAGTGTCCAGAAATCTATTGATTGCTTTCTTGAACATGCTCAATGATTGAGCTTCCACAGCCCTCTGGGATAGACAGTTTCAACATTTAGAGTGAGGAAACTCTCCCTCATCTCAGCCTTAAATGGCTTACCTAGTATTCTGAGACCGTATCCCTCATTCTAGCTTGGGGAAACATCAAATCTACATCCACCCTGTCACACCCTGTGACAATTTTGTAAAATTTTAATCAGATCACCTCTCATTTTCTCTAGAAAATACAGATCCAGTCTGCTCAACCAAATGAAACAAGTAATCATTTTTCCTCTGAGTTGAAGCAGTACTTTTAGTGGTAAGTGTTACACTGGACTGTACTCACTCGATGGGAAACTTCTTCCGCACATCAGCACTCCTGTTTAAAAATAACAGTCCACACTTTTCACTGATCTAAACAGACATATGGATCAAAATGCCATAAATATTTATAATTCATGCTTTCATTATATAAAGTGGGTTTTACACATCTAAACATATTATACAGATATTCACTTAAGAGGGACATTACATCATGTTTGTTGCAACCACAGAACACTCAATTTAGTGAATGCTTGAATGTAGACACTTTGTAGATGTTTAGTGACTTTCAATAAGTGGTACCTTTTACCCTCATTGCATATCCGCGATGAAGGCATGGAAGGTGAAAAAGTGATGGGCCCACACAATGAGCTGGCATTTTGAGGGAAAAACTCTAGCAAGTGCAATACCAGCGAGACTTCATGACTGCAGCACTGCTTTTCAAAGTTGGCCCCACCCTTCAGAGCCAGCTGGATGGAATGCGACTCGGACAGGGCTCCAGGTGAATGTTCAAGAGGGAAGGTGGAAAATACAGTACAACTGAGACTGGACTTATTCCTGCGTGGATTTCCACACTCGATGAGGCTGTCTGTGAAAGATGCCAGCCATCTCGTTAGAACACTGCCAGGCAAATATTTAAACATTCCAATCTGCTGGAAAATATTAGGAAAGTAATCTGCTAACTTCGTCTCCTCCATCCAGAATAGGATCCAGACCACACCAGGGCATCTCTCCAGCTCTGTGTTAGCACTTTCATGAGGAAAGAGAAACGAAACAAAGAGGATTTTTTTTTTTGCAAATGTAAAATGAAATGCCACACAGTATTGATATTTGTCAGTGTTTTCAGGGCGTGACCCTGACCTTAAAAATCAAGGACAGGTGAGGCCTTACATCGTAGATGACTTTTCATATGTTCCTGGCACTTCTCAGGTACTCAGGATTTGTATAATTTTCATGCAATAATAGTTATGTTATTCTTTTCCTTCCTTTCATAACATAAATCTCTCTTTCGTGAATTAATTTATTTACTTTGGCTGCAATTCTCAAGCGAGATGCCAACTGCAGCCTGCAGGGTGAACAAGTAATCTGTCCTTCGTCTGGCGCCAATTTGACTCTAAACAGCTACAAGGAGGCACAAATGACTATTCTCATTCCTGCAACACTTTGTTTCCTCTGTGGAACTCAACTGACTTGGACACAGAGTGCAGCAAGAAAAAATCCAAATGTGAATTTTCACTCACTTCCTCCAATCACGCATCTCTGCAACAATGCAGCCATTTCCTAATGGGGCAGTATGGAGAATTGCAGAGGTAAACTCATGCTTCAAGATCCCATTGGCACTTCACATTTGGGCTGGCTTCATCCAGTTTGCTTTGAGGTATGAGTGCTAGTATTAGAATCACACAGCATTTATTACCATATTCTTACGATGTCCATACCTCCACCAGTTTGAACAACAAAAAAATGGCCAAATTAGGCATTCACCAAAAGCAGAGCCTTATTCTCTGATTCAAGTCTGGGTCCTGTGGTGTCAACAAAGCCCTGAAGCAATTTTAAAGCACAAATGGGCAACACATAGTACTTGGCACTGAGCTACAATACCATCACTGCTTACTTCAATGACTTCAATCTGTTCAAGAAAGAAAGAAAAGCTTTGTAAAAAAAGCACTTATCAAAGCAATTTGAGGGTATCAGTTAGCTCAGTTGGCTGATTTACAATGCAGATTGATGCCAATAATGCAAGTTTAATTCCTGTACTAGCTGAGGATACCATGAAAGCATTGCCCCCTCAACCTTGCCTGATGCATGATGACCGTCAGGTAAAACAACCATCAGTCATCTCTCTCTAAGCAGAAAGCAGTCCTATGGTCCTCTAGCACTATGGTGACTTTACTTACAAAATTTGTATTCAATCATTCAGTTACACACTTCAGCATCCTTAAGATCTACAACTCCAAAATAGAATATTCATCCTGTGTCCTGAGGAATTACCTATGAAAAAGTCAAAAAAAAGACATTTTGCAAGTGTTTGAACTTAATACTGGCCCAGATCTCTCTGTCAGCATTTCATCAGACTCTGACTGCAATTTTATCTGCCCATTTACCATTTTACAGCAGAGCCTTTGCACTTCTCATGTTGGCTGTAGCAGAGTTGTATGATGAACAGATTTAGGAGGGCAATTGTTGATTGTAACACCAACATGGCCACACACTTATTCTTGTCATGAACATGCCACTTCAGATCTGTCTTCAGTTTTTTGACCTGTGATGCTCTGAATGGATTCTCAGTGCCCAACACTGCATAATGCCCCTTCACTGATAGTGCTAAGCTGCACCTCATCGTTAGAAAATGCTCAATCCCCAACCTTACTCTTCGACAGTATTCACCTCCCACCCTTCCCAACAACACTGGATCTCTCAACATTGGCTGTATATAAGATTCAGGGGATTTTGGAAGGAGAATCAGGAGAGGTTGGTGCAGGAGGATATCAGGGAGAGAATGGGGATGCGTGCCCTCCAGGGCTGTGGAGGTGATCCAGAAGCTGGGGATGTGGAGGGGGATTAGGGGGGTGGGAGGTGTGGGTTGTGGGGGGAGACGGTGAACATTTCCAAGATGGAAGGGGTGCATTGTCAGGAGGTGGGCTGGGCGGGGAGTGACAGTTGTTAGGGCCACTGGATTTGGGGGCAACTCTGACAGGGTGTGTGCCAGAAGTGAATTTTGCTGAGGGAAGGTTGAACATTTTTAGGAGGTAGTAAAAATCATTGGTTCTAATGATGAACATGCTTTAACACTCAGGTTGCCTTTATGTTATGTTGGCTTTGCTCCTGCTATGGACAGTTGTACATAAATCCATATAAAAATTGGGCTAAATATATGGCAAAAACTGTTTCCTTCTAAATCCAATTTCATAGGAATTATGGCATAACCCAGGTGTGGTAGAACCAGCAACCACTTCCTAATAAGTGATGCACACGTGTGAGCATTGGAACTTCTTCAGGTTTTCAAGGAGCATTGATGTAAGTTTCAGTCGAAGGCTTTTCCATATTTTGGAAAGTTTTGCCACTGACTTTGACAACTTTAGATCATGGCCATGACCCACAGTGCCATTAATTTACCCCTCACTTCTATTCAATCTCCAAACTTAATGCCAAGCTACTGTCATTTGTCATTTTATTTCTTTATTCCATTCTGAAAACCAACTTGTGAAGGTTTTCAGGCTGCCTCAAGGTCACATGGTCAGACAGCATAGAGGTGAAACTTTAACTCTCTTAAGCTCTAGAGGTGTTTATCTACTTGGCGAGTGTTTCCTAACATTTATTTGACAAAAAAAACCCGAAAAATGCTGTAAAACAGGAACAAAAACAAAGTTGCTGGAAAAGCTCAGCAGATCTGGCAGCATCTGTGAAGAAAGAAACAGAGTTAACATTTCGGGTCCGGTGACCCTTCCTCAGAACTTTATTTGAAAAAAATTGATTTCAGATCTCCAGCATCTGCAGAATTTTTTATACTGTTCTGTTCTTATGCTTGTTGTCAACAAAGATAACCCCTCCTGCGAGCTTTCAGCTTTTCTGTTTCTCTTCCCCATCACTGAAACATTTTTTTTCATATGTTATCTTCCTTTAAAGTCAACATATCAAATTTTCGTAAAACCATGTTTTAAAATCTGAAGATTTTGAACATTCCCTTGTGCCCAAGCAGCTCAAAATAGCCTTGCCACAATGCCTTAAAGTGACCGCAGACAACACCCAGCTTTAGGACAGTTACCTAAAAAAAAACTTTGGAGGCAATTATATAGAAGCTTTCACTTGACTTCTTTGTAAAGTATAGCTTCGTTACTGAGTATTGCAATTAAGCACTATGGAAGGTCTTATTTGCCTTATGTTGGTTATGGTGTGCGATGGTTGCAAATCCACTTTCTGGACAATATTCTTTTTTGCAAATACACAGGGTCAACTCAGCAGCCATTGTGAGACGTGTGTCAGAATTATTTTAAAGAGACATCATCCGGCTGCGCATGTAAATCTGCTTATCAAAAATTCTCTTGCTTATACTTACATGGATGATAGTATAATGTAGGGTATGCAGGGTAGTTTGATCTTAGTAGGATAATAGGTCGGCACAACATCGTGGGCCGAAGAGTCTGTATTGTGCTGTACTGTTTTATGTTCTATGTTCTATAGCCTATTCTACTGTATCACGTCCCATCCATTTATTATCCCTCTCCTTGCTGACTACTCCCAGTATCTCAAATTTAAAATTATCCTTGTGTTTAAATGAATTAATAGCCCTATCTTTTAACGTGGAATCTCCTTTGGCCTAACAGTGCTATTCACAACCCGTGAATGAATAAAAATATTTTTACTTTTTGCTGGGTTTTGCTTTAATGGTCTTTGGGCATCTGAAGATTATTCTAACTATGGCCTAAATATTATTTTGTACAAATGTTCATTTCCTCTTTGTCCATATCCTATTGTCCACTGTTTACAAGATACAAGGATAGATTTGACAATTTAGGAGCAAATTACTGCAGTGGTGGAATCTGTACTGAAAACAATAAATGCTAGAGATCAGAACGTGTCAGGCAGCATCCATGGAGAAAGAGCAAGCTAACGCTTCAAGTCCAGATGACTCTTCATCAGAGGTGAAGGGAAGTGTGGAGAGAACAGCATTTATGCTATAGTGAGGTGGGTTGGAGTGCATGGGGAGGAAAGATGTCGATAGTTCAGATTAAGTGATCGGAATGTGAGAATGGCAGAACATTGGTGTGTCTAAATGCCAGACTTGAAAGAACAGACTGTCCCACTGGGGTGAGGGGAGGGGAAAGAGGACATGGTGACAGAGAATGCAACAAGGAAAGCTAAAAGAAAGGGAAGGAATGGGTTCACAATTTGAAGGTGTTGAACTCGATATTGAGCCCAGAAGGCTGTAAAATGATTCCAAACATCTCAGTAAAATCATAAAGAAGTAATTACCCTGCATCATGATCCAGATACTGTAGAAAAGGAAATGTCTGTTCCAACAGGACAGCTGTCTGCCATGCGATTAAAGGCCTTTGGGTTACTGCTTTGGAGCAATTGCCTGTCTCAGCAGGAAAGATGTCCTCGCTGCCATGAAATAAAAGGTTCTCCAGTTTTGACAGACTTTTGGATCGAACTGCGTGTTGAACAGAATCAAAATTAACAGTCTTTAACCCAGCCACCAACCAACCTTCCAAATCAGAATCGAGCTCATTCTGGGAGAGTAGTAAAACTACTGGATTGCTTGAATTCGTAACATCAGAGATTTAGGAGAGATGTATTTGAGGTAAAAGTAACCTTACACACAAATGAATAAATATTCTTAATGGGGGAAAAAGCTTTAGGGGAGATGTTGTGCAAAAGTGCAATGATGAAGAGTTCTTCCAGCACCACTCACTATGATGGTGTGATATGGACTTGGTGGGAAGTAGCTTTGGATCTTGAAGGATTAAAATTGGGCCTTGAAAAAGGAGGCCCTATAGATCACTACCCTGAAAGAGGATGGTGGCAACAAGCTGATCTTATATTGATCAAAATTACAGAGAGGCAAGGCTAATAATATTGCAACAAGTAACTCACCTCCTGACTGCACAAAGCCTGTCCACCATCTCCAAGGCACAAGTCAGGAGTCTAATGGAAAAATCCCCACTTGCCAACACTCCACCAACACTTAAGAAGTGTGACACCATCCAGGGCAAAGCAGCCCGCTTGATTGGCACTACATCCACAAGCATCCACTGCCTCCGCCTCCGATGCTCAGTAGCAGTAGTGTGTACTATCATCAAGATGCACTACAGAAGTTCACCAACGATCCTCAGACAGCACCTTCCAAACCCACAACCATTTCCATCTAGAAGGACAAGGGCAGCAGATACATGGGAACACCACTGCCACCTTCAAGTTCCCCTCCAAGCCACCCATCCTGACATGGAAATATATTGCCATTCCTTCACTGTCACTGGGTCAAAATCCCAGAATTCCTTCCCTAATGGCATTGTGGGTCAATCCACAGCAGGTGGACTGTAGCGGTTCAAGAAGGCAGCTCACTACCACCTTCTCAACAGTAACTAGGGTCTGGCAATAAATACTGGCCAGCCAGCGATACCCACATTTTGAATTTAAAAAAAACAATACATATTACTCACCCAACTGTCTCGAAACAGTAGCAATGGAGAAACAGTCCCATTTTTGGAAGGGTCAAGAACCAGAACATTCTGATTTAAGGTAATTAGCAAAAGCAGCTTGAGGTAAAATATGATTACACAGAGAGTGCTTAGGATCTGGAATGTACACCCTGACAGTATGGTAAAGGTGGGTTCAAAGGGGCTTGAGTTTCAGGGTCAGTTAGTTCAGTTGACTGGATGGCTGGCTTGTAATGCAGAGTAGCACCAAAAGCATGGGCTCAATTCACACTGTGGCTGTGGTCACTATGAAGGACTGTCCTTCTCAACCTCTCCCCATCACCAGGGGTGTGGTGAGCCTCAAGTTAAATTACCACCAGTTGTTTATCTCAGATGAGTGCGCAGGATTATGGAAATTTTACTTTTTAATGGGGAATTGATTAAACAGCTGAAGAGAGAAGACTTTTAGACCTATGGGAAAAGATGAATGGGGCTGGGTCAAATTAAACTGAGCTAGAATGGATGTGATGAGCCAAAGGACTTCCTTCCATGTTATAATCAGACATTTTAAAAATCTATATCCCACCTACATAGACATTAATGAAAGTCTTTTTTTTGTAACAATCTAGCAATTTAATCTTTCTTCCCTGTGAAATTTAGCCATTTTATTTTCATACCTTGAATAATGAACCCCTGGTTACTGAACTTTTGTAGACTTTATCCTGATCTCTTGCTCACAGTAGAAAGCTCGGAGAAATTCCCAGTAGAAAGCATGGAGAAATGGCCTAACTGGTCCAAAACGGAAGTTTATTTTGTTCCTCACTGGGATCTACTGATCAACCTTTGAAGTTGTGGTTGATGACTATGACAATCTCTACATTTGTTGTGAAATTGGTCATTCAGCTCAAAATCTATAACGATAGCCCTCAGGTGTATCTCAACACAGAGTATAAAGTAGCAAATACAATCTTTTTTGTGGAAAGCGTTTTCTTAAAAATATACAGGCCTAGAGATTTAAATACCTTGACAGCTTGAGCATTCCCTTGACACTTCCATTGAACTTGACAGTTTGAATATGTTTATCCATCTTTCTGTGCATATTCATATCCACTTTTACCAATCCAAAAGAGCATTTGACTTTTCTCAAAGGGCATATTACTTATTCCAAAGGTCAACTTATCTCTCCCAAAAGGTGTTTCTGGATCTATCCAAAAGGGTGCCCTACCCCTCCAAGAAATTTCAGCAGTTTTAGACATTCCCCTGACAAGTGTAAATCCCACAAGTGTTTTGGACATGCCACAAACAGCAATTGGATCTATTTTGAAGGCAGCTGCACTTTAGCATGTGTAGCAGCCGCTGTGAACCATCAATGTGCAAAGTACAACCTGCCACCAATCTATCCCTGCTAGAAATGATGGGTGTTAGGCTCAGTGATGAGATGTCTGGGATTGGGACATCAGTGTCATTATAGCCCAGCCAGAAATCCTCTCCGTCATTATGAAAATACAGCCTTTTATATCCTCCTCACAACTTGGTTTCGTACTTATATATGTCTTGCCGTCAGCTTTATCTTCAATACACTTGGTCCCTTTAATCGAAATACTATTATAAATTGTATACAGTTGAAGTTACAGGACTGATCCCCGACATTTCCCCAGTTACAGCTTTCTAACCTGTAAATGACTCATCTCTCTGTTTCTGTCCATTAACCAATCCTCTTTGCTTATATATTACTCACAACACCATGAATTCTTTTGTCTTTTGTAATAATCCTTTATGTGGTACCTTATTGAATACATTACACGTTCTGGTTTTCTTTAACCACCTTGTTTATTACAGCCTCAAAGCACTCTAATAAATTTGTCAAACATGACTTCCCTTTAACAAAACTATGTTGGCTCTGCGTGTTTGCATAATGACTTGCAAGATGTTCTACCAGTTGTTCCTTAGCAATTGATTACAGTGTTTTCCCAATAACAGATATTAACCTAACTTGTCAATATTTTCCCTCTTTTCATGAATCTAAAGAACAATTTTTATAGCAACTCTCACCTCAGAATGCTGGGATTTTAAAGCAATCATTTTAAAATTGCAGTCGTGGTTTCACACTCCTACCTGCCTCCCAGGAATGGACTAGCAGGTGGGAAGGAAAGGGGTGGTGGGAGGCATGGTTCCTGACATCTGCAGTCTTAAAATAGAAATTTACCAGTGTCAGGGAAGGTTTATCTCGTTTCCCTGTCCTTGGGCTAATTCAGACCTTTAGATGGTCAATTTGTAGCCACCTAAGGGTCCCTTCTCACTGTCATCGGTACTTTAATGTCAGCAAGGAGGGCTCAGGAATACTTTGGTTGCCTGACTGCACACCAGTGTCCATCCTGTTCCCAGCACCCTGTATCCCATGGAGACACCTCAGTGTAAATGACCGAGCAAATTGAGGCCTAGCTCCTTCCTCCTGATCACTCTGCTGTCTACCTGGGCCTGCCTGATTGTCTCTGATGAACCCACTCCAATTCCCATGTGTCTCTGACCACCATTGCTGCTTTTGCAGATCCTGCTGGGACTTAAGAGCTGAGACACATCTGAGTGGCTGGCAGCTTTTTGAGCTGGGACACCCTGTCACCGTAGCAGGATACAGAAGTCAAGGTTTGAGGCAACTAACTACCTGTTGACCATAAAGTCCTGACATAGATTGCAGTGCCACCACATACAGACTCGATCCTGACTCTCCACCTGATCGGTGGGGGCTCCACATCCATGTTACATCGACGACACCCTTCCCTTCCAGCCCATTGGAAGTGTTACACATAGAGATAATCTGCAAAAGAAAGGTCCATTTGTCATTGGTGAAGTGAATGTTTGTAGGATGCTTGGTAAAGTCTGTTGCCATGACAAGTGTTAAATAAATGCAAGCCTTTTCTTTTAGATCCTAAAGAAATGTAAGTGATGGATGTTGGTTTTGTATTCGCAAATTGACCAGAAGCAGGATGGAACTCACGTGAGCTATTAGCTTTGTCCCAGACAACTGCATAATGTTTTATGTCTTTATGTCTCACCACATTAGTGAGTAATCAGGGATCACGCATGGAGGGCCAGATAGTCACTAGAAAAATTGGGCATAGAAATTTGCCATTGCAGAAAACTTGCTCAAAATGATATGACACATTAGACCTAATTTTCACTCATCAACTTTGAAAGCAAATCTAAGGTATCATGGGAATGATCGAGGGATAATGTTCCTTTTGTGGGATATGGGTGATGTTGGCTGAAATGTTGGGTCAGAATTCTGGGCTGCTTTGTCCTGGATTGTCCATCTCTACTACCATTGAGAAACTGATGATGAGCCTCCTTCTTGAAACGCTGCAGTCCATATGCTGTTGGTAGGCCCACAATGCTGTTAGGGAGGGAATCCCAATATTGACCCAGGAGCAGTGAAGGAATGGTGACATATTTTCACATCAGGATAATGGGTGGCTTGGAGGGGAGCTTGCAAGCAGTGGTGTTCCCATGTATCTGTCGCTCTTGTCCTTCTAGGTGGTACTCGTTGTGGGATCAAGGTGTTGTCTAAGGAGCCTTGTTGAATTTCTGCAGTGTATCCTTTAGATGGTACACACTGCTGCTGTTGAGAGTTGGGTGTGGAAATTAAATGGACTGCTTGTCTTGGATGGTGTCAAGCTTCCTGAGTGTTGTTGGAGCTGCACTCATTCATGCAGCAGAGAAGTATTCCATCACACTTCTGACGCAAGACTATATGACCATAAGAAATAGGAACATGATTCATCATCCTGCCCCTCAAATCTGCTCCGCCATTCGATAGGATTATGGCCGATCTGAAACGCCTCACATGTATTTTCCTGCCCTTTCCCTGTCACCCTTGATACCCCTACTGGTCCAAATTCTATCTCAGCTTTAAATATATACAAGGACCCTGCCTACGCAGGTGGAAGGTGTTGCAAAGACTCAAAACCCTCTGAAAGAAGAAATTCCTCCTCATCTCAGATTTAAATTGGCACCCCTTTATTCTGAGACTATGACATCTGGTGCTAGACTCTCCCATGAGAGGAAATATCAAGCATCTTAAGAATCCTATATGTCTCAATGAGATCACCTCTCATTCTTTAAACTCTAGTAAGTAGAGTCCCAACCTGTTTAGTCTTTAGTCATAAGACAATCCTTCTGTGGACTTGTAGGTAGTGGATTTGCTTTGGGGAGTCACAAGTTAATTAGTCACTGCAAGGTATCGAGCCCCTGAACTTCTCTTGTAGTCACTATTTATGTGGTGACTCCAGATTAGTTTCTTGTCACTTGTAACTTTGAGGATGTTGACGATGGGGGAATTCCATGATGGTATTGCGATTGAATGTCAAAGGGTGATTGTTAGATTGTCTTTTGTTGGAGATGGTCAATGCTTGAATGTTACTTGTCATGTTTTAGTCCAAACCAAGATATTGTCCAGGTCTTGCTGCATTTGGACATGGGCTGCGTCAGTATCTGAGGAATCGCAAATAGTGCTGAACATTATGCAATCATCAGTGAACATCCCCACTTCTGACCTTATGATGGAGGGAAGGTTATTGATGAAGCAGTTGAAGATGGTTGGGCCTAGGACACGATCCTGAAGAACTCCTGCAGAGGTATCCTGGAGCTGAGATGACTGAGCTCCAACAACTATAAACATCTTCCTATGTACCAAGTATGACGCCAACCAGTGGAGAGTTTGCCCCCTGATACCTGTTGATTCCAGTTTTGCAAAGGCTCCTTGATGTTACATTGGTCAAATGCAGCCTTGATGGCAAGGACAGTTATGCAAACCTCACCTCTAAAATTCAGCTCATTTCTCCATGTTTGAACCAAAACTGTAATGAGGTCAGGAGCTGAGTGGCCCTGGCAGAACCCAAACTGGGCATCACTGAGCAGGTTATTCCTGAACAGGCGCTGCCTGATAGCACTGTTGATGTGACCTTCCATCACTTTCCTGATGATCGAGAGCAGACTGATGGGGCGGTAATTGGCTGGGTTGGATTTGTCTTAATTTTACGTACAGGATATACCTGGACAACTTTCCACTTTGTCAGGTCCTGTCAGTGTTGTAACTGTAGCCTTCAGTGCTAGTGCTGGAACATTGTCAGGGTCCATAGCTTTTGCAGCATCCAGTGCCTCTAACCATTTCTTGATATCTCATGGATTGAATTGAGTTTATAACTGAAATGGACAAGCTAGAAGACCTGCTTTGATTCTCTAGGACTTTGTTCAAGTCACTTTAGATGCTTTAGCTCCTTCGCCTCAACCATCTCTGTGTACTATCTAGTCCCCATGCTACCTCCATGCTAATTTGTGTCCCCACCAACTCCACACCTTCTCATACCCACCATGCCACCTCCATAACCACTGACACAGCATCCACGATATGCAGGCCTTGGAGCCATGTGGAGATAAAAAAAAACTACAATCTTTTCGCAATCTAATCTGGCCCTCACATTTCCCAGCAAGAAAGTCTCTTTTGTTAAACCCATTTAAACCTTGTAAACATCAAGTTAAATTTGTTGATAAAAGCAAATACGGTCTCCTTCAGCAACCACATCAAAGATAGTTAATCCTTTAATAACCTCTTCTAACTGTCAATCAAAGCAGTCCACCAGTTTTTTTTTACTCTCACTGACAGTTTGTGTCTATTTTTCAGAGATTCTTTCAGGTTTAAATAGCAGTGGTTTAAAAAGAAATTAAACCATGACTCTTAATGAGATCTTATCCAACAGTAAAGGTCATATATGTGTGTGTGTATATGTATATGCACATACTCCATTGATTTCTGATTCCACACAGCAGGCCAAGCCCTCTAGAACAGCCAAAATAGTGTCTATTTGAACTCTACACTCAGATGGCCCCACTAAATTCAGGTTTTCCACTTTGCGAATTGTGTCTCAATTCCTTCCAACAAAAATGGGATCTTTATTTATTTTGTCATGGGATATGGCGCTGTTGACAAGTCCACCATTTGATGCTCATTCCTAATTGCCATGGAACTGAGTGGCTTGCTAGACCATTTCAGAGATTACTTAAGAATCAGCCACAAAGCATTAGATTGCAGTCACATATTGCAGGCCAAACCAAGGAAGATGACAGATTTCCTTCCATAGACGACAATAAGGAATTTTTACAATAATAGTTTCATGGTCATCATTACTAAGAACAGCAGTCAATTCCAGAACGTATCAATTGAATTTAAATTCCACCAGCTGCCATATTGGGATTTGAGCCCTGTCCCAAAAACATTAATTTGGGTCTTTGGATTATTAGACCAATGACATTCATCCCAATGTTACCATCTTCTCCTGTTGGCAATGGATGCAGGACGTCCACATATGGATCCCGTCTACCATTTTTGAAAACCCGGCCCGATATTCCTCATTCCTATTATTCATAGGCTCCTGGAGTAGGTGTTTATACTTGACTTCAGGTGTCTGAAAATTTGGAGAAGAATCAGGGCTAACATTTGCCTCTTGTTGATGATACAATCTTCTGAGAATCCTACACTCCTCCAATTATTGTCACTTAGGCATCGCGGATTTTCATTGTTGCATTATTGACAATGACACCTTAAACTGTTGGAGGCTAAGAACTCCTTAAAATGATCTCTATCTTTTTTATTAAGATTGCCCCTAAGACTTGTTTTTTATGATTGTGCTTTTGATCACCTCCTAATATCGCTGACATCTAGAGACAAGAAACTGCAGATACAGGAATCCAAGGGAAACAAACAGGAGGCTGGAAGAACACAATAAGCCAGGATGCATCTGGAGGAAAGGAGCAATCAACGTTTCAGGTATTACCCTTCTTCAGGACTGGGTATCAAACTTAATGGCTGCTGGCACCACTATGAAACAGTTAGAAAGATCTTACTGCACTTGAGGCACTGTATCAATGAAATCTACTGTTTTGTTTTTGTTGTTCAGTATCCCTTCATCAGCCAGCTTCAACCTTTTGAACATAGAGTCATTGAGATGTATAGCATGGAAAGAGACACTGTAGTCCAACTCGTTTATGTTGAACAAATATCCTCAATTAATGTAGCCCCATTTGCCAGCATTTGGCCCATTTGCCTCTAAAGCCCTCCTATTCATATACCCATCCAGACGGCTTTTAAATGTTGTAATCTGAGTACCCTTTGGTTAGACCTGTAGAGGCCTGGTGACAGGTATAACAACAGGCGCAAAATGTCAAATGTCCCGAGGTTTTGAAAGGCACTTGATAAATGCAAAATGAGATCTTGCTTTCTGAATGGAATTCCTGCCTGTTTGTGTGGACTCACAGTGAACTCCTTCTTCAATATTGTTTGATAACTGCAGACAATGGCCTTTCCTCATTGGAGGATTCTGGTGGTGCCAGAAGAAATTGCGTTAGTCTCTGCAGCAGATTGAACGGATTTGGAGAAGACAACAATTCATTTGTGGAGGCAGACATTATTTTGGACGTAACTGACTGAAGCAGATGAAGTGCATCTTTTGATGACTGCTTTAAAAAGCTTGTTGGCATGCTGTCTAAATTACACTTCTGCACAATGCTTTTCCAATTACTTTTACTGTGCTGGGAGACTGCGTGGAAGAAAGGGCTGTAATTTAAACCAAACAGCCATCTGGCACATCAGGCTGGATACTTCCCGTTTGGACTGAATATGAGAATCTTTGCTACATTGTCCTCTGGCCAAGTTAGACTTTTCTTTGGTGGCAGTCCATCTTGATGATATCCTTTCAACCGTTACACATTGAAATCCAATTATTCTGCAAGCCTTTTCAAAGGCTGGTTCTTTTTAGTCCTGTGGTGTTAGATTACATTTCAAAAGGTTATTATTTTTGAAATTTATCAAATTTTGTAGCTAAAAAAAATTTGACCCATTTTTGGGCGGGATGGGTGTCATGATATATGATGTGCCTACAGCCCATTCAAATTAAGATGCACAATCCATAAAATACATGTACTTACATCATCTGAATATCCAGTCAGTGCACATCCAGTGCTATTCTCTCACATCCATTGTACTGACTACAAATTCAGGTGGCCTAGCAGCACTGCCTGCTAAGAAGACACACAATAAAAATTGCTGTAATGGAAATTACTGCAAGTCAGCAACAAGACACTGGCGAGAACTTGTCCTTTCCTCAGCCTCTGCCCCATCCCTCCACTGCCTCAAAGACTCCAAGGTACTGCCACTGCCCTCCAGTGTGTTGCAGCCTTTCTGTGCATTGGTCACCTACGCCACAGCATTCTGTGTGAAGATGCAGCCATAATTTCGGGCATGTGGAGGTAAGGGACATGAGTGTGATTGCCTTTGATATCAAGGCCATATTTAGCCCCATGTGGCATCAAGGTGCCCTCAGAAAATCACAGTCAATGGGTATCCGGAAGAAACCCTTCACTGCGCATTGTTGCAGCAGCAGCGGGAGCGGTGAGAGTGAGGACCAGGGGCTGCTGGGAGGTAAGTTTCCCATTTAAATACTTACCTCATGGAATCAGCAGCCTCCATTTTTGCAGCAGCAGCGGGAGTGGTGAGAGCGAGGACCAGGGGGCTGCCGGGAAGGCAAGTTCATCATTTCAGCAGTGGAACTGAATGGGAGCGGTCAAATTGCGCTCTCGGAACGTGAGTGAACTGATATATTTGGGCAGCGGCTGATGTCCCTGACCCCTACACGTGCAAGAAGTGTGTCCAGCTGCAGCTGTTGTTAGACCGCATGATGGCTCTGGAGCTGTGGATGGACTCACTTTGGAGCATCTGCGATGCTGAGAAAATCGTGGATAGCACGTTTAGCAAATTGGTCACACCGCAGATTAGGATTGCTGAGGGAGAAAGGGAATGGGTGACCAAAAGGCAGAAAAAATGCAGGAAGGCAGTGCAGGTGTCCCCTACTGTCATCTCCCTCCAAAACAGGTATACCGTTTTGGATACTGTTGGGGGAGATGGCTCACCAGGGGAAGGCAGCAGTAGCCAGGTTCATGGCACCATGGCTGGCTCTGCTGTACAGAAGGGCAGGAAAAAGAGTGGAAGGGCTATAGTCATAGGAGATTCGATTGTAAGGGGAGTAGATAGGCAGTTCTGTGGTCGAAAACGAGACTCCCGAATGGTATGTTGCCTCCCAGGTGCACGGGTCAGGGATGCCTCAGATCGACTGCAGGACATTCTGAAGGGGGAGGGTGAACAGTCAGCTGTCGTGGTGCATATAGGCACCAATGATATAGGTAATAAATGGGATGAGGACCTACAAGCAGAATTTAGGGAGTTAGGAGCCAAGTTAAAAAGTAGGACCTCAGAGGTAGTAATCTCAGGATTGCTACCAGTGCCACGCGCTAGTCAGAGTAGAAATGAAAGAATAGGCAGGATAAATGAGTGGCTTGAGACATGGTGCAGGAGGGGGGGGCTCAGATTTTTGGGACATTGGGACCGGTTCTGGGGGAGGTGGGACTATTACAAATCGGATGGTCTACACCTGGGCAGGACTGGAACCAATGTCTTAGGGGGTGATTTTGCTAACGCTATTGGGGAGGGTTTAAACTATTGTGGCAGGGGGATGGGAACCAAATGAGGAGGTTAGTGGACAGTAAGGAGGTAGTAACTAAAGCCTGTAAGGAACTAGATAATGAAGTCAGTGTGACTAAGGGGAAGAGTAGGCAGAGAGCAGATGATGAACGCAAAGGGACAGGTGGTCTGAGGTGCATTTTGTTTTAATGCGAGAAGTGTAGTAGGTAAGGCAGATGAACTTAGGGCTTGGATTAGTACCTGGGAGTATGATGTTATTGCTATTACTGAGACTTGGTTGAAGGAAGGGCAAGATTGGCAACTAAATATCCCAGGATATAGATGCTTCAGGTGGGATAGAGAGGGAAGTAAAAGGGGTAGAGGAGTTGCATTACTGTTCAAAGAGGATATCACAGCTGTGCTGAAGGAGGGCACTATGGAGGACTCGAGCAGTGAGGCAATATGGGCAGAGCTCAGAAATAGGAAGGATGCGGTAACAATGTTGGGGCCGTACTACAGGCCTCCCAACAGCGAGCATGTAGACAGATTATGGAAAGATGTAGGAGCAACAGGGTGGTGGTGATGGGAGATTTTAATTTTCCCAACATTGACTGGGATTCACTTAGTGTTAGGGGTCCAGATGGAGCAGGATTTGTAAGGAGCATCTAGGAGGGTTTTATAGAGCAGTATGTAAATAGTCCAACTCGGGAAGAGGCCATACTGGACCTGGTGCTGGGGAATGAGCCTGGCCAGGTGGTTGAAGTTTCAGTAGGGGATTACTTTGGCAATAGTGATCACAATTCCATAAGTTTTACAATACTCATGGACAAAGATGAGAGTGGTCCTAAAGGAAGAGTGCTAAATTGGGGGAAGGCCAATTATAGCAAAATTCGGCTGGAGCTGTTTGAGGGTAAATCCACATTTAATATGTGGGAGGCTTTTAAAGAGAGGTTGATTAGAGTGCAGGACAGACATGTCCCTGTGAAAATGAGGAATAGAAAGGACAAGATTAGGGAACCATAGATGACAGGTGAAATTGTGAGACTAGCAAAGAGGAAAAAGAAAGCATACATAAGGTCTGGATGACTGAAAACAGACGAAGCTTTGGAAGAATATCGGGAAAGTAGGACCAATCTGAAACGAGGAATTAAGAGGGCTAAAAGGGGCCATGAAATATCTTTAGCAAACAGGGTTAAGGAAAATCCCAAAGCCTTTTATTTGTACATAAGGAGCAAGATGGTAACTAAAGAAAGGCTTGGCCCACTCAAGGACAAAGGAGGGAAGTTATGCGAGGAGTCAGAGAAAATGAGTGAGATTCTTAATGAGTACTTTGCGTCGGTATTCACCGAGGAGAGGGACATGATGGATGTTGAGGTTAGGGATAGATGTTTGATTACTCTAGGTCAAGTCGGCATAAGGAGGGGGGAAGTGTTGGGTATTCTAAAAGGCATTAGGGTGGACAAGTCCCCAGGTCCGGATGGGATCTATTCCAGGTTACTGAGCGAAGCGAGAGAGGAAATAGCTGGGGCCTTAACAGATATCTTTGCAGCATCCTTGAGCACGGGTGAGGTCCCAGAGGACTGGAGAATTGCTAATGTTGTCTCCTTGTTTAAGAAGGGTAGCAAGGATAATCCAGGTAATTATAGACCGGTGAGCCTGACGTCAGTGGTGGGGAAGCTGCTGGAAAAGATACTGAGGGATAGGATCTATTTACATTTGGAAGAAAATGAGCTTATTAGTGATAGGCAGCATGGTTTTGTGCAGGGAAGGTCATGTCTTACCAACTTGATAGAATTCTTTGAGGAAGTGACAAAGTTGATCGATGAGGGAAGGACTGTAGATGTCACATACATGGACTTCAGTAAGGCATTTGATAAGGTTCCCCATGGTAGGCTGATGGAGGAAATGAAGTCGCATGGGATCCAGGGTGTACTAGCTAAATGACTGGAGAACTGGCTGGGAAACAGGAGACAGAGAGTTGTAGTGGAAGGAAATTTCTCATATTAGAGAACTATGACCAGTGGTGTTCCACAGAGATCTGAGTTGGGACCACTGTTGTTTGTGATATACATAAATGATCTGGAGGAAGGTATAGATGGTCTGATTAGCAAGTTTGTAGATGACACTAAGATTGGTGGAGTAGCAGATAGTGAAGGGGACTGTTGGAGAATGCAGCAGAATATAGACAGATTGGAGAGTTGGGTGGAGAAATGGCAGATGGAGTTCAATCCAGGAAAATGCGAGGTGATGCATTTTGGAAGATCCAATTCAAGAGCTATAGGGTAAATGGAAAAGCGCTGGGGAAAATTGATGCACAGAGAGATCTGGGTGTTCAGGTCCATTGTACCCTGAAGGTAGAAACCCAGGTCGTTAGAGTGGTCAAGAAGGCATACAGCATGCTTTCATTCATCGAATGGGGTATTGAGTACAAGAGTTGGCAGGTCATGTTGGACTTGCATAGGACTTTGATTCAACCACATTTGGAATACTGCGTACAGTTCTGGTCACCACATTACCAAAAGGATGTGGATGCTTTGGAGAGAGTGCAGAGGAGGTTCAACAGGATGTTGCCTGGTATGGAGAGTGCAAGCTATGAAGAGAGGTTGTGTAGATTAGGATTATTTACATTAGAAAGACAGAGGTTGAGGGGATCCTGATTGAGGTCTACAAAATTATGAGAGGTATAGACAGGGTGGATAGCAAGAAGCTTTTTCCCAGAGTGGGGGACTCAATTACTAGGCGTCACGATTTCAAGGTGAGCGGGGAAAAGTTTAAGGGAGATATGCATGGAAAGTTCTTTACGCAGAGGGTGGTGGGTGCCTGGAACGCGTTGCCAGCGGAGGTGGTAGAGGCGGGCATGATAGTGTCATTTAAGATGTATCTAGACGGATACATGAATAGGCAGGGAGCAGAGGGATACAGATCCTTGGAAAATAGGCCACAGGTTTAGATAAAGGATCTGGATCGGCTTGGAGGGCTAAAGGGCCTGTTCCTGTGCTGTAATTTTCTTTGCTGTTTGTTCTTTGTTATACCTGCCACATCAGAAGATGGTCGTGGTTGTTGGAGGTCAGTCATCTCAGCTCTAGGACATCTCTGCAGGAGTTCCTCAGGGTAGTGTCCTAGGCCCAGCGATCTCCAGCTGCTTCGTCAATGACCTTCCCATCAGACAAAGTCAGAAGTGGGGATGTTCACTGATGATTGCACAATGTTCAGCACAATTTGTGATCCCTCACATACTGAGGCAGTCTATATTCAAATGAAACAAGATCCAGACAAGATCCAGGCATGGGCTGACAAGTGGCAAGTAACATTCATGACACAAGAGTAATCGATAATGACCATCATCACCAAGACAGAATCTAACCTTGACATTTAAAGGCTTTACCATCACTGAATCCCCTAGTATCAACATCCTGGGGATTACCATTGACCAGAAAGTGAATTGGATTCGCTATTTAAATACAATGGCTATAAGAACAAATCTGGGACTAGGAATCCTGCAGCAAGTAACTCATCTCTAGAATCTCCAAAGCTAATTGGAGACACAAGTTGAGAGTGTGACACAATACTCTTCATTTGCCTGGATCAGTGTAGCTCCAACAACACTCGAGAAGCTTGACACCATGGAGGACTGAGGCACTCATAAACATCCACTCTCTCCACCAGCAACACTCAATGCTAGCAGTGTGTACTATCTACAAAACGCACTGTAGTAATTTGTCAAGGCTCCTTAGACAGCACCTTCCAAATCCTTGACAACTTCTATCTAGAAGGACAACGGCAACAAATACGTAGGAATACTACTACCTGCAGGATCTACTCCAAACCCCTCACTATCCTGTCTTGGAAATTTATTGCCATTCCTTCAGTGATGCTGGGTTAGAATCCTCAATCTCCCTTCCTAAGGACACTGTGAATGTACCGCAAATGTTCTGCAATGGTACGATAAGGCAGTTCACTACCACCTTCTCAAAGTCAATTAGAGATGGACAATGAGTGCTGAACTATGTCAACGTCCCAGAAATAAATAAAAATAGTCCACTGTACTATCAGGCATTTTGTAATTGTTCTATAAATTCAAGCGCTCAGATTCTTTGAGAATGTTATGTTCAACAGTTTGTAATACTTCCTGTCCCCAGAAAATCCAGGTAGGCCATTATAATAAGGTCTTTGTGCCATGAATTTCATGGTGCTCAAATATAATTGCCTTTCAGATGTTGATAATGTGACTGAATGTTTTAGAGAACAGAATACTTTCAAACCTGTTAGACTATTTTCTGATCAAATTGCTCAAATCGCTGGGACTAGCAAGGTTGTCGCTTTCTTATCCTGACCCAATGGTCAGTTTGCCCCAGTAACTGATTCCCCAATAACTGCGGTGACAGGGATCTTCGATGATGTTGGTTGCTTTCCTGAAGCAGCAGGAGGTACAGAGGGAGTTGACACTAACCCTCACTGGCATATGGTAATGCATAGGGATTAAATTAGTTTGGGCTATTGCACATCACTGTAAGAGAATGTGTACATTGATCATTATCTTGATAACGGTTTGTGTTGATTCATGGAAGATTGCACTTGCTGACCATTCCTTGTCTGTAGGATACTTAACAAAGGAAAATATAAAAAACAGATTCTGTGATTTTTTTCTGCCTATTTATTGTGTAACAGAACTTCTAACTGAATGTGAATTTTTTTTTATCTCTTACCTTCTCTTTTCATTAGCTTTGGGGCATATCTGGGGGTGTGTCCTAGGGTACCACTCTTGGTGCAGAATTATATGGAATATATAGCAGAGAAATAGGCTGTTTGGCTGGACTGTGGGCTGAGTCTTACCAATTATTGGCTACATATAATATTTGGTGGGTTTTATGGACAGTTTCTCCCTGCAAGGCCTGGCGCGTTTTCTCATGCAATAATCCAAAATTCGCCTCATTAGCCATGCACCATATCCCTATGGTGCCACATTCATCTTGCTACCCCACTCGCAGTTTGCAAAAACACACACCACTTCTGGGATTTCTGGCTCTAGCGCCATCTTTGAAAGGTCATCGTGAACCAGGAGGCCAGCAATCTGGAGTTACCCTGCATGGTCCCTGTGAAGCATGCTGGAGATGGCAGATAACGATAAATAGGGCCTTGCTTTGCAGTCTGAGACATGGCCCTTACTCCTCGCCCAGGACCTGTAGAGGAGACCACTACACTTGCACCTGCCAGCCTTCTGAGGGTAGCCAATCCAGTCAGTATCATATCAACCAATCAGAGAAATGCACAGCAGCATAGGAAGAAGGCCATTGACCATCTCAGCTCCTTCAGGGTAAGTACCAGCATCTTCTCCCTGCTACCTCACACTCACTCTATCTCTGCAACTGCACACATCTCCCTCCAAGGCTCATGGTCTACCGCTCTCAGATACAACATCTTCCCACACTCAAAGTTGATTTGATTTGATTTGGTTTATTACTATCATGCGTACCAAGGTACAGTAAAAAGTGTTGTCTTATTTGCTTTACAGGCAGATCGTACAATACAGGTGCAACTGGGTAATAGAACAGAGTGCAGGATACAATGTAATAACTGCAGAGAAGGTACAGAGAGAGATCAACATTATCATTAACGAGGCCCATTCAGAAGTCTGATAACAGTGGGATGAAGCTGTTCTTACATGTATATAAGCTTTTATATCTTCTGACCTACGGAAGAGGATGGAAGAGCATATAACTGAGCTGAGAGGGGTTTTGATCATGTTGGTTGCTTTTCTGAGGCAGCGGGAAGTAAAGAGGGAGTCAATGGATGGAAGGCTGGTTTGCGCAAAAGACTGTGCTGTGTTCATGACGCTCTGTAGTTTCTTTCGGTCTTTGGTTTAGAACATAGAACATAGAACATTACAGCGCAGTACAGGCCCTTCGGCCCTCGATGTTGCACCGACCTGTGAAACCAATCTGAAGCCCATCTAACCTAAACTATTCCATTATCATCCATATGTTTATCCAATGACCATTTAAATGCCCTTAAAGTTGGTGAGTCTACTACTTTTGCAGGCAGGGCATTCCACGCCCTTACTACTCTCTGAGTAAAGAACCTACCTCTGACAATTTCCAAACCACACTGTGATGCATCCAGATAGGATGTTTTCTATTGTGCATCTGTCAAAATTTGTAGGAGTTTTTATGGACATGCTGAATTTCCTTAGCCTCCTGAGGAAGTAGAGACATTGTTGTGCTTTCTTGACCATTACATCAACGTGGGTGGACTAGGACGGATTGTTGATGCTCATCACGCCCACTCTCAACCATCTCCACCTCAGCACGATTGATGCAGGCAGGGTCGTGCCCTCCACTCTGCTTCCTGAAGTCAATGACCAGCTCCTTTGTTTTTCTGGCATTGATGTAGAGATTGTTGTCTTTACACCATGTCACTAAGCACTTAATCTCTTTCCTGTATTCTGTTTCATCGTTGCTTGAGATCTGACCTATAACGGTGTTGTCATCAGCAAACTTGTCAATGGAGTTGGGGTATAATTTGGCCACGCAGTCATGTTTGTATGAAGAGTACAGTAAAGGGCTCAGTGTGCAGCCTTGCGGGGCACCAGTGCTGAGGATTGTCATGGACAAAGTGTTAACGCCTCTCCCTAGTGACAGCGGTCTGTTGGTCTGGAAGTCGAGAATCCAGTTACAGAGTGGGGAGCAGAGACCTAAGTCACAGTGTTTAGAGATGTGTTGGTTTGGAATTATAGTGTTGAAGGTGGAGCTGTAGTCAATAAGTAGGGGCCTGATTCAGGTATCCTTGTTATCCAGATGTTCCAGGGATGAGTGTAGGGCCAGGGAGATGGTGTCTGCTATGGACTTGTTGAGCAGGTCGGCGAACTACCAGGGATCGAGCCAATCTCGGAGGCTGGAGCTGATGTGAGTTATGACCAATTTCCTGAAGCACTTCATAATCATGGATATCAGAGCGACCGGGTAGTAGTCTGATCAAGATGGCAGTGGAGCAGGACGTTCCAACCAGAGCTGCTCTGCTCCTTCTCTTTTTATCCCCTTTTCTTCACCCTTTGGTCATCCAGCGGCTCATGGCAGGGCCTGGCCTGGTCTCTCAGTGGCTTATTGTGGCTGTCAACGTGGTCACTTGGTGGCTCTCAGTCTGGTCTCTTGGTGGCTTATGGCGGTGCCTCAGCTCGACATGTGAGTGGATTTTGCCTGGGCATGTTCCTGAGCCACTGGGGAGGATCGGAGAGGCAGCAGTTTCAGCAGCAGCGGCAGTGGCATCAAGAACAGACAGCAGAGCAAGATAAGCGGAGAACTCGTCAAAGACTGTTGAACTTTTAACGTATTCATTTATTTTCCTAGTTTAAACTATGAAAGATTTTAATGTAAACTATTGCCTATTTCTTTATTTTTCTAATATTCTATGAAGTAATGCTTCACTTTTTGACTCTAGTTTCTCTTACCACTTTGTACCTAAGCTTTTTTCGTACCTAGGTACTTTGGTACCTAAGATGGCACCATGTGTGGCGACATTATACACTTTTCATTGTACTCCTGTACTTCTGTACTTGAGTACTCATGATAATAAAATCTAAAATCTGGTCATTGAGGCACGCTACATGATTTTTCTTTCACACTGGGATGATGGTGGTTTTCTTGAAGCACTTCTTGGGAACTTCAGATTGTAGTAAGGAGAGGATGAAGGTGTCTGCGAATACTCCCACCAACTGGTCCGCACAGGATCTGAGAGTGTAGTTGGGGACTCAATCCGGGCCAGTCACTTTCCGTAGTTTCACCCTTAAAAAGGCCGATCTAATGTCTGCAGCGATGACTGTGGATACAGGTGCATCCGAGGTTGATGGGACCGGTTATACCGTTTCACCACCCTTCTGCTCAAAGTAAGCATAGAATGCATTAAGCTCATCAGGTAGGGATGTACTGTTGCCTGTGATTCTATTCAACTTCACTTTGTAGCTCGTTACATCATGTAAGCCTTGCCACAAATGACAGGTATCCACGTGGTTAGCCTGGGTCTCAAGTGTGGTATTGACTCTTGGCCTCCCTGATGGTCTTGTGAAAGTTGTTGCAAAGGTCGTACTTGGATCTCCTGTACAGGTCAGAAGGTATGGAGCCCACGACCGTGATGATCCCGAATGCTGGCTGACTGCACCCAAGCCCTGGAGTGTTTTTGGAGCCTGTCCTCCACTTACTGTTTCAGAGATAGCAGGAACTGCAGATGCTGGAGAATCTGAGATAACAAGGTGTACAGATAGATGAACACAGCAGGCCAAGCAGCATCAGAGGAGCAGGAAGGCTGACGTTTCGGGCCTAGACCCTTCTTCAGAGAAAAT
>NC_063336.1:32752421-32772733 GCF_021869965.1 Rhincodon typus
CTCATATTCCGCTTGGGAACCCTGCAGCCCAATGGTATCAATGTGGATTTCACAAGTTTCAAAATCTCCCCTCCCCCTACCGCATCCCAAAACCAGTCCAGCTCGTCCTTGCCTCCCTAACCTGTTCTTCCTCCCACCTATCCCCTCCTCCCACCTCAAGCCGCACCTCCATCTCCTACCGACCAACCTCATCCCGCCCCCTTGACCTGTCCGTCCTCCCTGGACTGACCTATCCCCTTCCTAACTCCCCACCTACACTCACCTTTACTGGCTCCATCCCCGCCTCTTCGACCTGTTTGTTTCCTCTCCACCTATCCTCTCCTCTATCCATCTTCTATCCGCCTCCCACTCTCTCCCTATTTATTTCAGAACCCCCTTCCCCTCCCCCTTTTCTGATGAATGGTCTAGGCCCGAAACGTCAGCCTCTCTGCTCCTATGATGCTGCTTGGCCTGCTGTGTTCATCCAGCCCTGCACCTTGTTGTCTCATTGAGTATAGAAGTTGGGATGTCATGTTGCAGCTGTACAGGACATTGGTTAGGCCACTTTTGGAATACTGTGTACAATTCTGGTCTCCCTGCCATAGGAAGGATGTTGTGAAACTTGAAAGGGTGCTGAAAAGATTTACAAGGAGGGTTTGAGCTATAGGGAGAGGCTGAATAGGCTGGGGCTATTTTCCCTGGAGCATCAGAGGCTGAGAGGTGACCTTATAAAGGTTTATAAAATCATAAGGGACAATGGATTGGGTGAATAGCCAAGATCTTTTCGTTGGGGTGGGGGAGTCCAAAATTAGAGGGCAAAGGTTTAAGTAGAGAGGAGAAAGATTTGACAGTGACCTAAGGGGCAACTTTTTAACACAGTTGGTGGTGCATGTGTGGAATGAGTTACCGGAGGAAAGGGTTAGGCTGGTGTAATTACAACATTTAAAAGGCATCTGGATGAGTATATGAATAGGAAGGGTTTAGAGGGATATGGGCCAAATGCTGGCAACTGAGACTTGATTTATTTAGGATATTGGGGTCAGCATGGATGATTTGGACCGAAGGGTCTGTTTCCATGCTGCCCATCACTATGACTCCATGACTCTATATAGGACTAGTTCTTATATTGTTCAGTGGTAGGTCAGTGTTTGACTTGGAAGTGGGTGAATCTGAGGTGTGGAGAAATTTTATCACCCGGACAGCAGTGATCCTGTGGAATTCACTACCATTGAAAATGTTTGAAGCCAAAACATCGAATATGTTTTAAGAAGGAGTCAGATGTCTGTTCTTCGTGTTAAAAGGATCAAAGGGAATGAGAAGAAAATGGGAACATGCAACTGAGTTGGATGATCAGCCATGATCATATTGAATGGTGAAACAGGCTTAAAGGCCTGAATAGCATACCCCTATTCCTATTTTTTATAGTTATGCCTACATTTATGGATCACCCATTCCCACCTTTGAAAGATGCTTGACAATATGGGCTTACGGCTTGTTCGCAGCTGCCTTGCAGAAAACCAGCCAACAGCACAGGGAAATAGTGGAGAGGCTGCTCGATCAGGAATGGAAAAGTGGGATATCCTGAATGGAAGGGACAAGTGATGCAGAAGTCAGTCACAGCTATCCTTTTAAAGGTACCTCTGGAATGGCACTGTGGCAGCTGCACCAGAAATCATACAATGGAGGCTGCATTACACAAACAGAACTTTAAATCCTTTGGCTACAGGTAGTTCTTGGTTTTAGATGTACATGCTAGCAATGAAACATTTGGGATCTTTGGCAGGGAGAGAAAAGGACTTTAGAATACATCTGACCCATTCTCCTGATGACCCCCTGTTATCGACATAAATACCCACTTTTCCTGACTGCTGTCGGTTCTGATGGAGGGTCACTGGACCCGAAATGTTAACTCTGTTTTCTCTTCACAGGTGCTGCCAGACCTGCTGAGTTTGTCCAACAGTTTCTGGTTTTGATCTTACTTGTGAGATGACTGGAATTCAGCCTCTTAGGTCCTTTTGTCTCTTTCTACCTAGGGACATATCAGATGCTTAAGGATATGCCCACTATGGTTTCATGATGACTCCTTGAAAGTCTTGCCACAGGCTGCATGTGGTGCGTGGGATGTCCTAATGCTAAAAGATAGGAAGGGAAGACAACCCAGACAGCCAAATCCAGCTTGCATGGAGGCTACAGGGGAACTCAGCAGCCATGCCGTTGTCCAGAGAACCTTGGTACAGTGCCAGAAAATGACCAGTGACCTACTGACTTCTGCCAGTGCATTTTAGAGATGGACCTAAACGAAAGTGTATGTGGGTGTGGTGGCTCAATTGTGGGTTCTCTACTGTACTACCCAAGTGTAAAAGGCAGCACGAAGCAGACATGGCATTGGGAGTTGGGCTGAAGGGGATGGCACTGAGAAATGTTCGTTGCTGACAAAGTACACATTTGAAGGGATGACTGTCACACAGTTCAGTGGTTCCACTGTCTTTTTGAAAATGGATGGGTCTATTATCTCTGATTCGTATCAAGTGTACATTCAGAGGGAGATACTTTCTTTAAACTAACGATGACATTGCTTCACATTTTGCATGTTTTGCACCCCCCAAGGGGAGGGGGCGGGTGCAGTGGTGCCTTTGGGGAGAAGGTGGATGGCAACAGCTGTGGCCACTGACACAGACGCCCCCGTGATAACCTCTGAAGATGAGCATGGTGCCTCAGCCTTTGCAGCGTCACATTCTTATTCCACACCTAGCACCAGCACCAACACCAGCACAGATACACGCACCTTGGGGTGGGTGTGAGTCAGCTCTCAGGGATCCACACACCTTGGTGAGAGTGCGTCACAGGCACTAAGCCAACTATTGCAAACTGAGATGGAGCAAGTTTCCCGCACTCAGAGCAGTGATGGAGGTGACCTGGATGCAGAATCCTAGACTCATTTTCACCTCTGGAGTCAGGTGTTGGGCAGCAGATGCTGGACAGACAGTGTGAGGTACATGGAATAGTGAAAGAGTGGCGACAGTGTAGCTATGTGCATTGGCACGGACAGTGGAGGAAGTCATCACCATTAAAAGAACTGTGAACATTCACATATCTTCCTCCATTGAGAGGACTGGTGACTGACATTGAGGACCAAACTCAGCAATTCACATTTGGGATATGAGTGTGTGTTCTGCATTCCAGCACCTTGTCTCTGAGCTCCAGTGTGCACAGCCAGGACAAGACTCCTGTGGAGCCTGGAGTTAGATTTAGATTCAGGCCATAGAGTCATAGAATCATAGAGTTATACAGCACAGAAACAGGCCCTTCAGTCCAACTCATCCGTACCCACCAGACATCCCAATCTGATCTAGTCCCATTTGCTAGCATTTGGCCCATATCCCTTTAAATCTTCCTCTTCATGCGCTCATCCAGATGCCTTTTCAATGTCGTAATTGTACCAGCCTTCACCACTTCCTCTGGCAGCTGGTTCCATACACACACCATCCTCTGTGTAAAAACGTTAACCCTCAGGTCCCTTTTTAATCTCTCCCCTCTCACCTTAAATCTATGCTGTCTAGTTCTAGCCAACTCCACCCTAGGAAAAAGACCTTGACTGTTCCACCTAGCCACGCTCCTCATGATTTTATAAACCTCTGTAAAGTCACCCCTGGCCGCCGACACTCCAGGGGAAAAAGCCCCAGCCTATTCGGCCTCACCTTAAAACTCAAACCCTTCAGTTCTTGCAACATCATTGTAAATCTTTTCTGCACCTTCTCAAGTTTAACAACACCCTTACTATAGAAGGGTGACCAGAATTAGGCCGAGAATTGTGCGCAGTATTTTAAAAGTGGCCTCACCAATGATCTGCACAGTTGGCAATATGAAATGCCAACTCCTATACTCAATCTTCTGACCAATAAATGCAGAAGAGTGCTAAACGCCTTTTTCATTACCCTGACTACCTGTGATTCCACTTTCAAGGAACTATGCACCTGCACCCCGTGTGTCTTTGTTTGGCAAAGTTCCTCAGGGTCCTACCAGTTACTGTATAAGTCCTGACCTGGTTTGCCTTACCAAAATGCAACACCTCACATTTATCAAAATTAAATTCCATCTGCCGCTCCTCGGCCCATTGGTCCATCTGATCAATATCCCATTGTACTCTGAGATAACCTTCTTTGCTGTCCACTACACCACCTATTTTGGTGTCATCTACAAACTTACTAACTATACCTTTTATATTCTCATTCAAATCATTTATATAAATGACAAAAAACCGTGAACCCAGCACCGATCTTTGCAGCACACCACTGGTCACAGGTTTCCAGTCTGAAAAGCAACCCTCCACCACCACTCTCTGTCTCCTACCTTCAAGCCAATATTGTATCCAATTGGTTAGCTGGATGCCTATCATGCAAAGCTTTGTTGAAGGCTTTGCTGAAGTCCACATAGACAGCATCTACCTCTCTGCCTTCATCAATCTTCTTTGTCACCTCCTCAAAAAAACTCATTCAAGTCAGTCAGACATGATTTCACACATACAAAGACATGTTGACCATCCCTAATCAGTCCATGCCTTTCCAAATGCATGTAAATCCAGTCCCTCAGAATCCCCTCCAATAACTTACACACATGGATATAAGGCTCATCGGTCTATAGTTCCCTGACATTTTCTTACAGCCTTTCTTAAAAACTAGCACCACATCCTGGTTTCTCACAGGAGACAATGGCAGATCTCAGAGGCAGATGAGCAGCTGCTGTCAACAATGGAGAACACCAATCCAGATACCACTGCTGTGACTGTCCCTTTACCACCCCTCTGTTATTGACACAAATTTGTCTCTGACACCCTGTCTCAGTCTCTGTTCATCCAGGCCCTGCTGACTGCCTTTCTCAGGCTCCTCCTCTCACCAGCTCTTGTAGGTGCTGCTGACTACCTTTCTCAGGTTCCACCTCTCATGACTTTACCTCTATACCACCTCCTTCCCACAACTGCTGCCAAAGTCATGGCACCAAAAGGGCATGAGGCTCAGCAACCTGACTCCAACAGAGTTGGCAGCAAGTGGGGAGCACGATACCTTAACACTCAAAAATGAGTTAATAAGTCATGCTAGACAGAGATAGGTTAGTATTGGTAGCCATTTTTGATTCTTGCTATTTATTATGCTATTAAATGAATGTCTTTGAACAGGATATTCTGGCTGCATTGATCTATTATCCATTTGTGATGTGATGGTTTTAATTCAGATAGATTAGATGGTACATCAGAGTTTGTCTTTATGTGGGTTCCATCCGCGGCATAATTTGTTGACTTTAAATAGCCATTAGCAGGCATTGTCCTACTCTTCATGAGAGGGTGATAACATGAGTGGGTTACAGAAACATTGCTAATGGAATTTACTTCTTACACATGAATCTCTTGTCACACTAGCATTCGGACCTTCAGCGCTGACAGATTCAAAGGAAACAAACCCATGTTTCAAGACAGCACTAATTCCAATGTAAACTGGCACACAGACTTGGTGGCATGGCTCATTCCCCTCACAGTCATCATCAGAGGTTGGGGCTGTATCTGTAAAGTAGTTCCGCTCCAGAACTTTCCCTCTCTGCTGCATCAAGTTGTGCAAAGCATAGTACAACATGACCATAGGTATCACTCTACCTGTTGCAGATACACATTGCAGAGCGCCAACTGAACTGGCAAGATGTCGGTATTATATTTTGAGGAAGACCAATGTTCTGCATAATGAAAGACCTGATGGATAAGTGTCTCTCCTTCTATCCCGTCTCAGGTTCAGTCTGACTTGTGTATTACTGGAAACCAGCAAGTTAATGTCGTGTTTATGACATCACTCCGCATCTAGGCATATGTGAGCCGGCAGTAGGCCCAATCTCCAGAGCTAAAGTTCTGTCCAATGAACAACGCTCTGCTGCAGCTACCACCTCAGATTTTCATGTTCCAGTTCCTTAACCTGTGATGCAGACAAATTTGTATGTTCTAAATCCACTTCACTGTTACTAAATTGTAGCACACTTTGCTATGTAACTATAAATAAAGAGATGAAAGAAAAGTACTATTTAAAAATATAGGCTGAGTATATGACTTTAAACTGGTGTCTAAATTATGTCTGCGTGACTTTGTCCAATGATCCAGTGGCCTGTAACCCTGGTTGACATGGACACAGTACTTGCTCTTGACTCTCCATGTGCAAAACTTCAAGAGATCAATGAGTGTTTACCAAAACTTTCAGCAATGGTACAGAAAGTATGCACACTGAAATACAGTGGGCTGATCCCACTGTAAAGTCATACATATTCCAATGTGGATGAACTAGACCCTTTTTTTTAGTAAATACATTTCATGTCCTGCTCATCCTTTATGCTTGCCAACTTTTCAAGCAGACTGGCTCAATTTCTGAGATATTGCAGTGAACAGGCCATGGAGTGGACTAGGCCATTGACTTTTAATGTACTGGTATTAAAGGTTTGACAACTATGAAATCCAGCATCAGAAGACATTTTCTCTGTCACAAGTGGGGACATCAATATTGGAACACTGGGATTTGTTGGGGTCTGCCCTTCAATAATCTGCTTTAGCTTTTCCAATAATGTTACTTCAGTGTTACTTGGCTATGGTTGTTAACCTGAGGAACTTGTATTGCCACTGAAGATTAACTGGTATATTTATAGAAGAGACAGTGTTGTACACTTAAAGAACACCAGTTATACATTTGTAGAGCAGAGACAAGGGTACGTTTATAGAGGAGGAATGTGTGGGCAACACTGAGTCTACAAGGTAGGCTAACAACCCTAAATGACATCCTTGCTCAATGTGCTTGTACTCAGATGTAGAGGGAATGCAGTTTACTAACAGGGCTGACAGATTCAAAGGAAACAAACGCATGTTTCAAGACAGCACTAATTCCAATGTTAACATTAATGGCTTTGCGTTGTGATTTTTGGCAGATTTGTTGATTTTATCCATTACAACATTGGTTGGAAATATTGCAAAAAGTAGTGCATATACACCAGTTATATTCCTTCTGAAATTCAGTTTGCTGCTTTTAAGAATATGAAGGTATTCATTAGCATCACCGTAGAATTGTAGAATAAGTATAGCTATACAAGGAGGCCACTCAGCCCCCATATCTGTTTTTGGCTCGTGACAAGACAGATATGATTAATCTACCAATTCCTTTTCGAAAGTCCGGTCTCAATCTGACTCCACCACACAAGCAGGGCATTCCTGACTCAAACTATTTGCTGAGTAAAAGGCCTTTTAATCCCTGTACTTTGTTCACAAACCATCTGCCAATGGCAACAGTTCCTTCCCGTCTGCTCTGTGCAGACCCCTGTTGAATTCAAACACTCTATTAAATCTTTTCTTCTCCACTCCAGGGGAAACGACCTCAGCTTCCTCAGTCTATCCATATAACTGAAATCTCTCGTCCAGGCCCACACTCATAAATCTTTATTCATCCTTAAGTAGACTAGTAAATATTTTGGTATGGACAGTGGAGCCAAAAGATTCAGACTGTGCCTGTCATTTGTACACTGGCTTTTATCAGTCTGCTGGAGGGGAATCCTTTCTGTGGGAAAAAAAAATTTGGCGGACAAATGACTGCTGCCAGATGTTTCTGGAAATATTCAGCATGTCAGGACTGCAGCAGTGTCCATTCTCAGCTAAAGGCTTTATCTGATTGCTCTAATGGTCTAATTTTCCTACATGCACGTCATTCAGTTAGCATGACTGAAATTTGTCACAGTTAAATTGAGATGAAGTGCACCGTAATGAGATTGTGGAACTGTGATCTATTGGGTAGATTTTAACCACGCTCACCCAGTCTAAAGTGAGCAGTAGCAAAAAGGCTAACTTGCCTGTTTATAATAGCAATGTATCTGCACCGAGTCTGCTACTCATCAGCTAGAACCTCTGTAACATGCAAGTCATGGGATTTTGACATACTTAGGAACCCAGTTGCATTTTGGATGGGCTTTGCTGCTATCAGCCCATGAAAAATGCAAGTTAGAATTAATAGTTTGGAGGGCAGAGGGAAGGAAACTGGGTGTCAGGACACCTGGGACTCGATGGGGAGGAGGGAAGTCAGGAGAATGGGATCAGCAAAGGACCAGCATGTCCTGTACAGCTGAGAGCAACAGCAATAACCTAGTGGATGGGACCAACATAATGTGAGGAGCAAAGGGCTGAGTGAAAAATTTGCGTACGCAGTGTGTGAGAAGTGAGAAATGGGAACGAAAAGGATAGAGAATAAGGCTTCAATTTTAATTCTTTGGTTGGGTGTGCAAAAACAGGATAAATCCTAGCCCTATGTACAGGACCTTTAAAAACGGACAACCACTTTTTCCACTTTCCAAACAGTGTTAGGTAGTGTTTAAAATGAGGCCACATGATCTAGGAAGAACGGCCAGTTCCCCAGGGGGAGATAGGAGGAGGTGTCTGAGAACTGGGACATAGCTTCCACATGGTAGAGGTCAGTATGCAAGACAACAGCAGCACCACCCTTGTGAGCAAAATCGGCATTGGATCTGAAAGCTTGAAGAGCATTCAATTCAGAGGGAGATAAGTTCAAATGAGTTGGTGGGGGGTGGGGGCAGAGAAATTAATGTGACTGATGTCATATCAACAGCTTTCAATAAACAATCGAAAGCAGGTAAGAGACCAGAGGGAAGGGTCCAGGTGAAGGGAGAGTGTTGAAGGCAGGTGAAGGTGTCTGTAGGATGGGGAGAGGCTTCCTGTCCAAAGAAATGGGCACGGAGGCAATGGAAGAAGAATTCAACATGATGGTATACCCGAAACTTATTGAGGTGGTGTGTAAAGGGTTAACCGAAGTCTTTTGCTGAGTACACACCATTCAGTTTCAGACTGCAGAAGGCCTGAAGGTATAGTAAATACTCACCAAGGGATGGTGATGGAAGGAAGGAGAGGGAAGAAGATTTCAGAGGGGTGCAGATACCTCTGAGTTGTTACAGCTTGTGTTCCTTAACATCTGAATAATTTCGTTAAAACATTAAATAGGCTGAAGAAAGAACTGCGGGGTGATGCAGGACTGCTTTGAGAATGCAGGAGATGGTGCTGATGGGAAGAGAGGTTGCAAGTGTGCATTTGTGCATACATTTATCTCCTTTACATGTCTCCCATGTAGGATGTCATCAAAGGCTGTGAAAAATTATGTATATATTATATATGTATAAAATATGTGTGTGTGTATATGCGTGCGTGTGTGTGTCCGTGTGAGGATCGCACTGATTTCATCACAACTGCATTAACTTACCAAGGTTCCTTAAACAGAACTTTCTAATTCGCAACGTCTACCACTGACAGCATCATGGAATGACGACTAACTGGAGAGTCCCTTCCAAGCTACACACCATCCTGATATTTGTTGCTCCTTCACTGTCCCTCTATCAAAGTCCTAGAACTTTCTTCCTAATGCTGTTAGAGGTGCACTGAAGGTGCATCTGCCCACCATGAATTTAAGCGGTTCAAGAAGGCAGCTCACTACCACCCTCACAAGGGCAATTAGGGATGGGCAGCATTGCCTGACATGACCAGCAATGCCCTCATTCAAGGCAAGACTAGTAAAAAGAATGACATGTTTGAATATTTAAATTATTCCAATATTGAATTCAAAGAGTGAACAGGTATGTCTGAAATCAGTGAGGAACAATCTTGTCATGTTTTGGAAAAGCTCCAATTTTGTTGAGATTCACAGAGGGTTTCATGAAGGCTCAGTAAGATTTGTCACTATATCAACCCAAACTCACTTAATTAGCTTCATTCCTCATTTCTTTGGTGATGCTTTCATCTGATGGTAGCCCAAGACTACCACTCACTGTAACCTGAAGAACTCGCCACTGCCAGGATATCCTAGAATTGACCAGCATCCTTAGCTCCCATGCCATCTTTGAAAGTCCATTGTGCATGCTGTCAAGCACTGTCAGTCTGGATCTACACTGCATGGGTTCTGACATTTGGCCCTGACATTGCAGACAAGAGGAAATTGATGCTTCACTTTGCAGAGAGGGCCCTGGAAGCCCAGGTGGATGAGACCATTTTGAGGAGGTCCGTCCTGTTCCCTAAGGACCAGCATTGGAGGTCACCAGGGTGATCTGAGGTTTTCATCTTTGGGTCATTGCAGCCTCGGCCATCTGGAGGGATGCCCAGAAGTGGAGGGATCTGCCCGGGTATTGCCTGGGTCTCCTTGCTATTTCACACTCATACTGCTACTCCATCACCTTCCACTAAGGCACATGCTCTACAACTCTATGCAATATCTTCCCTCACCAACTCTGACACAGCTAACCCTGCAAGGCCTCTATGCTGCCTACTCACTCTCTCAAAACAGCAGACCAATTTTTCCCCACCTACACCAACACTAACAACTGCTACCCACTTTCATCTCACTCAATCCCTTCCTTTCTTAGTTCATTCACAAGATGCGGGCATTGCTGGATAGGCCGGCACTTACTGCCCATCCTTAATTGCCCCCAGAAGGCAATTAAAAGTCAACAATGTTGCTGTGGGTCTGGAGTCACATGAAGGTAGGGACAGCAGATTTTCATCTCTAAAGGACAATAGTGAACCAGATGGGTTTCACAATGATGGGTAATGGTTTAATAGTCATCATTAGATTCTTCTATCCAGATTTTTATTCAGTTCAATTCTGCCATGGTGGGATTTGAACCCAAATCCCTAGAATATTAGCTGGGCCTCTAGATTAATAGGCCAGCAGTAGTACCACTTGGTCATGGCCTCCTCTTTGTTCCAGAAGAAAACAGGCCACAATAGGGCAGAAAGAGGAGTAGATCTTGATCCTGATCGTGACCACCCTGACTGACTGACTGATGGCATCCAAACCCCTGGATTGGTATCAGGAGCTGCCCTTGAATTACTATGATGGGACCCCTTACTGAAAGCCATCTTCCCTGATATAACTGTATACTGTGAAATTGGTATACCTTACATGTAATAGATGGGCAAAACACAAGCTAATGTCTATTCTGGTGTGTCCAAAGAAGTTCCGCTGAATGTGGCCCTCAAAAGTGCTCATATGGCAGGTCAAGCCCACCATTTAATTTGAGTTTGACATCCATAGGATAGATCAAAGCAGACTGCTTCCAATTGTTGAGAGAACAATGAAACAGATAAGAAGAGAGCGAAAAATAAATTTCTTTATGTGGAAAGTTGTGAGGTTGTGGAATTCACTTTGAGGTTTTGTAGCACAGTCATAAACTATGTTAACATTCAAATTCAGATTTGATAAAATAACACAAAGACAGTAAAGAGACTTGAGACCAGGACATCCGATTGAGGCATTTTTTTTGCGCAAGATGAATGGCCAATTTGGCTATTTGGCCCAAATGGCCTGTTTCTATGGTGTAAATTTTTGGATGTATAATTAAGTCCATGGAGAAAATGGATTCGCCAGTAATTCTTCCTATTGCTATTTGTTGTATATTTTTGCCATAGGATGGCTGTTATGGTGTGCAGATCCAGCATGGGTCTATTTAGTCACCTCAGGACTAAGAACTCAGGAATAGGGAAAAAATGTTTTCAGTTTCGAGGGACTGCCTAAGAAGAAGAGGTGAAGAAGTCTGTCTATTATATGTATCAGCATAACATTAACGCTTGCCAAAAAGCAATTAATTTTGTCAAGTACTTTGGAATACTTTGACCATGATAAGGCATTACTTAATTGTGAGTATTATCATGTGCAAATTCATTCTTTTGCATACTGACTTACCATCACTTTCAGTATGATGCTCCCGTAATCAATGCATCAAGACTAATTGACTTAAAATACACAAAAGACAAAATATCTGCTACTTGCCACTAAATAGTATCCACTGCTTCTCTCTTCATGCTCCCAACATTTCCATACTCTTACTCCCCACATGAAGGAAACGTAGCCCCCTAATATGAAATGTTTTATGTCTGGGAGTAACAATTTCATGCCATTTGCATCTATTTTGTATGTACTTCAAATGTAAGCATAGTGGGAATTGAGAAATAACAACTTAACCTTGCATATTACTACTTTCAAATATCCTCTTTCTCATATTACATAATTTGCATGAGCTTGCTGTTTCATTAGCTTGTGAGTCATTATTTGCAATGAAAATAAGCACTGCTTCAGTTTCAAATAGAAAGGAATCATTTGTCACATATTGCATTTATCATCTTTGCATTGCATTTAGTATTCTATCTCTTGTTGCTGAGCACTTTGTAAAACAATTGGTAAACTAAGCACTGGTTGTTGTATTTAAGACCATAATTTTATACAAAGGCTAGGAATTAATCAAAACATTTTCGCTGGGCTTAGTAATGCAGGGCTTGTAAAAGTGCATGCATTCATTCAACAAGCAGAAACATTGAGAAATTAAGAACACATAATGATGCACTCGGTGCCTGGTGCCAGGGAAAGTAAACAGAGCAGGAGGTTGTATCATTTGCAGTGGAATTAATAGCTAAGTTAGACTTTTCTGGCTCTCAGTGAAAGGTAAGTCAGATACAGGACTAGACAAAACAAACAAATGATCTGTGCTCTGAGTTACATGAGATTTCAGAGTCAGTAAGTCGTTAGTATGCCTTTGAATGTAATTGGTAGACAGATAGATCCATCAATCTTTATACTAGGATCCCATTTCAGTTTCCAGCTGGAGATTTACCTGACATCAAGCAATTCTCCTTAGATGAACAGTCAAGTTACTGATGCCAGGTTATTGTATCGTATCATTTATAACCAAAGCAATTAAGAGCAATTGCAATATTTAATACTACATAAGACTACTTCACTGTTATCTGTGTCAATGGAAAACTAAACGATTCTCTGAAATGATAACAAACAGATTTTCTTTTGATACAATATATTCTCCTTATGTCTTCACACTTAAAATAAAATTTAAGACATCATGCTGGCTGATAGGAGACTGCAAGTGCCCTTAAAACCCAGTTTGAGATGTTTTTGTCTACCAGATCTATAATCGAGAGGATTCTTGAAAAACTTCAAAGATTTTATTACCAGCAACCAGACAGTATGCTCAAGTGCTGAAAAAATATGTCTATATTCATGGCATATTATGTTTTGGAGGATGTTGTTTCTCATTACAAGAAAACAACCGTGCTTTCAGAAGTGGCAGAATTTATTTTCACTATCAGACTAAAAATATGAGTGAGTAACCAGAAGTTTCAGAAAAAAGTTATAAAACATAAAGGATAATATCCTAATCACTAAGGTTTTGGAGTAGATTTGTAACTGGGGTTGTGGGTGTTGATGTTGGTTGGCTCACCGAGCTGGTTTGTTGTTCCGCAGATGTTTCATTACCCAGCTGGGTAACATCATCAGTGCAGCCTCCGATGAAGCGCCGTTGTGTTTTCCCGCCAGTTATTTAAACTCTGGTGTCCATTGAGCTGGATTACCTCACTTCCGGTTTTCCTTCGTAGTGAAGTCCTTCTCGGAATTCCCGTGCCTGTCCCTGCTTAGCTTGTCCCAGGATTTTGGTGTTGTCCCAGTCGAAGTCATGGTTCTCCTTATCCATGTGGATTGAGATGACTGAGTATTGGTCGTGTCTTTTTGTAGCCAGTTGGTGTTCATGTACCCTTGTTGTTAGTTTCTTTCCTGTTTGTCCAATGCAATGTTTCTCACAGTCTCTGCAGGGGATCTTATAGATGACATTGGTCCTGTTCATGGCAGGGAGTGGGTCTTTAGTTCGGGTGAGCAGTTGTCGTAGGGTTGATGTGGGCTTGTGTGCCACTCTGATGCCCAGTGGTTGTAGGAGTCTTGTGGTTAGTTCCAATGTGTTCCTGATGTAGGGTAGTGTGATGAATGGGTCGGGGCATGTAGTATCTTCTTGATGTTGTTCGTGAGGGCATCTTCTGACCCAGTTTTTTGAATATCCATTATCTTTGAAAACCTGGAAGAGGTATTCTTCTTCCTCTTGACGTAGTTCTGTGTTGCTACAGTGTGTTGTTGCCCGTTTAAATAGCGTTCGCACGCAGCTTCGTTTGTGTGTGCTGGGGTGGTTACTGTTGAAGTTCAGTACCTGGTCTGTGTGTGTGGCTTTTCTGTGTACTTTTGTTTGGAGTTCCCCATTTGTCTTGCGTTCTACCATGACATCCAGGAATGGGATCTGTTTGTTCTTCTCCTTCTCTCTGGTGAATTTTATTCCGGTGAGGGTGTTGTTTATAAGTTTGTGTGTCTCCTCTTGTTTGATCCGTTTAATGATGACAAAGGTGTCGTGGGTTGGATTAGCGGAAGGGCCATCCTTTCTAGTCTTTGCATCACTGCCTCTGCTATGAGTCCGGAGATAGGTGATCCCATGGGTGACCCATTGATTTGTTCATATGTTTAGCCGTTGAAAGTGAAGTGGGTGGTGAGGCGTAGGTCCAGTAGTTTGAGCATGTTGTCTGTGGAGATGGTTTCACTGGGGTCTTGCTCTTGTTCCAGTAGTGCTGTCATTGTTTCCCTTGCTAGTGGTATGTCTATTGATGTAAATAGGACAGTGACATCAAACGATATCATGGTCTCCTCGTCGTCATGGACAGGATCAATGTCATCTATAAGACCTCCTGCATAGACTGTGAGAAACACTACATCGGACAAACAGGAAGGAAACTAACAGCAAGAGTACACGAACATCAACTGGCTACAAAAAGACACGACCGATACTCACTCATCTCAATCCACAAGGATAAGGAGAACCACCACTTCGACTGGGACAACACCAAAATCCTGGGACAAGCTAAGCAGAGACAGGCATGGGAATTCCTAGAAGCCTGGCACTCCACGAAGAAAGCCATTAATAAACACATAGAACTCGACCCCATATCACTCCACTACGAAGGAAAACCAGAAGTGAGGTAATCCAGCTCAATGGACTCCAGAGTTTAAAAACCAGGCAGGAAAACACACCGACGATTCATCAGAGGCTGCACTGAGGATGTTACCCAGCATGGTAACGAAACGTCTACGAAACAAGAAACCAGCTCGGCGAGCCAACCAACCTCAATTTCCTATTCAATATTTATTTTATATATTCTTTTAGTTCCTCAAAGAAGAACTACTTTCTAATATAACCTTGGATACTGTCACCTTTAATATTAATATACTAAAGGATTAATATATTGAATTCAAGAGGCTTTTAGGAATAAGATTATACATTTTCTTTTTTTATCCCAGGTACCTTTTGGGACTGTTAGCTCCTGCACAACAGTAAGAAATGTTGCAACAGAATGCTAACTAGACATGCAGCTGATAATACACACAGCTTCTGTAGTGTCAACAACTGCCAGGCTCATGTAGTGTGGAGGAATCTTTCCTCCAGCAACTATCCTCAAGAGAGACTTGACAGGAAGCACCTATGGAATGAACCATGAGTTCAATTCAGGAGAGTGATGACAACTATGATTCAACACAGGCACAGAGGTGCTCTGTTCTATTAAATCAAAAGATAGTCTGAGACCTGCATCAACTTCAGACTTCCAGTCACCCTGCTGACTTTTCTCTTGTTATTCTGTTTTTTTTAATTGTTATTTTGTTCTCAGGATGTGGTCAAGTATTAACATTTCCACTGCTAGCTTCCAGATGAATAAGAGTGTCATCCACATGGTGCAGTCTAGACTTATGAAGTGTGCCATATTACTTTATGTGTTATCCAGTTATATTTTTTGTCAAAAATAACTGATAACTTTTATAGTAATCTTTTCTTCTGTTTTGTCTAGAGGATACCTGCAGAGGAACTGGCTAATGACATAAGTGTGGAACTTGCGAAGTGCTGTCATAGAGATACAATGCAGCTCATACCTCAACAAGGGCAGCAATAGTGGAGGCAATAGTAATGTCTCTGGGACAGAAATCCAGTGGTCTACACTAATGGTCTGGGACATGTGGCCAATTCCATAGCGTCAATGCCATGGTAAAACTTGAATACACTTTAAAATGAATCTGGAATATAAAGCTCATTGCATTAATGGTGACAATGATGGCTAAGATAGATCGTTATAAAATCCATCTAATTCACAAATACTTTTAGGAAGGGAAATCTCCCATCATTACCTGGTCTAATCTATGTGTCCCAGGATCCCAGTGCGGTTGGCTCTTAACTGCTTTCTAAAATGGTAAAACAAGCCTCGCAGTTCAAGGACAAGCAGGGATGGGGAACAAAAGCTGAGCTTTCCAGCAACTCCAACATCCCAGTGAAAAAATAACAAAGGTTACTAAAGGTGAGATTCTACTGCTCAGATTGCTCAGACAGACGCCTTCAATACTCTTCCAAGATTAGGGTGTAGGTTTATTGTGATGTGCTGTAGAGTATCCCTGCACAGCCTCACTCAGCAAAGGAGAGGAGGACTTTGCAGAGGGAGAGATGAGGGAGCCAAATGCCTGGGAAGGTGTTGCTCATGATGGGGAGGGAATAGCATAGCTGCTGCAGGTAGGCTGGTGCGAACTTCATCATCACCATATTCCAGGCCAAGTGAGGCACTGTGACATTTTGACAACACTCTGGATTATCATTGCCTGCTGCCTGGGAACCTACAGTGCCCTCTTGGGCATGGAGATTTGTGTTTCATTGCATTGTTCTTTCAGTCTGGTGGCTGCATTAAATATTATGTTTTACATGAGCACTGCTGTAACTATATACGGGTTAGTCCGAAATAATGTGAATCCCATTTGCACTACATGTGCCACACAGACAATACTGAGTCATCAGTGCCAGCAGAATTGGCACACTAACTGCATAACACTGCACATTCTTGTGACCTTGGATATTTGACTGTAAACCGCTTTGCTGGCCTTTAGCAGAAATAGGTCAATCTCTGTGTTTCTTTGGATCTCACTTGTAATTCAGCACTGATGCACTCATATTTTGCTGACATAGTGGGAACAATACTTCGTAACGCTCCATGCACAGACACCAGCAAGATATGCAATAGCTTGGCTGCAGACACTGCTCACCAGGTATCCTCAGAAGAGCGATCATTAGGTGAGTTACCAGGGATGTTACAAACCTCTGACTACACAAATGATGCCCAAGGTGTCTGCACATATCAGGATAATCAGAGACAACACAGCTGATGATGAGACACCATAAATGTGACATCTATAGATCAACGTTATCCAGAGCTGATCAGTAATGAGGTGCTACGCCATTGAATGCACTGGAAACAAAGTGAAAATGCAACAAACGAGCTTCAAATGGAATTAAAATGTATTCCTAATTATGCATCTTCTATACATTGATTAAACACCTATGCTACCTTTGTTCATTGGGAACCTTTTTTTATTTTTATTAATTTATTGTTAATAAATCACTTTTCTTTTAATCTTTCTTTTTCTACGACTACACCAAGGTAAACCCTAACATTTGGAGTTGATGTGGAGGTAGCCTGCTGACTCTCATACCCTGTTGACTGTGAGGAGTTGGGCAGGCATCTTATGGAGCTCTGAGGCCAATTCCATCCCAACCTTCTGGGCGTCTCTGGCACAGGTAGAGGTGCACCTCGGTCTGGCCTTCTGAAGGTGATAGGCTTGATGGGGGTGCGGGTGTTTGGAGAGGCAGGACACCTTTGGAGAGTCCTGGGGTGAACTCTCCAGGAAGCCTTGCTGGAGCTCCTCCTCTCTTTCAGTGCACAATGGCATTTCTCTGACTCACTGAGGATAATGAATACTTGGAGGCAGCTGAAGGTGCCCTATCCCCCTTTTACCTAACCATTACTGCACTGCTGGAATGATAGACTGAAGGTCTGAGTGCATATTTGGTGCTACTAGGTGTTCAGTTGGACGTGACTCTTCAAAACGGTTGCCAACCTTTCCATGGAGCCAGCCAAGTGCTTACATGTTGGAGCCACAACAGCAGACAGAACGTAGACCTATCGCTTCCAATTCCATTCAAGTCCGTGCACAGTCTCTAGAATCTCTGCCAGACAATCTCCTTCCTGTTTCTTCATCTCCATCAGGTCTTGCATTACCAACTCCAGAGGCACATCACCTACATGATACTCAGCAGGAGCCTGGTCTTCAGTAGCTGTCCAAGCGTCAGATACCTTAGCTGTCACATCCTCTCACAGGTCAGTAGTGTCTTCACGAGACTGTGACCCTGATTTTAATCTAGAATGTGCACCCACTGAGGTGACTGTATCTACGCTGGGGAAGAGTACAGGCCAATGTGACAACAGCGCTCCCTCTGACAATTCTAAGTCATCATCCTCATGGTGGGTGCTTGAGTTACAGGTGAAGCAGGAGCAGGAGCAGGAGGTTGGTTTGGAGGTATTGTATCTCCTCTTTTTAATCTTGGGCTCCCTACGATGATCCGCAATGGGGGGAGATCCTCAGCCCGCTACTGCACTCCCTTTACACCTATGACTGCATTGCCAAATTCCAAACGAACACCAACTACAAGTTCGCTGACTACACCACCGTTGTGGGAAGGAGCTCCATCAACGGAGCTGAAGTTGAGAGAGTGAAGAGCTTCAAGTAGTCCCTTTTCATCTGTAATGACAACCTGTCCTGGACTTCTCACGGAGATGCAACAATCAAGAAGGCACCGCAACATCTCTTCTTCCTCAGGTGGCGCAGGAAATTTGGCATGTCCATAAGGTCCCTCACCAACTTCTACAGATGCACTGCAGAAAGCATTCTATCTGGGTGCATTATGGCCTGGTATGGCAACTGCTCTGCCCAGGACCATAAGAAACTACAGAAGGTGGTGTGCACAGCCCAGAGCATCACAGAAGCCAACCTGCCATCCATGGACTCCATTTACAGGCTCCCTGACATGGAAAGGCAGCCAACATCATCAAAGACCCATCACACCCTGGTAATGCTCTCCTACAACCTCTTCTGTCAGGCAGAAGATACAAAAGCCTGAACATATACATGAACAGATTCAGAAACAGCTTCTTCCTGGTGGTTATCACACTGATGAATGAACTCTCTAGCCTCAAATAACACTGATCTTGCTAACGCTGATCTCGCGTAGCGCACGCCCTGCGCAGTGTAACCTGTATGCCTCTCTCTAAGTCTTTTTGATCTGTACATCCTTTGCTTAGTACAATCTGCCTGCACCACTCACAAACAAAGCTTTTCACTGTATTTTGGTACACATGACAATAAAATCAATCAATCAGAGCAAAATGAATAAGCTGATGTTATGCATGCTCCCTTCTGTAAACAGCAATTTGAATGTTAGTCGTGTATGCCTAATGCCAGCAGCAGACAAGAAGCATTCTCAAATGATTGCTATGAGACTCCAGTCGGTGCACACTGTGTCCCAGGGCTGGCTAGCAGGTTTGGTGGCCTTATCCTCAATGGGAATGAGGATTCTTATGTTGGGTGGCCCTCCTTTAATCATGTTATGTTCTTCCTATTGTGGCTGTTTTTAGAGTCATAGAGTTATAAAGTCATACAGCATGGAAGCAGGCCCTTCAGACCAACCCGTCCATGCCGACGAGGTTTCTCAAACTGAACTAGACCCATTTGCCTGCATTTGACCCATATTGCTCTAAACCGTTCCTATCCATGTACTTTCTCCTGTAAACAGACAGAAACATTGAGAGTCATCTCGATTGGTGCAGAAGCAGTTCATGAGCCTGTATGCATTAGCAGCTCCTGAATCCTCCACAGTAGGAGATCAAAAACCATACTGTCCTACTACAGATAGAATATTCAAACCATGAACTGGAATTCCATGTACTCAATTAGTATATTGCATCTGCTGCTGAGGCTTGCACACAATCCTCCTATCTAACATCCCTCTGCACTCACACATGCATTGCCTGATTCCCATACAACTGTCATTTTGCAGCAACTAGGCAATGCCTCTTATCCCTGCAGAGTACAGCATGTTAACCATTCTCTTCCTGCACCTGACCCAGGTACTCATGTACAACCAGCCCCAGGCTGGGAGAATGATCTCTTGTTCTCAGGCTCTCAGTACTTGATCGAGGAATGTGACAGTAGGAAGGAGGGCCCATTTGCATTAAATGAGTTGGGAAAGATCAGGAAACGATAATATAATGTGGGAACATGTGAAATTGTCTGTTTTGGCAGGAAGCACAAGAAAGAAGCGTATCATCTGATGAACAGAACTTGCAGAGTTCTGAGATGCAGAGGTATCTGGGTGCCCTGAGGTATGAATCACAAAAGGCAAATATGCAGGCCCAGTGAGTAATTAGGAAAGCTAACAGAACCTTATACAATAGTTTAACACACAGGCAATTGAACAGAAAGGTAAGGAGGAATGAGAGATAGTAGGAACTGCAGATGCTGGAGAATCCGAGACAACAAGGTGCAGGGCTGGATGAACACAGCAGGCCAAGCAGCATCTCTGCT
>NC_063336.1:32773133-32801805 GCF_021869965.1 Rhincodon typus
CTGGTAAGGCTGCATTTGGAGTACCATGTGCCATTTTGATCATCTTGTTTAAGTAAAATGTAATTCATTGAAAGCAGTTCAGAGAAGGTTTACTAGACTAATACCTAGAATTGGGCAGGTTGTATTATGAGGAAAGCTTGGACAGGCTAGGCTTGGATCTGTAAGAGTAAGGGACAATTTGAGTTGGAACTGGAGCTGGAGCTGGAGCCAATGCCTGACTTTTGGAGATTTTCCTCTTTGGGCAAACCTGGAACTAGGAGTCACTGTTTAAAGGTGTGCCCTTTTAAGTCAGAGATGAATAATTTGTTTTTCCACAAAAGGTCACAAGCCAAGATCTCTCTTCCTCAAAAGGCAATGAAAACTGAAGCTTTGTATATTTTTAAGGCAGATGCAAAAGGGTGAAAGCTTATTTGCAGACAGGAATGTGGAATACCTAGATTCGCTGTGATCTTATTGAATAGAATATAGAAAATAAAAACAGACAGGCTATTCAGCCCCTTCAGGGCTGATCCACATTCAATATGATCATGGTTGATCATCCAAATCATGACTCTGAACTTTCTTTCTCCCCATAACATTTGATCCTTTTATTCCTAAGGACTGTACGTAACTCTTGTTGAAAATATTCAATGTTTCGGCCTCGATCATTTTCTGTGGCAGTGAATTACACAGGCTCACCATTCTCTGGGTAAAGAAATTTCTCCTCATCTCATCCTAAATGGCCTATCCCATATCTCCCTGTGGTTGCTGGTTCTGGACTCCTTAGTCATGGGGAACATCCTTCCTGCATTTACCCTGTCTGGTCCTGCTAGAATTTGATATGTTTCTCTGAGATCCCTATCTCATTCTTCCATATTTAGTCCTAACTGATCCATCTCTCTTTATATGTCAATCCTGCCATCCCAGCAACAAGTCTGGTAGGCCTGTGTTGCATCCCTCCTGAATGAATGGTGGAGCAAGCTAGATTAGCCATACAGTCTCTTCTTAATCTTGTGTTGTGGCAGGCCTTCATTATCAGCTCACAATGCCAACACCAATATAGTGTACAGTGTGCTTCACTCCACAAGTGTCAGGAATTGGATACTGGAGCTCTACGGGAAATCATGCTGCATCCAGTCTCCTCCCACTTGTCTTCAGACTTTATTCACAATCTTTAGTATCTTTTTTCTATGTATCTATTTGGGTTCTTGTGAGATTGATTCATGCCGTCCTTAAATGCATAGATACTTTCTCACTGAAATGTTGATCTTGGTTTTCTCTACGTCTTTTGGTGCACACGTGTCGAGTAATAATCTAGATTTTAAACATTACTTAAATTCTGAACATTTATATTCCTGACTGACTTTGGGAAGTAGTAGGAATGCCTTGAAATGAGGCAACAGGAACACTGGAGAAAAAACACAATTTTTGGCTTCATTAATGCTTTATACTTGGCCTTGGGCACAAACGGTGTCAAGTATTTTTAAAAACTGAAAGAACTGTGGAAGTCAAAAATACTTGACAAGAGTAGAAATCGCTGGAAAAGCTCAGCAGGTCTGGCAGCAGCTGTGAACAGAAATCAGAGTTAATGTTTCAGTTCCAGTGGGGTCCAGTTCTGAGGAAGGGTCACTGGACCCTAAACATTAACTCTGATTTTTCTTCACAGATGCTGCCAGACCTGCTGAGCTTTTCCAGCGATTTCTGTTTTTGTCAAGTATTTTTGCGTTGCTGAGTAATTACCATTGTTACAATCTCAGGTCATGCAGTTGTAACATTAACATTATTTATGAATGAATCTCACCTGTCTGGCTTTTCTTACATTAGTTGAGAAAAGCAGGGCAAGACATTTTATTCAACATTGATGTAATAGAATAACCACCAACACCCCCCCATACCACCTCCCCACGCCACCATCGCCTCAAGACTCTCACACTCAGAAAGGCAGAGCAGTTTTCAAAGAAGAGAACAAAGAACGAGATGGAATGGTTTACTGGCAATAGTCCCTGCTGTGTGGTCAATGCATTGAAGAAGAACTGAGCAACATTGTGCCTTAACTATCTGTTTTCCCTGAATATTCAAATATTGAATAGTAATGGAGGCTGCCGTGTTTCTGAAAAAGAAACCTAAAATTAGGACAACATCAGTTAATGTAAAATTCCACTCAATGCTTTAGTTACCCAACTGAAAGTCTGAATCCCAGAGATTCCAGTCAAATGAAGCAACTAGTAACAGTCCGCTTTCAATGCTGCAGTAATGGCAAATAGATTCACAATTTCTGACATATCTGATCATCATACTTTCCTTATCCAAGTGAGATAGACTTTGCACAAAAACAAAGCTGTTGGAAAAGCTCAGCAGGTCTGGCAGCATCTGTGAAGGAGAAAACAGAGTTAACGTTTCGGGTCCAGTGATCCTTCCTCAGAACTTCTGAGAAAGTCCTCAGAAAGTTCTCCTTCACAGATGCTACCAGACCTGCTGAGCTTTTCCAGCAACTTTGTTTTTATTCTTGATTTACAGCATCCGCAGTTCTTTTGGTTTTTATTGAGATAGACTTTATTCTGTTCAAACTATTATGACAAACAAGCTAAAATAAATGATCCCTGACACTTCTTTGAAGAAGACTGAGGTTCACTTCTGTGCCCTGGCAAACGTTTAGTCATCATGAAATAAAACAGATTATATGATCATTTTCACACTATTGTTTCTGGGAACTTTGCTGTGTAAAGAGTGGTTGCTACATTACCCTACAGTGGCTAACTTCAAAAGGATTTTAATTGGCTGTAAAACACTTTGGGATGTCTTGTGGCTGTGAAAATTACGTGTAAATTAAAATCTTTCTTTTCATAGGTGTAAATATTATGTTTTATTAAAGTAATAAAATCTGTATGCTGCTAACTATTCCAAGAATCTGCCATTTAAAAATATTAATAACAAAACCTGTTCCAATAATCAAGAGAGAAATTACCAACTTTTGCACAGTATATAAAGCAGAGACATGGAATAAACACTGTCTAAAGTTATGTTGCATATGGTTTTCTAAGGAGACGTATGACTGAACAATCTTACCACTGTGCATCAATCAGTATTCAATTACTGAAAATAAAGAAAAGACTTTCTGTCTGCTCGCTACTGTACTGCATAAGGAAATGCAAACAAGGATGGAACAGCCAGGTTAGCTCTACGCAGTGGGGGATTTGAAACACTGGAAGGCATTGTTTCTACGTTGGGGAAGGAAGGCTATAAAAGTCAGACTTGTCTAAACTGCCATTATTACCTGTAAAAGCTTTTTGAAATTTAGCAATAAAATTGAAATTTAATTAGGCTGCTGTAACTCATAACATGTGTGCTTAGAACTATGTGCTTTAAGAAAGAATAGTCTGACTGCTACTGCTAAATAGTCTGTGGAATCACCAGTCATTATGGCATTCAGTAGGGTTAAAGCTTCATGCGTATTCACTTACGAATGATTTTATTAAGTCCAATTACAGAAAGGAAGTATTTCAGTATCTGATTTTGAAAATACCACGCAGGAAGTTTAAATTTTCCCAAGGTTAGAGAAAATGTCTTTGCTGGTCCCATAAGTAACAGTGCAGAATGGTGATTGCTGACTGCAAATAAATTGACTGTAGTAGGCTTGATGTGGATGCAGGAGATGATTCTTAAAAAGGGCATAATATCAAAAATTTCTGACACAACCAAATATTCCTGCTTACGTGCAGGCCACCCGAAATGGTGGAGCATACCAGTTTGTCAGGATATTTTACAGCAAAATGACTTTAGATGCTTTTCTTTCATTTTAAAAATGATCAGATTCACACTCATAAATCTTCACAAAATTACTCTTGAATTTAAAATTAATGATAATATTTACCCTGCTGTCACTTCAGATAGGACTAAATCATTGGCATTGCTACAGTAATTATTTGATCCACCTGTGATTATACTGCTTTTCAAACACTCCGAAGGATCATCTGCCCATCAGTTGACTCCAGTCTATGTGACTAAGTAAGACCATACTACATAGAAGCAGAAGTAGACCATTCAGTCCATTAAGCCTGCTCTACTATTTATTTAGATCATGGGTCATCTGATAATCCTCAACTCCAATTTGCTGCCTTTCCTCCATTACCCTTAATTTCCTTTCTGATCAAAATCTATCTGTCTCAACTTTGAATGTGCTTAGTGAATCAACCTCTACTTCAATGTCTGGTAAAGAATTCCACCGACTCACTACCCTCTGAGAGAAGAAATTCCTCCTATATCCGTCTCTATTGAGTGACCCCTTAGTCTGAGATTATACCGTCTGGTCTTAGATTCTCCCACAATGGGAAACAAGCTTTCTGTATCCATCTTGTCAAGTCCTCTAAGAATCTTGTATGTTTCCATATGGTTGCCCCTCACTATTCCATGTTCCAATAAGTACAAGTCCAACCTACTCAACCTCTCCTCATAAGGCAGTCGCACCATACTTGTTATCGGCTTAGTGAACTTTCTCTGGACTGCCTCCAATGCCAGTATATCTTTCCTTGGATAAGGCACCCAAAACTATTCACAGTATTCCAGCTTTTGTCTGACTAATGCCTTGAACAGTTTGAGCCAAACCTCCCTTACTTGTAATAATGACCTCGGAATAATGGCTGTGAATGTCCATTTTTCACACGGTGTGTCATTTTTAAAGCCTTCAATATAATGAACAGAAAGCCAAATTTTGTTAAAAGTTGGAACGTGTTATCCAACTATTGGCAAATGGTAAAAAGATCAGTGTAGCAAAATATATACAAAGCCTATATTTAGAGGAAAATATTGGATTGCATGTAATAATAATACCTGGAGTCATACCTGGCACAGAGGAAATTGACTGTGATAATTGGAGGTCAATTAAGTTAGCTACAGGATATCTCTGCAGTAGTTCCTCAGGGTTGTGTCCTAGACCCAACCGTCCTCAGCTACTTCATCAATGACCTGCCCTTCTTCATGGAATTCCAACTTGTTGGATTGGTTCAAATTTTTAAAGATGAACAAACATACTCGAGATGAGCAGATATATCATGATCGGAGTGTTAAGAATGCTTTCAGATTAGGAGTGTTAATTGTAACCACTATCTTCCAAGCAGGAGAAGCTGCTTTATTGTTAGAGCCTTGACTACCTCTTGCAGTAGCAAATGTGCCTTCAGCGTCTGACAAATTTAACAACAGCTTCTTCCCCACTGTTATCAGACTTTTGAATGGAACTCTCAAATCTGAATGTTGATCTCCCTCTTTGCACCTCTCTGCAGCTGTAACACTCTGTTCTGCTACCCTGATGAACTTTGTATGGTGCAATCTGCCTATATAGCACACAAAACAACACTTTTCCCTGTATCTTGGCACATGTGACAACAATAAACCAAATTCAGACTCAAACTCAAATCAATCAAAGTCTCAGAGGTCCTTTCTAAAGTTGAACATAAACAGTCAAAATGATTCCCTTGATTCTAAGACATGAATCTATACTCTAGTCAATGCCATTGGGAGTAATATGGACCAGCAGAAACCAGGTGGGTGAACAAGTAAACTGAAACAAACCATTAATTTTCTGAGAGATAGTAAAAACTGCCAATGTTGGAGTCAGAGATAACACAGTGTGAAGCTGGAGGAACACAACAGGCCAGGCAGCATTAGAGGAGCAGGAAAGCTGATGTTTCGGGTCGGGACCCTTCTTCTGAAGAAGAGTCCTGGCTTGAAACATCAGTTTTCCTGCTCCTCTGATGCTGCCTGGCCTGCTGTGTTTCTCCAGCTCCACACTGTGTTATCTCATTAATTTTCTGTCTCCTTTCTCTCTGACCTTTGATCTCTGTGCTCCTATCTCCCTATCCTACCCCAGCCTTCCTGATCCCTCTGTCCAGTCCCTGGCTGCAGGATGGATCTAGAGCCCAACTCACTAATAGCCAACCAGCCTCACAAAGTAGCTGGTTGCTGCCAGGAATGAATGAACAGTGAAAGAGGAATAAAAATATTGAGGTTATATTCAGCTACAGCCAGGGGAAATCTGTCCCTCCCTGAAAATGTAAACTCACTCCTCCTCAACCCCTTCCCCACCTTCTGCAATTAATAGCTTTCCATCCATTTTTGTACTTTAGGCAGATGCAAGTGAATTCTACAAGCCAAATGTTGTGTAACTTCTGGTGGCATAGCAAGAATGTTTTCCACTCTTAGCAAACTTTTTGTTATTATAAACTTGTGGTCAGCTTCTGTTTTTTGTTTGCAAGTGTTTTTAATATGTGATTATTACAGGAAGGAAAATCTTCCCATGATGTAAGTACCTTCACATGTCCCAAAATATTATCCTCACCCAAAAAAGAGATTGAAGCCTAATTCTAAAACCTATTTAAGAGATGTTGTGTTCCTGGGAATATCTAATATACCCAACGGTCCTAAACTTCGCTGGATATTTTCTCAAACTTTGATCACAATGCTAGCACAGAGAAAAATCTACCTCCCACTAAGGCTCATGCTCTGCCTCTCTCACTATTGCCTGCAACATAGAACACAGAACCATAGAAATGAAACAGCACAGAAGGGACCAATTGGTCCATCTTGTCCATGCTGACCCCAAAACACCCAGATGGCCTTTCTAATCCCAACTTCCTGCACACAGCCAATGGCTCTGCCATCTTGCAGTATTTAAGATGCAGATCCAGGTACTTTTTAAAAGAGTTTAGGATCTCTGCCTCCAACACCAATTCAGGCAGCGAATTCCAGACACCCGCCACCCTCTTTATAAAAAGGGTTTTTCTCACTTCGTCTCTCATTAATCTGCCACTTAGTTTGAAGTCTTGCTTAAATTGCTTTGGTTGGCCCAATGTTTGGGAGGAAAACCTGGTGAGCACCTTACTGTGACAGCTCTGCAGCTGGCTGAAGTAGCAATGCCCCCAGCTGCTTGCTTTCAGAGCACTGCAAGAGACCAGGTATCTTCTGAGCTGCAAGCAGGTGGGGACCCTGTGGTGCCGGTTACCAGGGACTTCATGCACATGTACTCGCACCACAAATAGATTCCTGAGTCCCCTTCCCATGCAGTGCCTCGCTCCCTTACCCGGTCCACCCCCAATTCCCCTAGTTTCTCTGGTTGGACCCAATGGACTGACCATGACCAAACCCCCCTCAGTCACCTTACTGCACAGCCCTGGATGACAAGTGACCAGAATCCTAACTGATGGTTGTGCATTTCCCCACCTATGTTAGCCCTAACATCTGTCGGCCACCAAGCGCCCACCCCCACCCCACCAACCCCCAACTGGCTGCAAGAGAGCTGCAGAAATGAGTGTGACCCACTCCCCAAACCACTACCCATCCCCCCAACTGAATGCCTGATTGTGGCCATTGGAGACTGCTGGTGACTTACTGTGTAGGGTCCCCCTCACTGACAGATGCCTCCATTGACTTCAGTGAGGATTACTCCCCTAAGACTTTGAGACATGACTGCCCACTTGCTGCACACGCAGAGTATTTGCTGCGAAAGCTGCTGTACTTGGAGCAGGTATGAGACCCACGTTACACACTGCTGCATAGCAGGATGGACATCCCCTTGACTGAGGACTGCTGACTAGCAAGGCAAAATGCCTGGTTGTGTGACTGCATTAATTGATACAGAAAGGCAAGGCATTAATGCTGTGAACATTCATATGGCCACTATGTGAGTGAAGGTTTAAGAGAGCAAGCAAACAGCCCTGAGATGTAGCCTGATCCAATCCAGCCTGATCAGTCCCTGTACGCAAAGTATCCTTGCAGCAGCCTTTAAATACACATTGCTCGTGAGCCCTGCAATGCAGGCGTGTGCTTCCTAAACTTTGGAGAGATGGCGTGAAGATCCTTAAGGGGTTGGCAAACATTGGATGCCAATGTCCATGGCTGAGGCGTTTGTGCATCTGGTGCCCCTGTATTATGACCTGAGATACTTTTGTGTGTGGTGGTATAGCGGCTATATGAAGTCAACAGCGAGTTGAAATTGCTTGGTACCTGCTCTGACTTCCATGTCAAGAATACTCAACATTTAGCTTGATGATGGCATGTGGTAGGATAGGCAGCAGCATATTACTGAGTCAAGATATGCAGTTAATGAGGCTGTTAACAAGAAATAATCCCTGTTAATGGACAAGTCACTGCTCCTTAGTAAGCATCTCACCTTAGTACTTGAAACTTCGTTCAAAGGTGCAGTGAGTTGCTCCTGGAATCGAGAAACGCCTCACGGGACTTCTTGTGTGATTCTGCCATATTCCTCGCCATGTCCTATGGCTTTCAGGCCTCTTTCAGATTCTGACCTCTGTATTCATTCTACCCGTCCCCTTAATATCTCAAAATCTTTGATCAAGTTGACCCACAAACTTTTAAGCTGGAGGAAATATAAACCCTAATTTGTGTACTCTGTTCTCTACTCCAGCACAGTGTACTTAGGCATAGAGTCACATTTGCAAAGCCAACTTGTGATATTGAGCAAAACAATGCTGGAGAAATTCAGCAGGTTCGCCAGCATCTTTGGAGAGAGATACAGATACACAAAGTTAAACTGATTTGTGACACCTAATTAATTGCTAAATTTGCCACCAAGCTTACTAGGGCATGCTGGAAGGTAAAAACAAAACAGGTTGAACAAATGAAAGTTGGTGTAAGTTATTGAAGCCTGAGAAGAGAGTACAGTTCACGGTTTGCTGGAACAGATTTTCCTGTACCAATAACAACAATGTTGACAGTAGTCTCTGTTACAGAGTAAAACTAACAGCAACAGCTGAAATCCACAGAAGCACAATAACACATTAACATCTGAAAGTTGCTGTTGGAATACTGTGATCCAGAATAGGTTATTCTGTTGCAAACTTTTCCAAAGGCATCTGCAACGAAATCCCAGTAATGACCATCAGCAATGAAATCACTGTAACCGGCATCTGCAATGAAATCACTGTGATAACATCTGCAATGAAATCACTCCAATGGCATCTGCACTGAAATCACTCCAATGGCAATTTCACTAAAATCACATTAATAACATTTGCACTGAAATCACTGTCATAACATCAGCACTGAAATAGAGTCATGGTGTCCACACTGAAATTACTTTAATGGAATCTGCACTAAAATCACTGTAATGACATCAGCACTGAAATTACTACAATGAGATGTGCACTGTAATAGTGTGAACTGAGGCTAATTAGCCACAATTATCATTCTAGAGATGATGAAAATACTAAGGTCAGTGCATTAATGAATAAACAGGATTATAGTTTTTTATTGTTCATTCACAGGGTGTGTGCATCACTGACAGGGCCAGAATTATTGCCCATCCCTAACTGCCCTTGAGAAGTGGGGATCAGCTGCCTTCCTGAACTGCTGCAGCCCATGTGCTGTAGGTAGACCTACAATGCTGTTAGGGAGAGAAGTCCAGGATTTTCACCCAGTGACAGTGAAGGAACAACAATATATTTCCAAGTCAATGTGATGTGGAATGAAGTATACAAATCGTTGTGTTCCCATGTATCTGCTGCCTTTGTCCTTCAAAATGGTAGAAATCATGAGTTTGGAAAGAGTTGTCTTGTTGAGTTTTTTTCAAAATATCTTTTCAATGATACACACTGCAACCACCATGCGTTGATGATAAAGAAGAATAAATGCTTAAATTAATGTTTAGGGTTCCAATCAATTGGGGCTGTTTTGTCTTGGACAGTGTCAAAACATCTTGAGTATTGTTTGAGCTGCACTCATTCATGTGGAGAGTGCTCCTGACTTGTGTGGACAACTGTTTATGTTTTAATATGTTTTAATAAATATCTTAATAATGTTTAATAAGTGATGACTACCGTTAAAAACACCACTGGCATTGAAAAATTAACCTACATATGTGGAGTTTCATTCTCCCAGGAGAAAAGAATGTAAAAAAATTCTTAAAAGGCCTTCCTTTTTTCCCTTCTATCTCCTCCCGCCACCTCCCCCAACCCAAACTCTATAATACTGCATGTACATCTTTTTAAATTACATTTTCTGCAATGTAAACTATATTTCTTGTCTTACTTACTGATCTGCTCTCTTACTGTACAATACAACGCAGCACATGAACAGGCCCTTGAGTCATCAATCCTGTGCCGATTCTTAATCCTTATTTAGATCCAATACTATGTGCATACTATGCCTATGCACGGTTTCTATCCCTCTATTGATATCCCGTTCATGTATCTATTAAGGTACACCTTAAATGTTGCTAATGTGCCTGCTTCCACCAACTCCACTGGCAGTGCATTCCAGACACCCACCACCCTCTGTGTGAAAAAATTTCTCTGCACTTCTGTCCTAAACTTTCCCCCTCTCACCTTGAACCTGTCCTCTCTTGTAGTTGACCTTTCCATCCTGGGAACAAGCCTCCGACTAGCCACCCTATTTATGCCTCATATAATTTTGTAGACCTCTATCAGGTCGACCCTCAGTTTCCATCTTTACAATGAAAACAATCTGAGTTTATCCAACCTCTCCTCATAACTAAAATGCTCCAGACCAGGCAACATCCTGGTAAACCTTCTCTGCACCCTCTCCAGAGCATCCATGTCCTTCTGGCAGTGTGGCAACCAGAACTGCATGCCATATTCCAAATGTGACTGAACTAAAATTTTGTGCAGCTGTAACATAACATGCCAACTTTTATAATCCATGCCCCGGCCAATGAAGGCAAGCATGCTGTATGCACCTTTTTGACCACCTTATCTACCTGTGTTGCCACTTTCAGGGATCTGTGGACCTGTACATCCAGATCCCTCTGTATGTCAATGCTCCTAAGGGTTCTGCTATTTATTGCATAATTCGCACCTCAATTTGATCTTCCAAAATGCATCACCCTGCATTTGTCCAGATTAAACTCCATCTGACATTTCTCTACCCAAATCTGCAATCTATCTATGTCTCACTATATCCTTTGACAATTCTCCTTACTGCCTGCAACTCCACCAATTTTGGTGTCATCCACAAACTTACTAATCAGACCGCCTACATTTTCCTCCAGATCATTTATAATATAGATATATTACAAGCAACAAAGGTCCCAACACTGATCCCTGTGGAACACCACTAGTTACTGATCTCCATTCTGAAAAGTATCCTTTCACTGTTACTCCTGTCTTCTATGACCATACCAGTTTTGTATCCATCTAGCCAGCTTACCCTGGATACTATGAGACTCAATCTTCTGTACCAGGCTGCCAAATGGTACCTTATCAAATGATTTACTAAAGCCTATGAAGACAACATCCACTGCCTTTCTGTTATCACTCATTCTTGCCACCTTCTCAAAAAACTCAATCAAATTGGTGAGACATGACCTTCCCCACACAAACCCATGCTGCCTATCACTAACATGTCCGTTTGCTTCCAAATGTGAATAAGTCCTGTTTCTCAGCATCTCCTCCAATAGCTCCCCCACCACTGATGTCAGGCTCACTGGCCTATAATTACTTGGATTATCTCTGTTTCCTTTCTTATACACAAGAATAACATTGGCCATTCTCCATTCATCTGGAATGGCTCCTGAGGCCAAACAGGATGCAAAGCTATCTGTGAAAGGCCCAGCTATTTCCTCCCTTGCCTCCCCCAGTATCCTGGGATATATCCCATCTGGCCTGGGGACTTGTGTACATTAATGTATTTCAAGACACCCAACACTCCCTGCTTTATTAAGTTGACTTGCCTGAGAGTATTTGCACACATTTCCCTAACCTCAGTGTCCCTCACGCCCCTCCCTTTGGTGAATACTTTGATGTAAAGTACTCATTAAGGATCTCACCCATTTCCTCTGGCTCCACACATAACCTCCCTCCTTAATCATTAAGTGGGCCTACTCTTTCCTCAGCTAGTCTCTTGTCCCTAATATATGTATAAAATGTCTTTGGATTCTCCTTAATCCTGCTGGCCAAGGATATTTCATGAAGCCTTTTAGCCCTCCTAACTCCCCGTTTGAGCTCCTTCCTACTTTCTATATTTTTCAAGGATACCATCTGTTTATAATTGCCATGACCTTAGATATGCATTTTTTTGACTAAGCTTATAATTTCCCTTGTTATCCAAGGCTCCCGAGTCCTGCCATTCCTGTCCTTTGTTTTCAAGGAACATGCCTGCCCTGCACTCTAATCAACTGGTCCTTAAAGGACTCCCTCAAGTCAGCTGTGGATTTACCTTCAAACAGCTGCTCCCAATTCACATTCTCCAATTCTTGCTTAATTTGGGTATAGCTGGCCTTCCACCAAATTAACACCATCATCCGACATCCATTCTTGTCATTATTCATTAAGTATCTACAAACTTACAGAATTATGGTCACTATTCCCAAAATGCTCCACCACTGAAATTTTGATCATCTGGCCAGGCTCATTTCCCAATACACAGTCTAGTATGGATCCCTCCCTCATTGGACTATCTACATACTGTTTCAAAAAACCCTCTTGGACACACCTAAGAAATTGCTCCTCATCCAAATCCCTGACACTAAGGGAGACCCAGTCAATATTGGGGAAGTTAAACTCACCCACCACAACAACCCTGTTATTTTCATATCTTTCCAGAACCTAACTACATATCTTCTCCTCTGCGAGGGGGTCTGTAGTACAGTCCCGGTATTGTGATTGCACCTTTCCTATCCCTGAGCTCTACCAGTGTCCTCCCTCAACACAGCTGTGATATGCTCCCTAACCAGTAATGCTAATTCCCCACCTCTTTTGCTTCCTCCTTAATCTCATCTAAAACATTGATATCCCAGAACATTAAACTTCCAACCCTGTCCCTCTTTCAATCATGTCTCTGTGAAAGCAACAACATCATTATTGCATGCACTAATTCAGGCTCTAAGTTCATCTGTCTTACCTGTTACACTTCTTGTATTGAAGCAAATACAGTCCATGCCTCCAGTTCCACTGAGCTCAGCAACCTCTCCCTGTCTGCTTTTCCTTTGAGTTATAATTTATCTTAGTCTCAAGCTCTTCCCCAGTCTCAATATTTACTGACCTGCTGCTCCAGTTCCCACTCCCCTGCTGCACTAATTTAAACCCTCCTGAGTGGTGCTATCAAACCTCCCTGCCAAGATATTGCTGGGCCTCTAATTTAGGTGCAACTGTCCTTCTTGTACAGGCCCCTCTTCATACCTCAGTGAGAGGTTTTCAATCTGATTCATTGAAAAGCCTCCCTACAGCCTTTCCCACCCACACACACTGCAGATCCCCTTTAGGGTGTGCTATATTTAACCGGATGCTGGATGACCAGGGGCCTCTACTACAAGTCACAAAAGCTTCTGATCAAGTGTAAGCAAGATGAATAGTGAATACCATTCATGCACTGCCTCAGACAAAGTCCTGGTCGTTATCAGAAATTGCTAGAGAAACTCTTCTTCAGAACTGGACCTGAAACATTAACTCTGCTTTCTCTCCACAGATGCTGCCAGACTTGCTGAGTTTTTCTAGCAATTTCTGATTTTGTTTCTGATTTCCATTTCTTTGTTTTTTTGTTGTTTTCATTATACTTTGTCTTTAATTGAAGGAAACTCTGTTTCAAGTCATCAAGAATTATTGCACAGGGCTTTTTAAATGTTGCATTCTTTTAGAGGATAGAAGACTTGCAGGAAGACATTACCACATCTCCCTTCAACTCAGCATATTAATTCCAATTAGAAGTTTGGAACTTTAGCAGCAAGCTTCTAGGATCTGAAATGTGTCTCAGTCATGGTCTGACTAAGTGACAGTAGACAATCAAGGCTGAATGGTCCACATCTGTTCCTGTTTTTGCCAATTGGTCAAAGGCACAGCATCTTCAATAACTGAAGTCACAGTAAGATAATAAACCAGATGGTAATGTCGAGTTTTTCTCTCATTTATCAATTAGAATGAACACTTAATGTTTTAATCCATATCCACAATATCCATCTATTCCCTCCACTACTAATGTTTAGTAGGAGCAGTGTGTACCATCTATAAAATGCACTGCAGAAATTCAGCAAAGATCCTCAGACAACACCTTCCAAACCAACCACCAATTCCATCTAGAAGGACAAGGACAACAGTTACATGGGATCACCACCACCTGCAAGTTCCCCTCCAAGCCACTCACCTTCCTACTTGGAACCACATCACCAGTGTCTTGGAGTTAAAATCCTGAAATTCCCTCCCTAATGGCATTGTGGGTCAACTTACAGCATGTGGACTGCAGCAGTTCAAGAATGCAGCTTACCTCACCACTTTCTCAAAGGCATGGCTTAAGATTTAAATTTAATACCATTACCTAGATAAAATGCTCATTTCTCTGACTGACAAGTGGAAAACACACTAAGGAAGAAAAGTGATACTCTCCTTAATTTGGATATGTCAGAACTATGAAATAATAAACATTTTGGAAGGACGCATAACAGCACAAAAAATATAAATTTTAGGAGATTAGTCCTGCAGAGTACACAGTAAAATAAGATGGCCTTGAAATTGCTTGTTTGTCTTAAAAACTGGTGTTTCTGGTTTTCAGTACATTAATATACATCACTCAGAAGGAAGAGCAGAAGCCAGGATTTAATTGTCATAAGTTTATTTTATTTATGATGGACAGTTAGATGGAAAGAAATTCTCTAATAAATGTGTTTGATGTGTTATACTGCTGTTTAGTTTTACAGAATTGTAATTCTGATGAGTTAAAGGGGGAGGGAAATGCTCTACCAGGAAAGCACATAGATACCAGTCTAGTGTCATTAGCATATTCTGTACTTTTCTAGGAATGGAAGATATCATGTTGCAAAACCACGTCGCTAAATGTTTGCTTTTGTCTGAGATTTCTGCCTTAAGGCCACTTTGGCTTGTGTAATTTTCCTTTGGCTCAGTGAAGAGTAAATTACAGATAAACTGCTTGAATAGGCTGTCAATTTCTAACACAGCTTTACTCTTCAAATGGGAGATGGCCATTTGGCTTATTTAAAAATTCCAAATTGTAAATAAAAGAAGATAAGTGACAGGCAGGGAAAATGTCCATGATGAATGTAAACTGGTTGCGTGTTTTTCCTTTCTGTGTGCTACTGTCCTTTCATTGAAAGTTAAAAAAAAAATGTAATCATTTCATCTCTCAAAAGTGGTTTTCAGTTAGTTCAAAGCCTGATTTGAGAAATGTTACTGGCACACTTGGAGGAAGAAACAAACAGCCTTTCAGTTATAGGAAAGGCATGGAACATGCTATTCCTTTTCCTATCTTTTTATTAGACTGAGTTTTCCCACTTTCAGTTAGAGTATTCTGTTGAATGAGATTCATGGCATTTCATAGAATCCCTACAGTGTAGATGCAGGCCATTTGGCCCATTGAGTCTGCACTGACGCTCTGAAGAGCATCCCACCCTGTCCCCTTAACCCCACATTTTCCATAGTTAACCCACCTTTCCTGCAAATCCCTGGACGCTATGGGGCAATTTAGCATGGCCAGTCCACCTAACCTTCACATCTTTGGACTGTGGGAGGAAACCAGGGCACCCAGAGGAAACCTACTCAGACACATGCCTAAGGCTGGAATTGAACCCAGCTTCCTGGCTTTATGAAGCAATAGTGCTAACCCCATCCAGCTCCACACTGCGTTGTCTCTGACTCCAGCATCGGCAGTTCTTGCTATCTCTGAGTGAGTTATAGCCCCACTGCAAAGCCTCTTCCAAGGATTTCCACCTTGAAGAAGTTATCCTCCTTCTTTGGAAAGACGTCAGTGGATCTCTCTCCCACTGCAACCCTCCGCCCTGAAGCTCTTCAACCACATACCGAAACAAACCCAGCCACGTTCTAAGTAACTGCCTACCCAGCCGGATCATCCCCAATGGAATCCAAACAACATTCATGCCATCCCAATTTGACCCAAACTGCGCCAACCACTACCAACAATACATCCAGAGCCTCCAAAAACGGATTTCTCAGCGGATCCTCAGCTCCATGCTTGCAGCCATGCGCTGGTATCTCCTCGCAGTAGCCCATTTCTGAAGAAGGGTTCCAACCTGAAACATCGACTTTCCTGCTCCTCTGATGCTGCCTGGCCTGCTGTGTTCCTCCAGCTTCACACTCTGTTATCTCTGGCTCCAGCATCTGCAGTTGTTACTATCACTGAGTCACTGTGTTGCCCGGTGGGGTCACTATGCCCACTATGGTGCAGAATGACTTGTCTCACACACTCTTGTGCTCTTTGCCTCACTAATTGTGTAACTTGGCACTCTTACTGTGGGATTGCATGGCAGCAGAGGCAGAAATGTTTGTCAATACAAGGACCCTGCAGCGGTTGGCACCACATTTAAAGCCCAGCTGCACACCACTTCATGAGCTGCAAATCAGGAGTATCCCTCCCCTCACACTGTGGTATTCAACCATGTGGTCACTAAGGGCATGGCCCACAAAGAAATGCTCACTGCCTGTATCATGGGCAGGAACCTAGAGGCTCTGTTGGACATGGGATTGGATGGGAGGGCAGTGTTTAACACTGCTGACTGACATAGGAAGCCATGTCGCCAGGCACAGCCAACCTGGACCCAGGTAGCATCCCAGACCAGACCTGCATCTCAGGTTAAAAGAAATGGTTTGAGGTTCAGAAGTAAGGTGAATGAACCTTTATGCTCCACAGTACTAAGTGCCACCATCTTCTCTCTGCTACATCTTTCTCACTCTAACACTGCTCATGCCTCTCTACAAGGATCATGGGCTACATGTCTCAGTATTGCTCACATCATGTCCACTCAATGGTCCTCAATGTCTGCATCCTCCCAAACTACTGCCTCTTCTTGTTCCCTGTGTTTCCTGCTCACTCACTGGGGGCACCTCACCACCTCTCCTGCTCTACACCACCACTTTCTGCTCTCCCACCCACTTACCATCATACACAGTCCATCCCTCTCTCTCATTGCAGTGGAAACAGGCCCAACACACATCATCCCTCTCCCCACCACACCCCACCAGGATGATGAACCATGGAATCCCAACTGACCAACCTGTAATCCCCAGACTGCTTGTACTTGACCCAGTGGACTGACTATGGCCCAATGCCTGGATTGTACAGATGTGGATCCAGAGTCTCTGGTAGGACCCAATGCCTGGCTGACCATGGCCAAACTCCTGGACTCGAATGCATGATGACTATGGAACATTCAGGTTGGTATGCTGTAGACACAGATTGACAGTGTCTGGACCAAGCGGGGAGTGAGCTGCAGCAAGCAGGTATCCGTTCCAACTTCCACATGAGGGAGTTGGTGCTGTCTCGTTTCTCGGCGAAAGAGAGAAGTGACAGAGGTGTATAAATACACAAGCTGGTCTCATAATAAGATGCAAATGCTTGAGAATAAGGTGGGCACTGCTCAATCGCAAGATTCTGAAGTTTCCATTAAAACTTTGAAGAGAAAAATCACAAAACCTTTTCTCAATGTCAAAATTCTGATTTTTTTGATTCTTACTGTAATTTCCCAAGTTCCTAACCGCAAGTGAGGGGAAATTTGGCTTTAAATCTATAAAAAGCCTCCGAGCTCAGGACTTGTGACAGAGTTCCGCAATAATTCAGAATATTCACTCGTACATGAAGATCCTGCCTTCTCCCTCAGAGAGACAACTAGAGGACATCATGGAGCAAAGTCCGATTACTTCCTTTGTGGGACATTTTTCCTTCAAATGGATGTTTTTATGCACTTTAAGATTAATGCACAAACCTTTGTGTAGATGCTGAATTATTTTATTGTTATGAAACAGCACAATTTGCATTCTATGTTATTTCAACTTCACTGATCTGGTGAGGGCTTTCAAAATGCTAAAAATAGCTGCCGGTGTGCATGAACATAACTTAGAAACACCAAGTGGTAGGAAAGTTCTACTGAGGTATATTTGTTTAAAGTACTGCCCAATACTAACATACAGTAAACAATTATGGTCTCAGGATGTCTCCATGAATATCTGGCTCTTCTCCTCGGCTGGATTATTTGCCTGACTTCAAAGTCAGCCTGATATTGATCATCATCTTCTCCTTTCAACAGAAAGGCCAATTTTAACTTTGCTATCCCAAAGGAAACCAGGTTGGCAGTTACTTAGGCTTTGATTTTCCGTTGGCCAGACAGTCCAGCGTAGATCAGTGGGACTCTGTGAAGTTCCCATTCTAACACACTCCAAAAGAATTGCCTGGGAAATTGAAGATTGCCACGAACAATTTCCCCACACCTGACGCCCTCTGAAATATCCTGTTAAACCGGAGATTTTGGAGCGTTCAATGAAATTAAGCAACATAGTTACTCAGGGACTATTAACTACATCATCTAACTCCTGAGTAACTATTCAGTAGAATCCCTACTTAACTCATACATCCCCAACTACACCTCCCTCAGACTCCTTACATTACCCAGACACTGAGCCTGCCCGTGGAACCTGACACCTACATTTCCCCACCCTCCGATACCTAGGACCCTCTCCTGCCACAACTGACCCAACTCCACACAACCGGCCCTGCTGATGGATCTGAGCTCACCTTAACCCTCACCCGCACCCACCGAACTCGATCTAACTTGACCCCCACCAGGTCCTGACACGCCCTTCATGGGACTTTGTCATAAAACCACTCGCCATCTCTCAACACCCCCACTGCTGGACCCAAACAGCCTAGGTGATTCGGATACTAGCTGGAAGGGATCTGACGCCTGGGATAGAATGTTAAATATGTAACAGATAGAGTGCCAGGTTGGTAGATGCCAGCTGAGAAGGATGTCAAGGTGCCCGGTTAGGAGGATGCCACATAAGTAGGTTTCAGCTGGATAGATTGCCAGCTGTGAAGTCTAGCAGGGACACCTCGGACCCAGTAACCTCCCACCCTTTTCTCCTCTCCCCTACCAGACCTGATTTCTCCCACCCAAACCCCTCCTTGTACATTACCCACTTGCACCCTACCCCCTTCCCACCTGGCATCCCTAATCACCTGGTCCCCAATTTGCTCCACAGCTGGCACCTGTCCACCTGAACCCTACTTACCTGGCATCTACTAACCTGGCACTCTATCTGTTATACATCTGGCATTCTATCCTGAGCACCAAATTCCCTTCCCAGCTAGTATCCTACTCACCTGAAACCCTATTCCATCAGCACCCTATTCTCCCAAACCTTCTGGCACTCTATCCTGCTAGCACCTTAACATCACATTTATCTTATGTATCTACCATTCAGTAGCAGCTGTCAGGACCTTTACATTTCAAAACACTGCAGCTGCAAAGGGAGCACGGTTTGTCTTCCACTGGCCGCTCTGCGCTCTGAAGGAAGTGATAGAACAGGAGTACACGTCTGCGTTTCTGAGGAAGCCCTGAGCAGAACCTCCTCTCAGAAACACGGAGCTCCCTTCTGACGTAAAAACAAAGGGCCAGGTTGGCAATCTGCATGAGATTGGTGCTCACCGGAAAATCCGGCCCAATCTGGCTCATGGAATTTAACCTCATCACTCACACAGCCTTCCCTATATCATGTGAGCTCAGACTGTTCTTTCGAGCAGCCAGGAGGGTCAGTAACGAACGGATGTCATGTTCATTTTGCAGATTGGGCTATGAATGATATAATTGAAAGCTGACTGCCACTTGAAATGGATTTACCCCCTGCGCAAGCCAGAAGAAGGAAGAGCTGGAAATGGAAGAGGCCTGGAAAGGTAAGTGGCTTCATTTATTATATGCTGCCACGTGGGGTCAGGAGAAACAGAAATATGGTTTTGTGCCTACAAAGAAACCTTAAACATCCTGTATTCCACGATTTCCTCTCCCTTCCCTGACCATGAGGATCTCATTAACCTTTTCTCGATCATTTACCAGTTTGGTCTAGGTTTCCAATCGGTCCCGACATCCTATTCCCACATGTCAATGAGCTGCCAGTTCCCTTCATGTTCCAGTTGCACAGGAGAGAAATGGAGCCCATGCAGGTGAAGGCCTGGGAGGTAAATTCTCCTGAGCAGCTGAGGCAGAAGGTGAATTGTCTGTGCCTCAGGTTGTGGAGGTCTAGACAGTTTGCCTTCTAACCAGGCTTCGGCTCACGCAACACCTGCCCAGGTTTGAATTGAGTTTCTGGAGAAAACAAAATGGAATTCCACACTCTACGTTTCCAGTGAAATTAGACATTGTAAATGTGTAATACAGGAAAAGAAGCGTAACAATTCCACAGTGTGCCCAAAAGGAGATCTTCACAATAGCGGCGTGAGTCCTTCCTTTCTCTTGTTTTGCTCTTTCTGTCATCCTGTGGCACTAACTGTTGAAGAGAGTATGCAGCACACCAGACAGGTAGTGAGGGAATTCCCTGAGTGCATTTCATACAGTACATTTGTTATACTTATGAAACAGTGAGAGTGATGGTTCCTCTTTGGCACTGACTAGATCTGAGGCCTGTGGGTGGGCAAGTGCTCATGGAGGGAGGTAGAAGTGTGGAAAGTCCACGGTGGTTGTTGATTTGTTAGTGAACGGAGAAGAGAGGCACTTCTGTGACCAAAGAGATGGTCCCAGGATGGTATGTTACCTCCCAGGTGCCAGGGTCAATGATGTCACAGAACAGCTGCAGGGGATTCTGAAGGAAGAGTCCGTAGAATAGAATCCATACAGAGTGGAAGCAGGCTATTCGGTCCATCGAGTTTGCACCGACCATCCGAACAGCATCCCTCCCAAGCCCGCCTTCCTACCCTATCCCTCTAACTCTACATTTTCCATGGTCAATCTGTCTAACCTGCATATCTTTAGAATGTAGGAGGAAATTGGAACACCTTGACGAAACCCACTCAGACACGGGGAGAATGTGCAAACTCCACACAGACTCCGGTCACTAACAAATCCACAACCACTGTTGACCTTCCACACTTCTACCTCCCTCCCTGAGCACTTGCACCCACTGGCCTTGCTTCTAGCCAGCCCCCAAAGAGGAACCATCACTTCCACTGTTCAAGAAAAAGGTGAACAGCCAGACATTGTGGTCCATTTTGTGGCCAATGACATAGACAGAAAGAGAAATGAGGTCCTGCAAGCAGACTTTAGGGAGTTAGGTAGGAAATTGTAGAGCAGGATTGTAATTTTCAAGTTATTCATGGTGCCATACAATAGTGATTATTAGAACAGAAGGGTAGGGCAGATGAACGTGTGACTAAAGAAATGGTTTAGGAGGGAAGGCTTTGGATCTCTGAGTAATTGGGACCATTTTGCAGGCAATGCGAGAATGGTACATGTTGGATTACACCGAAACAGGAATGGGACCAACATCCCTGTGCGGAGGTTTGCTGGTGCTTGAGGTGGATTTAAGCTGGATTGATAGGGGTTTGGAGTTCAGTGGGAGAGAGGTTAAAATGGAATTAGAAGTTAAAACACTAGCAAGTGAGTCTAATGAAAGAGGAAACAAAAACTAGATAAGAAAGAAATGAATTTAGCAAGGCTAAAAGGTATATATATTAATTCTAAAACTCTGAGTCCAACCTGGGGCTTAGAAAGGCATGTGGGAATATGACCTCATAGCTGCAACCAATATTTGGCTGGAAGATGTGCAGGATTATAGGCTGAACATTCCTGATTATAGAGTTTTCAAAAAACGATAGAGAGGAGGAATAGAAGAGGAGTGCGGGTGGGAGGAGTTGAGGAAGTAATGTGGTTACTGTTGCAATTTTGATCAAGGGATCAATTGTAGCAGTTGGGAGAGATGATAGTTGGAGTGATCAACAAATGAAACCATGTTGGTAGAAGGAAGTAAAAGAGCAAGCACACTGTTGGGTGTGTACGATAGACTCTTAAACAGTCAGGGAGAGATAGACGATCGAAGATGGAATCAAATTTTAGAGAAGTGTAAGGATAATAAGTTTTTAATAGTGGCAGATTTTAACTACCAAGTTGTTTTAATTTTCTTTTTTTCTATGAAACATATCATTTTCCTTGGAAATAATTGCCAATGACATCCTTAGCTTGAGCCTTTGCCATGATCCTTGACAACAGCACAGCCACAGCCTACAACCCTGCAGGGCTTCCCTTCTCGTAGTCATAGAGTTATAGAGTCACACAACGCAGAAACAGACCCTTCAGTCCAACTCGTCCATGCCGACCAGATATCCTAAATCAATCTAGTCCCATTTGCCAGCATTTGGTCCATATCCCTCTAAACCCTTTCTATTTAAATACTCATCCAAATTCCTTTTAAATTTTGTAATTGTACCAGCCTCAACCACTTCCCCTGGCAGCTCATTCCATTCACACACTACCCCCTGCATGAAAAAGTTGCTCCTCAGGTCCCCTTTTAAATCTTTCCCCTCTCACCTTAAAATGATGCCCACTCATTTTGGACTCCCCTACCGTGGGAAAAAGGCCTTGGCTATTCACCCTATCCATGCCCCTCATGATTTTATAAACCACTGTACAGTCACCCCTCAGCCTCTGACACTCCAGGAAAAATAGGCCCAGCTTATCCAGCTCTCCCTATGGCTCAAACCCTCCAATCCCAGCAACACCCTTATAAATCTTTCCTGAGGCCTTTCAAGTTTAATAACATCTTTCCTATAGCAGAGAGAATAGAATTGAATACAGTATTATAAAAGAAGTCTTACCAATATCCTGCACAGCTGCAACATGACATACCAACTTCTATATGCAATGCGCTGACCAATGAAGGCAAGATTACCAAATTTCTTGATCTACTTTGCACAGGTTCACCAAGCTTCTTGTTGTCATCAACCTTCATCAGGTGGATCCCACACTCGGGACAGACTGCTGCCACCAACTTAATGTATTGTGCCTCATCACAACTGGCTGTGAGGACACGCAAGTGAGCTTGTCATTTGCCCAGTACCTTGGCAGCTTCGTGGAGCGTTCAAAACAGGCCACATAGATGTGTACAGTTTGTAACACATTCCTGAAGTGCAGTACTCCCATCCATGATACCACCTGCTGGGATAGTCTCAGTGTGCAATGTAGGGAAGGGCAAAATGCTTGAAGTACATCCAGGAGAACATTTGTAGCCAGTAGGCAGAAAAGGAGCGAGCAGTTCTGGATCTAGTATCTGGAAATGAGTCCAGGCAGGTGGAAGGCATTATCAGTTGGCAAGCATTTTGGAGATAGTGATTGTAACTCAGTAAATTTAAGCTAGTCATGGAAAAGGATAAGGATGGATTAAGAATAAATTGAGTTCTCTTCTGGGGAAAGGTTAATTTTACGGAGATAAAATACAGCAGCTAGTGTGTCAGAGCAGTGAGAAGCATTCAAGGAGAAAATAGCAGGAGTTCAGAACAAATATGTTCGTGTAAGGACAAAAGATGAGACTAAGATCATAGTACCGGGGATGTCAAGAAGGTTAGGATTAAGCTAAATACCTGTACAGCAGAATCTCTTGAGAAGTATAAGTGCAGGGAGATCTTAAGAAGAAAATTAGGAAATTTATGACAGTTCATGAGAAAGCATTGGCAAGTACAATATAGGAAATCCATAGGACTTTTTTTGATATATATATATAAAGATCAAGAGAATTACTAGGAAAAGCGTCAGGCATTTTAGGGACCATAGAAGTATATTGTGTGTGTGTGTGTATGCATGGACAGGCTGAGTACAGTCCTGAACAAATGCTTTGTGTTGCTTTTCACAATGGAAAAAGATGATGCAAGTGTAGATGTCAGGGTGGATAACTGTAAAATATTATCAGAACTTTACATATGTAAATAGATGAGTTATGAGAGTTTACAGCCTTAAAAGAGGATAAATCCAGAGGCTTGAATGAAATGTATCCCAGGCTGTTGAGGGAGGCAAGTGGGGAGATATCAGTGATGCAGTCAACAATGTTCAGATTCTCTTCAGCCGCAGGTGAGGTGTCAGAGGACTGGAGGATAGCTTACACTGTCACATTACTGAAAAAGTAGGTAGGGATAGACTAGGAAATTACAGAGCAGTCAGTCAAATTTTCGTAGTAGGGAAGTTATTAAATGAGTTCTAAGGAACAGAATATATACGCACTTGGAGAGACACAGATTAATCAGGGATTTGTTAGGGCACAGTCATGTTTGACAAATTTTATTGAATTTCTTGAAGAGATAAACAGAAATGTTGGTGAAGGTAATATATGTGATGTAGTCTACATGGACTTAGCAAGACTTTTGATAAGGTCCCTTATAGCAGACTGGTTAAGAAAGTACAAGCCTATAGGATCCAAGGCAAAGTGACATATTGGATCCAAAATTGACTGAGAGATAGGAAGTAGAGGTTAATGATAGAAGAATGTTTCTGTGACTAGAAGTCTATTTCCAGTGGCATTCCATGGGGCTCAATGTTAGGGCTCTCACTGTTTTTAATGTACATTAATGATTTGGATTTAAATGTAAGGGGTTTGGCCAAGAAGTTTGTATATGTCACAAGAATTGGTAGGAAGGTAAATAGCGAGGAGAATAGCTGTAAGTTGCAGGAAGACATCAATGGACTGGTCAGTTGGGATGAACAGTGATGAAAGGAATTCAGCCCAGAATAATGTGCAGCAAAGCATTTAACAAGACAAGGGATAACTCTATGAATGGTAAGACCCTGGAAAGTATTGACGATCAGATGGACCTTGGTGCAAATATCCACACATTCCTGAGGTAGCTGGGAGGATACATATGGTGGTTAAGAAGACCTATGAGATATTTACGATTAATTGTATTAGGCATAGAATACAAGAGCAGGGAGGTTAAGCTGGGACTATATAAAATGCTTGTAAGGGCACAACTGGAGTTCAGTGGGCAGTTCTGGTCACCATATCATAGGAAAGATGTGATTGCGCCAGGGAAGATGCAACGTGAATTCACCAGGACACTGCCTGGACTGGAGGGTCTGATATCAGGCACAATTGAACAGGCCGGGGTGGTTTTCCCTGAATCAGCCAAGGTTGAAACGAAACCCAATACGGGTGGATAAGATTATAAAGAGCATAGATTGGGGATATAGGACAGCACTTTTCCCATTGGCAAAGGGGCCAATAGTCAGGGAACATAGATTTAAGTTAGAGGCAGTGTCTAAGAGGAAAGTTGAGAATTTTTTTTTCACCTAGAGGGTGGCAGAAGTCTGGAACTCACTGCCTGAAAGGATGATTGAGTCAGAAATTCTTGAAATGTTTCAGCAATATTTACTTACATTGCCAGGTTTGCCAGAACTATGGGTCGAGAGCTGGAAAATTGAATTAGTGCAGTCAGACCTTTGTTGACTAACACGGACACAATGGATAACAGAACCTCCTTCTGTGCTGCAAACATCAAAGAGTAAGGGGATAGGCTGTAATTTTCATACATTGGTAAACCTAAACAAATGAGGGGCGCATTACTACAAGTAACAGATAGCTGAGGGTCATAACAAAGAAATAGAACTGTAGGACCGGAATCATGGGATTTGGGGTGGTTTTATCTGGGAACAATGCAAGCCAGCTTCCCCAAGAGTTCTGCCAAAACATGTTTGATCAGCTCAGTGAAACCCTGCCTGTACAAGATGATGATCTAATTAAGGAAATAGACTACAAATTTAACTCATATATGGTGTTATGCACTTTAATGGATAGGAAGTCAGGAATGGTGTGACTGCAATGTCCCAATGCAGCAGAGTAAGTCAAGGGCTAGAATTTTAATTTTGAATCCCCAAAACAGGCAGCATTGCACGTGGGTTGAGTGGTTGGGGAGAGTGATAAATTCACATCAGGTGATTTGTCACACTCGGTCCCATTTTACCAGCAGCAGATGGAAACCCACATGGGAACATCACTCACATTTTAAAACCATTTCACTAATTGATCAGGATTTTCCAAGTCCCTTCAGCTTTATGATGACTGCTCAGGGGATGCAGACCACCAGAGCAGAGTACCAGGTTCACATCAAGAGCTTAAAAGTCCATGCCATAATGATTGTGTAAGATTAGATGACTGAAAGAGAGCTGGAGACAAATGCCATTGAGATTGTTTAGTTCCATATCTGTGTAAATAAAAGCTTACTGTTAAAATAGAGATAGACTACTGCAGAATCATTTGAGAGACAATCAGATCCCTTATCTCCCCAGCCAGAAGATGAAATATGACATGAGGTGTTGGCAGATCAAAGGCAACCCAACTGCAGCAAACATTGAAGAAAAAGCTACAAAGCAAACCTCAGAAGAGAGTGTGGAAGAAAGGCACATTTGACACTCACTAGTGAGCAGCCACTGTGAACTATGGGGCAGACAGGACAGGGAAAACAACAGCAGGGTGACAGAGCATCAAGCAAGCATCATTCTGAGGCTTGATTGGAACACAGAATCACCACAATCACTTCCCAATGCTGAAGGCCCACAGCCGGCCCAGATGTGGGACAAATAAAGCAAGCTCTCTACTACGTATTGAGCTACCCCAGGGGTGAAACAAGAAACAGAATGATCAGGTAAGTACTCTGCTCAGCCTAATTGCAAATGATGTGTTGACAGGACAAGGCGTGGATGAGACCTCATCTTCTTACAAAGAAGTCCTGTAAGCATTTGATGCATATTAAAATACCCATAAGAACTTGGCCACTGAATTGGCTAAATTTGACAAATAGAGGTAGCGACCAGGGCAGCCCATTGATACCTCAGTCAACCTTCACGCATGAGCTGCAATCTGTGTACATGACAATCTAAAGCATGAAGCAATCTAGGACTTTAGCGTCATCGTGATGATGTGTGAGACATTGTCTGATATATTGCAATCAAAGAAGAATTTAAAGCCTGCAAAAGCAATACAGTTCACAAGGACAGCTGAGAATGTAAGCAAAGTTGAGCATGGAGAGTCCAAGATGCTGTAGAAGAAGCTGATTGAGCACGTGCAACTTGTAGGCCCAAAAATTGAAAGTCATCCAAAGCAAAAGCCTTCAAAGAATGTCAATTTGCACCACCTAGGTGCCACAAGAACAAGCATCACAGAGCTAATGGTGACAGAGCTATAGCAGCCAATTAACAAAACATTAACCATGATGGTACGTTACTGCCTTTCTCAATGCTACTGTCTTTTTCAATTCCCAGCCCACCCTTGTCCTGCTTTCTGACTCAATGAGCAAATTGCTGATGGTGTGACCACAGAGCTGTTACTTTACACATCACGCCAATGTTCTCTGCATCAACCTTCCCCTTTTTAAAAATATTTTCTTTGTTAAATTTGGCCCTTCTCGGTTCCTGCTTTGCAACACTCCAGAACTGCTGTGCACCCAGCACAAGCAGGCCAAATGAGGCACTGAAGAATTTCCATTCTGTGATCTGACACTCACAGCTCACCATGCAATTACCTGACAGGTGAATTAAAGATGGGATCAATGCCACAAACACAAACTGTGCTTTGGTTAGTTTCTAATCAACCTGTTTGGTGATGTCATTACACACCTCAAAGCATTGGCTGACAGCCTCATGAGTTAACCCTAAGGCAGCAAACAGAAATTCGATGCCAATTTGGCAGAAAGGATAGTGCAGAGCTTGACATCTTCTCTGATTCTACTCGGAACCCACACACTCCTTCACTCAATCATGTTACAAACCAGAGTATTGATGCTGCTCCCTCCATTACTAATGCAGCCTTTTGTGTCATCTACTCCTTTGCCTTCCCTGAATGGACGTGGCAATATTGCTGAGCACATGCAGGAGCCCATCTAAACACTTTCAACAATATCTGAACTACTTTCAAACTCTATGGCAATGGAAAATGTTTCAAAAACTTAACCTGCCTACAATTAGATAACAATCATATAACATTACTTCTGGGCCCTTCTTGATGCTTCAGGGGTTTTTCTCTCAAAAAAGGAACAATTTGTGGAACAAAACACCCATCACCAGGATTTTCTTGCCCAAATTTGATGTCCCACCTATCGTGATGATGCAAAGATAGCACCAAATCACAGGACACCCTGAGCAAACTCATATCCTTTAGGAATACCACACAGGCTGCACAGGTAGAAGCCAGGGACTCCCTTTCCCCCCAGGAAACCAGGTAGGCCTTTGTAACACTATTGGAAGTGGCATAGTGCGCTCACGAATATTGTGTTCATAACTTCTTTTTTCAGTAGACATATAGAAAAAGAACCAACACTGACCTGTTCAGTCAATGCACACTTTTTGTTTTTCCTTTTCAAATCCAACTCTCTCTATAACTTGTCTAGAAAAGCTGTTCCTCATTATGATCTTTTTCTCAAGAATACAGCCATAATTAATTATGGTGCAACAGGTCTAATGGCAGATCAGGAAGTATTTCTTTCAGAACAACCCAGACAGAACAATCAGTTGACATCACTGAAAGAGTCCAGCTGCCTTTATTGGTCTTCACCTGCAGCTACCAAAAAGGTAGTAATTCATATCAGAGGTAACAGTGGCCCTGAAATATTGGGTAAGAATACTATTGTCAGCCGTTTGTGATCTATTGGTACAAACTAACCTTCCCTGACAGGCTGCATTTGGTGAATATGAGACTATTTGTGTCACATGAAAGGTTACAGAAACACAGTGTGTATTATAAACGTGCAGATCATCAACACTACATTTGTGGGCTGGAGATACAATGTTTTGATTATATATATATAACTACCTCAGAGCAAAAGTGATTATTCATCTCAACGCTATCACAATCCCTCATCCCCTGATCTTCCAAACACTCTGATTCTCACCCCCACCATCCCTATCACAATCCTCATGTCTGTGTGTGTGTCTGTGCGTATGTCTGTGTGTCTGTGTGTGTGTGTCTGT
>NC_063336.1:32801815-32805801 GCF_021869965.1 Rhincodon typus
TATGTCTGTGTGTCTGTGTGTGTGTGTCTGTGCGTATGTCTGTGTGTCTGTGTGTGTGTCTATGTCTCGTGGAATCCAGGGATTAGAGATGCTCCAAAGTCTATCTGAAGCAGGCCATGCCAGCAGTTTGTGAGCAGTAATGGAACAAACAGAAAGCCGGGTCTTTCACCAGCAGGTGCTGAATGCTCACAGAATCATAAAGTACAGAAGACGCCCTTCAGCCCATTGAGGCTGTACCACCAAAGCTACACTAAATCTACACTAATCCCACTTTCCAGAACATGGCCCATAATCTTGAATGTTATGACATTCCAAGTACTTTTTAAAAGTTGTAAGTTTTCCTGCCTCTACTACCTTGCCAGACAGGGTGTTCCAAACTTTCACATCTCTCTGGGTGAAAAACCTTTTCCTCAAGTTCCCTCTAACCTTCCTGCCTTTAACCTTAAAATTATGCCCACTTGTTGTTGACCCTTCAAATAAGGGGAATATCTGCTTTCTATCCACATTATTCGTGCCCCTCATAATCTTATACATCTCTACCAGATTCCCCCCTCAACCTTCTCTACTCCAAAGTAGACAACCCAATGTTGTCAGAGGTACCCATGCGTCAGCTCAAGCTGACTTTGTCTCTCTTGTCCATGTTGCACTGTGAGCGCTTATCACATTTGTGGTTAATTCTTTGTCTTCTGCATCTGCATAGCGTTGCAAGGCATCTGAATAGCCAAGGGCTAAATGAAGAAGCAGGCAGCAAAGGGCACATGGAAAATGAAATGAACAACTACATATTGGACAAAATATTGGACCTAACCTCAAACATTTAAAGCTATGCATTACTTGTTTTACAGCATTTTCACTCATGATACATGTATTTTATGTTTTTATTGTTTTTGGAGTCTCATAATTAAGTTTAAAAATCCTACATGTTTTTGATGTATTTTCAAACTGTTGGTTTTTCCTTTTCTGGGATTTCTTAATGTTAAAATCTTTGTTTCCATAAGATCACAGTGCAATAATTTATGGTCATGTTTTCAATGTTCTCTTTGTTTTTGGGTGCCTTAATAATAGTTAAAAATGATTTGTTTTCAACAATTTCAAGCTACATTTGTTTATACATTTTCAGTATTTTGTTTTTTTGCATCTGTTGTTAAAGATTAAGCAAATGAGATACATGAATTGTGTCTTTGATTTGTTTCTTTTAAAACTTGCACTGTATATCTCACATCATTGAGTTTATTTCTCCGATACAGTTTAAAATCCATTACAAAGGCTCATAAAGCTGAAAATCATATCAGGGAAACAACTGAATTAAGATCATAAAGGTACATGGTGGAACATGCAGGATGGAAACCTAGTGATTAGCTACCAGTAAAAGCAGACTGCACAACTATCAGTGATACTTGTGCCCAACCACTGGCTATGAGCCACATGGCATCAGTGCTATCTGCCCATAACTGGGAGAGAAGCTACCAGTGGCCAACCAGGATTTACTTGTCTCTATGGGACTCAAATACCGGCTGAACTGAACTTTTCTGTCAGGTTGGTACTACTGCTTTTTTCCTTTTGGAATAAATGACTTCCCGTTTTCCCCCTACCTCTATTCGTTGTGAATATGTTACCTGTCTTGCAATTAATGTGGGTGTGAAAATACTAATACCATGAATTTCTGGAGTTACTGCAAATATCACATCACCCAAATTGTTTTCTGACACATTAAAGCTATAGCATTCTGGAAATGAAACTCTCTACTATTCCATTAACTTAAAACAAAAGCAACTAGGGTTTCTTAAAATGGGCTCACTACATTTAGGTATGACTCAATGATCACACTTATGTCTCAGCGGTTTTAAGATTATGGGTTCAAGTCCCCATTTCAGAGACAAAAACACAAAATTTAGGCATGTGATGTTAAATCTATCTGCTGTCTCAGTTTGACATAAAAGATCCCAGGGCAGTATTCCGTTGAAGTGCAGGAAAGTTATCGTCAATATTGGTCACTAATCTGACATCAGTAAAACAGATTATCTGGCCATTATCTGGTCATTGAGGTTTAGGGGGGTTTGCTTTTTGCAAATTGACTGCTGCATTTCCTTCATGGCAACAATGCGAAACTCTAGCCTCCATATTCATTATGCTGTAAAGCACTTTGTGACTTCCTGAGGTGTGAAAAGTCTGTATCTATAGACAGACTATGTCTATAAGCCTTCTTATTTTTGTTAAAGCATTTTTCTACATTTCAAAAGTGGGATCAGGATAATGGACAACATTGGGACCTGACCTCCAGTACTGATATTAAAACCTCATTGTTAGGTTGTCTATTATTATTTCACATTCAGTTTTCCACAGGTGTTTAGCCTGTTTTGATGGTTATACTGGCTCTCGATTTCCTTGATACACAGTGAGGATTGCTCAAGAGGTTTAATAGCTATGACGTTCTTGCTGTAAGTTTAACAGCCAATAGCTTTCCAGTAATTAAAGCAATGCTCCTTATCTTGTTTGTAATAAATAATGAATGCGTAGGCTAGAGTTTACAAAGCAGTAATTAAATGATTAAGGTGACGATAAATTGTCTAAAATGTAAAAGCAAAGCTCGAGAAATTTATCAGTAGCACCAATAACATCTACATCCTTGAGAACACACTCCAGCTGTATTCTTCCCAAACGAAACTTGTTTAGTTTGTTTTTGTGGGTCATTCTTGGTCACATTTTTAATGGTGGGATCAGTGACAGAGGTGAGTTTCCATAACTCTGTCATTGGACTAGAATCTGACAGTTATACTGGCTTCTATATTGCAGCATATTATAGCTGTAGTGTACCCTGCACACCTTTATTTAAGAAGATGTAAAAAATCATTCCAATGGGGACACATGGGCAATTTTTGACTTGCTTTTGGATCCCAATGAAAGGTGATAAGCACTTCTGCTGAAAGTGGCCTCAGCAATTCATGTATATAGGTGTCACATGCCACAGTAAACATCTCATGCCAATTTGCATTTTAACTTTGCATTGTTGCCAGTTCTTCAACATACCTATAAGGCACGGGCAGCGAGACCAGGAAGGAGATAACAAGGTGTAGAGCTGGATGAAGACAGCAGGCCAAGCAGCATCAGAGGAGCAGGAAGGCTGACGTTTCGGGCCTAGGCCCTTCTTCAGAAATGGGGGAGGGGAAGGGGATTCTGAAATAAATAGGGAGAGAGGGGGAGGCGGATAGAAGATAGATAGAGGAGAAGATAGGTGGAGAGGAGACAGACAGGTCAAAGAGTTGGGGATGGAGCCAGTAAAGGTGAGTGTAGGTGGGGAGTTAGGGAGGAGATAGGTCAGCCCAGGGAGGACGGACAGGTCAAGGGGGCGGGATGAGGTTAGTAGGTAGGAGATGGAGGTGGGGCTTGAGGTGGGAGGAGGGTATAGGTGGGAGGAAGGACAGGTTAGGCAGGCGGGGACGAGCTGGGCTGGTTTTGGGATGCGGTAGGGGGAGGGGAGATTTTGAAGCTTGTGAAGTCCACATTGATACCATTGGGCTGCAGGGTTCCCAAGCAGAATATGAGGTGCTGTTCCTGCAACCTTCGGGTGGCATCGTTGTAGCACTGCAGGAGGCCCAGGATGGACATGTCATCTGAGGAATGGGAGGGGGAGTTGAAATGGTTCGCGACTGGGAGGTGCAGTTGTTTAGAGCGAACCGAGCGTAGGTGTTCTGCAAAGCAGTCCCCAAGCCTCCGGGAGACCAGGAAGGAGACAATTTATCCTGATGTTCAAGAGGAAAATCTGGCAGTATTTTGGCACCAGGTGAAACACACCTCCTTGGCAGTTTCCTGTGGGTTTTGAACCTTCAAGATTCTACAATTCCACTTCCCTTTGCTACTGTCAGTCCTGCTGTATCAAAAAAAAAATGACCCCACTGTTGGAAAACTGTAGCTCAAAACTCACCCACTTTAAGCTGGTGTTGCAGGCCCCTTACTTTGCCAGTTTCCCACCCTCCCAAATGGTGAGA
>NC_063336.1:32805901-32807167 GCF_021869965.1 Rhincodon typus
GCAGTTTGATTAGATGACCACAAGAAATACAAATGAGACCTGACTGGCGATGTGGAGTAGGAATTTAGCTCAGCACCAGCCCAATTCCAGCCAATAAGGAAAATTTCCCACCAAATATCAGTCAACTACAAAAGAATCATCTCTCATGGGTTAGTATTGCAAAGCATTTGGTACTGCGAATGTATAAAAGTCCCATTCATGGAAACACTGAAATTATAAACTAATCAGCTTCTGCTTTGTTCAGGTAACAGTTTCAACTGATTCTCAAATTTATATATTATCAAGATACAAAAGTAAAATGTTGGAAATACTCAATAGATCAGGTAATGGGTGGGGTGAGAAACAGATTTAACGGGGTGGATTTTATTATAGCCCCTGACTAATGTATTTGAAGGAGATGGGGAAAGGATGGTTCCTATCTGAAGGTATCAACCACTAACAACTTGTGGTTGGGGTGGTTCACAAAAGAAACCTTACTTTCTATTCTTAAAAGAATAAATTTTAACAGAGTCAAAATTGGGCACTGCAACAGAAAATAAATCAAATGGTTAATGGAAACTTATAGAAATAAAATGGAAATTTATCAAATCAAAATATTGTTGTCTAGTTGATGATGCACTCAGCTTCTGTGATGCCCACTGGACCCTAAAGACCTCTATAGTGCCAGCGAACCCTTCCTCACCGGACCCGAAATGTTAACTCTGATTTTTTCTTCACAGATGCTGCCAGACCTGCTGAACTTTTTCAGCAACTTCTGTTTTTGTTCCTGATATACAGCATCCTCAGTTCTTTTGGTTTTTATATAGGAGGGAAGTGATTGCACTGGACAGGGTGCAGAGGAGATATACCAGGATGTTGCCTAGGCTGGAGAGTTTCAGTTATGAAGAGAAATTGGACAGGCTGGTGTTGTTTTCTTTGGAGCATAGGAGACTGAGAGGGCATGATTGAAGTGTATAAAATCACATAGGGCAGAATTAGGGTAGACAGGAAGAAACTTTTCCCTTGTTGGAAGGGAAGCCTGTAAGGATGGTAGAGGCAGAAATCCTCATCATAATTAAGTAGCACTTAGATATGCACTTACAGTGCCAAGGCATACAAGTCTATGGGCTGGAAAATGGGATTAGAATTGTGAGTTGTTTCAGAGATAGTGGGAACTGCAGATGTTGGAGAATCTGAGATAACAAGGTGTAGAGCTGGATGAACACAGCAGGCCAAGCAGCATCAGAGGAGCAGGAAGGCTGATGTTTCGGGCCTAGACCGTTCTTC
>NC_063336.1:32807567-32849534 GCF_021869965.1 Rhincodon typus
TTCAGAAATGAAGAAGGGTCTAGGCCCAAAACGTCAGCCTTCCTGCTCCTCTGATGCTGCTTGGCCTGCTGTGTTCATCCAGCTCTACACCTTCTTATCTTAGAATTGTGAGTTAGTTGTTTTTGACTGGTGCAGACACAGTGAGCTGAATGGCCTTCTTCTGTGATCTCTTTAAATTTATAAATCCAAAAAACCTTGCTGTTTGTGAGTGAAGTGTTGATTGATTGGTAAGTGACCTGTGATTGGTAGACGTGTTGCCATGGAGAATGCACCAATAAATGATGAGTGGTAGTTATCTGCCAAGATTTGTTTAAGGTTTAAACAAAACATTTTGAATCTGATTGGTCAAGGCATTGCTCTGGGCAATGAACTAAGGAATGGTTGGTGCCTATTTTGTTGTGTTGGAACAGGTTCAACCCGTGTTTACACTCATTCCTTGTTGTCTGAACAACAAGGACACAGTATTAATAAATGTAGTTTCCAGTTCACACACTTCCACTATTCTGCAAGTCTGACTGTCAATCCAAAAGTGATTGTTGTGTAATTCTTTGGAACCCTCAGGATTACTTAACAAATGTTGCCCCATTATGAATTGAGATCTAATGTTAGACACTGTGCTGTGAATTATACCTGTCCTGGGTGGATGGTTACTGTCTGTATCTTGTTTATTGGAACAATCAAAGCGATGTGCTACTGATTGTGATCCACCAGTATTTGGGACACATGTCTCACACACTAACATCACACAATAAAACCTCTATCTTATTATTATTCTCTATTTTTGCTTGCAGACTGAAGTATGTGAAGGGCTGTTTCAAAAATACAAGGATTGTGGAAAGGAGTACTGCACTTTTTAAAATCAAGTTCCCTGACATTCATTATAAGTGCTGTTGGTTCAAACAATGGGGTACATTACAACAGACAATCTAGAACCAGGGGTGTGCATGAAGGGAGATTCAGCCAACAACATGTAGCTGCGAAAAACCTTCTGCCTGCCAAAAATGATATGACTGGCTCCCAGATGTTGAGTAGCTTTTGGATGTCAATGTTCAGTCAGAAGTTATCAGACCACTAAAAAAGAAGGAACTGTCCTTTTCTCCATACTAAAATATCCTCAACCCTGATAAAAACCAATTTATTTCTTATCAGTTTCTGTAAGCTGTGGCTTTTAACAAATAAGTCAGAGACTTTATAAATTTGACCCAGTTGCTGTGCACTTCCTACAAGCAAGTGAAGGTATCTGGGGAAGGAAGGAGGAGAAGTAACAAATCCTGATTAGTAAGCTCCCCTCCAAACCATTCACCATCTTGGAAACAAGTCACTGCTCTTTCATTGTTGCTCGGTGAAAATCTTAGAATTCCCTCCGTAACAAAATTGTGGATTTACTTACAGTATATGGACTGCAGTGGTTCAACAAGGCAGCTCACCACCACCTTCCCAAGGGCAGTTAGGAATGGGCAATAAGTGCTGGCCAGCCAGCGAAACTCACACCCCATTAGCAAATAGAAAAAGGAAAGATTAAACTGTGTGAACTTTGTGGATCAGGATTGAATCACATTTGAAATTTTCCTTTCATCCATAACACCCTGTTTTTGTGTCTGTCGCTGTGCAAAGAGTGCGTTTTAATAGTGGAGCTATGTATTGACTGTTCATAATTGTTGACCTGGAGCTAGAATTTATTTATTTGTAATGAATAGTAATTAATGTTTTACCATACGTTCTAGCAACCTGAGTCTAAAATTGGGTACAACAAGGTGCAGGGCTGGATGAACTTCATCAGAAGGGTCTAGGCCCGAAACGTCAGCATCTCTGCTCCTATGATGCTGCTTGGCCTGCTGTGTTCATCCAGCCCTGCACCTTGTTGTCTCAGATTCACCAGCATCTGCAGTTCCTACTATCTCTAAAATTGGGTAAATTGGGGACTTCTGTAATGACTTCAGGAATAGTAAGGGTTTCATTTCTAGTGCAATTCTCCAGTGAGGCAGAGCAAAGTTTGAGGGGACTCATCCTAAGGTGGATTTGAAACAGAGAAGTATTTGAATGTGGTGTTAGTAAATAACATGTGTAAAGGGAAATGCCAGGTTCGGTATTGCATTTAAGAAATGGCACTGGAAATGGCAAAGGATTTTCTGCAGGTGCCAGAGTTGTCCTTAACTGTCTTAAGGGAACTTTCAAAGACCTGAGTAATTGATTTGAAAAGCAAATTAGTGGCAGCATCACCAACAGAGTTATGTTGGCAGATATAATTGAGGTGCCAGCACAGCACTTGGGTTTAAAGAGATACTGTAGGGAACAAAACATTAGAACGAGGTGATGTACAGTTATAGTTCAAGCGGCTGGAGCATGAGGAGAAAATGAAGAAATTAATGATGACAGAAAAAAGACAAACAAAGGGAAACAGAATTGAAATGGATAAACATGAGTGAACTAGAATTAGAATTGCAACAGAAAAAGAAAGAAAAGGAACATGCCCAAAAGCTTATAACAAGCCCTTTGAAACAGTGGACCAGATACCTAGTGAGGAGAATCTGAGTCCTAATTTGAAGTCCAGTAAGGAAATGGTTAAGTTTGCACACACCCCGCCAAAAATGAGGAAAAATATGTGGAAGTGTTCTTCATGACATTTGAGAAAACAGTGAGACAAATGATTTGAGCAAAAAAGGATTGGACGCTGCTCATGCACAGGAGGTTGGCAGGTGGAGCAATGAACTTTATGCTTCACTGTCCAAGGTTGTTTCCTGGCATTATAGCATTATATGAAACATTATTGGCTGCATATCAGTTAGTGCGTAAGGGATATAGGCAAATGTTTCAGAATTTTGAAAATAATCTCCGCAAACCCGTACTGAATTCAAAACAGTGAAGTAAAGAATGAGCATTGGAAGCTGAAACCACATATGAAGCTCTTAGAGAGATTAATCTCCAAGAGGAATTTAGAAATGCACTACATTCTGTAATAAGAACCCATATTGAGAACCAAAGGGACACAACTGCTAGACAGGCAGCAATAATGTCTGACACTTATGAGCTAAACCATAAGTTTAAATGTTTTTTTCTATGTCCCTTATAAATTTGAAAGGGACTGGAAATGGGAGAGTGAGAAGAAAGCAGGTAGCCAGAGGAAAGAATAGTGGTATTGGGGAATGGAGAGTAGGGTACTTTTCTAAAGAATTAAACCAGGATCAGAAGAAGTACTCTAATGTAGAAAAAGATGTTGTGTGATTATTATTGGTGCTGCAACTCTTTGAAATCTGTGTCCAGCACAGTAACAAGGAAATATTAATTTACACTGATCATAACACATTGACCATCATTAAAAAGTTTAACATTTGGAATGCAAGAATATTCAGATGCTTTTTTTTTGTTTCAGCCATTTAATGTAAAGGTTATTCACATTGCTGGTAAAAATAATGTAATTGCAAATGCAGTGTCCCGAGTGTTAAATGCTTAAAAATGTCAATTTTATATAAGGTTGTAAAAGGGGAAAAGCAGGATAAATGGATGTAAGTTTTGTATATTGTTGTTTGTGTATCACATATTTTGTGATGAAACACATTTATGAACTGGTGTTTCATCTTGTAAGTACAGGCAAGTAAAGGCTGAATTTTTGTATTTTGATTGTGGACTAAAATGGGAAAAGGACTGTTTAAAAACCAAGGATTGTGAAAATGATCACTGCAATGTTTCAAAGCAAGTTACTTGACACTCGCTCTAAGTGTTATTTGCATTGCTGGTTGCTGAAGCAATTGTGGAGGTTCTTACAGGTGAACTGGAGCTATGGGGTGTGTATGAAGGGAGATTCAGCTGACAAGTAACTGATTGGTCTGTGAAATGGGGATGATAAAAGCCTTCTGCCTGCCAACGACTACATCACTGGCTCTCAATTGCTGAAGAGCTTTTAGCAGTAATGTTCAGTCAGAAGCCAAAAGACCTTGAGTTGACTGCGGAACTGTCCTTTACACTGCAGTTAAAAAAAAAGCCTCTGGAACCCTGAAGAATGTCAGTTTATTTCTAATCATCAGATGCTGTAAACAATGGCTTTTAGCAAATAAGCCAAAGGCTTCATAAGTGTGGGAAAGTTGGTCTGTGCATTCTTTTTCATTCATTCTTAGATGTGGGCCAGCATTTATTGTCTACCTCTATTGCCCTGGAGAAGTTGGGAGTGAGCTACCTCTTTGAACTGCTGTAGTCTATGTGCTGTCAGTAGAACCACAGTGGCTTGGAAGGGAACTTGCAGGTGGTGGTATGCCTGTGTGTTTGCTGCCCTTGTTAGAAAGGCTATCAGGAGCTAGAAAGACACTTCTGTCTCCATTTCTTCAGAGAGAGTGGTATTCTCTGTCACAGAAAGTGTTTGAGGCCAAATTGTTGAATGTTTTCAAGAAGGAGATAGATATAGTTCTTCAGATGAAAGGGATCAAACATTATGGCGCAAAAGTGGGAAAAAGGTACTGAGTTGGATCATCGAAGAATCATAGAGTCATAGATTCATACAGCACGGAAACAAGTTATGATCATGCTGAATGATGGAGCAGGCTTGAAGGGCTGAATGGCCTACTACTGTTCTTATTTTCTATGACTGTGTGTTTCATTTTGGCCTTGTGCTCAACTTTTTCTTCCCCACCCAAAGATTATGCAGTATCATCAGATTAGAGAAAGACTAATTACTTTATACAACGAACACTGGGGGAGTGTTTGATAAAATGAAATGGTGGCCTGTAAGCAGACTCAATCAGGAGATTTTACATCAATTCAATAGATTATCACTCAACTTAACTTGCCATTTTTAGGGACTTTTCACATTATATTCATTGCAATAAGCTAACAGGGTCAAAACACCATCTAGTGCTAAGACTGAGTTAAAGAAGTTATTTTATATTCTGTATTCGATAATAATTCACATAATCAAGAATTCTTGTACAAGAAGTAAAATGCTGAAAACTGGTGATTTAGCAAGTAATGAACACCAATTGAAGAATAATTGACGAATCATTTAGTAAAAGATTCTAATGTTTCATTTTAATTGTCTGTGGAAAGCAGGGATATTCCAACTCGCTGCATCACCTGGATCCCACTTGTCCTTTACATACACAGAGAATTAATGAAGGTTTCTACAAAGTCTGTTGAGAGAAGCCTCATGAAACATATAGTTGTTTCACTTCCTGAAGCAACGTGCATAATAACATCGATCTAATTCAATAAGCCCTGGAACCACAATTAATTAATTTGCAAATAACAACAGGTCTGATTCGAGACAAAGTGACGTTTGTTAAAGGATTTTAAAGTGAGCGTTTTGGTGGTGCAGTGGTATTGTCCCTACCTGAGGGCTAGAAAGTAAGGGTTTAAGTCTATCTGCATGAGAGGCCATCTCATAACATGTCCAAAAAGGTTGATTAAAAACCACTGAAAAAGTGAGATTTTGAGACCCATTTGACTTGAAAGTTATCAGTTAATTAGAGAGAAATGAACTGAATTTTCCCAGGGAGGTTCTTCAAAAGAAATCACTATTAGTTAAAGGGGACCTAATAACTTGCATTTCATTCTGGGATGATCACAGAAACTAGAGTTGGTGTTGTATCTTGATAAATGTACTTTCATCTTTTCCCATCATTATGAAAATACTTCCATACTTTTGCTCTTTCAGAGTCTTGCCTTTACTTAATGGCTAAATCTCTGTTGATCTGAAATTGCTTACATAATTAATTTGAAACTGTGTCATGGCCATCGTCAATCAAGTTGAATTTACATTTGATGTCAATATCCCTTTCAAATTAACATGCCTTCCCACTGTCCCAATCAATAAATAGATGACATGTTTGTGATACTTCAATTTGTAGCTGCATCAAATAATTTCTTTACATAGCTTAATAAACTCCATTCTGCACTCAAACCTGCTTCTATGATAGAGCAATTGACAAGCTTTCTTTACTTGACGTATTAGTTAAGAAATCGACAATGTGTTCTCAACAGTATCCACCGATATTCACTGATCAATACGCACATTATTCCTACAGTCCCATATGCTACAAGACCTATTAGAATACTGTGTGCAATTTGGTTGCCCTTCTATAGGAAGGATGTTATTAAATTTGAAAGGGTACAGAAAAGATTAACAAGAATGTTACCGGAATTAGAGGGTTTGAGTTATAGAAAGAGGGTGAATAGGCTAGGACTTTTGTCCCTGGAGCACCAGAGGGTGAGGGGTGACCTTATAGAGATTTATAAGATCATGAAGAGCCCAGATAGGGTGCATAGCCAACATCTTTGTCGTAGAGTGAGCGAGTCCAAAACTAGTGGACATAGGTTTAAAGTGAGAGGGGAAAGATTTAAGAAGGATCTGAGGGGTAACTTTTTCACTCAGAGGGTGGTGCATGTATGGAATGTGCTGCCAGAGGAATCAGTGAAGGCTGGGACAATTACAATATTTAAAAGGCATCTGGATGGGTGTAGAAGGGTTTAGAGGGATATGGGCCAAATGCTGGCAAATTGGACTGACTTATTTAGGATATCGGGTCAGCATGGATAGGTTGGACCGAAGGCTTTATTTCTGTGGTGTATAACTTGATGTCTCCATGAATCTATAATCTCGAGATGAGGGCACTAAATATCTGCTCACAGTGTAAGTTGAAAGAGGGCATAGCAAAACTAACCTGCATGGTGACAGATATCCTGATCGAATCGTCACTCGCTGTATATTGCAAAAACCCATGAGAAAGCCGATGTCCATAGGCCTGAGTGGTACGTAGTCTACCTCAGATTACTCTGGAAGGGGAAGGTGTGTCACAAATTTGAACAATAGGTGAAACTAGCTGTCTCAGGCTGCAACTGTGTTGTAAACCTATGGTTTTCTCCATTAACAGGCTACTACTGTCGAGCCAAAAAGACATTTTGCCCACTACACAAATGAATAATGCAACATGTGAGTCTCATTGCCAATGTGATGCCAGGTATGTAGGCTGTACATTTCAATAAGGTGCAGACCATAACAAACAACATGTCCAGTTGACTGTCAAGAGTGGGCAGCAGGCTACTGGTGCTAGTCTTAGAAAGATGTGTCCACCATAGATCTGACTCTGGCATTGGAAAGAATTTATCAAGTAATCTGCACTATGCTAAGGGTTATACCAGAAACCAATGTAATATCATTAGTTGGGCTTGCAGAGTGATATATCTACATGTACTGGAGGATACCTATGTAAATACACAGGACTCTATTTCATGTGAGCAAAAGAAATTTGTATATACATTCCAACTTTTCCATTAAAAAGGGATGATGGAGATATCCAATTCTCTGCTGTTTTACCACGTCAACACCCTGACGAATACAAATCTGCCTGCTTAGTCTGAGAATTGAGATTGAAGTTAACTGTTCTTGCTGTATTGCTATGTCAATGATGGGTCAAACCAATCAGCACCCTCTTCTTGTGCTGTGTAAAATGGAAGCCCTTTTCTCAAGTCTGTTGCCCTAGGCTGTGAGGTGTGCAAACTGAAAAGCTTCAACCTCCTGTTTCATTTTAGATGTTAACAGTGTTTAATTGTAGCTTTACTTGTGGAGAAAGTGCATGGTGGAAAGTTGAACTTAGCTGATAGAACAACCAGCCTGGTCTTATAAAACATGTGACCCTTCAAGTGGATAAATGCAGAGGTCAAGTGCATTTGAAGCAATGTTCTTAAACCACAACACTACTTAGATTGGTCTCTCATTCCCTCAAATAACATTAACTTCACTTTGTTTTCTTTTAGCTGCTGCCAAGAGATGCATTTGGTTTCATAAGTGGAACATAAGTGGAACATCAACTGCTTTGGCCCTGAGGCCTCTCAACCTGCATTAGTTATTAAACCTCACTGTCATTTACAGACCAGCTGGGTTTCATTCTCCTCACCAACAGAAATTGTGTAGCTGATGGCGTATCAGGAACGCGTGGATATTTTTGCAAACTGTTGCATTGGCCTATTGGGCACACAGCTGCTTCTGCACATAAAGTACTACCGTGCTGAGTCACAAAACAGAATTACTGCACCTTTATGTTTTGAGAAGTGGAAATACCTTTGTTAACTGATGGTTTTACTTAAATATATTTGGAATCATCTGTTATTTAAAAAATAAACAGCCATTGGTCATGCATCGTCTCATGGGTAAAAGGCAGTCTGCAAACAAATGTGTTGACGCATTTCATCAAATTACAAAATATCTTCTTGGCAGTCAAGACTAATAAAGGATGAAAATGAACATGTCAGGAAGTCACTGATCCTTCAGAGAAAAACTATATTGATAGAGATGATGGCAAAAGATTCAGTTGTCTGAGGAATTACACTAGACACACAGACATCCATCATTATTAAGCCTATCTGAGTATGCTAACATTTCACACGAGTATAGATGTCTCGATATATACATCATTTGGATATGAGGCTAACAAAGGAGCTGCGTGTAATTGATAAAGAAAAAAATGACAGTTTGAACTGAAAAAAAAACTGCCTGAATTTGCATCATACCTGTTGAAATGCTTTGACCACCACCCACAGCTCCGACATCCTAAGTGACATTTATCTTGCTTTAAAAAGTTGGCGCTTGTCTTCTGGTGGAAATCTAACTTGCTAGGATTGCATGTGGGAAACATGCATAAGTCTACAACTGCTTTCAATCTTATTGAAGTCAGAGCACAGAATTAGGTGTCCAGACAGCAGGGATGCACTCAAAGATCCTGGAAAACTTTGGAATTAGTAGAATAACATTGACATTCGTAATTAAAGGCCTAAGTCTTCAATTTTCTGACAGAGAGTGGTGAGTGGAAATGTCACTAGTTCAGTAATTCAGAAACCCTGGCTATTGGTCTGGGGACCTGGGTTCAATTCCACCACGGCAATTGTGGAATTTAAATTCAATTAATAAATCTGAAATTCAAAGTTAGTCTTAGTAATGGAGACCATGAAGCTACCATTGATTGTCATAAGAAACTCCATTTGTGCACTAATGTCCTTTAGGAAAGGGAATTTTCTGTCCTTATCTGGTCTGTCCTACATCTGACTCCAGTACCACAGCGGTGGTGTTGATACATAAGTGGCCTCTGAAATGGCCTAGTAAACTACTCAGTTCAAATGCAGTTAAAAATGAGCAGCAACTGCTGGTCTGGCCAGTGAAGCCCACATCCCATAAGATGATAAGGTCTATGAACAGAAGTAAGGCCATTCAGCCCATCAAATCTGGTCCACCATTCAATGAGATCATAACTCCAATTTGCTGCCTACCCCCATCACCACTGATTCACTTCTCGTTCAAAATCTGTTTATTTCAGTCTTCAATGGACTTAACAATCCAGCCTCATCAGACCTCTGCAATAAAAAAAATCACAGATTCATTACCGTCTGACAGATAAAAATTTCTCCTCACCTCTGTCATAAATAGTTCTAGACTTTCCCGTAAGGAGAAACAATCTCTCTACCCTGTAAAGCTCCCCATTAACCTTATCTGTTTCAATAAAGTCACCTCTCATTCTTCTAAACTTCAGTGGCTATGGACTCAACCTACCCAATTTTGCCTCATAAGAATTTCCCCTCCATACTTGGTATCAGCCTAATGAAACTTCTCTGGACTGCCTTCAATGCCAGTATATCTTTCTTTACATAAGGGAAAAAGACTTTGCATTATTCCAGCTTATATAGTTTTAGCAAGACTTCCCTTTATAATGCTCCATTCCATTTGAAATAAAGGCCAATATTCCATTTGCCTTCCTTATTACCCGCTGAACTTGTATGCTAGCTTTTGTGATTCATGCACGAGGAATCCCAAGTCCCTCAGTGCTGCAGCTTTCTGCAATCTCTCCCCATTTAAATAAACGTAGCTCTTTCTATTCTTGCTGCTAAAGTGCACAAACTCACATTTTCTCACATTCCATCTGCAAATTTTTTGCCCACTCATTTAATCTGTTTATATCCCTCTGCATACCATTAGCGTCATACTTACCATTTGCCTTCCCATGTATTTTGTGTCTTCTGTAAACTTTATATTGTATGTGCACTTTCCTCATCCTAGTTACCAATATATATTGTAAATAATTGTGGCCCCAGCACTGATCCTTTTGGCACTCTGTTAGATACAGTTTGCCATCCTGACAATGCTCCCTTAATCTGAAGTCTCAGTCTTCTATTGGTTAGCCAATCTTCCACCCATGTTAATATACTATTGTCAATACCATGACTTCTTATGTTATTACATAGCCTTATGTGCAGTACTGGTGCAAAAGATGAAGTCACATGGTATCAGGGGTGAGTTGGCAAGATGGATACAGAACTGGCTTAGTCATAGGAGACAAAGGGTTGTGGTGGAAGGATGCTTTTCAGAAAGGTGGATTGTGACTAGTGGTGTTCCACAGGGATCAGTGCTGGGACCTCTACTGTTCATGGTGTACATAAATGATTTGGAGGAAATCATAGCTGGTCCAATTAGTAAGTTTGCAGATGATACAAAGATTGGTGGAGTTGTGGATAGTGAGGAGAATTGTCAGAGGATACAGCAGGATATATATCAGGGGAAGGGACATTCAGTATAAGGATAGACAAGTTATGCTGCAGCTTTATCAAACTTTAGTTAGGCCACAGTTGGAACATTGTGTACACTTCTGATCACTACACTACCAGAAGGATGTGGATGCTTTGGAGAGGATATAGAAAAGATTTACCAGGATGTTGCCTGGTATGGGGGATTTTAGCTATGAAGAAAGGTTGGATAGACTGAGTTTGTTTTCACTGGAATGGAAGAGGTTGACAGGTGACCTAATAGAGGTTTATAAAATTGTGAATGGCATGATTAAAGTAGAAAGTATGAGGCTTTTTCCCAGGGTGGAGGGGTCAATTACTATGGGACACAGCTTCAAGGTGTGAGAGGGGAAGTTTAAAAGTGATGTGCAAGGCAAATTTTTCACACAAAGGGTGGTGAGTGCCTGGAACTTGCTGCCAGAGGAGGTGGTGGAAGCAGATACAATAGCAACATTCAAAAAGCACCTGGATGAACACATGAATAGGAAGGGAATAGAGAGATACGGATTGTGTAAGTGAAGTCAGTTTTAGTATGGAAGAGCAAAATGTGTCAGCACAGGCTTGGAGGGCTGAAAGACCTGCTCCTGTGCTGTATTGTACTTTGTTCTTTGTTCTACCTTTTGACTATCTGTTGGAAATGCCAATATATTACGTTGACTAGTTCCCCTTTATCTATCCCACTTGTTACTGCCTCGACGAAGAAGGATACACTTGTCACGTATGATTTCCCCTTTGTGGAGCCATGCAGACTCTATTTGATTTTAATATGTATTTCTCAATACTCTACTATAACATCTTGTATGATCGGTTGTCACATTTTCCCAATAACAGATGTTAAGTTAACTGGTTTATAGCTGCCTGATTTTTTGTTTCCCTCCCTTTTTGAACAAAAGTTTGGCAGTTTTCCAAGCCTTTAAGACATTTCCCAAATCTAAGGATCCCTGGAAGATTACCACCTAAGCATTCACTATATCTGTAATTTTTTCTTTTAAAATCCTAGGATGTAACCTCTCAGGTAAAAGATATTTACCAGCCTAATAATCCTATGCATTTCCCTAGTACTCTTTCTCTAGTGATAGTTACTGTGTTTATTTCTTCCCCTCCTTGAGCACATTGATAATCTAGTACATGTGAAGTTATTAGTGTCCTTTACTGTGAAAACTGATGTAAAGTATTTATTCAACTCTTCTGCTAATGCCTAATTCCCCATTGTTATTTCTCAGCCTCATTCTTTAGGGCTCTGTGTTCACTTTGGCCTGTCGTGTTCTTTTTTATACATTTAAAGAAGCTCTTACTGTGAGTTTTACTCTTACTTATTTGTATGCCCTCATAGTTCATTTTCTCCCCTTTTTTTGGTCATCTTTGGTTGGCTTTTAAAAATTTCTCAAACCTTTGATTTATCACTAGTCTTTGCAATATTGTATGCTTTTTCTTTCAATTTTATACTACGCTTGACACCCTGGGTTAATCATGGTTGGTTTATCCACTTCCTGGAATCCTTCCTCCTCAACGGGATATATCCCATGGAAAAGTAAAGCTGATTCTTGGACAAGAGACTGAAATGGTTACTGCTAAGGAAGGAAAAATGAGAGAATTTAATTTTTCACATGCTGATATGGAAGTGCTACTAAATAAAAGGACCACATGGGAAGTACTGAAAAAAAAGCTTAATGACCTCATCAGGTAAACAAAGTTTAGGATGCTTTCGAATGAGCAATGGGAAAGATAACTGAATCATAAGGAAGGAGTTCCGAAACGTTTCCGAACCAAATATTTAAGCATTATTCACAACAGGATCATGTGGCATCATGTTGCTTATCTCAAAAGTGGTCACTTGGCACAAGTTATGTTAAATATTTCACATCCTGTAATGTATATGGTAGCACACTAAGGTCATAGACATATCATAGAATCCCTACAATGCAGATAGAGACCATTCAGCCATCAAATCTACACTCACCCTCCAAAGACCATCCTACCCAATCTCTATATTACCACATTTATCATTGCTAATCCACCTAGATTGCACATCCCTGGACACAATGGGCAATTTACCATGACCATTCCTCCTAAACTGCACATCTTTGGATTGTGGGAGGAAGCCAAAAAACCTGGAGGAAATCCATGCAGGGAGAATGTGCAAACTCCACACAGACAGTCACCCAAAGCTGGAAGTGAACCTGGGTTCCTGGTGCTGTGAGGCAGCAATGCTAACCATTGAGCCACTGTGCCACCCCAAGCCTAGGTCCCATAGGCCAGATACTGGATCTCTTACACCTGCTAATCTTCCTGGACATTTATTGCTCTTGGCTAATTATGACTACAAGATCAAGTAATGTCATGACGGACAGGGCAGCACACAATACCAAGGTTATTAGGGAAGAAGTATTTTGCATCATACAAAAAGGAAACAGTGATAATAATTGTTCCATTCTGGCTTGGAGAGTTAGTTGTTTCTTTGCCTTCAGTGCTTTTGTGAAATTGTATATCTTAATTAATATGAATAATTGGGCAAAGCAGATTAACCACTCGTTGTGGAAATTGCCCGGGCTCGTTCCCATTGATTGCAACGGGATGAAAATTGGACAAGTTCTGTTCCAGGTGAATGATCGTCTGTAGGAGCATAGCGAGGCTCAAGTACCGGCCATTCAGCCCCTCAAGCTTATTCCAGCACTTAATTGGATCATACCTGGTCTGCATCTCAATTCCATTTACCTCCGTTTGTTCCTTACCCTTTGATCCCCTGAGCTAACAAAGCTGAATTTGTTCCAATTTTGAAAGTTGAATTGACCTGCAATCTTCAGCCTCTTAATCAAGGGAAGGCCATATCTCCATAACCACTGTGAATGAAGACTTCCTGATTTCCATCCTAAAGCATTTATTCTATTCTCTTTCCCAATATACCGGCTCACTCTTCTGGACAGAAATACGTGTTGTGCAGCCAAATTTACAGACTTTAATTTCAATATGTTGTGGCTATCATATTGAGCGAGAAAGGATAGAAAACCAGATGGGAGAGAAACAGCAACTACTGAAGACAGCTCACTCACTAATTGAGGATTTTGCATTATTTATTCTTCCAATTTTGCCTGGGTTTTTCTGTTTACTGTCCATTACAAATAAAAGTAGATACTAACAGGGCTTCTTGAAGCCTTGAATTAACTATAATTTTGTACAATTTGTGTTCAAGTTAAATATGGGTCGCTGGTAGTCCAAAGGCATGAATTTTGAGTGGGACTTAGAAAAGTATGCAGACAAAATCAGATTAGAATGTCCTAGGTGGGGGCACATCTCATACTGACCTAAGTGTTTTGAAGTTGTGGTCTACTTATTTTGGTTTTCTAAATTACAATCTCTCCTGTTGTCAAAACTGAAATATTTTTAAGCACAGAGCAAATGACTACGAGTTAACCTTTGATAACTTATTATCCTCGATTACCTCCCCTCACCTATACCCAGCACTCACGTGATATTTTACCTTATAAATAGGCAGTCTTGCATGAAGATTCTCTGATGATGGGAAATACCAAAACAGAAACCATAAATGGTAACTAATAAAGTAATCAGGAAATTCACCCAAAGGATGATGAGAATGTGGAATTAACTACCACAATGACTAGTTGGGCCAACTAACATGGATGTATTTAAGAAGAAGTTCTCTAAGAAAATAAGAGAGAAGAGGCAAAAGTAGTTACTCTGAAAGTGTTTGATGGATGAGAGGGACGCCAGCATAGACCAGTGCATTGAGTGGTCTGTTTTTGTGCTGTAGAATATAATTCTAGTGATGCCAATAAGATTGACAGCGTTAGCCTCACTCTCTCTGATAGTGGAATATTTTTCAGGTGTCTTGCACACTGCCTGATAAAGGGATGAAATCCCATCACTGACTCTTAGGATGAAGGCCCACTGGATCATCTGCCAGTCAGGCAGTTCCTAGGTCACCCATGGGCTTTTGTCTGGAATCACCCCCTGAGAGGTGGAGACCTTTCTGACAGGAGCTACTGGCTAATCAAAGGCTGGCTGCTCCTGTACATGCCATGTCAGCTACTAGCATTGCAACTCTAGTGGCTGGACACCCATGTCAAAGGTAAGTGTTTATGGTGGGGGAATTAGGTGCAATTTGCAGATTGAGGGACACGGAGAGATGGGGTGAGCAGAGATGTCATGGGAAGTGGAACAAGGGAATTTCTCTCAGCGGTCACCAACTGACCTTATGTCCATGTCTTTGACCAGGTACTGAGTACACTTGCATGGCAGCCAACCTACCTATGAACCAAGAAGCAGCCTGTACTAATTTTCCATCTGGGAAGAATGCTTGCCAGTAAGTCTGCTTACAGCTAGGTTACTCCTTGCAGTTATGGTCTGAGGGCCGGAATGTGGTCACTAATTCACCAGTTAGTGTAATGCATAGCTGTTTCTTTCACCCAGAAATTAATTTGGGAAGGTGTGAAGGATTAGTCACGCCTTCTCAATGCCTAAGTAAATACCTTTCACATCTTCTACTTCTTCCCTCCCAGAAGATTCTGCCCTAGCTCTCTACAGTGCTACAGAATCTGCAAAGTTTCCTCAGAGGATATGTTCCCTTTTATCCTCACATCCAGCACATTAGTTAACTATAAACATCTCAGACAGTGTGACTACTGGCTTTCCACCCTCAACAAACATAATGAAGCATTTGTGTTTCCATGGAATAGTTGTATGCAACAAAATTCTTCCAACAAGCTTCTCTAGCTAAACCCTGGACACCTTTAATTGTGCATGTGGCTGAAGGCAGTATACAGTCATACAGAAAATCCTGAATAGTAAAGGTAAACCATGCAGTGATTATGCAGAATCAAGACTTTAACGAATAAGACCGAAAGGGAACACTAAAAATGCTAATCGCTTTTTGCAATATTTATAATTAAAGCATGCAGGTTTAAACATTAGCAGTTTCTCATTCTCATAGAGAGTTGTAGAGTTTTTATAAAATGTGAAGAGACCCTTCATCCACCCTAGTCATCAAACACTCATCAATTCCAGTCCCATTTTCCAGCACTTGGCCCCGTAGCCTCTTATGCTATGGTATTTCAAGTGCTCATCTTAATACTTCTCAAATATCTTCAGGATTCTTGCCTCTACCAGCCTTTTGGGCAATGAGTTACAGATGCCCAGCAGCCTCTGGGTGAAAAAAAACCTTTCCTCAAATCCCCTGTAAACTTATCCTAACACTGTAGTCTTGATTCCGCTACTAAGGGGATGGGTTTCTCGCTATTTACTTGCCTATGAACCCTCAGAACGTTGTACACATCAATCAGATCCCCCCTGGCATTTTCTGCTCTAAGGAAAACAACACCCAGTTTATTTAATCACTCTTCATAGTTGAATTCTTGTGTAAACTGGACAAGGTAGTAAAATTTTATCAATTAAGAATGATGTACTAAAAAGCTTGAATCATTGTGGCCCAGGAGGAGGGTATTCAGCCCACCAGGAATACTGAATTGAGGTTGGTTGTATATCATAAATATTGAAATAAATGCGAAGCATTTTCATTGATCTGACAAGCCAGTAATATGTCAAATAGGTCCTCATCAGACATTTTCACTTCTTTCTCTCTCTATTTTCTCCCCTCTGCCTCTCTAGTTGGATTCCTTGCTGTGATATAATGCCATTCTCCACTTAAAAGCCTAGACTGTGTTATCAGGGTATTGCTTGCAGGAGCATTTCAGAACCCCTTCCCCACTTTCCACACCTGAATGCTCCCAGCAGTGTTCTCTGGTTATCTGAAAAGAACGGGAAACCTGCTGACTTTCTCTCCGCAAACCAGGATCCCTGAAGACAATTTATTGACTGCAGCCGAAGCTGAGGTCCAACTGCCTCAGCACGGATCCAGAGCTAGGGCTCAGTCCAGCTGCTCAGTTGCTTTAACCTTACAATTCTTTGGAGAACCGACATGTTTTGTTCAGATTTTGCATCGTGGGATTGATATGACGAAGATTCTGAAATAAGGGAACTGAATTACTGCAGGAGTTCCAGCAGAATAACAGCAAGGGCTTATCTCCACTATTTCCCCAGGAGGTCTTTACTGAGGTTACAGCAGGAAATTGGGAGTCTCCTGGTCAAAACTCATCCCCAGGAAATCTATTCACTCTGCTCTATGCAATGTTTGGGAGATCGATGTTTGACTCAAGCAGTAAAGGTACAATAATGATGCGTGATTACCCTTCATAAATACATGCCAATTGTGCAACAATGATGTTTGCATGATGAATGTGTCTCCGTTGCAATAAAGTGACCTCATGAATGCTCATTAACATAACACAAGGCTGTTCCTGATGCAAAGACTACAATATCAATTTAAATTGAATTCAATTTCAATTATTCACTCACAGGCTGCAGGCATTGCCAGCTAGGCCAGAATTCATTGTCCTTGAGAAAGTAGAAGGCTGGACAAGAGTATTGGGCTGGCGGAGGTGGGGTGGGGATGTGGGGGTTGCGGGGAGATATCAACGAATCAGAAATGGAGATTTTTGGACTGACAAATTGGAAAAAGGGCACCATTAACGCAGTATGGGGCAGAAATGGCTTTTAGTGAGTGACAGAACTGGGAACTTATTTCAGTGAGACGCATTGATGCTAATATTTACTAGAATGTCAGCTGCTTCTTTCTGGACTTAAGGGCCATTGAACAATCAAGACCAAGAGTTGGAAGTGCGGGAGTGAGTGTGGTCTCAGCTATGTGCTGGTGAGAGCTGGTTACCGTTCTTGGTGCAGTTACAAAGCCAAGAATTAATGACAGTGTTCTAAATTTCACACCTTACCTTCACAGCACAACTTAACATTAACTTTCCTACATGATAACGGTCAAGGCAATTCCAATGTACTTCACTTGCTCTAAAGTGCTTTGGAATGTCCCGAGGGTATAAAGGGGGTGATGTAAATGTAAGGCCTTTCTAACAGCCTTGTAATATTAACGGTGTACAGTGTGACAGAAAATAGGCAATGCTTTTGACCAGGCCTAGATCTCTGCAGGCTGATGGTCATCAGAATAAACATGGTAGTAACCACTTACATTGTGCTGTCTATTCTGTCCATGGTCAATGAACGTTTCCATTTCCAGATCAGTACATAGGGCCTGGACCACAATGCAAACGCCTGCATGCTTGCCACTTGAAAAAGCTGACAAGCAGAGCGGAGATTACTGGTTCAGGACGTGTGTTGCCAGTCCTCATCATCCCCCACCCTCTGGAATGGTATTGTCACATCATTGATCCCCTTTGTAAAATGAAGAGAACCTTCTAAATGGAAAATGCCTGGGTGTCAATGCAAAGTTTCATGCCTGGGCCTTCAAGTAGTTCTGAAGTATGCCATTTGACAGGCTATATTCATGATCTCACTGGTTGCTCTGTCTACTGCCCTTCTGTCCAATTCTAGCCCTCTGGATATTTTCATTGGACCTTTTGCACCAAAGGTGCCAGAATGTTCAACACCCAGACTAAATGTTTCCAGGATTTTCAAAGACAATGGGCAATGCTACTGTGAAACTACTGGTGAAAGAAATTGGGCAGGAGAAATTAATAGACTGAAAGCTGATAAATCCTAAGGACATGATAATCTACGTCTCAGATTTCTAAAGGAGGTGACCATCAATATAGTCAATGTTTGGTTGTCACCTTCCAACATCCTGTAGATGCTGGAACAGTCCTGGCAGATGGAAAGTTGTAGAGGTAACCCCATTATTTAACAAAGGAGGGAAGAAGAACCAGGAAATTCCAAACCTGTTTGCCTAACATCAATAGTAGGGAAAATGCTGAAATCTATTATAAAGGACACCTTGAAAATACCAACAGGATTAAACAAAGTCAAGATGGATTTGTGAAAGGGAACTCGTGTTTAACAAACCCACTACAGTTTTTTTTTAACTGGAGAATGGTCCTGACTTTTCAACTGTTTGTCATTTCAATACATTGTTTTGATCTCATGTTAAAGTTTCTGACTTAGACCTGCTGCAGCGTTCTGTTGGAATTTGATGTTCCATTTAAAACTGTCTTCCCTTCGTATTTCATATTTAGTATTTGCTGTGTAGCAGGAGGCCTCATTTAACTTTGTGACGGTCGTAATGACTCTCTGCCAGCATAAACAAGAGATTTATCGCGTGCCATGCTATTCGGTTATAAATGCAATGTTCTTAAAAATAAGAACTTTCTGTTCTTAGAAGGAATGAAAACTAAGCTTCACGTTGGGCAAGGAGACAATAGCCATCAGATGTCCCATAAGTAGCTGTCCAGTGGTCATTGGCCAAAAAGGATTCAGACAAATAATTGACACAGCTTGAGCTAAAAGCCCTCATAAATAGGGTATATCAACAAGTAGTCAGGGTCAAAGGGCAGTCTTCATTGGCCAGTCCTCAGAGAGTTGTCTTCTTTAGATGGAAGATGGGCCAGAAGAAGAGGAGGAACTTTTTCAACTTCCCCAAAATTAATTTGGATAGTCAGAGTACAAAGGGTTTAGAGGGATGGATTTCTTGAAATGTATTCAGGAGGTGGTCTGCAAAAAAGGTTTTGGGATAGGGAAAGGCAGATTTTATTAAAATAGGGGAGAATTTGGTGAGAGTAGACTGAGAACAGCTACTTCTGGGTAAATGTACAGCAGAACAGTGGGATATGTCCTCAAAATGGAATTGGCAAGAGAACATGTTCGCTTTAGGGTAAAATGTTGGAGCAAGAATCCCAGGGAAACCTGGATGTTCAGGAGTGAATAAGAAGGAAAGGAGAGGCTTTGAACAGGTGCAAAGGGAGCAAAACAACAGAGGCCCTAGTACAGCATAGAAAGTACAGGGGGAAGGGAAGAAATCAAACAGGAGAGCAAAGAATAGGCATGGGAAAACATTGGGAGAGATAGTAGGAACTGGAGATGCTGGAGAATCTGAGATAACAAGGTGTAGAGCTGGATGAACACAGCAGGCCAAGCAGCATCAGAGGAGCAGGAAAGCTGACGTTTCGGGTCTAGACACTGGGAGGCAAGATTAGGGAGAATCCCAAGATATTCTACAAATATATCAAGAGCATGAGGATAACCAGGGAATGAATTGGGCCCATTAGGGACCAAGGGGGCAATTTGTACATGGAGATGGAGGACATTGGCAGGGTGTTATTCACATTTGTCCTCACTTTGAAGAAGGAGGATGTATGTACAGAATTCAGGAGAGGGTCTGTGAGGTTGTTGAACAGATTGACATAAGCAGAGAGGAGGTACTGAAGGTTTTCATAGGCTTAAGTGTGGAAAATCCCCAGGTCTGGATGATTTGTGCCCCAGGCTGCTGTGGGAGTTGAGAGAGGGTCTGACCTAAATTTTAAATTCCTGTCTGGCCGCAGAGGAGGTGCCAGAGGCCTGCAGGACACTAATATTGTTCCATGAAGGGTGGTAGAGATAAACCAGGGAATTACAGACCAGTGAGTCTTACATCAGTGGTAAGGAAACTCATGGAGAAAATACTGAAGGACTGAGTTAATGCCCACTCAGAGAGTAAGATTTGATTGTGAATAGTCAGCATGGCTCTCAGCAAGAGATTAAACCTAACAATTTCGATTGAATTTTTTGAGGAGGTGTCCAGGTGTAGAGATGAGGTTAGTACAGTTGACATAGTTTATACAGATTTCAGGAAGGCCTTTGACATGGTCCCACATGGCAGATGGATGAAGAAGATAAATGCACATGGGATCCAGGGTATCATAGAAAATCATAGAATCATAGACTTTACAGCACAGAAGGAGGCCATTAGCTCCATCGCATCTGTACCAGCTCCCAAAAGAGCTACCCAGTTAGTCTGAATCTCCAGCCCTATCTCCTTAACCCTCTAAATTCATCCCTTTCAAATATATATCCAAGTCTCTTTTGAAACCTCCTATGGAATCCAAATCCACCAATCTCTCCGACAGTGCATTCCAAATCCCGACTGTCTGAGTAAAGAAGTTTCTCCACATCTCACTCTTGGCTCTATTGCCGGCAACCTTGAAACTGTGACCTCTACTTACTGAGATACCAACTGGTGGTAACAGAATATTGCTTTTTTACCTTGTCAAAATTGTTCATAAAGTCAAGTTGGATCCCAAATTGGCTTCAGTGGCAGGAGACACAGGGTGGTGGTAGAAGGCGGTTTGTGTGAAGGCTGGAGGCTGATGTCCAGTGGCACACCACAGGGATCAGTGCTTGGTCCTGTGTTATTTGTGATAACATATAAATAATACAGAAGAAAATATGGGAGGCATATGATAAGTAAGTTTGTGGAAGACATGAATATTAGCTGTCTAGTTGACAGTGAGAAAGAAGATCTCAGTTTACAGGGGAAAGGAAACGGATTGGTTGAATGGAAAGCTCAATGGCAGAAGGAATTTAACACTGATAAGTGTGAGGTGATGCACTTTGGAAGAAGTAAGAGATCAAGGCAGTAATCAATGAATGGCAGGACACTAGGAAGCTCAAGAGAGCAAAGGGATCTTGAGATGTTTGTCCACAGATTAGGAAAGGTAATAGGGTTGTTCAGACGGCCTATGGGATGTTTAACATTACCAATTGTAGTATAGATTATAAATGCAGGAAAGTGATGTTGGAGCTGAACAAAACTTTGGTTAGGTCACAGCTGGTGTACCATTTGTCACCGCACTATCGGAAGGGTGCGATTACACTGGAGGGGTTGTGGAGGAGTTTCACCAAGATGTTGCCTGGGATGGAGTATTCCACCTATAAAGAGAGGCCGGATAAGCTGGGGTTTTCTCCTTTGGAGCACACAAGGCTAAGAGTGGACCTGATTAAGGTGTATAAGATTATGAGAGGCATGGACAGGGTGGATAGAGAACAGTTCTTTCCCCCTAGTTGAAGTGTCAATAACAAGAGGGCATAATTTAAGGTGAAAGGCAAGAGGTTAAGAGAGGACTTGAGGAAAGACATTTGCACCCAGTGGAGTGCACTACCTGGGAGAGTAATTGAAGCAGGAAACTGCACAACCTTTAAAATTACCATGATAAGGACTTGAAATGTCTCAATGTTCAAGGTTATAGGCCAGTGCTGAAATGTGGAACAGATATAAATTTAGACTAGTTTTTGTCAGTGCAGACTCAATGGCCTGAAGAGCCTCATCCGTATGATTCCTTTTTTCTATGAAGTTCCAGGGAAGAGTTCTCTAACACTCCTGTTAGGGATCAGAATGCTGCTTTCACAACTTTAACAAGACCAACACATTCCACACCAACAGTGAACTATCCCTAATTGTCACAGATATAACTTTCTGTATCAAATGAACAAGTATATCACGGTTAAAGTGCTGCTTCTTAATAAACTCAACAAACAATCAGAAAAATGCTTTTGAATTGTCAACAGCAGCAGAGTAGGATGCTCAGGTTGGAGCTCCTCTGCTCGCCAGTCCCTTTACTTTTCTTCCCTATCTTTTTTCCTCTCTTCCTTGTGGTTTTCCTTTCTCCCCACCCTCACCCCCTTGGAGAGTGGAGTTGCGAAGCAAGTGGGACAAATCCCAAAGTGGACAGAAGAGAGCACAGGCCGAGTCCCTCGGCAGAGCCAGCGTGAGCAGCGTACCCTTGTGCTCTGGAGCCAGCAGACACACCCCATGAGCCCCAGAACATTGTGAGCTGTAAGCCCTGGAGCAGCACGGGGGGCTGTCAGCACCGGGGCAGCACGGGGGTGCTGTGAGCCCAGAGCAGCACGGGGGGGCTGTGAGCCCAGAGCAGCATGTGGGCTGTGAGCCCGGAGCAGCACGTGGGCTGTGAGCCCTGGAGCAGCACGGGGGGCTGTGAGTCCAGAGCAGCATGTGGGCTGTGAGCCTAGAGCAGCACGGAAGGCTGTGAGCCCTGGAGCTCATGAAGTTGGTATAAGATGTTGGTATAAGAAAGCAGACATTGTAAAAGTTCTTCACTGTGCTCCTACAATGCAGCACACATGACATTAAAAAGGATGTGGATTGATATTGATACTGATATTGGATAACTGTGATCACATACACCACTCCCCAGCCCTAAAATCCATAGCTCCAGAGAAACTCAATGCAAGTTGGAGGAACAGTACCTCAGTTTCTGCTTGGGAATTTTACAGCTTTCAAAACTCAGCATTGTGTTCAAAAATTTCAGATTCTGAACACTATCTCATTTTGGACTACACAGGCTCTCTTCCACTCTCCCACCACAGTTTTATTTTGTTCATTCATTCACGGGATGAGGGTGTCACTGGTGAGGCAGCATTTATTGCCCATCCAGGGCAGTTAAGAGTCAACCACATTGCTGTTGGTCTGGAGTCACATGTAGGCCAGACCAGGTAAGGACAGCAATTTCCTTCTCTAAAGGACATTAGCGAACCAGACAGGCATTTCCCCCCTAACAATTGACAATGGATTCACGGTCATCGTTAGATTCTTAATTCCAGATATTTATTGAATTCAAAATCCACCATCTGCCATGGTGGGATTCAATCCCAGGTCCCCAGAACATTATCTGGGCTTCTGGATTAACAGTACAGCGATAATACTACTAGACCATCACCTCCCCATGTATTGTTTACATGAGTTTGCTCTCAGCTAAGCCAATATATTTTCATAGTTCAAAAACAAAGTTGCTGGAAACACTCAGCAGGTCTGGCAGCACCTGTGAAGGGCTGAGGAAGGGTCACCGGACCCAAAACATTAACTCTGTTTTCTCCTTCACAGATGCTGCCAGACCTGCTGAGCTTTTCCAGCAACTTTGTTTTTGTTCCTGATTTATAGCATCCGCAGTTCTTTTGGTTTTTATATTTTCATAGATCACAGCTACCATTAGCATTTATTTTTCATTTATATCTCTCCCTTGTCACCATTAGCAGTCCCTTTACCTTTGGATCTGGGCATCCTTGCTATCTATTTCACTCATTCCTCTTCCTGTTTTGTCATGAACACAAAGATCACCATTTTCCAAACCACTTTCAATTCCAAAGAAAAGTCATATCAGACTCAATGAAGGCTTTCCTCCCAACTATTCATAATATATATGTTAATAATTTGGATGAAAAAATGTAATTTTCCAAGTTCACTGCTCATACACAATTGGTGGTATTGTGAGTGGTGAAGAGGATATGAAGAACTTTCAAGATCAAGAGGAATCAAGTGTTATGAGAAAAGGGCAGGAAAGTGGACATGAAGAATGTTGGATTGTGATCTTATTGACTGGTGGAGCAGGATTGAGTGGCTGAACAACATATCCCTCGTCTTATTTCTTATGGTCTTATAGTCTTATCATTGAGACAAATTGAGCAAGTGGGAAAAAGCATGGTGAATTAAGAATGGCTGAGTATTCTTCGAATGATGATTGATTGGGAAAGTTTAATGTACAAAGGAATCTCCTTGTACACCTGACACAGAAAGCAAGCACGCAAGGAGTTAGGAAGGCAAATGGTATTATTAACCTTCATCTCAAGAAGGTGTGAGTGCAGAAGCATGGAAATATTGCTGCAGCTATACAGGTCTTTAGCGAAACCACACCTGGAGGACTGTGTACAGTTTGAGTCTCCTTACCGAAGATGGAGTACAGCTAAAGTTCACTAAACTGATTCTTGGGGTAGCATATTTGTCATAAGAGGAGAGATTGATTTGACTTGGCCTGTATTTGCTGAGAGGGGATCTCATTGAAATGTATGGAATTCTAACAGGGTCAAGCAGACTGGATGCAGAGATTACATTTCCCCTGATTAAGTGGTCCAGAACAAGGGATCACTGTCCCAGCTTACAGGGTAGGTATTTTGGAATAAGATGAGGAGGGGAGATCAACTCACTGAAAATGTTTCAAAAACCTTTCACTAGATTTCTAGAGGCTTACGGTGTCACGGACTATGGGGAGAGAGCAGGAAAATGGTGATCCAAGCCATGATCATGCTGAATGGTGGAGACAGCTTGATGAGCCAAATGATCTACTTCTGCTTTTACTTACGAAATGTGTATGCTTCTCATCACAAATGACAAATAACAAAAACAAAATGTATTTCCAGTAAAAGGAACATGTGTACTGTTTGTTGATTACCAGATTAATATGGTTGTTGGGTGGAAACTTGAATGATGCATGTCTTATCTGAGCTTCCTCATTCCACCATCTGTCTCTTATTACTTGTACAAATAGATTGGTTTGATGGACTAAATATAGGAGGAGCAACTGCAAAATGATAAAGAGAAGGATACAACTGGTGAGGGACCACGTCAATACAAAAACAAAACTACAGGGAAAAATGGGAAGTGAGGGAAATATTCAGCTTGTCTGGCAGAATCTGTGGAGTTAGTATTTTAAGATGAAAGTGGCTTCACTTGAGCAGAGTTCAGAATTGCCATATATCTGGCTACATAAAAAGAACTGATAGGGATTTCAAAAGGAGTAATTGTGCCTCCAAATAGTCTCCTTAAATTTGTGAGCAGTGATGTAAACATGGTAGATGCAGCAAATGCAGTTAATGTGGTATATATGAAATTTTGCAAAAGCCTTTGACAGGGTATCTTTAGAGGTTATTAGATACAATTAAAGAATATGGAATCATTTACAACGGGATTCCTAGTCGGTTTGAAAAAGGAAAAATGAAATAGAAATCAATGACAACTTTCCATCATGATTAGCCAGTGGATATTAATGAGCGTCATGATCCAGTTCTGTTTGCCACTTCTATTTGCTGAATAAAGTAATGATTTTGTTATAGGTGGTTTGGAAGGAATGGCATATAAATTCACAGACAATACCAAAAATGGAGATCCTAGTAATCTTTTAAAGACCAACATGATATCTGTAACACACAAGGTGGCGGAGACAATGGGCTTAAAAGTGGTGCGTGAAATTAAATGTTGGTATAAATTAGGAGTTTTAGTGAAAATGCATCAGCAGTAATTATACATTGATTGCAAACAGGATTGGAACTGTGAAACAGCAGAGGTATTTAGAGTAAATGCTCAAAGGACATTGCAAGCAGTGCCTCAATTTGACAAAGCCTTTGAACACTTTAACTGAATTTTAGATCTTATCACAACAAAACAGTCATTAAACAGAGTTTGAGTTTGTAGAATTAATTTCTTGGGTTAGTGGTTCAAGAAGATAGATGAACGTACAAGATAGGATTTGAAAAGTGGTTGAAACAATGTTACAAAAGTAACAAGTACTAATTAAACAGTGCGAAAAAAAATTCCTCCTTTTTGTTACGAAAAAAAATGTTCAGATACATTGTGCAGCTTCAGCTTAGAAACTCACTACTAACTACTACAGGTACATCTATTCCAGAAGAGAAGGAGAACAAGCAGTCAGTCAGGAGGGAAGTGCTTGATATACATAAATCAAGAAAGAGAAGGAACAAATGCTTGAAGTTGCAGTTCCAACACAGGAGTGTCAAGTTGGAGGAACTGTTTAGTGACAAGGTTTAATAGCTCAGTGCCACATTTCATGCAGTTAGTTCAGACCATGTCAAGCACTCTGTGATTTTGGGGGTCCCTAATGGATTTTAGAATCTGCACTATCCAGCGCTGCATAACTGCCTGATGGTATTGTACGTCTATGTTTTCTCTGTAGTAGAGTCCCACTTAGCTGATGTACTAAATATGTAGAACAAGGGATTGGATCAGGACTCTAAAGATCTTGGGCTTCAATGTACAGTAGTCATATGGCAGACTGTTTAGTCTGACTCAGATTGAGCTTGTTATTATCACATAGAACCTACACACAATTCTATATCATTCAGCACGACTGGACTGTGCCATTTTCTGTTCTCCACATGGCCTACTCCCAGCCTACTTTAACTCACCCTAGCATCATTTCCTTCTTTTCTTGTTTCTTCTTTATTGAACTTACCTGCCTTTATCCTAAATATATCTTTGATATTTGTCTCAAATGCAACTTGAGGTGGTGAATTCTGTATTCTTATCATTTCTGAGCAAAGAAGTTTCCCTTGAATTTCTTATTGGATTTTGGTGAGGGCTTGAACAGCTACAGCATCGCCTAGCTATCTAATCCTACGTGTTGAGCACATGCCGACCAGTAGCTCAAAGACAAGATCTGGCACAAAAAATGGCAATGTTTATGTAGGCAATGACATGGCTATCCAGTCAGATTAATGTACAAGCCTTGGCATCCACCCCATCAATAAATATGAAACTGTGTAATAGACCAGTGCCAGAAGGTATTGAATCGCCTCCATCCCTAAAGGCAAACACAAGCTGTAATCCACTACAGAAATACTTATTAGCATGACATAAAGCGAAGAAAAATAAGACACAAACCATACACTACCTCACAGAAGAAATACTAAGGTGTGATGTGTTGAACGTGCTGCACCTATACATTGCAACGATAAATAAAATAAATGGTTTTGCTGTTTTTCCAATGAAACTTCATTGAGATGTTACTGTACTCACAGATGCTGAAACAAGGAGCCTGGAATGGTAGAGAACTCCAGAGAAAGAAGATTGTTCATGCATTTAAATGATCCTTCATTTATTAGAAATTGACTAAATATTTTTGCTGAGTCTCCAGTTGATTATGGAGGTATGCCTTCTGATTTTGGGCCCACAGTCTTTCTTTTGCCATTGATTGTCATCTACGGCAAAACACGTTGCGTGGCCAGTCTGAAGAAAACAGGCAAAAACACAGTGTGGAGCTGGAGGAGCACAGCAGACCAGGCAGCATCAGAGGAGCAGGAAATCTGGTGTTTCGGATCGGGACCCTTCTTCAGAACTAAAGGACACATTCTGTCTTGTGGTTGGATGCTTGCCCTCACACACTTTAGAGTTGAGATTGGCATGTCATCGGTCATTGGTCATTGGGCACATGGGAAGTCCAACCATATCGTAGAGTGAAAAAGTGGGTAAATGTTCTCTGACTAAAATTTCCCTAACCCTGCACTCATCCTTGGAACACCTGGACAACAAGGACACCTACGTCAGACTCCTGCTCATCGACTATAGCTCTGCCTTCATCACCATTATCCCGTCTAGACTGATCTCAAAACTCTGTGACCTTGGTCTTCGCTCCGCCCTCCGCAACTGGATCCTCAGCTTCCTACCGACAGACTGCAATTAGTGAATTAGTGCACCTCCTCCACGGTAACCCTCAACAATGGATCGCCCCAAGGGTGCGTAGTCAGCCCCCTACTGTATTCCTACCCACAACTGTGTAGTCAAATGCCGAATGAACACCATCTACAAGTTTGCTGATGACACCACCGTGGTAGGACCAATATCAAACAATGATGAGTCAGAATCCGGAAAGGAGATGGAGGGCTTGGTGACATGGTGCAATGATAACAACCTCTCTCTCAATGTCTGCAAAACTGAAGAACTGGTCATCAACTTCAGAAAGAAAGGAGGAGCACAACTGCCACCCACCACCGACCCCCACCCCCACCCCAAACCCCATCCCCATCCCACATACTTCTAGATCAACAGAGCAGAGGTTGAGAGGGTGGACAGCATCAAGTTCCTCAGAGTGACGTTAACTGATAACATGACCCGGACTCCACATTTGATGGTCAAGAAGGCACAGCAGTGCCTCTTTCTCCTCAGGTGGCTCAGGAAATTTGGCATGTCCATACGGACCCTCACCAATTTTTAAAAATGCACCATAGAAAGCATACTGTGCTGGTGTATAATGGTCTGTTATGGCAAATGCTCTGCCCAGGACCCTAAGAAACTACAGAAGGTGGTGTGCATAGCCCAGAGCATCATGGTAGCCAACCTCCCATCCATGGACTCTATTTACACTTACATTGTTGTGGAAAGGCTGCCAACATCATCAAAGACCCATCCCACCCCAGTAATACTCTCCTACAACCTCTTCATCAGGCAGAAGATATAGAAGCTTGAACACATCCACCAACAGGTTCAGGACCAGATTCTTCCCGGCTGTTATCAGACTGGTAAATGGATTCTCTCGCCTCAAATAATGCTGATCTTGCCTCACAGATGTCCCGTGCAGTGTAACCTGTATGCCTCACTCTGTCCAGGTTTTTTTCACCCTATGTCTTTGTCTTTCACCTGTATGTCCTTGCTTACTATAATCTGCCTGTATTGCTCGCAAACAAAGCTTTTCACTGTACTTAGGTACATGTGGCAATAAATCAAATCAATCAATCAATAAATTTGCAGTAATCCTTTAGAATTTAGGCACATTATTCGGTGAGATAGGCAAAGGGAGCAAGAGTCAGGGGAAGGTCCAACACAACTTTATTGAACACTTTGTCAAGGATAAACAATATTTATCAGACTGTACGATTGTAATTCAATTAAGCTCTATCAAGCTCTACCAATCCCTTCACAGGACTCTTCAGTAAACAGTCTCAAATCTACACCAGCTATCTCCTTCTACTACACACTTCCAAAGATTCGCTACACCCTATCCACAGTCCCCAGCATTGTATTTGAACTCTTTGTCTGAAAGGACTGGTAATACCCATTAAAAAAGGCTGGGGCAGGTTGTTCCTCAGTCTCTGAGGGTTGACCAATGTTTCAGGATCTGCAGTCCTTGATTTGGTTTTCCACTCTTGTTGAAGGCTGGTTCTGGTCCTTGAGCCATCTCACCGAGGTGGTCTCTCTCTCGATCTGGTCAGTGTGGTGATGTTTGTCACAAGATGCAAGGAACTGGAGATGCTGTGCAGCTTGGCTCCAGTCGAAGGTGCTGTCTGAAGACATAGGTGAAGAAGGTGCAAAAGCAGAGAGAGCTGGTGCTCCAGTTTGCCCTTTTTATCTTCTCCATCATGCACTTCTCAAAGATTCTACAGCTTGTGTCCAATACGAGCATCAGGTGGGGACAGGAAGATCCAATGAGGTGGCTGTGTTCTATCTTTGGAGTTTTCAGAACATGGTTTTGAACTTCAACTGTCAAGTGCTGTCCTTGTCACACTATGTCTCTGGCCTCCTACTGAACTGGGTGCCACCAAGCCAGTGTACCATTTTTCTAACAAAGCAGCTTCACTGGGGGTGGAAACAATGGTTTATTCTGAAACAATGTGGCCGTTAGCATCTGGCCAGGCTGGTGTGTGTCATTTTAATGGAAAGTTGATTGTCCAAGGTTGCATGAATATTGCCTGTTCCGGCTCTGCGGTTGGCAAGTTACAGTCCAGCTCAGTTTAAACTTGGCTTCCACATTTTGAGTTTTTAAGTCAATGCTCTTGAATAAATATTAACGTTTCTGCAACAGTCCTGGAGGTCATGGGTCATCTGACCATATTGATGTCAGGAAGAGAGGGTAATTTACATGGCCAGCACTTCAGAGCAAAAAATCAAAGACTGCAGAGGACTGTGAAATGGAGCATATAGGAGAAGAATAATACGTGTGCATGCCAAAGCTGGGATTTGTTTTTTCTGGAGCAGAAGTGGCCCCATCACATGCCCAGAAAGTCAATGGCATCCTTGCCTCTGCTGACCTTGGAAACTTTCTTTTCCTGCAGTTGTGGCATCCACCCTTCAGAGAGAGGCTTCACTGACCCAGAAGGACTGGAGCCACTTTAGTTTGACCACGCACACAAAGGCAGATGGTGGAATCTGAATTCAATACAAACCTGGAATTAAACATCCAAGACTGACTTGATTGTCAAAAATAAAAATCTGCTTCACTACTGTCCTTTACGGAAGGAGACTGCTGTCCTTACCTGGTCTGGCCCATATGTGACTCCAGACCCTCTTAACTGTCCCCTGGGCAATTAGGATTGTGCAATAAATGCTGGCCCAACTAGTTATGCCCAGACCATGTGAATGAATTTTTTAAAAATGCCCCAGAACAGAAATTCAAGAAGGCCAGGAATGCAGATGGGTAAGGTTGGATCTTGTCAAGGTTGATCAGTCAGAACCCAGCAAGAGGACAGATCCATAATCAAGGCAGGAACATAGGAGGTGTCTTCCACTGAAACTATCCATTTATGAATATTAATTTACCACACATCTTACAGGTCAGTGGATGATCCTTTCTGTGTGAGTGTCGCTGAATGGCCCAGATTTGGAATGAGGACATTACAAATTTGATTCGGGTGTGAGACATCAATTCAGCTGCTTCCAGCACACGTTGAAGACAGTCGATAAGAGGATCACTCCTGATGGTACAGCATATAGGCCATTTCAGAGGCAGCTAACAGCACAGAGTGCTCTTTGAGAAGAGTTATCAGTTTCTGCATTTCTCTATCCTGTGGTATAAGTGATGTGTATTATACATTTGAGAGTCCGAACAGGTGTACTACTTAGAATATTTCATTCCATGCAAAAATCATGTAGGAGAGTAAAAACTGGGTAGAAAAATAAGAATTATGACACAGAGATTAAAATGATGGCAAAGAAATTGTAAAACTAAGAGTGTTATTTTAATTTCTTTTAAGAATTCAAAAATAAGTATATGGTAAGGGAACGAAACTTCGAAATTGTCAAGTTAGATTTTCAGGCTCAAAGAGACAGTTTGTTAACAGTTAACACTTAACACATTAAAACAATTCACTAACTCCTGTTTGAACCAACCTTAAATATTTTCATTGCATTCACTGGATATCGACTGCGTAAGGCCCTCAGCTTCAGACTCTTTGTGTGTTTGAATACTGAATTTCTCAACGTACTGAAGAAATGTAGGTTGTGGGGTAGGTTAAATTCAGATTTATGTGTCTCATTGACCAGAATGTCCTATACAATTTAATCCATAAATAACCAATCAGCGTCATTAGTCTCAATATAATTTCAATTGTAGAATCTGCCCCAAATCCTTGTTTATCTGCACAATTTTAGGTCTGGTTCCTCTCAGCTGATACAATGCCTGATAAAGCACCAAGTGAACATGACATCACACACAATATAAGTACCTTCAGTGTGTAATGTTGACTCTAGAAGGCAGAAAGGATCTAGTTTGTGCATGAAGAGTTTACAGAGAGGATAATTTACATGGCTCCTCAATTAGAAAGGGTGTCATATACTATTAAAGGTAGTGAGCTGTCAGGGAGAATTTAGCATTGCATGCTATGTGCATTTGCTTGATGGTTGTATTTTTAAACTTGTTTTTATAGCCTAATTTATTACTATGAGGAGAGAGAAAGACATATAAAGATGTCTTCTTGATAGAACATATTCCTTCACTTCTCTTCCATTTCATGAATTTTATTTGTCTGCCCCAAGAAGCACACACACCAAACACAATATCTGCGGCAGGATCCAATTCATTTGTGTCAGTAATGAATGTGCACATTTGAATTCCTGAAGGGGGTTGCTGAAATTCTTCAGCGTACTATATTTAGGGCAGGGAGCAATATATCTACATCAAATTACTTGATGTGCTATTTTAACAGTTGTTCTTGCACATCCATTGCAGTTTAAAAAGTAATCAACAGTTCATGATCAACAACATAAAGTAGAGAAATGCAAAATGGTTGGTAGAACATGGGGTGATCTCAAATAAGGGGTACATTTCTAAGGGAGGGTGCCATTGCAAAGGGAATATTTGTGCTAAATGATTGGTGATGGCTGACTAGGCTGAGAGAATGGTTAGTAAAGCACACAAAATCCTCAGCTTAATTAATAGGGACAGTGTAAGGGCAGGGAGGTTATGCTATATTTGCATAGATTACTTGTCCCAGAATTTTGCTCAGCCTCAGATGAACTATTGAACTCAGTCTGGTCATGGCACTTTAGGAAAAAAGTGAAGACATTAGAGGGTGCAGAGAATGTATATAAGACAGTCCAGTAATGAGGAACTTCAGTTATGTAGACTATTTGGAAACTGTTTAGGACTGTTTGCCTTGGAGAAGAGAATGGTGAGAGGATCTTTGATAGCTATTCAAAATTATGAGAGGTCTGGTCAGAGTAGATAGTGAAACAAATTTCCCATTTATAGAGGGATCAAGAACCAGAGGGCATGGACTCTTCATGTTGTTGGCAAAAGAACCAATGGTGACATGGGGAAACCCGGTTTCATGCTATGAGTGGTTAGGATACAGAATGGTCTGCTGGAGATTGTGGCGGAGGCATGATCAAAGAGGGAATTGGATTACTATCTGAATGACAAGACTGGGCGGGGCTGTGGAAAAAGAGTGTGAGAATGGTAATAGCTAGATTATATTTACAGAGAGTCGGCATAGACAATGTGATGATACTATGGCTTTATGAGGTATATTTGATCCTGTTTTTTTACAGTAAAGAAAGGTTGAGACAGAGGTACTGAGCAATCTGCTTCAAAGCCCATAAAGTAAATAGTTTGTGAGATCTTGGGTTTTTTTTCTAAGTCAGAACAATAGAAGCAGCCTGAATGGGTGGGGTCAAACTCCCAAAGAACCATGGTTATTAGTTTTCATTTTTCAGCTGAGTTCCTGGAGTCTTGAAGCTGTAGTACACCTTTCCTTGTTACTCTCTCTCTCAGAGTTTTCTTGATTTTTTTTTTCCTCTTGGACTGGAGAATTGGATGTGATACTCTCTCTTTGACTGAATTCGCCTTTTCCATAACAGCAGGCTTTGAACAATGTATTCGCAGAATGAAAAGGCCAGGGGACATATTTTCCTCTGTTGTACTAGAACATAAATGATCTTCTGGCTGTAAAGTACAGTGGAAATCAGATGGCAAGGATCTTTTTTTTTACATCCTCAGTTAAATAGAAAATTGGGGTGGCAGCATTATGGATGCATGAAATTGACTGCTCAATATTCCTCTCAGTACTTCACCCAGATGATAACTCAGTCCTTACTGTATTATAGAAAAAGAAGATTATGTCAGCTGGTGGAATGCTGCTGGACATCTTAGCTATTTTTGAAAAAAAAATTGTTTTCTCCCAATATGTTTTGAGTTTTACAACTGCGCCTCAAGCTAATATTCAGATGTTTCAACAGGCCTGCTGAAAATATATCCCTTGAGTCCAAAAAATGCTCCTGCTCAACACACATCTGTAGATTGAGTTATTCATATTTACCTGAAATAAACACTTACCAAAAGGATTGCTCACAAGAAATCCAATGATCACTGAGCTTTATGGTACTTTCAATTATCAAGACAAATCAATAGGAAATAAAAACAGAAAATACTTGAAGTACTCAACAGGTCAGGCAGCATCTGCAGGAAGAGAATCAGAGGTAGCGCTTTGGATCGCGACCTTCAGAGCTGAGGCTGTTCACTGAAAGGTTAGACCGGATTTTATCAGTCTTCAGCAATGGGCTGGGTAGAGGGAGGCCAGGAAAATAGCGATGAACCACATTTGCATGATTTCCCAGCTTATTCCTGTCCCTGAGGAGGTTTGCTAACAGGGAGATTGACTGCTGTGCAGCAAACCACCCAATGGTGGGAGGGGCAGATAGTAGGTTCGAACGGTCAATTAAAGGTGATTTTAAAAAAGCAAAACTCTACAGATTCTGGAAATCTAAAATAAAAGCATAAAGTGCTAGAAAAACACAGCAGGACTGGCAGTACCTGTGGTGAGGGAAACAGGGGTAAATGGTTTTTCTGGTCCACAGGCCTTTTTCCAGTAATGGAGTGGGTTTCGCCCCCATGTCCCACTACCGTGATGTTTGGAGGCTGCCTCCCCTGGTGATAGGGTAAATGGGAGCTGGGGAAGATCAGAGCTGGGAAGGGACAGCTAGCAATAAATTGACCTAGCCTTGCCATTGGAGTTGTTGTCTCTGTTTGTCAGGTCTGGTCTTCCTGACCTTTCAAAAATATGAAACCGTGCTTACCCCTATGAGGGTGCCTTTATCTTGAACAGTTCTCCATTTTCCTTATTGCCTCAGCAGGAGTTACACCTCTGGATTTTGTTACCAGAGCCTCAGAACAGCTGGCCCTGCAGTATTGAGAGCCTGCCTGCCTTATTAAACACATAACCTTTGCTAGCTGCTGACTAATCTTTGACTTCCCTTGGCAATATTGCTGGCAAAGTCACACTTTTGTGGGCCTACAACCCACAACCATCCCAACAATGACATTGGAGTAACCTCCGCAGTTAGCTTTGTTTCTCTCTCTACAGAGCTACTATTTCCACAACTGCGTGTTTTTACATCGGATTTCCAGTATTTGCAGTAGTTTGCTTTTGTCAAATCAATACAACTCTGGCAGGTATTGACAGCCGTATAGCTGATTTAGCAATGAGATATTTCATCAGTACAATTGGAAAGCTGTGGTGGAAAACTGGGCGAGCTTTCAAGACATTGCAGTGTCGTGAAAGCTGTTCTATTTCGAGGGGACTTTGAAAGCATGATGATCCTCAGTTGAAAAGAAAGCAGAGCTAACTCCAGTACCATAATAGGTTTTTATCATCTTGTTCAGTCCAATACTGCATATTGGAGTGTATTTGACAAAGGATATAAATCGAACCAATGAAATGCTAAAGGGAATCTTTCTGTCAGGTGCAGAAGCATAAGAATCACAAGACAATAAGATGTAGCAGTAGAAGCAGGCCATTCAGCCCATCGAGTCTGTTTCATTCTTTAATAACATCACAGCCAACAACCCACGAAACTAATTTTCCACCTTATGCCCTTTATCCTTGATTCTATTACTCATTCTTCTAAACACCAACGAATTACAGGCACAACCTGCTCAATCTCTCCACTTAAGACGGTCCCTCAATACCTCGGTAAACCTTCTCTGGACTGTGTCCAATAACAGTAGATCTGTCATTCAATAATGGGCCCAAAACAGATCACAGTTTTCCAACTGTGGCCTGACTAGTACTTTGTATAGTGTTAGCAAAACATCCTAACTTTTATATTCCATTTCCTTTGAAATAAAGGTCAACATTCCATTTGTCTTCCCTTTTACCAAAGAACTTGAATGCTAACTTTTTGAGGTTCATGGACAAGGACTCCCAAGTCCCTCTGTTCTGTAGCTATCTGCAGGCCTCCTGCATTTAAATCATGTTAAGCTCTTCTGCTCTTCCTATTGAATGGGTACAGCTCCAACAAAGCTCAAGGTGTTCAACACCATCCAAGGTAAAGCTGTCCTCTTGATTGACAACCCACTAGTTTCACATTCACTCCCTTTACCACCAACACAAGCGGTCACAATGTGTACCATCCACAGCATGGATTGATAAAGACTCATTCAAATACATTTTCCAAACATGCAACTACTACCACCTGGAAAGAGAGAGGTAGCCATCATATAAGATCACCACCTTCAAGTTTACCTCTAAATTACATACCATCCAAGCTTTGAAACATGTCAACCACCATTCCTTCACTGTTGCTAAGTCAATATCCTGGAACTCCCTTCCTAACTGCAGGTTGGGTACACCTACATCCCATAGTCTGCAATAGGTCGAGAAGGCAACACAGCACCAGGTTCTCGAGGGCACAACCAAATAGAATCCATTACTTGATAAAATTGTCATCTTTTCGAAAATGTCAGGCATAGGAATAAACACTAGCTACTGTAAAATAACCAATTCCTGCCTTCTCAAAATACACCATTTGACACTAGGACAAGATTTATATTCAAGGATTTGTTAAAAAGGCAAAATAATATTTGCTTGTTAGGACAGAACTTGAAATTGCTGAAAAAAGCAGACATGGGGCTGAATGTTACCATATATCAGCAAAATGTAATTTTTGTCAAACTCCATGGAAGGTTTCTCTACATGAGGCCCAGCAGGTTTTCTAATGTTGTTGTTCCAAATTACCTCATTAACTACCTGCCTGGTCCCTATGCCACGCTTTCCATCCAATGCTATTCTGATTTGTCCACTCGCTATAGCTGGAAGTTCTTTCCACTGCCTGGATATCCCTGAATAGAACAGCATTTCTGGCAGAAGTGCCATATTCAAAAGGCAATTGGGTACCCAGACAGGTCCTACCATTCTGGAGCTGCCCTCCACAGCCGTACATGGTTTTGTAAACTCAGGGCAGACGGCGGGAGGACATTTTCGGCCAGCTTTGTGGACAGAGGTTCTGGTGAACAGAGCAGCACAGAGGAGGGACATCCCCTTCCCCCAGGGTTGCCAGAGGACACAATGCCACCTTGGTCTGATGTCACTCTCTGGGTTAGGGCGGTCTCTACAGTTTGGAGGCACTCTCCATAATATAAAAAGAATGTGAATGATCTTCTTCCGCTCTTCCAGGATAAGTGCTACTATTTTATTTGGCTGAATGGCTGCTTTGCAACACAGAGTGATGCCAACTGTGTGGGTTCAATTCACATGCCAGTTGCAGATGCCATGAAGGACTTTACTTCTCAACCTTTCCCCTCATCGGAGGTGTGGCAACCCTCAGATTAAACCATCACCACCTCTGTCTCATTCTAATGAGAGACCAGTCCCATGGTCTGGTAGGACTATGGAAAACTTTAAGATAACCCTGTACCTTAACTTGGCAACTCCTAAGTGCTCATGAAGTAAGGCCGAATCAGAAAAAAGTTTGTCATGGTCCATTTTTCGCTTTTTATGTGGAAGAAGAAGTGATCTCATGGATGGATGACATTAAAACCTGTTGTGAGATGAAGTATTCTACAGGACATTTATTGTTGGAGTACTTGTCACATTTTATAAAGACCTTATTTTGTCTCATAATGTCTAATACATTGCTGTCTTATTGAGATTGAAAGCTCTCGTTCACCTCAGTGTATAGTTTAAACATGAATGCCATTGGTCAGTATTGTGTGCAACTGATTGTTTTGTTTGTACGTCTTTAATCAAAGATTAACAGGATATTAATTATATTTACACAGCTCAATCTTTCTTAAAGTTGATTTTATACCACCATTATAAGAAAGAAAATGACAGTTTCTGGTGTATGGAACATATTTATGGAGCAGGAATTGATAATACCCAGTTGAATACGTATCATGATAGCATACTTCAGGTCCCGAGGCATGGATCTGCAACAAAAAAATATTGCTTTGTGCTTTAAAAGAGAAAAAATGAAATCCATCCAGATAATCTGTAAGTGATTTAACTCAAGCTGCACTGACACTTTAGAATTTCCATAAGAATTTAAAAATGCAAGGATTAGGGTAATCAGGATTAATGTTGTGTTAGGCATGCTTATGACATTCTCTCTTGTCTGGATTCCCTTTATTGAAACTTATGCTGTGAGGAACATCCAGACTATCAGATGTTGCTGCCAATAACCAGATTCCTTTCAATAAGACAGTTACTAACTTGATTCACACAAGGTTCTGGTTAGCATTCTACATTCTGAGTTATAACCTCTTATTTCCTTCATAAAGTCAGTAATATAGTCATAGAGGCCTGGAGGTTCCTCAAATGCACACTTTATCATGCATTACTAAACAAATTATAGCAGTTATAATATTCCCAAAGACATTGTAATTTATATTCTAGTGACTACATTTTCATATTATCTGGTTTAGAGGCTATGGTTTCATATGAATAAAATAATTTGAGTAATTTAAACAAAGTTGTGTAAGTATCTGGAATAACCTCACTCATTTTGTTGCAATTAATACCCAAAGCTTGGAACAATTTTCAAGAGTTTATATTTTCAGAATTTAAGTGGATTTCAGTAACATTGTGCTGAAATGCAATTTGTGTATTTCACAGCAGCATACTTTACAAAAGAAAGTTAAGTTCCACTTACATAAGTAACCAATTGTGTGAGTTTCTATTTCCGGTTTTAAAAGTGTTAACACTTCTAATTTGGAGATTTATTAACACTAAATAGTACTTGAGAACTCACTAATGTTTTACTTCGAACAAACCTTTGAACACTTTAGGTCAGTCATGATTAAGCTTGCACTTTGGCAGCAGAAAATTGTAGGATGTGCAACCCATTTGTGGGATTTATAAGTGCAAAATCTAAGCTCACATCAGCACGGGGCGTATATGCTGTTGGAGGTGCTGTCCATCAGATGACGTTAATGTAAACTTGATTTGCCCTCTATTATGAAAGTTAAAATTCCACTATTTCAGAAACGAGTCGGTGAATTTCTCCGAGGATCTGTTGTGATATCTCATGGTCATATCTATAAGAAACATATCTATAAGTTCACCAATGTATCAAAGCATGTGATCTAAGGGTATAAAAGTCCGATACTGCACATTACCCTGGATCACTAGACTCATGGTACACCATTGGGAGCATGCAACTCTGTGTAATTAGTAATTAAAGGCTAGCCCAGACATTTAGTTGCCTGAGGAATGTTTCAGGCCTAGACCCTTCTAGGCCTGAAACGTCAGCCTTCCTGCTCCTCTGATGTTGCTTGGCCTGCTGTGTTCATCCAGCTCTACACCTTGTTATCTCAGATTCTCCAGCATCTGCAGTTCCTACTATGCCTGAGGAATGTAATTTTGAATAAAACAGTGAGCTGTAACAAGCATCTGTCAGGTTCTTTAATACCATAACATCATGTCCAGTGCCTTGTCTGATAGGAGATAACATCATTATTGCCACATCAGGTAAGACACCTGCTGCTACAACTCACATCAGTGTCCTAGCTAATATTTATACAAACATACACAATTGGAGCAAAAATTGACCATTCAGCCCCCTGAGCCTGCTCTGTCATTCATTAAGATTATTGCTACTATGTTTGTTTCAAATCCTAAATTTCCATCCCTCAGTAATCCTTGATTCCTCTGCCTTATAATAATCCATCTACTTCTGTTTTAAAAATATTCAATGACTCCACCTCCACCACCTTCTGTAGCAAAGAGCTTCAAAGTCCCACAACTCCAAGAGAGAAAAAAAAGTTATCTACATCTTTGTACTGAAAAGGTGACCCCTAATTTTAAAACAGTGCTGCCTAGATTTGGAGTGGCCCATAAATGGGAACCATCTTTTCCATCTCCACCTTACCAAGACCGTTCAGGATTTTAAACACTTCATCAAGTCACCCCTCACTCTTCTAACCTCTATTAGAAACAAATCAAATCCATCCTCATAACTTGCTCATTGCAGTTATCAGTCTCATAAACCTTCTCTGCACAGCCTCAAATACATTTACCTGTGCCTTAAATTAGAAGATCAAAACTACACAAAGTATTTAAGAAATTTTCTCATCAGTACCCTGCATAACTGAAGTATAATATCTGTACTTTGAGGTTCAATTAATTTCATAATAAAGTATATCATAATAAAGGAGTCTTCTTGATTATACGTTGCACCCGCATTCTAATCTTTAGAGACCCATGCGCTAAAACATTGAAATCTTCCTGCAGAATTTTCAAGTTGTTCTCCATTTAAGTAATACTGTGCTTTTTATTCTTCCTGCCAAAGTGAACAAGTTCACACTTTCCCTCTTAACACTCTATTCACTCAATGTATGTATACCTACTTACTTTTTTTCACAATATGCTTTCGTGGTGTTATCTGCAAACTTAGTTATCACGCTATCATTCCTCACACTGAAATCATAAGACCATAAGATATAGGAGCAGAATTAGGCCATCCGTCCATCAAGTCTGCTCAACCATTTGATCATGACTGATAACTTTCTCAACCTCATTCTCCTGCCTTCTCACCATAACCTTTGATCCCTTAATAATCTATCTCTGTCTTAAATACACTCAATGACTTGACTTCCACAGCCTTCTGCGACAATGAGTTCCATCGATTCATCACTCTCTGGCTGAAGAAATTCCACTGCATTTCAGTTCCAACGGGTCGACCTGTTCACTCTGAGGCTGTGCCCTCAGGTCCTAGTCTCTCCTACTCGTCAAAACATTTTCTCCACATCAACTCTATCTAGGCCTCTCAGTGCCTGTAAGTTTCAATGAGATCCCCCTCATCCTTCTAAACACCAGAGTATAAACCCAGAGTCCTCAACTGCTCCTCATATGATGAACCCTTCATCCCTGGGATCATTTTTGTCAACCTCCTCTGGACCCCTGAAGACCATCATATCCTTCCTTTGAAATTAGACCCAGAACTGCTCACAACATTCCAAATGCAGTCTGACCAGAGCCTTATACAGGTCTGTACAGCCAATTAGAATGCCCTGAGGTCAAAACATCCAAGTCATTCTTTCTCTTTGTTTGATATGGACTTCCAATCTTGAGTTCATCAACGACCAGTTAACTGGTATAACTGCTGTACATAGAATCCCTACAGTGTGGAAACAGGCTCTCCAGCCCAACAAGGCCACACCGAGCCTCAGACCCATCCCACCCAGACCCATCCCCTTATAACCACCTAATTTACACATCCCTGAACACTACAGGCAATTTAGCATGGCCAATCCACCTAGCCTGCACATCTTTGGACTATGGGAGGAAACCGGAGCACCTGAAGGAAACCCAAGCAGACACGGGGAGAATGTGCAAACTCCACACAGACAGTTGCCCGAGGCTGGAATTGAACCTGGGTCCCTGGCCCTTTGAGGCAGCAGTACTAGCCACTGAGCCACCGTGCCGAGATTTACCCAGCTGCACATGTGCAGCTTAAAAACTTTTCTTCCAGAGTTATTCTCACTCAAATATTATCTGCAGTCTAATTGGCTTGGTGCTGGATGACAACTTATAGGAAGATATTCATACAATCTTGTTAATGCTGGAATTCTGAAATTAACTCAATGGTGGAAATACTCATCAAGTCAGGCAACGTCTTATCGAGCTAGAAATAAAATTAACTGTCAGGATTTTCCCAGTTGTATTGCAATCCCAGTGTCAGGAGTATGTGCAGGACCCCTGCCAAGATTGCTGACAGCACACATTCTGTGGAGGTATTAAGGATGTCTGGTGGGTTCCTGAGGTATCGAAGGTAAAGTGAGGATCCCACTGCTGCTGGGACAGGAAATGGGACTGACTTAACCTGGAGGTTTCCTGCAAGTCAAAGGGGCGTCCCCTAGAAGGAATTATTTTGGCCCCAGTCGTGGCTTTTCAACCTTATGGCTCCTTCACTGGAACATGGAGTCTCTGGCACCAATGGCTACCTGCATTGTCATTGGGAAGCATAGAACGGGCCACGTATCTCATGCAGTAGTGGGCCAATCTGATGTTGGGAAGCTGCCCTCACCTTCAGAAAACGGTCCCTGAATGGGACATTGCTTGTCCTCATTGGCTGCCTGTCGCTATGGAGTAGGCTGTTGAACTTGCTTGTTCTGACCGATCCAGCAATTCCTGACAATAGGTCACGAAGCTGAAATGTGAACTCTGTTTCCTTCTTTGTAGGTGTGGCTTGGCTTGCTGAATGTTTCCAATTTTCTTTTGCTTTTATTAAAGACATTAGTGTAAGTGTAACTAACATTTAAAAATTCAAAAAGTGTGTCACACTTGAAGGGCTAAATTATCCCTTTTTTTAAGCTGTCATGGCACATACATTAGGTCATAAATGGCAAACTTCAATTTCAATATGGTTCCACCATTACAGTACATGCTAAATCTCACACTTACTCTGTAAATGTGGGAACAAAATCACATGGGAAGCAAAAACACCTAGCATTGGCTTTGGAGGTAGTAGGAACTGCCGATGCTGGAGAATCTGACTTAACAAGGTGTAGAGCTGGATGAACACAGCAGGCCAAGCAGCATCAGAGGAGCAGGAAGGCTGACGTTTCAGGTCTA
>NC_063336.1:32849934-32862553 GCF_021869965.1 Rhincodon typus
ACCTTCCCTGCTCCTCTGATGCTGCTTGGCCTGCTGTGTTCATCCAGATCTACACCTTGTTATATATAGCATTGGCTTTATGCTGGTTTTGGTCAACATCAATCTGGGCAGATTCAGGCAGTGAGGGGTCCCAGGTGAGGGCCTAATGAATAAATGCTTAAAAGCATCAGATAATGTGGTAAGGATCGCCAATGACATCTTCGTTTTTACTACCTCGCTACTGCTCAGTCCTGAACCTGCTAAATAACATTAACAGTAAAAGCTGGGAATTGACCTCTTCTGTTTTGGCCTTGAAAAGTAATCATAGACTATTCTCAGGTTGTACATAAGTATTATTAGATATTTTGTTTGTATTGCACAGTGGTTATTTGTGACTTGAGGCATTTCAGAGTGTCAAAGTGATTGTAGCAGATAAAAATGTCTCATAATACATTTTCTTCAGTGCCCATCTGATAATTCTGCTCTGGGCAGGGAAGGTGCAGGTGGAAGAGGAAGGAAGAAACAGAGCAGAACAAATAAAAGGAAAGCTCTTGGCGCAGTGTTCATTCCCATTCTCCAAAAAGAGCTTTATTGGCCCAGAGCAAAGTGACAGCAAGGATGTTTTTTTTATTGCAAAAATATACTTTATTCATAGAAGGCAATCTTTATGTACATGCACAGTTAATGTAGCCATTCCGATCTATACTGTCATTATTTACGGAGAATAAAATATACATTGGCATTCATCTTTTTCTGTATTTACAATTAATCTCTTGGCATTTAGGTGAGGCATCACCAGGGTCTGGTTACTGAATGGACCTCCTGCTTTGCTTTGGCAGAAGGGCCTTACATGGTGGTGTTTCCCCACTGCCCCAAGCTTTATTGCATCCCTCAGCATGTGGTCCTGGGCCTTGGGATGTGCCAGTCTGCAGCACTCAGTCAGGGTCAACTCTTTCAACTGGAAGACCAGCAAGGTTTGGGCAGACCAAAGCACGTCTTTCTCCGTGTTGATGGTCCTCCAGGCAGAGGTGATGTTGGTCTCAGCATGCATCCTGGGAAACAGACCATAGAGCACAGTGTTCGGGATGAACTTCAACAAAAACCATTGCATTTCTCTCCAGACTTCCTTTGCATAGGCACATTCCAGAAGGAGGTGTGTGACAGTCTCGTCCCCTCTGCAGCCACTTCGAGGGCTGCATGCGGGTGGCACAGAGAATCTGGGCATGCATGAAGGATCTCACAGGCAGGGCCTTTCTCACCACCGGCCAAGCAATGTCCTAGTGCTTGTTGGAAAGCTCTGGTGATGATCATTCTGCCCAATGACTTTGGCAATCTGAACAGGGAACCAACCGACAAGATCCACCCTCTCCTTTTCCCAAAGGGTCTCGAGGATGCTACGTGCTGACCACTGCCTGATGAACATATGGTCAAAGGTGTTTCTCTTCACAAATTTCTCCACGAAGAACAGGTGGTATGGGACGGTCCAACTACTTGCAGTGTTCCGCGGCAGCGAGGCCAGGCCTATCCTTCGCAACACCAGGGACCAGTAGAACCTCAGTACGTCGTGACACTTGGTGTTTGCGTACTGAGGGTCTACGCACAGCTTGATGCAGCTGCACACAAAGGCGGCCATCAGGATGAGGGTAGCATTGGGTATGATATTCCCCCCTTATGTTCTTTATAAATAATGTCCCTTTGAACTCGGTCCATTTTCGAACTCCAAACAAAGTGAAAGATGGCCCGGGTGACTGCAGCGGCGCAGGTTTGGGGAATAGGCCAGACCTGTGCCATGTACAACAACACTGAGAGTACCTCACTCCTGATGACCAGGTTTTTTCCCACATTGGAGAGGGACTGGTGCTCCCATCTGCCTAGTTTCTGCCTCACTTTGGTGACACACTCCTCCCAAGTTTTGGTGCATGCCCCTGCCTCTCCAAATCAAATACCCAGCACCTTCAGGTAGCCTGTCCTGACGGTGAAGGGAATGAAGGATCGGTCGGCCCAGTTCCCAAAGAACATGGCCTCGCTCTTGCCCCTATTGACCTTGGCACCTGAGGCCAATTCAAACTGGTCGCAGATGCTCAAGAGTCTGCTCACTAACTGCGGATCCAAGCAGAAAATGGCAACGTCATCCATGTACATGGACATTTTGACCTGCAGGCATCTGCTGCCTGGAATAGTCGCCCCCTCTCAGGCTCGCATCTTTCCTGACGGATTCGGCAAAGTACTCTATGCACCATACAAACAAGTGCCAGCAAGGATGTTGCACTTCTCCAGAAAAGCATCATGTTGTTTCCCTCCACAAGATTTGCAAGACATTGCCACAGCCAGCAATGCAGCTGTATTTATTGAAGTAAAATTTACTGCAGCTCAAAACATTCTTGTGTTCAGTTCCCTTCGGTTCCCCACCAGGATTACAATTAGCAGTAGACGATTGCATCAAGAAGTTGAATCTCTCACAACCTTAGAATGTTCCAAAGTACTTTAAAGCCAATGGAATAGTTTGCAGATTAGTCACTGTTATAATAGAGGAAGCACAGCAGCCAATTAGCAAACAACAAGCTCCCACAAACAACAACATGATAACAACCAGATAATCTGTTTCTGCAATGTTGATTGAGAGATAAAAATTAGCCAGGACACTAAGGTAACTCCCCTGTTCCTCTTCAGAACAGTGCCATGAAATCCTGTAGGTCCTGGCAGGGGCTTCATTCATCAGCAAGTCTGCAAATCCCTCAGTGCAGCCTAGATTTGGTGTGCTCACACCTTTGGACAGAGACTTGAACCCACAGTCTTTCGATTAAGGGGCGAGTACGTGACCAGTTGTACCAAGAGTGATCCTGCAAAGTTTGTACTGCAACTGACACCATTTTTCTGCAACAGTCCATTGTAACACTGTCCCTAAGAATTATCCGGAGTGGCAGGATACGGACCTGGGATTCACACGGCTCGCAGGTTACCACAGGCCTGTGTATCATTATCTATAACAATGCAGACTGTTTTGCAGCGATGCTTTTGTGAATAGCAAGAACGTCTGCTCTATTCATGAGTCACTCTGCCTGTTCTCCTGATACTTTTATTGCTGCAAACCTCCTTCTTCCCCACCCACTGCCACACACTGTTCACATCACAGCTAACCCCTGCACATTTGACCCATTACTCTTTCTGCTGGGAGTCCATACTTCATGGATGAACAGGTAACAGCCAGGGGTCGCCTCCTCCCAGTTCTCCTGGGGGGAGGAAAGGGAGGTGTGGGGGGAGGGCAGGCCGGGAGCATGAGGCAACTCCATTGCAGCAGGAGCAGAGAGAGGGCCAGCATCTGGTGTGGATCCCCCATGAAGCTCCCAGAGGTGACCCTCAGTAAGTGGCTGAGCCAAGAGAGGCCTATCCCAGGGCCGAGAGCCACTGGCCGCGGATCAGCCAGCTGCAAATCTCCAAGCAACTGCATCGATGGAGACCTTTGCTGTCGGGGGAGGCTGTCGCTGACCTTTGCACCATGCTGCAGGGGGAACTGAACTCCTGGGTTTGAGACAGACCCAATGCCCATGGCCATGAAGATCATTGTGGCTCTGAACGTTTACACATCCGGCTCTTTTCAGCGATTGGGAACAAGTTTGGGATCTCCCCGACTGTGGTTCATTCCTGCATCAAGGAGATGCCCAATACCTGGTTAAAGAGGCCTGGTGACTCTCTGTGTCACTGGACTGACCCTAACACCCAGGCTGTCAGCATCAGGTAAACACCGCGCTCCGCCCAGGAAAAAGGTGTCACTCATTGCCCATATAGAACCATCAAGGCCCCACTGGTCTGCAACCAGCCATTCAAAGGACATCCGTTAGGTGCCTGCAAAATTCCTGGATACAGTCGTAGTACTATAGTCCTGGGTGCCAAAGATTTTCCAGCTCTCTGTGCATAGAGACATAGAATAATACAGCGCGGAAACAGACCCTTCGGTCCAAACAATTCATGCCGACAAACTAAAATAGTACCATCTATCTGCCAGGTCCTGGGTCACATTCCTCCAAACCTTTCCTTTTCATGTACTTATCTAAATGCCTTTTAAATGTTGTAATGGTACCCATATCCACCATTGTCTCAGGAAGTTCATTCCACACACAAACCATCCTCTGTGTAAAAAAATTGGCCCTCAGGTCTTTTTTTTTAAATCTCTCTCCTCTCACCTTAAAATTGTGCTCCCTAGTCTTGAAACCCGTCATCTTAGGGAAAAGACAACTACCATTAACTCTAGAATCAATACAGCGTGGAACAGAGGAACATAGCAGGTCGGGAAGCATCAGAGGAGCAGGAAAGTCAACATTTCAGATTTACTCCCTTCATCAGGACTCTACCATTAACTCCATTTCTACCCCTCATTATTTTATAAACTTCCATAAGGTCGCCTCTCAACCTCCTAAGCTCCAGTGGGAAAGAGTCCCAGCCTATCTGGCCTTTCTTTATAACTCAAACCTTCCACACCCGGTAACATCCTGGTGAATCTCTTCCGAACCCTGTCCAGCTTAATAATATCCATTCTGTTACTGGGTGACCAGAACTGGACACAGTACTCCACCTTCAGAGATGGATTCTTGGGACGAGAGCTATCCATTGAAGACATTACCACTCACCTCCGTGAGAAAGGCCCACCACACTGCAGCAAAGGAGAGGTAGAAGGGCAACCTGAGCAGGACACTAGCCTGATGAAGATGTCTTCTATGTGTCTAATCTGATCTGGTGGGGCGCTGCAATATGTCCCATCAAGGGTCTCCCATTCATCATTGTGCAGAACACAGCAGACCATCTAGGCCTGCAGACCAGGAGAGGTCATCAGGAGGATATAGTCAATTGTTTCTCCTCATTAAACAAGGAAAATGTGCAGGAGAGGGGACAGCAGGTAGCACAGAATGATGCCCCTTTACACAGCAGACAACAGTGCAGTTAGAGACTTGCAAATGTGGTTTGGAACAATTTTACACATACACAGTTCCTGTGTCTGATAGCAGCCTTTCAAAGTCTGAGAAATAGAGACTCCCCCTCACATTGCCGTGACATTGTCTCCTTCATATGGCGCACCATTTCCTCATTCCCAAGTTTACGATACACACTAACACAGCTGACAAAATGACCAAAGGAAACCTACATTGCAGGACCAAGGCTAGGGGTAACATCTGACGAGGGAACAAACATACAATTAACCAACATCAGCACTGTGGAATCTGTTTATTCAAATTGCTTGTCAGGTCTTAATAAGTGGGAAGTTTAAACGTTGCGAACCAAGGAGTGTTCAGCTGCGTTTCTGGGGGCCCTTTCAGATGTGCCTATGAGACGTGAGATCAATATTGTAGCTGTGTGGAAGGCAGGCTGTGAGTCAGGCAAGCCTGCAGCCTTAGGTGATCCTCTTAGTGCTCACCTTCTGGCTGTCTGATGCCTGAATGGCTCTGAATTGTTGATGGGCTCCTGCGTGAATCATTATGGCTACTGTAAGTGTTGGGGTCACTGGCAGAAATGCTGAGAAGCTGCTGTCCACACTCGGAGTACCCTGAAAGAGCCCTCAGAGGCAGACCACGGCATCTCCTCAACTCCTGCAAAGAACACTCTTTGGGAAGTGGTGAAGGAGCTTGTGGGAGGGTGGGGGGAGGTCACTGGATTGGGACTCAGGAAGCAGGGGGAGGTAGGGAGATTGGGAATTGTGGTGGGGGAGATCTATGATGGGACTTGGGACAGAACCAGAGGGAGATGGAGGGAAGAGAATCAGGAGGAGTGCGGAAGAAGAGAGACAGAGAAGGAGAGACCCTCCTGGCTCCCCTGCTCTGCCCTGTGTTCTGGGCCCTTACAGCCCCCTACCCCCAGCATCCAGGACCTCCTCCCTCCTTGCTCTGAGGGACATCATCCCTGTGCCGTATCTGGCCCCTCCTCTCCCCACCACTCAGTTCCATTGGGATTTTGCGCACTCTTCCCTGCACACACGCAGTGCTGCATTTGCATGTGATGCCACATGTAAATTCTGCATGATGAGGTATTATGTTTGGAACAGTGAGAGTGTTCCTGAAGGAGTGCATGTGTCGTTACCCACAGTTGTGGGTTTCAGTAAAGACTGCTTTTGAAAAATATCTTCATTGAAATGCTTGCAAACAAATTATCACTCTGCTATGTATCCCTAATGCCTGCCTGAAATATTTACCTTCCAACTCACCTTTATTTGTCTCCATTCATGGAATGTAGAATTGCTGGTTAGTAAGTTGTGGCCCATCCCTGATTGTTACAACAGAGTGTCTTGCTTGCATATTTCAGAGGGTAGTCAAGAGTTGACTACAATGTTGGGCGTCTGGAGTCAGATGTAGATTATACCTAGTGAGGAAGCAAATTTCCTTTCCTAAAAGATATTACTCCTTGATACTGCAGCACTAGCTCTAGTCTGTGTAATTGTCATGACCGGTAATAGGTCTCAATCAGCTCCCCATTTTTCAACTGCTTCCGTTGACTGCAACAAAGTTTTATGTAAATTTTAGCGTAGAACTGTATCACACTTCAATTAAAACACTGTGCCTGTACTGGACAAAATTTAGAAGCTAATTTGCAAGGTTTGCTTGAGTGAAAGAAACATAAATTTTATTAATTACTACTCCTAAGAAAAATAATAAAACATGACATCAAACACACACACACACAAACACAGGTATGATATTTGAAATAAAAAGGGAAAGTATCTTAGACAAAAATGAAGATCAAGAACAGACAGATTTTTTTTTAAAAAGTATTTAGAGCCCTTTCAATATTAGATTTCTAATCTGAGACTATATTTGTTGATGTCTTTTATCCTCAGCCATGATGAAGTTTGTGGAACCCTTGAGTTCCCAGTGAATGGCCATTCTCCAGTTTGTCACTTGACTGTGTTTTTAAAGAGGCTGAGAGACAAGGAGAGAAAGAGAATCTGCAGGCAGCAATGCTTGAAACTTCTGGAAAGGTGTAAATCAAACAGAGATACTGATCTGAGTGACTTGTTTGTCATTTTTATGACATTTAAGTTTGGGCTAAATTGGATTAACCTGTATTCAGGTGATTACCTGCAAACATTTTCAGCCAGTGTTTTTCCCATAGAATCCATACAGAGTGGAAACAGGCCATTCGGCCCAATGGGTCCACACCAACCTGCCAAAGAGCAACCACCCTGACCCATACCATCCCCTGTAATCCTGCATTTCCTATATCTAACCCATCTACACCCCTGGACACTATGGGCAATTTAGCACACACATCTTTGGACTGTGGGAGGAGAATACAAACTCCACACAGGCAGATTCCCAAGGTTGGGATCAAACCCAGGTCCCTGGCATTGTGAGGCAGCAGTGCTAACCGCTGAACCAATGTCCTGTCCTGTAAGTAGAACGCTTAGCAACAGTACATTCTTCCTAGAAACAGTAGATTGCAGTAAGACAGAAACATCTACCAAAAGCAGCATACCCACAGGAAGACTCTTTCACCCTTTTCCAGCAAGGAATGAGAATTTTTGGCTACATCTCCAATATATTCCACATTAAAAAATGTTTGCAACAGCAACAAACTTCAGCAAATGTTATTGAGGTTCAAAAACTGAAATGATAAACTGAAGTTCTATTTCCTAATGGTTTGGGAGATAAACCCAGTCAAAGTTCCCTTTTTAAAAACATATTTCGGTCCACGGCAGGCCCCAGTTATTAAAAATCAGATTTTCACCATGATCGTAACAGTAAAATAAAGTTCTACTGCGGTTCAAACCAGGACTCTCAAGATGCACCAAGTCAGAAGACAACTAAATGTTTTCAACATGCCCATTTCTGGGTGACTGCTGCTGCCACCAACCTCTGAATGAGGGACACATTGACAATGTCGAATTGTTCTCCCAGAATCCCAGCCGGGTACATAGTTGATGACCGCGCACCTTTGAGGTGTTAAAAAATCCCTCCTGCAGTTAGATAGACCATTCAATTACACATTGAAGGTTTAAGTGCAAACAGAAGGAAGTGTGGAAAAGAGTTTATCCATGCCTGATTGGAAAAGAGACACAGGAGGGAAGGACTGGCGGAGATGTAGAAATTTATCTTGGCAGTCTCGCCGTAACTTCTACTGCACTGCAGCCAAGTCTTGACATCAATTTATTGATATCTTGCTGCCTCTCTCCTCCACTGCTGAGAAATTTGCTGCAGCATACTCCCACTTCAGAGGAGACCTTCTGCTATGCCATTGAATTCAAGAAAGATTCCACTCACATTGATCCTCACATTACCGCTGTTGAACCAGCCACAATCAAAATGTGCACCCTCCTTGTAAAGGGGAAGTTACCCCAACACAGCAGCTACTTTGCTGGATTTCCTGCCCTCCCAGTCTGTCTGTGATTAGTGCTGTGAGATCATCGATGATTTTTTAAATAATTTCCAGTTCTGAGAAAAGAAGAAGTCTCCTGCCAGATTACTGAGAGTATAAACAGCTATTTACCTATTCCCTGCATAATTTATGATGTTGATGACAAGTGGCTCCATTGCCAAAAAAAGGATACGTGCAGATCTAATGTTATTAATTACATGAGTTTCAGGAATAAATTGATATGTTACTCATGCAAAATCTAATATAAGAAGAGAGAAACGACTTTAGCAGTCTTGGTGCGACTTCTCCTGCACTGCAGCAAAGTCCTGACATCAATTTATTGACATGTGCCACCATCTTGCTCTTCCGCTGCTGAGAAATTTGTGGAGGACACTGTCCACTTCAGAGGAGCATCCTTGATCATTGCTATACAACTATCAAAGATGCCTACCATTCCACTCCCATCAGCATTTTGGAAAATCAAATCACAATGCTGCACTTCTCCTCCTGGCTTACAAGTAGAAATTGAAGCATGAGGACCCAGTACCAAAAGAAGTGCAGTGTTGGTCTGAGGCAACACAAGGGCTTCAATGGGACTGCTTACAGTCGGTGGATTGGAGCATATTCAAGAACTCAGTGGCCAACCGAAATGAGTACGTTAATACCGTTACAGATTTCATTAGGAAGTGTGTAGAAGACTGTATACTGAAGAAGTTAATCCAAATGTCCCCCAATCGGAAACCGTGGAAGAAGCAGGAGATCCAATCTCCACTATGAAGTCTGAGGTGTTCAAGTCGGACAACCCTGAACTACACAAGAAATCCAGGTACGAACTTTGCAAGGCCATCAGAGACACCAAGAGGCAAACCAAACTAAACCTGAGAGCTAGACCAACCACACGGACACCTGTCAGTTCTGGTAAAACTTACATGACATTACAGGCTACAAAGCGAAGTCAAACAAAATCATGGGTAACAGTACATCCCTGCCTGAGGAGCTCAATGCATTCAACGCTCACTTTGAACTGAAGGGCAGTGAAACCATGTCACCTATCCCATCAACCTCAGATAGATCTGTACCCATGGTCGCCGCTGCAGACTTTGGATTGGCCTTCTTGTGAGTGAACCCATGGAAAGTGACTGGCCCGGATGGAGTCCCCGACCACGCACTCAGATCCTGTGCAGATCAGCTGGTGGGAGGATTTGCTGACATCTTTAACCTCTCCTTGCTACAATCTGAAGTCCCCTCCTGCTTCAAGAGGACCACGATCATCCTGGTGCCAAAGAAATATTAGCAGCGTGCCTCAAAGACTACCACCCAGTGGCTTTCACCTCCATAATTGTGAAGTGCTTCGAGAGGTTAGACATGGCTCACATCGGCTCCAGCCTAACAGACTGCCTTGATCCTTTGCAATTTGCCCACCAATGCAACAGGTGCACAGCAGACGCCATCTCCCCAGCCATACACTCATCCCTGGAATGTCTGGAAAACAAGGATACCTACATCGGACTCCTACTTATTGACAACTCCACCTACAACACTGTAATTCCAAACAAACTCATCTTTAAACTCTGAGACCTAGATCTCGGCAGCTCCATCTGTAACTGGACCCTTGACTTCCTGACCCATAGACCACAATCAGCAGGGACAGGCAACGACACCTCTTCTACCATAATCCTCATCCCTATACTCCTCATACACTCAAGACTGTGTGGCCAAATTCCACCCCAACTCCATTGACAAGTTTGCTGATTGACCCCACTGTTATAGGTCAGATCTAAAGCAATGACAAGACAGAATACAGGAAAGAGATTGAGTGCTTAGTGACATGGTGTAAAGACAACAATCTCTCCATCAATGCCAGAAAAACGAAGGACCTGGTCATTGACTTTTGGAAGCAGAGTGGAGGGCACGCCCCTGTCTGCATCAATGGTGCTGAGGTGGAGATGGTCAAGAGTGTCAAGTCCTGGGAGGGATGATCACCAACAATCTGTCCTAGTCCACCCACGTTGACTTGACAGTCAAGAAAGCACAACAACATCTCTACTTCCTCAGGAGGCTAGGGAAATTCAGCATGTCCACAAGGACTCTTACCAATTTTTATGGATGCGCCATAGAAAGCATCACAGTGCAGTAGGGCAAATGGTCTCCCCAAGAGCGCAAGAAACTACAGATAATTGTGAATACAAACCAGTCCGTGCAAACCAACCTTCCATCCATTGACTCCATCCATACTTTCTGTTGCCTCGGGAAAGCAACCAACATAATCAAAGACCCCTCTCACCGCGGTTATACTCTCTTCCACCCGCTTCTTCCAGGCAGAAGATATAAAAGTTTGAATACACATATGAATAGATTCAAGAACAGCTTTTCCCCTGCTGTGATCAGACTTTTGAACAGACCTCACAAATGTTAATTTTGATCTCTCTCTGCACCTTCTCTGCAGCTGTAACACTGTATTCTGCACTGTGTCCTGCTACCCTGATTTACTTTGTATGGTATGATCAGCCTGTATAGCGTGCAGAGAAACACTTTTCACTGTATCTCGATTCATGTGATAATAATCATTCAACATGAAGGAAGAATTAATCATTAGCGAGAAGGTGAATATTCCAGCACAACCGTATTGTCAATTCCTCTCTCTGATGACCTTTGTCCCAATAGGATAATAAACTAGTCAAGTACATTCTGGGGTGAACTGGTCTGTACCAGCATTGCAAAACAGGCTCAGAATGAAGTGGCGGCCAATCTTCACCGTACCTAATCCTTTTTCTGCTGATGTTTACAGAATGACTGAACTTCTTTCTGGAAACACCTTGTTGATGCAAAACCATCTTCCTGTTCATCCCTGGGATGTTTCTGTAATATGAAGAGGGAGTAAAACATCAACCAGTCTGCCTGCTCTTCGGCCTGTTGAGGGCATTAATGACAAGTTAAGGGTCTGTTACCAGTGCCACCGTAATAATATATGGGGCTGGCGAAGGCAAATTGAAGGAGGTCAGCAGGAAGGAATAGGGTGCCCTGATCTCAGTTCAGGCATGTCCTCCTCACAGGGTGGTACCCTCCTTACTTCCAAAATCTGAACTGCACCTCACTCCTAGGAGGCCCCAAATTAACTCCTCCCTAACCACGGACCGTTGGTTCTCCTGCTCTGCTATCAATGTTCTTTTTCCTTGGGATTACTTTCCATCCAAGCAGTGCTCACTACTGATTTCTGGTGTTGTTGAAATAACTTTTGGGGTCAGCCTTCTTTTCCCTGCAAGTTTTACTTACGCCATTAGCCTCCTCAATATTTCTACAAATGTCCAACCTTATTAAGCTGCATTTACAATAGCAAGTGTTGCATTTAATATTTTCATTAATAACATATACAACTATGAGCCATAGAAACAGAAGGCTGTTCAGCCCATCGAGTTTGGTTCAGCATTCATTCAAATTGTGGCTAATCAGATAATCCTCAACTCTGCTTTTCTGCCTTTTCCCCATAACTTTTGATTCCCTTACTAATTAATAATCTGTTTATCCTAGCCTTGAATATTCTTAAAGACTCTGTCTCTATAGCCCTCTGTGGTAAAGAATTCCATCGGTTCACAACCTTGGGAGAGAAGAAATTCTTCCTCATCTCCATCTTAAATGGGCAACCCTTTATTGTGGGATAATGCCCGCTGGTCCAAGACTCTTCTACAAGGGGAAACAACCTTACACATCTCTTCTGTTTTCTAAAAATCTTGTATGTGTCAATAAGGTTGTTTCTCATTCATCGAAATGATAAAGACCCAACCTACTCAACCTCTCCTCATAACACAGTCCGTCCATGACCAGGATGAAACCAGTGAAACTGATCCGGACTCCTTCCAGTGCTAATAGAATAGAATAGACTGAAATAGAATAGAATATCTTTTATTGTCACATGTACTGCAGTACAGAAGTATAGGAATACAGTGAAAGGTTTTTAAAATGGCTGCCTATAATGGTGCCACCTTAGGTACAAGTACCTAGGAATAAATCTTGGATACAAAATGAATAAAAGGAAAAGTCATAGCATTACTTACCGCTTCGAAAAACTAAGTTAGAAATAAGATAGTGATAACATAGCTAAAGCATTAATAATACAGTCCGGTAAAGAATTTCAAATGGCAGCAGCTCAGCATGTGGTCTGACCACCCAGGCCAGGCCCCAGACCAAATAGCCCCACTCTGCTCTAAGCCTCTAGTTCGCTCTGCACAGGCACTCAGCTGCAACAAGGTAAGTTGCGCTGCTCCGGGACTCGGGTTTCCCCGCTACACCCTGCTCCGGCACTCGG
>NC_063336.1:32862563-32904998 GCF_021869965.1 Rhincodon typus
CTCGGGTCTCCCCCCCGCACACCTTGCTCCGGGACTCGGGTTTCCCCTCCCACTACTCTGGGACTCACCTCCCCTCACGCTGTTGCTTATCTTGGGTTTTGCCTTGCGCTGCTCTGGGACTCGTTTCCCCCTCGCTGCTCCAGAGTGCAAAACAACAGGAAGAAATGAAATGACATGAACAGGCGGAGCAGAAGAGCTCCAGCTGGAGTGTCCTGCTGTGTCATCATAATATATCCTTTCTTAGATAAGGAGACTAAAACTGTTCACAGCATTGTATCTATTTAATATGTTAAAATTATGTATACCATTAGTGTTCTGCTTAACCTGACCTGAACCTCTGACTTTATTTCCCCTCCATCACAAAGACCACTGAGCGACATCTGTTGCTGCATTCTGCCACTGAAACCCTCATTCAAATGTTTACTCAACCTTAGATAGTCCATCCTGATACTCAGTGCCTGTCTCTGTTCCTTCATAGTTTTCAATTCATGTAAATCTCTCCTTCCCGTATCATTTCCCTCACGGCGCCTATGAGCCTCTTGGCTATCACCCTTACTAATATTAATGGAAAAGGAAATTGCATGAAGTGCATTATAGGTGGTTGAGCTGTTACAGCAAGTTTTCGACTTGCAATGAATGTCAAAATCTACTTCCTTGAGGTTCAGAATTGCTGTAGAACTGTAAGTCATGACAGAGCAGAAATGATGGCTTTAAATGAGGACTGAATTTTGGCTGTCGTCACTACATCCATTATTTCCCCACTTACTCAGATTTTCTCAACACTGACACTCTTAACTGTCTTCCATGTGTAATGCTGTGACAGATTGATCAGGATGTAACGTATGTCTAACATTCACTTATCACTTATGCATTGTTTTCTTGACACAATTCTTGAATTTTCACCATTTTTTCAAAACTAATTAAAAATAAGTGGTCTATGTAACCAGCTGTCTGACATAAGTAGGTTGCAAACTGATTTCCCAAGGACCTTATTAATGTGCAAAACCTGCAAATGTGTCATTGCTCTGATCTTAAATCTTGGGAAAATCCAGTAGATAGAAGCTCGAAAATATTGTCTTCCATACAATCTATGCAGGCAAAGTTTAGATTGCCACTTAGTAACAGAGATGCAGCTGCAGATGAAATGCACCTCCACTGATAAATTAACATCTTGAATTTCTACAAGTTTCTCCTGATTTCCTGCTGTGGCTTTAGTAAAAGACCAGCAGAACCCTCTGCAGAAGCAGTGTAAGTAACCAATCCAAACAATTTCTCCTATGCATATCTCCTGCCAAGAAATTTTGTGTGTGATTCAAATTTTGAAATGTTCTTTATCAATAAAAGTCATGGTTTCCATTCATGCTTCCCAGTTACCATAAACATATATAACTTGACTATAATTCTCTCCAAGTGTATTGAAATTTAATTAGTTAGCAACCCTTCCAAAACCACAATTTCTACCACCTAGAAGGTCAAGCGGAGCAGATATATGGGAACACCACTATCTGAAATTTCCGGTCCAAGCCACTCTCCATCCTGATTTGGAAATATGTCACTGTTCCTTCAGTGCTGCTGGGTTAAAATCCTGGAACTCACTCTCTGGTATCATATGTCTACTGACACCAAATAGCTGCAGAGGTTCAAAAAGGCAGCTCATCCCCACCTTCTCAAGGGCAGTTGGGGATGGATAATGAATGCTGGCCTAGCTAGAAAAATGCACATTCTCTGAATCAATGAAAAAATATCTCTGAATGATTCCATTGAAAAACAGATTCGCTCACTCATTGGTATAAGCATTTTGTCAGTAATTACTTCACAGCATACAGCTATCTCCCTTGCAACGTTTTCCAGTTAAACTTCTCTTATGTAAGTCACATTAAAATTATTCTCCTCCCAAAAATGTTTTCATATCTGCAGCACACAATCCCTGTTTCCCAGCCCTAATAGGTCCTGCATTCCATTATTGAAGAAAGTTAATAAGTAAAACCAGTGAGCCGATAACTGCTGAACTGTTTTATGTAACAGATTTCCTGTCTGAAATAGTGGAGGAAGCTCAGTGAGCTGAATGGCATTGTCCTGCCCCAATTCATATTTTTTTTTTCCTATGTATGTTCAAACGCATTGCTTATGTTAGATCAGAAGTTCCACTTTCACGTCCTATTCTCACCAAATAAGCCTCTTCTTCAAGCCATCCAAATCTCCTTTTCTGTGGCCTCAAGTTCCCTCCACTATTGCTTTTTCCACCATCAGTGGTTCCAGCAGTTACATTCCAAACTTGAAGCATTAAAAAATAAATGTTCCGCTTCTGTGCTTCTGGCACACAGTTGAGCACATATCAGGAAATTGTATACTTCCAGGCCATGATTTTCCATTGAGAATAATTAATGGATAGACAGACTTAGGATGGAAGTTATATAATTTACCCAATATGTGCTCCTGGCGTGTGCCTGAAAAAAATTGCACTATTAATGAATTTTCTGATATTTGCAGTCTTCAATAAACACAAATTGCCATGAACAAACATAAGACACGAGAGAACACTCAAAAATTCACTGTGTACATTTTCCAAAGTTTTGCATTTAAAAAAATGTATGCATAAATCACATTAATTGTTCAGAAGCAAAACTTTCAACTGGATTTTCTGGAGAAACTAACCGGTGAGTGAATTTAAAATGTTGCAACAACAATAAATTACATTTGTACAAGGATGGGGCAAACTCGGACGAATGGAAGTCTGTGAGAGGGTAAAAAGCAAGAAACATCGAATCACAGAAGACTCATTTTTTCAGAGCCAAAAGGGAATGGAGATGGAGCAAAAGGTGAAACAAAGATGTGCCTGAGAGTATAAGATAATGCTTTCTAAAGAGTTAATGTTAAGGTTCTTCTATCAAATCTGATGATGTCTCACAGTCATTGAGTAGAAATACTGTTGGTCTTACATGAGGTCCAAATGTAGACAGATAAGACATACCTGTCTACTGATAGTTGTAGTTATGCTTAATTCATAAAGATTAAATGTTGCTTTTGCTACCTTGCAACTAACCATACCTTGTTATGTAAAACAAGCGTCTCTTCTTGTTAAGACTCTTGAATGGTTTTTCCTCTGTCACTGATAATTAGACAACTACTTAGACACAACTTATAAACCCTGTCCCAGGTTTCCAGTGCTAGGATCAAAGTTTAAAAATAAAGATTTTTAAAAATCCCTCCTGCTCACTCCTATCAAGCCCACACATGCTAGGTTTGGGAAATCGGTTAAGTAACATAAATCCAATGAAAGTTTTATGTCAAGGGACAATCTAAAACAGCTAGCAATTTTTTCTTAAGTCCACACTATTTGTTTGGACAGTTCCTTGAAAATAGTGTTAGTCTCAATGAAGTAATGCATTTTTTTTATGGACAGGAATTCCTTTTCTAAATCCTAAAGGATGTCTTACCACCACGAAAGATGTCCTGGGACCAGGTCGATAAAGGTACTTCACCTTTCGAAAAGGGGGAAAATATAAAATTTCCCTGCAATCCTCACAAGCCCCTTCACACCCACATACCCTCACGCACATCCATTCCTCACCATGCCAATCCATGCAACTAAATGCGCTTCAGCAACCTCTACAGCTTCATACAAACCACTATGCAAACTTAGTGTCACCTCTACTCACTATCCTTTGCTCCTTAATACACCATCTTAACCCATTGAATAGCCGCAAAAACTTTTGAACATAGGAGGAAAAAAAATTAAAGTTCAATTAACTAAGGTTTCATTTTGTAGCTTACACTTTTTTTGAGAAAAGCACTCTCATTCATTAAAAAAAATCTTGAAACTCATCAATAATTATTGGCACTTCTTGATAGATCGCCTTTTGTTGACTCTTGCTGACATTGTTCACATGTTGTCACTGCTTGACATTTCTAGACACTTCTTGATAGTTGTGGATAGGCCTTGATATGTTAGATTGTTTCAAGGGATGTATGCACCTTTTGTACACAGTTAATTGTCCATAACGGCATCTCATCACCCACATAATTCCTGAACCCACACCCAAAAGACATTTCACACATCCCCACCAAAGGTTTACCTGACTCCCACCTTCAGGTGTCCCAGGGCCATAATTATAGCAGTTACTCATCTCTTTAAAAGGGTGTACTTGGATATAACTAAGAAATTCACTGATAACAGACACATTATTATCAGGTTTAATCTAATCCCAGACCTATACAGAAATCCAGATATGACCACCGCAAAGCAGTCAGAGATGCCAAGAGGCAGTACCAGACCAAGTTAGAGGCCCAAACCAACCATATGGGCTCCCGCCGCCTGTAGCAGGGCCTAAACAACATTACAGGATACAAAGTGAAGCAGAGCAAGATAGTGGACAAAGATACAGCCCTCCCTGACATGCTCAATATTTTCTATGCTCGGTTCAAGCAGAATATCAGCAGCACGGTGTAACCTTTTTTTAACTATTCATTTTTGTGGGATGTGAGCTTCTTTCTGAAGAAGGGTCCAGACCCGAAACGTCAGCTTTCCTGCTCCTCTGATGCTGCCTGGCCTGCTGTGTTCATCCAGCTCTACACCTTGTTATCTCAGACTCCAGCATCGGCAGCTCCTACTATCTCTTAGTGAACCAGATGGGTCTTTCCAACAATGGACTCCCCGTCATCATTAGACTCTTAATTGCAGATACCTAATGCATTCAAATTCTACCATCTGCCACGATGGGATTCAAACCCAGGTCCCAGAACATTATCTGGGACCCTGGATTAACAGTCCAGTGATAATACCACTAGGCCATCACCTCCCAACTATGGAGCGATAAATTAAATCAAATCAAATCAAACCAAATCTTCACACCCCAAGTCCAATACACCATGAACTCCAAAATCTGAATTCAGTGCAGACAGTTGGTCATGTGGAATGTTCTTAATGTCCCCGAACCTCCCCTCCCACCCTATCATGCCACTCACAAAAATGAGAAATCCCACAACTTTGGAATTTCTGACAATTCTGACATTTATGTTTGTCCCTGCAAAGCAAATGCTCTTCATCATGGCAAAAGCTGAAGCCTTAGTCTGAATCTGACCAATTTAATATACTGTTGTTTTCAATGGATCCTATGGATTAAAAACCTTCAAATTATAAACTGGAGAGCAAACTGAATTTTTGTAAAGGTAAGATACAAACAATGTTATGACTCACTAGGGTATTCATTAGAGATTCGGCCCGCTATTCCCAGAGTCGTCACAAAGGTTAGAGATTTTGTAAAGCATCAAACCTCCCCAGTTTATCTGACTTTTCGACTCTAGATTGAAAGGAAGCACAAACTGGGATTCTATACTGAGCAAGAAACATTATTTATTATAAGCAATTATGGTTCATCTACGGGCAAACAATTATACATTGGCGGTATATAATGCTGCTCATTTAAACCCTAATCCCTTTATAAACTCCCTTTACACACACATAGATTGGCAAGTAGAGAGGGTGAAATATGTTATGGGCAAAGAAGGAAGACTGTAAATGCTGTTCAGTAGTGTTTATTTCCAGGTACTGTTGTTGAGATTATCTTTATGACTCTTCTGCAAACCAGTACTTTGCTTCAGTCATCTTTCTTTGGTTGCTTCTACTAGTTGGTAAGACACAGAGGTTTGCTGGTTCCCTTAAAATGCTTCAGACTTATCAGTTAAAAATCTCAGTGTACAACAACTGTTGTATGAAGGAGAAACACGGTTTCTTCATGTTTACAGTGAATTTTAACTGCAGAGAACAGAGACACTGCTCCTGATTTGGGGTAGAACTGAACACTTCTTTCTCCTATAACTTATTCCTAACTCAAAGCTATTTGGTTACCTGAGAACTAATCACACAATTGTCAGGAAGAAAAGGGCTCAGTTCATCCTAACTGGCTACTAGTCCATAGACCAATCAATGTTTTACTGCCAGTAAAAAGCTTCATCAGTACAGTCCCTCAGCTTCAAATTAACTGCAGCTCAAACTCCAATTATTGCTTGTTCAAACATTTTTTTACACGATGCATGACATGGATGGCAGGCTACTTACATCAAAACATAGCCACTCTTTCATACACTGATTTTTAGACCAGTTCTCTCTCATTTCAGGTCACAGTGTTTTAAAAATCAAAGTAAAAAGACACAGTCCATATTTAGAAGATATCAACTTTTATTAACGACCTCTAAAATTAATGGAAAGGTGTTGCTATGTATCTTTGAAATCAGAATTCATAAGAGACGGGATTGTTATAAGAATTATTGATGTGTATTCATTAGATTTCTTACTGGCCAAGGAAGATGTATCTGCGAAGTAAGCTAACTAAAGCTGGCGGGAAAGATAGACCAGAATGGCTCACAATAGCATCCTGAGAGAAGAACCACACTTACTGGGTTGAGATGTTCCCCTTCAGTACGGTACAGTACAGTACGGCACATCTCTTGCTTCAATTGCATAGGAGCTTGGTTAGACCACACCTGGAATACTGTGTTTTGGTCCCCTTATCTCAGAAAAGATATTATTGCCACAGAGGGAGTCTAGCAAAAGTTCACCAAACTTGCTCCCAGGATGGCGAGGCTGTGCTACGTAGAGATGTTAGAAAATCTCAGTGGGAGACAATGTCCTGAAAGGCTGAATGGCCTTCTCCTTACCCTCACATCAACCCTGAATGTAGTCTTTCCCTGCTGTTTTGCAGAGTTGGACAGGGCAATTTTTCAGAGCAAGGGAACAGAGAGAGATGTTGATACTGCATTCTGTCATTTTCTGTTTTCATTCTCCCCCATGTGCTTGTGTTGTACTGCAACCAGTTTATTCACTACAACAACTGGGGTCAATTGAAAAGTCATTCAAAAGACTGCTTCAGGGTAAAATTACCTCAAGACACATACACACGCACACACACAGAGCAACATTGTATATACAAGTCACGGTGTGTCCCAAAGATCTTCTTAGATGGACTCTGAGGAAAAGTTAGACAGGTTGGGTCTGTATTCATTGGTATTTTAAAGAATGAGTGATAATCTCATGGAAATATATATTTGAGTTTCTATTCCCAGAGGAAGTGAGAAGAATGATGGGCATCAGAAATCAATTGGGTGAGTGTCCAGAAGTAAGTTTCTTGCCCTTTGGATAAACTTTAACAACTAAATTCTCTCTCTTCAGATAGTAAGGTGATCTTCCCAACCATCAGGTGCTGAGAACCTAAAATATGTCAATTTGTATCTCATTAATTGCACAAGTCACTGGAATTTTCTTCAATTTGCACGAGAGATATTTGATGCTTCAGATACTCAACCGCACAACATATACCTGATGACTTGATCTTCAGCCTGTATTCAAATTCCCTCAAATTCACTCTTATCCAACTAAGATCCAATGGATAAACATTTGGTTGTTCAAACTTCCATCATCAGATAACCCACCAATTTTAGGTAAATAAAACAAAGGACTGTGGATGCTGAAGATCTAAAATAAAAACAAAAGTTGCTGGAGAAACTTAGCAGGTCTAGCAGAGGAAGCAGGATTAATGTTTCAAGTCCAGTGCCTCTACTTCAGAACTGATAGTAAATGGGAAAAGGTGATATATATGCTGAAGACTGGGAGGTGGAGGGAGGTTGGGGGGCGGGGGGTTGTCCTGGAGGAGGGGAGGAGCGAGGAATGAGCAGATAGGTGGAGACAGAGCACAGAGAAAAAGAAGGACAGTTGAGCGGCCAAAAAGGGGTTGAATTATTGTAAATTATTTGGGTATTAGTATGCAAAACCCTCTTGAAATAACTCCACAGAGACCAGTACTCCATCAACAAGTCACCATTTATTTACAGATGGAAAATCCTTGACTGGCCTCAGAGTGAACAGAACCTCTGACACTCTTGTTTATATCTGTCAACCAGGATTCCCAGATTGGACCAGATTAAAAGACCCAATATATGACATCCACTTGGCTGACCTCATTATAATCACTACACATCTCTGAACTGTTTCTTACATATTTACATCCTTCTTTAAATAAGGTAACCAATACTAAACACAATACTGTAGATGTGGTTGCATTGTATAACTGAAGCATGACCTGCTTACATTTATATTCAATTCTTATGCCAATAAAAGATAACATTCTGTTAGTTCTCCTAATTCCTTGTTGTACCTGCATTCTAATCTTTTGCGATTCATGTACTTGGACGACCCGATCAATCTGCATATAAGAGTGCTGTGTTCTTTCAGCATTTAGATAATAAACTTTGTATTTGTGCTCCTACCAGAATGGGCAATTTCACATTTTCCTATATTGTATTCTATTTGCCATACCTTTGTCTCTTCACTTAATGTAACCATATTCCTTTGTAGCTTCTTTATGTTCCCTTCATAATCTCGCAACCATACCTTCTGTGGCTTCATTCAAGTTATTTATGTAAGCTGTAAACTAATCCCTCTGTTACAGCATTTGTTACATCTTACAAACCAGAAAATGATCTATTATGGCTATCCTGTATTTCCAATTAAATTGTAAATTTTCTATCCGTGGCCAATACGTTATCCATGGCATCATGAGATTTTATTTTCAGCAATGTAATATGGTACTGCATCAAATGTCTTCTGGAAATCCAAGTTCAGTACATCTACTGGCTTAGTTCAATCCACAGCACATGTTAGTTTTGCAAAGAATTCCAATGGATTGGTAAAACATGATTTCCCTTTCACAGTACCATGCTGACTCTGCCTGATTACCTTGAATTTTTCTCAGTACCCTGTTATAATGACTTTAATGATAGTTTCTACTATCCTATTATCCTATAGATTCCTACTTTTCACATCCCTCCCTTTTTGAAGAAAATAATTACATTAGCCCATTTCCAATCTAAGATTTCCTGAATCTTGGGGAATTTAGAAAATTAAAAACAATGCATCAACTATCTCACTAGCCACTTCTTTTAAGATCCTAGGATAAAGTCCATCAGGACCCAGGGACTTGTCAGCCCATGTTTCCAAAAATTTGAGCATACCATATCGCTGCTGATTGTAATTTTCTTGAGTTCCTTCCTGCCTTCCATTTCCTGATTTATAGCTATTTTGGAGCTATTATTTTGTATTGTCTACTGTGAATACTGATGGAAAATACATCTGTCATCTCCTTATGTTCCATTATTAATTTCCCAGGCTCACTTTCTATAAGAATAATGCTCACTTTAATAACTCTTTTTCTTTTTAAATTGCTATAAAGCAGAGGTCGACTCCTCTCTGAATAACTAAAACTGAACCACCCAGAGAGGCTCACCTCACCTCGTAATCTGTTATAGGAAGTGTGAAAAATGGTATAACCTGCCTCTCACCTCCCAATCTGTTATAAAGGGGAGGTTAAATGAATTTAACTCCTGACTCACTCAATAATCAACAACTAACACTTTATTTATCTAACTCTAACAGTGAACAAATGAACAGAACCAGTAATAAACCGAACAATTCCCCCTCAACTACTAACTATTCCTAAATAAAACAAAATTCTAATGGGATGATGTTCCAATAAATACAAGTCCCCCTTGTATAAAATGAATTAAATAGAAAAAAGTTGAAACTATAGCCAGGATATGTCTTCCAGAATGTTGGGCTCCTTCTCTGCCATTCTTCGGTCAGCAACGCCTTTCTCCGTCAAATTCTTGTATCAGGAATATTTGCTAAGAGTGCCACTATATTTTTAGTCAGATGATGGTTTTTGGAGAGCTTAGAGAATTCTCTGAAAGCCAGTGACTTTATCCACAGGGCTGCTGGTTGTTAACTCTAACAGATGACAGTTGCTCTCACACTTAATTTCAAATGCCCTCTTCTTTTATGTCCTTGATGGCCTATTAATTTCTCACTATAGGAATGTTCCTAGGTTGTCAAAACCATCAGATTTAAATTTAATTGGTTTTGGTAACTAGCTCCTGGTTTAAATTAATTGGCTAAATTCAAACATTTGTTGTCTTTGTAAAAATGCTGCTTTGCCTGTTAACAATATGGACCTTTGAATCAATGTTTCAATTTCAAGAACTCTGTGTGTCTGCTGCCGCCTTTTTTTATTTTTTTAAAAAAATGTAATCTTTTCAAAGGGAGCACACACTCTTACCCCCTATCATTTTACAAACATCAAATACTCCACCAAACTTCGCAACAAAATATATATTATAAAGCGTCACCACTTGCTGAGTGAAGAAATTCTGCCTCATCTCATTTGTAACTGGTTTTGCGTTTTAGTCTGAGATGAGTGAACTTTCTCTGAATAATGTCTAGCATCTTTCTTAATAGTCCTCCAGATGTAGCTCTGTACAACTGTATAAAAACATCTTACTGTCCATTCCCCTTGCAAGATTCCACAACATTCCATTTGCATTCCTTTCTCTCATTTTTATGGCATCCACCTCAGACTCTTCCGTTCCATGATTTCACTGTCTCCCATTTCTAGAGAAAGACTATCCACTAATATCCAGTACAAACCCACGACTCCCACAGTTACTGTGACTGGACTTGCTTACACCCTGCCTCCTGTAAGAACTACACTTCATTCTCCCAGTTCCTCCATCTCCACCACATCTGTTCTGATGATGCTACATTCCACAAGGCTGCCTCTGACATGTTACTTAACTGAGCAGTGTCCAACCCAGTTCCTGTACTTGTGCCCTTGCACTTTCCCCTCTGTTTAAGAACAAGACCAGGGCTCCCCTTGCCTTCACTTTATACTACTTTCTGCATTCAAAGGATTCCCGGCACCTCCAGGAGGATGCCACCACCAAAGATATCTTCCCCTCCCCTCAACTGTCAGAATTCTGCAGGGGCTGTCCACTCCGTGACAGCCTGATCTACTCCTCCATCACGCCAAACACTCTCTCATCCTCAGAGCCCCATGGCACCTTCTGATGCAATCGCTGATGATGTAACATTGGCCCTTTTTACCACCTCATTGCCCAAGGTCCCAAGTGCACCTTTCAGTTGAAGCAGACATCTTTGAAGAAGAGTACTCAGACTCTGAAGAAGAGTCTTTGCACTCTGTTTCTCTATCCATTGAAGCTGCCAAACCTATTGAGGTTTTCCAGCATTTTCTATTTTTGTTTTTGGTTTAACACTCTAATTACCTTCCTAATCACTGGCCGCAGCTGCATACTAATATTTTGTGATTCATGGTGCAGGGCATCCAAATCCTTCTATACCACAGAATTCTGCAGTCTCTCTCCAATTAAATAGTACTTTGGGCTGAATCTTACCAGAAATCAGCAAAGTGTCATTATCGTTGAGTTTCACAAAGGGTTTCTCTTTGCCAGGCTGAGGGTTTTGTCACATTCTTGACCCAAACGTATCCCATTACCAAGATGCCGCATCTCTATGGCCAACTTGCTCACCTGATTCCAGCTGAATGCTGAGCGTGGCAAGGGCACAGAATGTATTCTGAGTGAGAAACGTCAATGTCCACCATCAAGTGTCTTGGTGGCCCTGCTGTTGACTGAGCTGGTCTTGTCTGATAAACTAGGTCTGCAACAGATGCTGAAGCAAACAACAAAAGGGAGAAACACATTTGACATTATCCTCACCAACTGGCCTTCTGCCAATGTATCTGTCTGTCACAGTATCAGTAAGAGTGACCACTGCACAGTCCTTGTGGAGACAAAGTCCCAACTCTATATTGACGATACCCTCCACCGTATAATGAGGCACTGTCACTGTGATAAGTGGGACAGACTTTGAAAAGATCAAGACTGGGCATCCATGACCATTGGCAGCACCCAATTGTACTCCAACTCGATCTGCAACATCGTGGCCTGTCATATCTTCCACTCTACTCTTTTAAACAGAGAGTAAAGCTCCCTGTACACCGCCCCATCAAGCACTCCTGGGACAGGGACTGTATGAATTAGGTACAGTGTAAAATTCTCTCTATTCTTTTAAACTAAAGGTAACAAAATGAGGTTAAACAGACCTTGATGAGGCATTGTAACAAAATACACATTAACAGCTAATGGAAGCAGAAACTTACTAAATTAAGTGTACGTTGTCTGGGAAGACGATGCATTCCAGCCACTGCAGGGCCCACCTGTCTCTAAAGGCCTCTTTCATGCTGATGTGCGCTGCATGCTCCTTGTCAATGGAAGCCTAAGCACAGATATAACTGTGAGAAAGGGATGGACAGTTAAGTATAGCAACCCCTCAAAGGCCTGCTTGTCTGACCTGTCAATGGCTGGTTTGGCTGGGCCCAGGAGCAGACCCATGAGAGAGCCCTCTTATCTGTACACCTTCCCACCCCTGCAGAGTGTCTGTAGATCACAGGCGTGAACTGAACTGCAACCAAAATTTGAGGAGCAGCCCAGTCAAAAAACTAAAAAGGGGCTGCAAATGAAAACTCTGCACGTAAATATGATGTACAGTTTCATCCAACTACGGTACCCAGTGTAATTACTAAACATATGACTGCATGGGATATCTGTGTCCAGCATTGTTCACCCCAGATCCCCAGTGGAAAAGAGATCCCTAAAGGATATGAGGAGGACGTCCCTGAGGCAGTTCACACTGTGGAGTGTTGCATCCCATCCGTTGCAAGGGGCGAATGTTGACTTCTAGTTGGAGAAGGGTCAATTAGCCCAAAAGTTCACTGTATACCTGAGCCGCCTCAATTGCATGGAATCATAGAATTCATGATTTCATATGAAGCATCGGGGCCGAGGACAAGAGCAGGTTAGAGGTTAGGATCTTATAGCAATAACTCAGCCCCTGATTCGCTGAAGGACACCATCTACAAGGCACAAGACAAGTGTCTGAGGGAATAATCCCCACTTCCCTGGATAAGTGAAGCACCAGCAACACTACATCCAGGACAAAACGGCCCACACAATCGGCACCACATCTACATCTACATCCATAAAAAATTAATTCCCTCCACCACCATTCTCACTAGCAGCAGTGTTTAAGGTGCTCTGCAGAAATTTACCAAGGCTCCTTAGCACCTTCCAAATCCACAACCACTATCATCTGGAAGGACAAGGGCAGCAGATACATGAGAAGACACCGCCTGCAAGCACCCCTCCGAGCCACTCGCCATTCTAACTTAGAAATTTATAGCCATCCCTCCTGTGCAGGTGTAACACTGGAGTAGCATGTTATAGCACAGTAACATGTCCATCTCCTTAACTAATCATGGCTGACAGGCATGACAAGCTGTTTAGCTTTATGTTACATGCTAAACAGCAAATAAATCCAATGCACACAAACAGCAAAGCAAGCCATAAACGATGTGTGCCTTTAAGCTCTGGCAGTGGTATCAAAGTGTATAAAAGACAAGGATGGCAAGATATCAATGCTTTGATTCTTCAGGTGGGCACAATGAGTGCTTCATGAGCGAAAATGTGACCTTTTGGTCTTGAGTAAGGGTCTTACTCAACATCTCACCTGATTTTTCTAATTTTCTCAGCATAGCCTGCGCCATTCACCTTATGCTCCATCTGCCAAATTTTTACCAATTAACTTAATCTATCTGCAGTGTTCTTATGTCTTCTTCACAATTTATTTCTTACCCAATCTACAAATTTTATAACCATACATTCTTTCCCTTTATGCAAGTCATTTTTATTGATTGTAAATAAATGAGGTTTCAACACTGATCCCTGTGGCATTCTACTTGTTACACCCTGCCAGCCTGAAAATGACCAATTTTGTTTTTTGGTTGGCCGAGCAATCCTATATTCATAATAATATGGAAAACCTACACCACTAGGAGCAGGAATTGGCAATTCAGCTCCTCAAGCCTGCTCTACCATTCAATACCTCATCATGGCCGCTCTCATCTCTGTCTCAACTTTCTGCTTGCTCCCTTTAATCAATTACCAACTAAAAATGTCAGTCTCCTTCTTAAATTTACCCAATGCCCTGGCATCCACTGTACTCTGGGATAGTGAATTCCACAGATTCATGATCATTGAGAGAAGTAATTTCTCCTCATTTCTTTTTGTCCTTCTCTTATTCTAAAACTATTTCAACTCCTTCTAGAGCATGAATTCTCTTTCACAAAAGCATACCAATTCTACCTGACTATATTGAGACCTTCTTAATACACTGCTATAATGCCCTTGATAGTAATAATAGCATGCTACTTAAAATTCCACCTTGAGTGTGAATGCTCCCAGCATTTACTAGGCTGCATTTTCCTACAATCACTGAACTGGATCTGACACCTACTCCACACCCATCTATATGATGACACATTCCAACAGCCTGATTCATTTTTCTTTAGAATCTTCCTTATCACAATATTGGTTCTATTGTCTCAGGTCCATACCTCTTCATATTATTTTACCATTATTCTGTTTGAGAACCGACCTTTAGTGGTTGCAAATGAATTCCATCATACACGAAATAGCCCAAAACATTTTAAGTTTTTAACCGTTTTCAAAGAGAAGCTTTAGGTCAGGAAAGCATAAAAGGTGCATCAAATGGTAAACCAGACATAACTCCAGAGTCATGAGTTGGTAATATTTTGTTAATGTTGTGTAACTGAGCAGTTATCACACATTCAGCTTCAGTAACATAACAGAATGTATAAACAATGAAAATATCATTTGAAATTAATTAACTGTATTCGCTGCTCACAATGCAGTCTCCTTTACACAGGCGAAACCAGACACAGGCTGGGTGATTGTTTTACAAACTTGTCCACTTTGTCCATGGGAATGACTCTAACGTCCTAGCTCCTTGTCATTTCAATAAACGATCTTGCTGTCATGCTAACATTTCTATCCTAGGCTTGCTGCAATGGTCCAATGAAGCACAGACAAGCTTGAAGAGCAGCACCTTATTTTCCAATTGGGTATTTTATAGCCTCGATGTCTTAATATTGAATTCAATAACTTCAAAACTGACCAATTATGTCTGTTCTCCACTTTTCTTATATTTTCTCCCACTCCCTACTTAGCCCTGAATTGTATCACTTTTGTATTTTATTTACTTTGCACTTAGTAGTAAGGACCATTTCTCTCCCTTTTACATCTCAATTTACACCCTTTTTACATCTCTTTTTTTCCATCTCCACTATTAACAACCCCTTTGTCTTTTGCATTGGGCTTCTGAACCTTCTGCCCTTTACTGTTGTAGAACAGAAAGACCTAGGGGTTCAGGTACATCGTTTTTTGAAAGTGACATGACAGGTAGACAGGAGGGTTAAGAAGGCATTTAGCATGCTTGCCTTCATTGCTCAGACCATTAAGTATAGGAATCAGGATATGATGTTGAGGTTGTACAGGACATTGTTGAGGCCACTTTTGGAGAACTGTGTACAGTTTTGGTTGCCCTGCTTTAAGATGGATATTATTGAATTGGAAAGGGTTCAGAAAAGATTAACTAGGATGTTTCCAGGACTGGAGGTTTAAGTTATAAGAATAGGCTGGATAGGCTGGGACATTTTTAACTGGAGTGTCGGAGATTGTGGGGTAACCTTGTAGAGGTTTATAAAATCATGAGGGGCACAGATTAGGTGAATATCAAAGTTCTTTTCCCTAGGGTGAGTGAGTTCAAAACTAGGGGACATATTTTTAAGGTGAGAGGAGAAATATTTTAAAGCACCTGAGGGTGGTTCATGTGTGGAATGAACTGCCAGAGGAAGTGGTAGATGCAGGTACAGCTACAGCATTTAAAAGACACTTGGACAGGTACATGAATAGGAAAGGTTTAGAGGGAAATGGGCCAAATACAGGCAAGTGGGACTAGTTTAGATTGGGAAACTTGGTCAGCATGAATGAGTTGGACCGAAGGGTCTGTTTCTGTGCTGTATGACTCTATGACTCTGCCTCTGTTGAAAGTATAAATAAGAACCTGTTTTCCAACACCTTGTAATTCTGAAGAAGAGTCATACCAGACTCGAAACGATAGAACAGTTTCTCTTTTCATGATACTGCCAGACTTGCTGAGCTTTTCCAGCATTCTCTGTGTTTGGTTTAGATTTCCAACATCCACAGTATTTTGCATTTATTGCCTAAAAAAGTCTACCTGAATATGCTCTACCTGTTCCTTATTGTTTTGAATATGAAGAAGATTGCTTCTGTAATACTATGGTCCAAACTGAAAACTATACCCACCAGAAAGATTGGAGAATTAGATCTCCAATGTAGTAGTTCTATCCCTGGTCACTGTCATTTTCAAATGTGCCTTCCTAATTGGGAGTGAGCAATGGTAAGCCAATCCTTGTGTTCCAAACTGGTTCAAATGCTGGCAAATGGCACTAGATTTAGTTAGGAAATCGAATCAATATGGACGAATTGGACCGAAGGGTCTGTTTTTGTGCTCTATATCTCTATCACTCTATGACTTAAGATAGTGACCCATTAACCCATGCCTGACATCTTTATTTAGGATTCAAAAAAAGCAGACCAATTCTTTAAAAGACAACACAGTGCACAATATATAGTTGTTTATATGAATTCAATAACATCCTGATTAACCATGCTGGAAGATTAAATATTTTATTGAAATAAAAATGAAATTGCTCAAAATTAGCAACCAAACAATGTACTGAACAAATGAAATTAATCGTAGGCAGGTATTATTTTTGGTTGAAGTTTATTTGGCCCAAGACAGTAGGTTTTAAACAAAAACCATGTAAAAGTTTGCTCGAACTTAACCGAGAATTGATGTTGACTATCTTTAATTGAATAACAATACCAGAGCAGTTTGGGCCACAGATGGTAAGCTGAATATTTTATAAAGGTTTGAAGATACTTTCAATGGTATTTAATGAGCATGATAAAATGTGCATTTTGGCTGAATACAACCAAATATCCAAAATATTTGGAACACGCATTATTTTACAGGTAGGTTTGCGCGTGAGGTGGCCAGTAAAATATCCACGGGAGACTTTCCTGCTGCTTATGCACCTGGCCCTGACCTGTCTCCACTTTTACTTGGACCAGGTGAGGCCTTGTGAGATTCACCCACCCTTACCTTGGTTGAGGCCTTATTTAACAGCTGCTTTCCTCCTGGCTACAATTCGAAGGCCAGCAGGAGGAAGTCAAGGATGGGAGGGAGGGGAGTGGAGAGTGGTTTGGCCGACTACCCTTTGTGGTTTTCGGGTAGCTTCATCATGAGCCACCTTTCTCATTTCTGCCACCACCACCACCCCCACCACACCCCCACCCCAGCCTCCCTACTCCCCACCTCCCCTCCCACTCCAGGTAACCCTCTGGCTCTTCCAACACAAGCAGTTTCCTAGCAATCCCCAGAGTTACCTTGAAAAATTGAAGCAGCAAAACAAGTATTGATTTGTACAGTTGGCAAGAAAAACTCCTTGTTATTTGACAAGACTATTTGATGTGATTTCAAAAGAAACTTCAAGCGTCTTAAGCAATGACACAGACAGTAATTAGAATATTTTGCATGTCAAAAGGCCACCGATCCACCTCTATTAGCTAAAATATGCTACTTGCTTTTAAAATCTTAGGTATAATTATAAGTCATGGATGTAAACCCTTATTGTTTGTTACATAATGAATGATATGGATGAAAATCTAAGAGGAATGTTAAGCAAATTTGCAGATGACATCAAGATTGGTAGAGTGGTTAATGGCAAAGAAGATGGTTGCAGGTTACAGGAAGATATAGATGGGTTGGTCAGATGGGCAGGCCAGGGGCAGATGGTATTTAATCCTCATAAGTGCGAGGTGATGCACTTTGTAAGAAGAAACGAGATGAGGGAGTATTTAATGAATGGTAGGACACTAGATAGACTAGGGGAACAGAGGGATCTTGGGGTAATTATTCACAGTTACCTGAAGTTGGCAGATTTATGTGAATAGGATAGTTAAGAAGGCATATGGGACACTTGCTTTCATCAGTTGTGGCATAGCATACAAGACCAAGGAGGTACTGTTGGAGTTGTACACAACATTGGTCAGGCCACAGCTGGAATATTGTGTGCAGTTCTGATTACCTCACTACAGGAATGATGTGATCACACTAGAGGAGGTACAGAGGAGGTTCACCAAGATGGGCCTGGGATGGAGAAAATGAGCTATAAGGAGAAATTACATCGGCTTGGATTGTTTTCTTTAGAACAGTGGAGACTGAGAGAGGACATGATTGAGGTGTATAAGGTTATGAAGGGTATGGACAGGGTGAGTAGAGAGCACCTGTTTCTTTTGGTTGAGGAGTCAATCACAAGAGGGGATAGTTTTAGGGTAAGCAGCAGGAGATTCAGAGGGGATTTGGGAAAAAAAAAACTTTTTACTCAGTGAGTGGTGGGAATCTGGAATGCACTACCTGGGGAAGTCGTGGCCAGAAACCTTACAACCTTTAAAAAAAATATTTGGATGAGCACTTCAAATATCATAATGTACAGGAATACGGGACAAGTGCAGGAAATTGGGATTAGCGCACTTTTAGTGGTAGCTATGTCAGTGCAGAACGTCTCCAGTTCCTAGAAAAACATCCTTGAGCTGTGCTTTTCTTATATCAGTTTCTAAATGCATTTTATTGTTCAAATGTCTAACCAACAGGTATGGATATGGGACATTTATGGACATATTAGTTTCAAGGAACAGGCGGAAAATTGCTCCATGTATGGAAAAGTCAAAACCATGATGGAAGTGTAAGGCAAGGTTATATAAATACAACTTGTGGTTTTGCATTGCTAGAAGGCTGGAATAGAAATGCAGTGTATCATTTCAATGAAGGAAGGTGTGCAGTACAGAAAAAAAACTGTGAGAGTATCTGGTCTGAATTCAAAAACTTTGCTTAAGAAAATTGAAACTTCCATTATTTTTACAGCTGCTGCTCTGATCAAATACCACTGGTAATGTTCAACTTTCGAGTTTCAGCTTCTCTGTTTTGGGGATTAACCATTTACACAATCATTGCACAATCACAGGAATTGATACTAAGATATTTACAATCTATGTCAGGTGTGCAGAAGCACTGAAAACAATAGCTAAGTCAAGGAATGAAAATAACCTTTGCTCATTCTTATTACACATCAATCACTTAGGTCAGGTCAGCATGATAAAAACTCTTATGTTTGTGCTTGCCTGGGGGCAGGGAAGAGCTTCTGCTGAGACCAAAGAAAAATCTTTGACCTTTGAATTTAATTGTTCCAGTTTAAATGCCGATGGTGATATTCTGCCTCATTTCTCAACCATACTTTTCAGAGTATTTCATTCTATCTGCCTCGTTCAAGGTTTAGTATCTGACCTCCCTGGTAGGTTGGAAAAGTTTGATCAGCTAAACTGCAACATTGACAAAAAAAAACAACAAAATACAAACGACTGTGCGTTGTACAAGCCAAATTGATTGGATGAAAAGACATTATTTACTTTTAAGGACTTAGCAATCAGAAAAAGTATCATGAAGTTTTTGTGTTTTATGCATAGGACACCTACCACAATAAAAAAAAAGAACCAATATGAGCCAATATATTGTAGATCAAAGGTGGAGGAATACATTAGAGAAACCAAAATCTCTGATTTCTGCACTTTCTCAGAGCATTATGCAACACCTGCACAAGCTTCTGCAAATCTCTGTGACTCCACCAGTTTCAATTGTCTACCCTGAAAGATCTTTCTTAACACATTTCAGTTAAATAAAGATTTCACTTCGCCAAATGTTAGGGTATGTGTTGCTTGGAAGGAACTTGTGGGCTATGGTGCTCCCATATGTCTGCTGCCTTTATCAATCCAGGTAATAAAGGTTGTAGGTTTGGACTGTCTAAGGAGCCTTGGTGATTTGTTGTGATGGAGCTTGTGGAAGGTACACATCGATATAACAGCTAAAGCAGGTTGGGCCTAGGATATTAGCCAAAGGAACTGTTACAACAATGTCCCAGGGCTGAAGTGATTGAGATGACTGTGTGGCTGGAGGAGATTATAATGTCAGGGAGAAGCAAGACCATGGAGTAATTTAGAATCTCAGGTTTAAAAGTCAAAGTTGAGGCATTGCCAGAGCAGAAAACAATTTAGAACCAAACTGTCAATTTTTGGAGTGAACAAAGATCAGATTTTGTGGTATCACCTGGTGCTTTAGCCAAAGGACCTGAAAATGTTACTTGCTTTTTATTATTGTGAGGCCAGAGGAAAAACAATGGCCCTCAGGCTCCATAAATAGGGCTGCACCATTGTTTTGCTGGTTCTGCTTCTCCACACATGGGCCATCACCCCCATCTCATGAATGTGCTCTCTCTTCTCCCAGAGATTAGCCTGGCTGCATGATATTGCCACTTAAACTGAATATTTTGGACTTTAATAAGGTCAGGCTATAGAATTTATGGCTCGAATTCTTGAACTTACGAAAGTCACACTGCTGAACTTGGTGTCCAAATCTTTTGCACTCACAGGAATGAAGGTGGGTTATAATTTGCATAACTGTGGTTCGCAGGGGCAAATGCACATGTTAAAGTGCAGCTGCCTTCAGTTACATATGACTTTCATTCACAGGATATATAAACATAATGTGTATATTTTATACCTTGTAGAACGTCTAAACATACAGGAATTCTTTGGAAAGGCAGAGTAAATTTTTGGACAGGTAAGGTTCCCTTTGGCTATGGTTTCAGGATCGCATTTGAAAAGGTAAGGTGCCCTTTTGTTAAATGTAGGCACATGTGTAAAAACTGAATACATTCTTTGGAAGTTACAATTTCATTGGAAATGTCAAAGGGAGCTGTTGACTAGTCAAAACATTTAACATCTCTGTCCTTTAAATACTCTTTTAAAATTATCTGCAGCTTTAAAACAAATCAGTGCTTCCTTTACATTCTTTTGACATGTTCCTGAGGGCTTTCGTTATAAGATTTCTGCTGCGTGACTGACCTCACAACCTGCCATTATAACAGAAAGGTTGCCTGCCATTTCAGTTTGATTGACAGCTACAAGAGATTATAATATATTTGAAATGTTATCATGAACACATGCGCTTACTTTCATAAAAATTTAAAGGAAGTCAAATGCAGCAAATTGCTTTATTTATCAATATGAATTCATCAAAAGACACATAGAAGTTCATTTAAACTCAACATGGGTCCTGAAATATGTTGCTGCTGGATAATGTGTGAGTTTACATGGAGAGTCCAAGGGCAACATCCCATCAATCTTGCCGCACCTCCACCCCTCCAATTCTCACTTTGACCTCTAACACTCTCCATGTGATGCTGCCTAACAATCTGGAGTTTACCGGGACCAGTGAGCCAGCTCTGAAGTTGTGATTAGGGCCCGCAATTCACTCAAAATAAACAAATGAGGACAGTGGGTCAATTTCCTAACTTCTGTCACTGGCTTCTATAGGTATTTGTAGAAGGTAGTGCATGCTGCACCCAGATTGCACACCATTTACAAGCTCTTGTATATTGAATCCATTGATATGAATGTTACACCATATAATGTTTTTATGTATTGTTATAAACAGGGTTCCATCATTATTGATTCCAATGCCCATCTCCCATTATTTTAAGTTTCTACAAAACACCTATAATGAACGTTTTCAGCCTCCAATTTAATTCTGCATTTATCATCCAATACTTGATTGCATCTCTCTAAATTTCATTATTACAACTATTTGTTACTGTCAATTTACTTCAGCTTCAAACAGCTTATTTGTTCTGTATGTGGGATTTGTTCCATATAGATCTTTTCAGGTTGTGCGTGCTCGTCAATCACTCTCATTTCAGAAGCATACGGACTTCAGATTAATGAAGAGCTAAATTGGCACAATGACTGAGTGAAGCCCTTCTCACCAGTACTGCTGCCAATAGCAGTCACTCAATAGAGGGAAACTATTTAACAAGTGAGAAGGAAAAGTTCCTTGAATGGTTTTTGAGATTCTTTTGTTGGAGTACAAATTATTTTCTTCCTTCAAATTTTCCATTGGTGTTGGATTTGCTTTGAAGTTTATGAGTTAGACAATGGAAGAAATGTTAAATTTGATGAGAGAAACAGCTGAACCAGAAGGCAAGCTGACTGTGCAGCAACTCTTTCCAAGAGTTCTGTAGAACAGGAAGGGGCCCCTGAAATTCCTTGGGCTGTGACTCCACCTGTGGTGCCAAGACTCGTCACATTGGTGTTGGCTTCCATTGATCTCATTGGAGAACGCAGTGATGGTGTGAGATGGTGCACTCCCTTTTGCCTTCCCTTACAGGTTGAAAAAACCTACCTAGAGTCATAGAATGTGTGGAAGAAGGCCATTAGGCCCATCAAGTCCACACCAGCCCTCTGAAGAGCATCCCAACCTGATCCACCCCATCCCTGTAACCTCTTATTCCCCATGGCTAATCCACCTACTCTACACATCCCTAGACATTATGGGCAATTTAGCATTGCAGACATGGGGAGAATGTGCAAACTCCACGCAGTGACCCAAGCATAGAATCAACCCCAGGGCCCTGGTCCTGGGAGGCAGCAGTGCTAACCACTGAACAACCGTGCTGCCCTACTAGGCACTTTTGTCCACTGCTGTGAAATATATCTGCATCTGAAGACCAAATACATTTTAAAATCTTACTCTTCTTCAGAGGTCCTAGCCTTAGTCTCAGTATGGGCCCCTAGATTCACCACACTTACTTCTCAATCCACTGGCCAACAAGAGACTGTTAGACTTCACTCTACGCAATATCGATGATATTGCCTGGGGTACATCAAGCTGCATCTCCAAACTAAGCCAGTGGAAGCTCTGTGGGTGAAATTGGATATGGATAGTGCTATAAAAAGGATGGAATTGCTTTTGCTGCTTGTGAAATGACATGTTCAGTTTTGTTGTTGAAGTCAATTGAATGAAGTATCATGCAGTGGGTGAAACTGACAACTGATGGGACACCACTTCTTTTGAATCGCTGCCACTGTGTAGCTCCTCCCATTCCCGATGTTAGTTGGGGAGCTGGAGTGCCCAGAAATGAGACAAGCCCTTCTGCCATGATAATACCAGGGTTATGGAAGGATGGACAAAAAAGGGCAAGGAGATTGTGGCCCAGGACTTGTAAAGTATCTCACAATTATCAGTATGAGCACTGCCTAATAGTGAGCACTACATCCAACAGAAAAATATTCCAAATATCATGTTTCTTTTTTGTGTTATCATAGTTAGTTCTCTGCTGTGGGCAGTGTGAATAGCACAGCACATCGTGGACTACTCGAGAGTATAATGGAGACAGTTTCCGCTGTAGCATGTGAAGGAAATTGGGCTGTTATGTGAAAAGGAGGAATGTGCAGGGTTATGGGAAGAAGTTGGAAATGTGGTACTAAGAAAATTGCTCATTCAGGGAGCCAGTGCAAACATGGTGGGCTGAATGACCTCCTTTCACACTGTAACAATTCTATGATTCTATTCTAAGCCTTAAAGAGCAGAAAACACATGATAGGAATTTCGGCAGGCACCATAGATGGATTAGAGAGCCACAACTAGTTTTTAATACATTATTGAGTTCTTCTGGATACATACCAGACTGCCAAGGCATTAATTATTACCTATTCCTGTCGCCACTGAAGGCATTAACAGTTAATTATAGAGAGAGAGAGAGGCTGGAGTCACATGGAAGCCAGAGAAGCTTAAACGTGTCAGGTTATCTTCCCCAAAGAATCTGAATGAACCAGTTTGTTTGGACAAATTGACAGCTTCAATTATATGTTTATTTCCTCTCTGGTACTGGTCTATGAATGACCAGGTATATTTAATTTAGGTTTGCAACTCATGCTTTGAACTTATGTTTTGAACTCTTGAATTTTGGATTGCAAATTCGGCCTCATCTCTTGAGCGACACTGTCGGTAGTAAGGGAATTGAACTGTGGAATTGAATCCCATTGAAAACTGAGGTAAGGAGATTTTTTTTCTCAGATGATTGCATGTCTTTGGAACTCTCTTCCCCCACAGACAGTCAAAGTAAGGGTTTTAAGTCTGGAGTAGATAGATTCTTCACTATCAAGGCAGGAAAACACTATCAGAGATCAACAGGAATATGCAGTGATCGAGTCAGCCATGATCTTATTTAATGGCAGAGAGGCCAAATGAGCTAATCCTGTTCCCAATTTGTGTGTTTGTAACAATCAAAGTTAATAGCTTCATACTTGCCATGTTTAGCTGGGGGAATTTAATACTTATTTAATTCTGAACATCAGAAAAACAATTTGCATGGAGATAGTTAGTTCAGTCAACATGAGAGGAGAATCAGTAGCTTGGGTTTTGCTGAGGGATGAATAGGTAAGAGTGGAATCACAGTCCCACCACTCCCAATAATAAAAACACTAGGAGGAACAGGACATTCATTGCCTCATTTGGTGTATGTGCTACTGGTTACCATAAATATTGAAGAGACAGATGAAGGTTACTGTCTGAGCCTACAAATCCCACTGGCAGTGTTGGTAGGCAGCTGTTTTAAGCCAATAGTGATAGAATAGTGAGTAATGCTGAAATGCCTCCTCCAAAACACAGTTCTGAACAAAGCTTGTACAAATGGGACATTAAGTTTGCATGTTTTCAATTTAGTATGTGTGTGCTTTAAGGGCATATGAGTGAGAAGGAGGGAAGACATGGAATTGAATGGTTCCAGCCTATATATTTACATAGTGCCACCAATGTAATTAAATATCCCACATTGTTTCACAGGAACACTTTTCTAATATGTGACAATGAGCCACATAAGTTGATACCACCTCAGTTTGGTCAAAGAAATAGATTATAAGCTTCAGACGCTTGAATAACCTACAGTAGGCATCACAGAAAATTGGAGAATTAACATCAGAGGTATCTTAATGAGATGCTCCAAATCCATGGCCAAAAAAAGGCAGACAACACTAGTATCCTCTTCCCGGCCAACTTGCCTGGCATAGAGGGGCTAACAATTCATAACCAACCCCACTGTGTATCTTTAGTATACCCAACACCACATTCTTGAAGCAACTGCTCTACATGGGATTTTGTCAGGGCAGGACATTCCCAGGAGGATAATGGAAATGCAATAGGATATCCACAAAACATCTCTAAACAGGTTGACAATCTTTGCCAACTCAGGGGAACTCATGACTTGTGACCAACCAAACTGAAGAAGGCCCATTTGTGAAGTTGCCGAACCAACTGAGGCTTTGTCAGGAATACAATGACCTAGCAAATCAAGACTAGGCATCCATGAGACACTGTGAGCCATCAATAGCAACAGAATTGTACTCCAGCACAATCTGCAATCTTATAGCCCAGCATATCTCCAACCATTACCGTCAAGCTAAGGGGTCAACCCTGGTTCAATGGAGAGTGCAGGAAGGTGTGCAGGATTAGCACCAAACATTCCTAAAAACCTGGTAAAGCTACCTAACTGGACTATTCCATGCCAAACAATATAACTGACATGTGATAGAGAGAGCTAAGCAATCCCACAACCAACAAATTAGATCTAAGCCCTGCAATCCTACCACATTCAGTTGTGAATGGTGGTGAACAATTAAAGAACTCACTGAAGAGAGAGGTTCTTCGTATATCCCCATCTTCAATGATGGCAGAGCCCAGCACATCAGTGCAAAAGACAAGGCTGAAGCATTTGCAGCAATCTTCAGCCAGAAGTGCTGTATGGATGCTCCACCTTGGCCTCCTCCAGTGGTCCCCGGAATCACAGATACAGTCTGCAGGCAATTTGATTCACTCCACGTGATATCAAGAGACATTGGATATGGAAAAGGCTATGTGCTCTAACAACATTCCAGTAATGGTGCTGAAGGTTTGTTCTCCAGAACATGCTGCTCCCCTAGCCAAGCTCTTCCAGTACATTTAATACACCGGCATCCACCCGACAATGTGGAAAATTGCCCAGGTATGTCCTGAACACAAAAGAAAGGACAAATCCAACCCAGCCAACTGTCATTCCATCAGTCTACACTCAAACATCATTAAAGTGATGGAAGATGTCACAACAGTGCTATCAAGCAGCACCTGCTCAGCAACAACCTGCTCAGTGATGCCCAGTTTGGGTTCTGCCAGGGCAACTCAGCTCCTGACCTCATTACAGCCTTGGTTCAAACATGGACAAAACAGTTAAATTCCAAAGTTGAGATGAGAGTCACTGCCTTTAACATCAAAGCTGCATTCAAACAAGAGTGGCATCAAGGATCCCCAGCAAAACTGGAATCAATGGACATTACAGGGCAAACTCTGTGCTGGTTGGAGTCATATCTGACACATTGGAAGATGGTCGTGGTTGTTGGAAGTTAGTCATCTTAGCTTCAGGACATCTCTACAGGAGCTCCTCAGGGCAGTGTCCTTGGCCCAACCATCTTCAGCTGCTTCATCAATGACCTTCCCTCCATCATAAGGTCGGAAGTGGGGATGTTCGCCGGTGATTGCACAATGTTCAGCACCATTCATGACTCCTCTAATACTGAAGCAGTCCATATTCATATGCAACAAGATCTGGATAATATCCAGGCTTGGGCTGACAGGTGAACAGGTAACATTCGGTGAACACAAATGCCAGGCAATAACCATCTCCATTAAGAGACAATCTAACCAGCACCCTTGACATTCTATAGTGTCATCATCACTGAATCTCCCACTGCCAATATCTTTGAGGTTACCGTTTACCAAAAATTCACCACATAAATACAACTGCTACAAAGTAGGTCAGAGGCTAGGAATGCTTGATGAGTAACTCACCTCCTGACTCTCCAAAACCTGTCCACCATCTACAAGGCACAACTCAGGATGATGATGGAATACTCCACATTTGCCTGAATGTATACAGTTCCAACAACATTCAAAATGCTTGACACCATCCAGGACAAAGCAGCCCATTTTCCTCCACAATAGATGCTCAGTAGCAGCAGTGTGTACTATCTTCAAGATGCACTGCAGAAATTTACCAAAGATCCTCAGTCAGCACCTTCCAAACCCACGATCACTTCCATCTAGACGGACAAGAGCAGCAGATACATGGGAGCACCACCATGTTTTTTCCCTTCCAAGCCACTCACCATCCTGACTTGGAAATATATTGCCATTCCTTCACCGTTGCTGGGTCAAAATTTCAGAATTCCTTCCCCAACAGCACTGTAGATCTGCTTAAAGCACATGGACTGCAGCAGTTCAAGAAAGCAGCTCACCACCACCTTCTCAAGGGCAACTAGGAGAAGGCAATAAATGCTGGACCAGCCAGCGACACACGCATCCCATGAGTGAATAAAAAAATGGTGAAGCGGGGGTGCAAGAGGGAGTGCACAGACCTCCCAATAACTCATCTACACAGCCAACCAAGGACCACCTAAATCACATGTGGCAGAATTTGCAGATTGCAGACTGAACATATCAACCAAATCAGAACAGATCAAATTGGAGTAGAAGGAAGTCATTCACAATCCTGAGGGACGACTTAACAGAGAGAAAGAAGGTGTGGTAGAAAGGCAGAGGGTATAGAGAGGGAACTTCTGTGCTGAGGGCCTAGTCAACCAAAGCATGGCCTCCAATGGTAAAGCAATTACAATGAGAAATGCAGAACAAGACAGAAGTAGAGGAGCATGGATATCCTGGGGAGTTGGGTGCTGCTCAAAGTTACAAACATAGGGTGGGACAAGGCCACAAAGTGGTGTTGAAAGTAGGGATTAGAATCTAAAACTCTAAATTATACTCGACCAGGAGCTAATGTAGATCAGTGAGCACAGGAGTGCTAAAGGAATGGGATCTGCTGTGAGATATAGATGAAATCAAATTCGCAGAAGAAACGAAGTTGAAGATAAGCCAGGATTGTATTGGGAACAAAAACAAAGTTGCTGGAAAAGCTCAGCAGGTCCGGCAGCATCTGTGAAGGAAAAAAAGAGTTAACATTTCGGGTCCGGTGACCCTTCCTCAGAGTTGCGTCTAAAGACAACAAAGGCATGAATTAGGCATAGTGCAGGGCAAACCTGGAGATCCACCTTCCTTTGTTACCCTAAAGCTTTTAAAGTAAGGAAATACAGCACATTTTTCTCCTGGAAATTAAAGTATCATCTTTTCTGAGTCCTTCAGCTTGTGTTTGTTTTTAATGTATTATGTGCCATCCTGATGTGTGAAGTGGTCTAATTTGTGTCAATTATGCTCAGTTGGTACCACTTTCACTTCTGACTCACAAGGTTGTTGGTTAATGCTTCACTGCAGCACGTGAACAGAACCATCAAGGCTGACATTGCAGGGCCATTCTGAAGAAGTGCAGCACTGTTGGAGTTAGCATCTTTCAGATGAAGTATTAAATCAAGGCTCAACCAGATATCTAAGGCGGACATAAAAAGATGGAGATTTTTCTGAGAAAAGTTTTTATTTTACTGCTGTCCTGGGTTAACTGTATATTAATTGTGTTTACTTGTATGCAGGTGGTGGGCATTAACCGAACATTTATTTGAACCCCTATATAGAGACAAAGAACAAAACTGCCTTTGTTTTGTTAGTAGGCGTGTTCTTGGAATGTGTAAATCTGTAAGTAAGTACAACAGTCTGCAAAGATTGCTTTCGACCAACCAAGTAATGTTCTGGAACAGGACATTTGCCTAATATTTACTCTCAATCAACCCAGCAAAATAAGTTCTGAGGAAGGGCTACTGGACCCGAAACATTAACTCTGATCTCTCTTCACAGATGCTGCCAGACCTGCTGAGCTTTTCCAGCAACTTCTGTTTTTGTTTCTGATTTACAGCTCTTTTGGCTTTTATTTAAAATAAATTACCAGATCATCATCACCTTTCTGATAGTGGGAATTGCTGTATGTAAATTGACAGTTATGTTTCTGACATTACAGGATGCAAGATGGTCACCTATTCCCAGGACTGGTATCAGAGGTTGCCCCTGACTTACTGTGCTAAGACACCCTGTGCATATGCAGTGTGCTTGCCAGCACATGGTGCACGGGTGAGATTGGCAGAGTACACTACTATACAGAAAGATGTTGTCTCCTTAGGCAAACATCAATTGTGCCTGGAAGGCCATCAACTTGGTGAAAGATGGTCTTTGGTCTGCCCAAAACTTGTTGATCTTCCAGAACAAGTAGTTGACCTCGATAAGTGTTGCAGACTGCCACATTCCAATCTCCAGGGCTATGAGCTGAGGGACGCATTAAAGCTTGAGGCAGCTGCCACCAAGGTCCAGTGGGGTAAGACCACTACCTGAGGTCTTCCTGCTGATGTTAAATAGGGGTCCGCTCAATTATGTAAATATAGCGTGGTTCAAGTAAGAGATGCCTTTGTCAATAAATGTGGAGCTGGAAAAGCACAGCAGGTCAGACAGCATCCAAGGAGCAGGGAAATCAGTGTTTCAGGTCTAAACCCTTTAGTCAGGACTGGGGGTGAGTGTCAGAGCACAGAAATAAATGGAGGCAGGGATGTTGGGCTGGAGGGAGGGTAGATGGGATGGCGATAGGTGGATGCAGGTAGGGGGTTATTGTGGTTTGTCAGTGGGAAGGGTGGAGCGGATAGGTGAGTCAGAGGATGGGCAGGTTGGGTAAGGAGAGATTTTGAAGATGGGACATTTTTCAGCAAGGACCATTCACTCCGTGACTCTCTCAGCAGCTCCACACTCTCCACCAACCTCTCCATCACACTCACCGCAGGAGGTGCTACATCTCCCCTCTCACCCCCATCAAAGGCGCCAAACAATCCTTCCAAATCTGGCAGAGATTTACCTGCACTTCATCTAACCTCATCTACTGTATCCGTTGCTCCTGATGTAGTCTCCTCTATATTGAGGACACCAAACACAGACTCAGGGACTGGTTCGTGGAGCACCTGCCCTCATCAACCAACCCGACCTTCTGGTTTCCATCCACTTTAACTCCCCCTCCCAGTCCCCTGGCGACATGTCCATCCTTGGCCTCCTCCACTGTCAGAGTGAGGCCCAAACGTAAACTGGAGGAAGAACACCTCATATTTCAACTTGGGAGCTTACAGCCCAATGGCCTGAATATTAACTTCATCAGCTTCAAAATCTCTGCTCCCCCAACCTGTTCATCTTCCGACTCACCTATCCGCTCCACCCTTCCCACTGACCAACCACAATAACCCCCTACCTGCATCCACCCATCTCCATCCCACCTAACTTCCCCCCAGCCCCACCCACCTCCCTCTATGTATGTCTGTGCTCTCCCCACCCCCAGTCCTGATGAAGGGTTTCAGCCCAAAACATTAATTTCCCTGCTCCTCAGATGTTGTCTGACCTGCTGTGTTTTTCCAGCTCCACATTTATTGACCCCAGCTTCAGGCATCTGCAGTTCTTACTGTCTCCAAGAGATGCCTTTCGCTTGTTTGGATAGAGTCAAACTGCAATGTTTGCTTGTTTCCTTGATACACTACTGTATAGAAACGAAATGCATTTGTGACTGCGTGTAGATATAATGTTTTTTTTGTGAATACAGTATATTTTGAAATGTAAAAAAAGTTTATCTCCTTGAATAAGTACTGCTAACCAGCAAGGTAAGATTCTGCTAGTTTTAATGGCATGGCAAGGCAAAGCTGGGATGTAGTGGGTAAATAAGTGAGCAGAGGCACAGGCTGGTTCAATCTGTGAGCTGGATGCCTGTTCCTGTATAAAGCTGCACCCTTTCAATGCTGATTGCCGGTGCTCCTTACAGTGCAGGTCTGTGCTTTCTAAGTGGCCTGCAAGTGGACAGGCGATGTGCCACGATGATCGTGATGGTTTAACAAACGTTGAATAATAAAATCCATTGATCAGGAGTGGAAGCCAGTGGTGGCTATGGATCATGACCTGAGGTGCTGTTGGGTGTTGAGCAACGTGGAGGCCGGCCAGAGCCAATGGTGAGCTGATATTGCCAGGTTCCTGCTCCAATTTCCACGTGGAAAATTCTAGACATCTAGTTTTTTTGGCATGCTTATTAAGATAGGAAGCTGAGTATTAAAGAGGGGAGTTGTAATCTTAACAGGACATTTAACAATCTATAATCCCACTTGAATCTTAGCGAGAAACTTGTCGCTTTGCAAATGCAGAGGAGATGCAGTAGCTCGCTTCCAGCATCGAGATTGACTTCATTGAACATCTCACATGATTCTGCCACAAATCCCATCATAGCCCACATGGCTCAGGATAAGACTCTGCCTAACCTTCCGAGAGTTACCATGCCTACATGAAGAACTGTGGCTTGTTTAGCAGTAATGCATGACATTGTAATGTAGACAGTGGACTCCTTGAAATGACCATTAGACTTTTCAGACTGCTTGACACCCAACCCCCCCAACCACCCCACCAGTTTCCACCACCTTCCTGACTAATGGTTAAAGCTGCCTTTGTTTAGTAGTATTGCTTCTGCCTCTAAGAGTGGGTGGAAGTCCCACTCTTGAGCAGAAAATGTAAACTGACATTTCAGAGTAACACCAACCAACTGTTGCACTGCAGGAGCTGTCATGTTTCAGCTGAGTCTTTAAATCAGGTTTTGTCTGACCCCTCAGGTGGGGGATTCTTCTTGGCATCCTGATCAATATTTATGCCTTAAACAGCATCATTAAACTTGGTGTTTACTGCACTGCTGTTTGCGGAATCTTGCAGAGTACAAATTATTTGCCGCATTTCTGACAATAATTCTTACATTTTTGAAATACTTAACTGGTTATTAAAAGCTATGGGGTATCTTTAAATTGTGAAAGGTGCAATTGAAATTCAAGTTCTTGTTCATAGCAGCCCCACTATTGATTGCATAAATTGTTTAATTTGTAAAATGCTTGTGTGCCTCCTCATCGGACTGTGCAAAGCCACGCTCCTTGAGTGCTTACACGCTCCCTAGTTACCAAACAAATATTTTGGGCCTCCCTCTTTTGCTCTTAGAATTCTGGATGCTTGGCCCTAACAGATGTTCTTTGTATCCACGCAAACGATAAAAATAACAAAAAAATGTGAGGAAGAACACATTTTGCGGTTTTTATTTGGGATACTGTGTAGTTGGAGTGTTCATTGCAAAGTTCAAATTCACCACCAGAATTTTACTCAAAATCCGGGAAAATGTAGAAAGAAAGATCTAGGTCAATGTTGTTTTCTTCCACTCTATTGTTATTTACTCTGGAAAGAAACGTGGTACTAAATTTACGTTGTACCAAAATGACATGATAATTTTAGAACAATACCAGTTAGGCTCTTATTGAGCTGATCCCATTTTCTGAAAAAGTTAATTATTTTCTGATCATGTTACCTTATATATTTACGTAAAAGTAAAGTTTCTAAAACTATGTTTTCAGTCAAAAAGCAGTGGTTTGACTTTTACACAAACAACATTTTGGAGACATTGAAACGTATCATTTTCTATCACCTTACTATCGCAGAATTCCCAACTTGGGAACTATTCCTGTCAAAGTAATGCCTAAGATTGACCATTACTCAAGTATATATGGCGTATAAATTCCACTGTAGAATTTATTGGCATTTAATTTTGGATGTATAGTGTCTTATCCTGAGGGTTGGCAGCTGTGAGGGTAGAACTAGCAAGAAACACTTTTTCTAATTTGAACGTAATAAAATCCACTGATGTAACTGTGAAGAAAATACTATTTTAAAAGCCTGGAGCATAACAATGACAATTGGTTTAGTACCTTCATAAATCACCACTGGTTAGGTCAAACAGTCAATAATATACTGTCAGCACATGATTGTACATAGTTATTTGTTTGCTCTGTTGGTCATTAATAGGAAAACTGCAACATATGCAAGCAACTTGTCATGGAAAGGCTGATGTCACAACAGGATAATCAATCTAAGAAGATTCCATTACACTGAGATAACAGAGGATCGGGCTGAGAGGGCAATTTCTGGATTAAAAACATAGGTCTTTTTAGGTTAGATTAGCATGACACCAATATCCATATTTTTCCTTTTATCTGGCTAATTTGAGATCGCCAAAAGAAATGACAGAAGATGAAGATAATTAAGTAATCCCTTGATAAGAGAATACAGCCAAACTTTAAAGCTTCCTCAAATCATGTTTTTTTCTATTCATTCACGGGATGAGGGCGTCACTGGCTAGGCAGCATTTATTACCCATCCCTAATTACCCAGAGGGCAGTTAAGAGTCAACCACATTGCTGTGAGTCTGGAGTCACATGTAAGCCAGGCAGTTTCCTTCCCTAAAGGACAATAGTGAACCGCATGGGTTTTCCCAACAACCAGCAATGGATTTATGGCCATTATTAGACCCTTAATTCCAGATATTTACTGAATTCAAATTCTACCATCTGCCATGGCAGGATTTGAACCTGGGTCCACGGAACATTATCTGGCTTAACAGTCCAGTGATAATACCACTAGGCCATCGCCTCTCCACAATAATTCTAAATGATTTTGGCATCAAATTCTAAATTCATTATTTAGATTTTTCTAATCAGTTGTTGTACTATTGGAAAATAGTCAATGTATCCTGCTCAAAGCTAGCTACTCCAATGAGAATTGTGGTGATTACAGGTAAAACTGAACTATCAGCTGATACTTCCCTAGTTCTGTGATTTTACCAACTACCATTATATCCTTCCAATCTACTTGGTTATATTAATGCTCAATACTGTAAAATCCACTATACAATTGCTCATGTTCCCCCTTGGAAGGAATAAAACTTCCAAAGAGTCTATTGCAGTCAGCAATTGTCCCCCATCTGTCACTGTCAATGTCAACTATTTTCATATCTCACTTCAAGGTGTCTCTGTGCCAGAGGTATGGATGCCCAAGTGTTTATAGCTCAGCAGCCAACTCACTGAGCAGAAGGTCATTGGATATACAGCCGTCAGCCATAACCTGCCTGTGGTTGTGCCAGTACAAATGTCATTGGCTTACCAATGAGTATGCTGATGAATGTGGCATGTTCCAAGACCCCTGAGTTGGTGACCCTGTCCTGTTCAGTGTGGACTGCTAGTCCAGCATTATCAATTTGCAGTATCTAACTGAGAAGGACTTATCTTGGATCTCAGGTAAGCAAGGCTGAACAGCTTCTAGTCAATTCTTGTGGGCAAGTAGATATCCATTGGGAATGACCTCAAAGTAGACGTCAACCGCAAATATTATTGCTGCAAGTGCATAAACCTGATTGGCATCCCTGCAAAACACAAAGGGTTCCGATATTGACCATAGCTGATCTTACCTATTATGTTGTCAAGGAAAGCAAAATCACACTGGACAGCTTCAGCGAGTAGTCGATTTTCTTCAGAATCTTAAACAGGACACCTCTGCTGACTTGACCAAATGCTTTGAAGAGAATAATTAAGATAATATATCGAGGTCCCCCTTGTTTATAGTATTTCTCTTGCAGTTATTGCATGTGAAGGTCATGACAATTGCAGATTTTCCAGTTCTGGAACACTGGGACTGAGAACAGATGCTTTACCAGGATCTGCAGTCTAACAAGAGCAGCAGAGACAATACCTTTCCAATGATACGCATCAAGAAGATGCACCAATAGATATTGCAATCACTACAGTCAGACATGGTTTAATACAGGGAATACAGTACCCATTCTCTGCACAGTAAATTCCCACAAAAAGCAAGATCATAACAAATAGATAATTGTTTTTGCGATATTCTCCGGTTAACTGATGATCAATCCACTGTCATCTTCAAAATAGTACCATGAAATTTTTTACATCAACCTGAATGGGGAAGACAAAGTGTTAGTTTAACATCTCATCTGAAAGACAGTACTTCTGTCTGTGCATTCCTTCCGTACAGCAACGGAACATCAGCTTTGATGAAACATTGCAAACTAACACAATACTTCATATTTGTTTAGTGTTATAACAGTCCCTTGGTCAGGTTTCTAAAGCTGTTATAGGTTCTAGTGCAATATCCAAAACTGTTAAGCTCCCAGGTGAGTAGGGAACAATTGGCTCCTCTGTTTCATTCACCCATCCTCCCTGCCAATCCAAAACCTCCCAAAACATCACTTGGAGACAATAAAGTTCATTTAAAAAGGATCTGCTCCCTCCCAGACCAAATGAATCTATGTTTTAAAAGGAACTAATTTAACCAGGCTTTCTTGAGTTCACAAAAGTGTTAATTCATTAGATATTAAACTTGTGAAGAACTAACAACTCAACACAAATACGTACCCAAGCACATATTTGGATAGTCCAAAATAAAATCTTAAAATGATAAACAGGACAGTTTTTGATCCATTTGTAAAGAGTAGATGGAAAAATGTTGTGCCCATGCGGCACTTTTTCCTCATAGCATTGACATTGATGCTTTATTGTTAATTGGGAGCTTTTTGTCTTTACAGGTCGATCAAAATTCTTTTGTACCCATTCCCTTCAATAGTGGCTGTCTGACATATGATACCCAGTAAGGAGTTAATCTTATTTCTGGACACAGCTGATCACATTCCTGAAAGGCACTCAAAATGTAAGAGATTCTTTCCCTTTCCCTACCTGCATTGCAGGGGTGTATAATATTTTTTTCTCAAAGCCGTGGCATTTATAGCACACTAGTTTACGTATTAGGAGATCAGGCTACTAACGGAAATAGATCATATTCAAAACACACTTCTAACCCCTGAACATTTTCAACAGGGGAAAATATAAAAGAGTTTCTTGCCAACACTATTTTTTTTTAACCACCATGCTCACAATTTGAGATGCTCACAGTGAATTACAGATCAGTTTGTTGCATATTTCTTTATTTTAAAGATAGTCGTTTGAATATATATAAAAACATATATCATAATTAAAGTTAGATATGTCCAAAGGTGATCTAGGTTATGACCAATGGACATGACAACAAACCTCATTTATTACACAAAAGGATGAATTTCTTTTCTTCCATTGCTGTATCTCTGAAATATGAAAATTAATGCTGCTGCAATGTTAAAAGATGGATGCTAGGTATCAATGGCGACAAGGTTATTGCTTTCTAATTTGTGATACCGCTGTTTCAAGAAGTGTGTCCTAACTGTGCAAGTTCCAGCCCCCATTTATAGAGAGTCCATGTGGCACCAGTAAATTGATTAGGCAGCTAGCAGCTTTCCAAAACCAGAAGCACCCACTTTAACACTTCCGTTTATATCTTTCCTTCTCAAAGACCATCATGAGTGTTTGGAACCCTCTTCATCAAAATATGATGGGTACAGAAACTTTGATTGTTTTAAAAGCAGAACTAGCTGGTGCTTGATCAGCGAGTAGGTGAAAGCTTGTCACAGGTAAGTGGAAAGTTAGAGTAATCAGATCAGTTATAATCATATTGAATGGTAGAGCAGTCCTGAGGGGCCAAATTGCCTACTCCTGCTCCTAATCTCCTTGTTGAATGTGTTTGTCAAAAAAGAGGGTACCCCTCACTGGCTTTGGATTCACTATTGAAACTGTGGTGTGGAAAGTGAAGGGTTTCTTTCAAGTATAGACCGAAGGGTCTGTTTCCAAGCTGTATAATTTTGATTCTATAACATTTTATTGCTTAGATGGTTGATACAAAACAGCTTTAAGTTTTGCATTGGAAGTAAGTACTAAAACTCTGTGATTCTATGTTCCTGTGACATACACCAGATGGGTATTGGCTGCGTAACCCATTGCAATGGACTACAGATCAGGCTTGCCAGAAAGTTGCAGAACAGGCTGTTGTGCCAAATAACTGTGTATCACATAATCTAGAATAAGTGCTGTGCCAACTCATCCGTGTATCCTTTCAAGTTTAGCCTTTTTCTGTGAACAGCAGTTAAAAAAAAAATATCAGTGATATCTGATCAAGAATGGTCACACTAGTAATCTAGGACAATAATTATAAGAACATAAGAATTAGGAGCAGGAGTAGGCCGTCCGGCCCTTCGAGCCTGCTCCGCCATTCAATAAGATCATGGCTGATCTTTTCGTGGACTCAGATCCACTTACCCGCGTTCTCACCGTATCCCTTAATTCCTTCATTGTTCAAAAAAAATCTACCTTATCTTTAAAAACTTTTACTGAAGTAGCGTCAACTACTTCACTGGGCAAGGAATTCCATAGATTAACAACCCTCTGGATGAAGAAGTTCCTTCTCAATTCAGTCCTAAATCTGCTCCCTCTAATCTTGAGGCTATGCCCTCTTGTCCTAGCTTCACCTGCCAGTGGAAACATCCTCTCTACTTCTTTCTTATCTATTCCCTTCATAATTTTATATGTTTCTATAGGATCCCCCCTCAATCTTCTGAATTCCAATGAATATAATCCCAATCTACTCAGTCTCTCCTCATAAGCCAACCCCCTCAACTCCGGAATCAACCTAGTGAACCTCCTTTGCATCCCCTCCAGTGCCCTCTCAAGTAATCATGTTACAGTTTAGGATTGAAGCTGAGATTGCATTATAATGTGGACATGAAAAATATTTGGGTGGCAACCTAACAATCTGATGAATGTTCATTCAAAGACTGGGCTGGTAGCTATGTGGCTAAGTGTAATTTAGGAATCTTAGCTTCCTTTAGAGGAGGGAAGTAACCATTTTGTGACAGAGCTCACGCAGTGGCACAGGCAGGGTTTATAGAACCTGGAGGTGAACTCTGTCTTCATCCCAGCAAATGGATAACTCCAACTCCATCACATGGCCCTTCCAGAACAGTCTAAACAAATACTGCCATGGTTACAGTGATGTTGACAACGTGTACCAAGATGTTCCAATCAATTCTGTTCGTACAGAATATAGGGTCTGTAAATTCACCCTGTGGCCACTAAAAATGCAATATTTCAAGGCAGTTTCTCTACTCACAGAAGCAGTTGGCAGATAATGAGCAAAGGAAGATGTGAGGGCACACAGCAATTTAACTAAGTTTGAGGAGTCCACCTTAAACATAAGTGGATCTCAATGCAAGCCTTAACCTTGTAAATGTTTGCAACAGGACACATGCTCAACAGTTTTTGGATTCTTTCACGAGAATGACTGAGGAAGTTCTTCAGAATCCTGGTTCAATATTTGCTTTGGTGTAAACAGTTGTAAAGAAAATACATTATCAGTGCTGCAGCAAACAAATCTATTTATATGGAATTGTGTTACATTATTTTTTGCATAGACTAGTATTCACCTATTTACATTGGCTGATCTTTTAACTGTCAGTAAATAGTACAATAAATGCACAGGAGGATAGCCTTCCAAATAGATAAAAGGGATAGAAGTTTGGTTGTATCTTACATTTACTCGCCATACTTCCACTCTCAAGTTCCATATGCACCTAAGTAAGCATTCAGCCTACTGGAGACTGTCCTCCAAGAACAAGAAACTGAACGAAAATACTGACACAGCCCATCTTCAACATGGCCTGATTTGAGTAAAATTACGAAAATGTGGGTGAATTTGAGAAAGTTATAGCTTGCCTTATTTATTTCCCCAGTTGTGATGTAGAATGCCTTGAAGTAGCAGTCCATGGGAGAAAGGTTAAGACCGTAAGCAGTTGGAAGAGGAGAAGAACATTCAGCCTGTTGAACCTGCTCCACAAATTGTTAGGATCGTGGCTGATTCAACATTCTTCATAAACAAAAACAGAAATTTCTGGAAAAGCTCAGCAGGTCTGGCAATACCTGTGGAGAGAAATTAGAGTTAACATTTTGGGTCGAATGACACTTCCTCAGAACAGTCTTCATGTCCATTTTCCTGCTCTTCCCCCATAACCTTTGATTCCACCATAGTTCAAGAATTTATCTATCAGTTTAACAATACATCTATTCTTCTCTGAATGACGAAAGCAGCTCTGTTGAGAATGCCTTCAAATATACACAAGGACTCTGTTCCCTGTAGCTCTGTGTGGCAAAGAGCTCCAAAGGCGTTCATCCTTCTGAGAGAAGAAATTCATCCTCATCTCAGTCTTAAATTGATACCCCTCAATTCTGAGACAATGTTTTCTGATCCTCGCTTCCTGCAGAAGGGAAACATTCTCTCAGCATTTACTTTGTCAATGCCCTTAAGAATTGTTTATGTTTCAAGGAGATCATCTCTCATTCTTCTAAACTCCAATGAGTAGAGCTCCAAACTGTTTAACAGTTTCTCATAAGGCAACCCCTCCATACTGCACATCATCCTAACGAACACTCCCTGAACTGGTTCCAATGAAATAATACCTTTTCTTAAATAAGGGGACTAAAACTGCTCATGGTACATCATATGGTCTTACCAGCATGTGACTGTTGCATTGAGACTTCCTCATTCTTATACTCCAGCTTCCTTGAAATAAGGACAAATATTCCATTAGCCTTCCTGATTACCTGCTGCACCTTGTGCTAGCTTACAGTGTTTTGTGCACACATATCCTCCCTCCCAAGTCCCTTCGTGTTGCAGCTTTCTGCAGTTTTTCTCCATTTAAATAATTTTTTGCTGTCCCTTCCAAAATGAATAACTTTACATTTTCTCACATGATGCAGCATTTGCCATCTTTTGCCCATATTCTCAATCTATCAATATCTCTCTGTAAACTGTTTGTATTGCTTTTGTAACATGCCTTTCCACCTCTTTTTGTGTCATCTACACTTTCAGCTACAGTACATCCGCTTTCTTCCTCTAAGTCATTAATATGTTGTGAACAGTTGGGGTCCCAGCAGTCACCCACAAACTGAAGGTACAGATGTCCATGATGGTGACTTTTGTTTCTGCCCAGAAGAAAGCAAGATCAGCACACTCTCTAACTCTGTCACTGCACACAACAATCACCAAGGCTCATGGAATACAACTCTCTCTAGTGCATGCGTCCTGTCCATTCAAATGTTCTCACCCACCTCATCCTCCCAAACTATTAACCCTTTCTGTCATCTACACTTCCCACTCACACTGGGGACACTTCGCTACCTCTCCTGTTTCTCCATTGCTACTAATGCCTCTCCCATCCGCTTGCATTGTAGTTAATCCCTTCCATTGTATCATGAATGAGCTGAAGAGTGGACAATTGTGTGAGAAAAGCCAACTTGGAACATGGCTGATTGCTGACAATGAATCTCATCCAAAAAGGTGCCAAAGAATGAGAAAATTCAGTCCTGCATTTCAGTTTACTGTGAATTTATTCTTTTTTGCCTAACTGATGGAAGGCTCTTTATCCTTTACCTATTTCTACATTAAGTCTCAGCGTGCACTCATGCATGGAGCATGATTTTTCTCTTGCAATTAATGTTTGCAGTTTAACAATACATCTATTCTTCTCTGAATGACGAAATCAGCTCTGTTGAGAATGCCTTCAAATTTTCCTTTGTTCAGAATATTTATTGTCATTCAAGGAACTCCATTAGTACTCTGTCTGTTAGGATATCATAGTTAAATTATCACTTTTGTTTTGTTTGTTAATCTTTGAATCGATATTCAGATCTGTAAACTGTAAGTTGCATTCGGGCTTGCTCAGTCAGCTGATGAACAATCATGTGACAGTATAAGAGAGCTCATGAATTGTCTGTTTAAACACATGGCAATGCTTCAGTCGACCTTTATAGCCTGTGAGATAAACATATATAAATTATATGTTGCATATTTTGGGATTTGGATTTCAAAATACAGCCATATGAGTACAAAAACAGATGGCATTTGGAATTAGATTGAAACTTGTTTTAATGGTTGCATTAAGATCTTTCTAAATGTCTCTTAAAAGTATTGTTTTGTTCCTCTTTTTTGAGTGTAATAAACTTACATTTTGCTTCTAAAGAACATCTGCAGCAACATGTGAACATGTTTCAGTAATTGACCACCACGTTAACCAACTGCAAAAATTAAATATATGATCTATCAAGACAGTTTAATTCTGGGTTCCTTCCTGCCACCTATCTGGTCACTGCACATGTTCCATAGTGTTCAATATTCCTCTTGGCTGTCATATCAGAAAGCAAAGGTTGTACCCCAGGACTCATCAGTCAATTCAGTTACTTGAGTAGTTTGTGCATTGGCTGATTGAGGTTGATATAGCAGCTTTCTTTGCAATGTGTACTGATAGATAATGACTGTTACAAGGACATCACAATTTGAAAACTCTAATGTTTCACAATTGTCACCATTGGTCATCATGGTCCATATCATTTTATTAGTCACAGCTATAGCTGTAGTGGCATGTTTTCTACAAGTATCAGTTGCAGAGGGAAATCCTCTATGTACACTCCAGAATAAAGATAAATGTCCATTGTAAGTGGTCGTCAGTAAACACTGATGACCATTTAGTAAACAAGGGATATAACATATTCAATGATTAACAATGTGCAGTGTACTCTTCAATTTTACCATCATATGATGGAAAAACTTGTAGTCATATTATTTCTGCCTGAACTTCAGGACATCCCAAAGTACCTTACAGGCAATGAAGTAGTTTTTGAGGTACCACTGAGAAAAAGAAAATGTAGCAGTGAATTTACACACAGCAAGATCCCATAAAGACAGGTAGGATAAAAACAAAATATGCTGGTTTTAGATGCTCTTTGGAGGTTATGTATTCATCAAGATGCCAGGTAAAACCCTTCGCTCTTCTTTGAAAAAAACACACCGTGGGATTTTTTTTACATGTATCACAGGCAGCAGACAGAGCCTTTACTTAAAATCTATCTGAAAGATTGTAGCACTCATTCAGCATTTCAAAATGGGAATTCTACTGCCTCAGGTCCAATAGTGATGCCTACTGAGCTATGCCACAAAAGGACAAAGGAATTGGACAGCGCGTACGTCAGCCGTGCAAACTGGACATGGAGGTTAATTGCTTAGCCGAACTCGTCCTCACCCTCAACAACTTCTCTTTCAATTCCTTCCACTTCCTACAGACAAAGGGGGTGGCCATGGGTACCCGCATGGGCCCAAGCTACACCTGCCTCCTTGTAGGTTACGTGGAACAATCCCTCTTCCGTACCTACACTGGCCCTAAACCCCACCTCTTCCTCCGTTACATTGATGACTGTATCGGCGCTGCCTCGTGCTCCCACGAGGAGCTCGAACAGTTCATCCACTTCACCAAAACCTTCCACCCCAACCTTAAGTTTACCTGGACCATCTCTAATACCTCTCTCCTTCCTGGACCTCTCTGTCTCCATCTCGGGCAACCACCTAGAAACCGATATCCATTTCAAGCCCACCGACTCCCACAGCTACCTAGAATACACCTCCTCCCACCCACCTTCCTGCAAAAATGCCATCCCCTATTCCCAATTCCTTCACCTCCGCTGCATCTGCTCCCAGGATGAGGCATTCCACTCCCATACATCTCAGTTGTCCTCGTTTTTCAAGGACCGCAACTTCCCCTCCTCAGTGGTCGAGAACGCCCTCAACCGTGTCTCCCGCATTTCCCGCAACTCATCCCTCACATCCCATCCCCGCAATAAGAACCAAAAAAGAATCCCCCTCGTTCTCACGTACCACCCCACCAACCTCCGATCCAACGCATCATCCTCCGACACTTCTGCCATCTGCAAACCGACCCCACCACCAAAGACATCTTTCCCTCCCCACCCTTATCTGCTTTCTGGAGGGACCACTCTCTCCGTGACTCCCTTGTCCGCTCCACACTCCCCTCCAGCCCCACCACACCCGGTACTTTTCCCTGCAACCGCAGGAAGTGCTACACCTGCCCCCAT
>NC_063336.1:32905098-32999802 GCF_021869965.1 Rhincodon typus
CCTCTACATCGGGGAAACGAAGCAGAGGCTCGGGGACCGCTTTGCAGGACACTTACGCTCGGTTCGCAATAAACAACTGCACCTCCCAGTCGCGAACCATTTCAACTCCCCCTCCCATTCCTCAGACGACATGTCCATCCTGGGCCTCCTGCAGTGCCACAACGATGCCACCCGAAGGTTGCAGGAACAGCAACTCATATTCCGCTTGGGAACCCTGCAGCCCAATGGTATCAATGTGGATTTCACAAGCTTCAAAATCTCCCCTCCCCCTACCGCATCCCAAAACCAGTCCAGCTCGTCTCCGCCTCCCTAACCTGTTCTTCCTCCCACCTATCCCCTCCTCCCACCTCAGCCGCACCCCCATCTCCTACCTACTAACCTCATCCCGCCCTCTTGACCTGTCCGTCCTCCTTGGACTGACCTATCCCCTCCCTAACTCCCTACCTACACTCACCTTTACTGGCTCCATCCCCACCTCTTCGACCTGTTTGTTTCCTCTCCACCGATCCTCTCCTCTATCCATCTTCTATCCGCCTCCCCCTCTCTCCCTATTTATTTCAGAACCCCCTTCCCCTCCCCCATTTCTGATGAAGGGTCTAGGCCCGAAACGTCAGCCTTTCTGCTCCTATGATGCTGCTTGGCCTGCTGTGTTCATCCAGCTCTGCACCTTGTTGTCATGGAGATTAATTGCTCAACTTTATTAAATATTTATTTTAAATTATAAATTTAATTAGTCAAATCTGATTACCAATTAGCTAATTGTGGTTAGTGACTCATGGAAACATATTGCAGGAGTAGGCCATTCAGCCCTTCAATCCTGCTCCACCATTCAATATGATTGTGGCTGATCATCTATCTCAATGCTGTATTCCTGTTTTAGCCCCTACCTCTTGATGCCTTTAAAATCTAAAAATATCTCTCTCTCTTTCCTGACTATATTCAGTGACTCGGCCTCCACAGCCATCTGTGGCAGAGAATTCCATGGGTTCATTACCTTTGGAGTGAAAATTTTTTTCCTCATTGCAGTCCTAAATGGTTCACCCCATATCCAGAGATTGTGAGACCTATTTCTAGGCTCCTTACCAGGGAATACATCTTCCCTGCATCTAAGCTGTCCAGCCTCATGACAATTTTTTTATGTTTCAATCAGATTCCCTTTCATCCTTTTAAGCTCTAGTAAATATCAGACCAGTCAAACCTCTCTCCATACAGCAGTACTGGGATCCCTGCTTATCAACCTAGCGAATCTTCACTGCACTCCCTCTATGGCAAGCCTATTGTTTTTAGGTAGGGAGACCAAACCTGCATGCAAGGCACAGTATAACTGCGCTGAAAAAAATCCATGCCACTGAACTCAGAACCTCTTGCAATGAAGGCCAATGCACCATTTGCCTTTCTAATTGCTTGCTGCACTTGCCCATCTACTTTCAGTACGAGAAAACCCAGATCCCTTTGCACATCCACATCTCCCAATATATCAGTATTTAAATGATACTCTTCCTTTCTGTTTCTGTACACAGAAATTCATAACTGCACATTTAGCCATTTTGTACTGCATCTACCATGTGTTTGCCCACTCATTCAACTTGTCGAAATCACCTACATCCTCCATACAGCTCACAATCTCACACATTAATGTGCTATCAGCAACTTTGAAAAACTGCATTTGATTTCCTCATCCAGATCCCATTACATCATGAATAATATATCATGATTCATGATAATGTTTCCACAGAAGAGTCACTAACTTGTGTGCATTTAATTAAAAGCATTCCATCGAACTACTAAAAATAACCAGCTAAGCAGCATTCGTATGCAGCTTATCTCAAAAGGTGTTTCCCGTTGGAGAGAAACCTACTTAATCAAAATACATTTTGAATCTCTTGTTGTAGATTCCTATTGTTTTCAACTTTCTTTGCTTTATAAGTAGTGAATGTTCCAAATTTCAAAGGTCGTTTTTTTTTAAATGAAGATCTATCTTGAATTAACTCCCAGCCTACTTCACTTGAATCTTTCCTTTCATTTTTAGTTGGGAAGCATAGGCCTTCTCTCGCTCCAGGTTCCCCACCAGGTAATGTTCTGTTTAAAAAGGAGTTTCCAAAAGGGGTCATTCCCTTGCCAAGGAATTGGGCTCCTCCTCAACTTGTGGCTGATATACCTGCCTTCAAAACACTTTGCCACACTGTTCAGTGGCCACCACATTCCTTAACCAGGTAAGAAACAGAGTTTACAGTGTAATAAGTATTTAAAAATTGCAAAACAAAATTGAAATTACTGTATTTAGAAAATTATCACAATCTCTTGACTTTTTTTACATGTCATACCAAATCTACCCTAATAATTCAGAATTCCATCCAATTGACTCTGTTCTTCTGTTAATGTGATTTTTCCCGAACTGTGTTCCTTTGTATTTTCTCACAATGAATAAGCTACTAATCATTTTGGGGACACTATTGTCATGCAGGCATTGCAATTTCTGCCTATGGCGATTGTATAAAGTAAACAATCAACACACACACACACACACACACACAAACACAAAATATATGTGCAGACAGAAACTATTTGACTCAGCATAGTTTATCATTCATATTGCACCTGGTAATTTATTGAGGCTGATTATGTTAAGGCTTCCAGTTATGCAATATTACCTTAATAAACAAATATTAGTGAACAATTTACTTTGCTAAATAAACTGCAATCTATGACAAGCTGTGGGTAAAGTATAGAAACTAACATTTTGTTCCAAAATTACACCAACAGTTGAACAATTTATAGCAAAAGGAGAAAACTTTGAATCTGTCACCAGCACATTAACAATTACTGGCTGTCAAAAATGATTGAGCTATTCTAAGAGGTTCACATTTAACCAGACTGACTGGGGAAGGTGGATGTCAGCTGAACGACTACAGAATGGTAATGACAATATAATAAGAAAAAAGAAAGAACTGCAGATGCTGGAAATCAAAAACAAAAACAAAAGTTGTTGGACAAACTCAGCAGGTCTGACAGCATCTGTGGAGAGAAAACAGAGTTAATGTTTCGGGTCCAGTGACCTTTCAACATAAGAACATAAGAACTAGGAGCAGGAGTAGGCCATCTGGCCCTTCGAGCCTGCTCCGCCATGCAATAAGATCATGGCTGATCCTTTCGTGGACTCAGATCCACTTACCTTCTGTGATTCATGCACAACGACACCCAGGTCCCTCTGCATAGCAGCATGCTGCAACTTTTTACCATTCAAGTAATAATCCTTTTTACTATTACTCCTACCAAAATGTATGACTTCACATTTACTTACATTGTATTCCATCTGCCAAAGATTTTATGGTGGGACAGTTGATGAGCAGTGGAGGACTTTCAAAACAATCTTTCAAAGTGCTCAGCAAAAATATATTCCAATGAAAAGGAAGGACTGTAAGAAAAGGGGTAATCTGCCATGGGTGTCTAAAGAAATAAGGGAGGCTATCAAATTGAAAGAGAAGGCATACAAAGTGGCCAAAAACAGCATGAAACTAGAAGATTGGGAAAACTTTAAAGGTCAACAGAAAGCCACAAAAAGAGCTATAAGGAAAAGTAAGATTCAATGTATCAATGTATCTATGTTCCTGTGCAAAGTTTCACAGTCCTCTGCACACTTTGCTTTGCCACTCATCTTAGTGTCAACTGCAAACTTTGACACCCTACACGTCGTCCCCAACTCCAAATCATCTATATAAATTGTAAATAATTGCGGTCCCATCACCAATCCCTGAGGCACACCACTAGTCACTGACTGCCAGCTAGAATAGCACTCATTTATCCCCACTCTTTGCTTCCTGTTAGTCAACCAATCCTCTATCCATGCTAATACTTTACCCTTAATGCCCTGCATCCTTATCTTATGCAGTAGCCTCTTGTGCGGCACCTTGTCGAAGGCCTTTTGGAAGTCTAGGTACACCACAGCCACTGGGTCCCCATTGTCCACCTCGCTCGTAATGTCTTCATAGAATTCCAAAAGATTTGTCAAGCATGACCTGCCCTTCATGAACCCATGCTGCGTCTGCCCAACGGGACAATTTCTATCAAGATGCCTTGCTATTTCTTCCTTGATAATAGACTCAAGCATCTTCCCCACTACAGAGGTTAAGCTAACCGGTCTATAATTCCCCATCTTTTGTCTACTTCCCTTTTTAAACAGTGGCATCACATTTGCTGTTTTCCAATCTGCTGGGACTGCCCCAGAGTCCAGCAAATTTTGGAAAATTACCGCCAGTGCACCTGCTATTTCTCCCGCCATCTCTTTTAGTACCCTGGGATGCATTCCATCAGGGCCAGGAGACTTATCAATCCTTAGCTCCATTAGCTTGCCCAATACTACCTCTTCCGTAATTATGATTGTTTCCAGGTCCTCACCTACCTTCGTCTCTTTGTCTATTACTAGCTTGTTATTAATGTCCTCCACTGTGAAGACCGATACAAAATACCTGTTCAATGCCTGGGCCATTTCATCACATCCCATAACTAAATTCCCCTTCTCATGCTCTAAAGGGCCAACATTTACTTTAGCCACTCTTTTTCATTTTATATATTTATAGAAACTTTTCCTATCTGTCTTTATATTCTGTGCTAGTTTTTTCTCATGTTCTATCTTACTTTTCCTTATAGCTCTTTTTGTGGCTTTCTGTTGACCTTTAAAGTTTTCCCAATCTTCTAGTTTCATGCTGTTTTTGGCCACTTTGTATGCCTTCTCTTTCAATTTGATAGCCTCCCTTATTTCTTTAGACACCCATGGCAGATTACCCCTTTTCTTACAGTCCTTCCTTTTCATTGGAATATACTTTTGCTGAGCACTTTGAAAGATTGCTTTGAAAGTCCTCCACTGCTCATCAACTGTCCCACCATAAAATCTTTGTTTCCAGTTTACTTTAGCCAAGTCCTCCCTCATTCCTCATTCCTTTCCTCAGATGACAATATAACGTTCCCCTGTAACTGCTACCCAAAGACTTTTTTAAAAACAGATGGAATTCAAAGTCTAAGGTTCAAAAATAATGCTTCTCAGGTGATAGATATCACATACACAAAATTAGAATTATATCAAATTCACAAAATAAATCAGGAAAAGTGTATTTTTTTTAAACGAAAGCATCAGTTTCGAAAAGCAACATCAGAATACAGCCATGAAAGCAAGTTTGAAAATGTAACCTCAGGTGGAATCTTAAATGAGAGCAGTGGATAAATGGCATGTCACTCGTGAAACATTCTGGAACGTGTATGAGACATCAAGCGATATCTCTTCAGTCCTCCCTAACTTTGAAGCATTTCTTCCAATGGTGTGGGGAACCCCATTGCAGGCTGCTCTTCAAGATGGTAGCACAGAGCCACCTGTGTATTTTCAAATCATTCATCTGTAATTAGATTAGACAAACACTTCTGTGATGTGGCTTTAAATTCAACACTCAATTTTGCATATGTGCATGTAGTGCTGCACCTTGTCATGTCATTGGCCACACAAGCGGTCTTTAAGAAGTTATTCAAACATATAGTTGAGTCTAATTCAATCCCTGATCTGCACTGTAATGAATTGACTGACCTCTGCTGTGATGATTAAAGATACAGGCTTTGAGGCTAATTATAACGTACGTAGGATTGGGAGGGTAGCTCTTTATTACAGCTGAATGATCCTTCTCACTTGTGTACATTAGCCAGGATTCAACGTTTTCTCTGATGCTTGCTGTAGGCAAGAAGTATGTGCATATTCACTATCTAGACTTATATATGAAGAATTGCCAATTAAGTCTTTATGACACAAGCGGAAGCCAATTCAGCTCTTTATGTCCTGGCTGGCTGTCAAGCAATCCAATCACTCCCCTGTTCGGTCTCCATAGCACCATAACTTTATTTCTCTGAAGTCCCCAATTTCCCATGTGAAATAATTATCTGTTTCCACTTCTCCCTTACAGGTAGTAAGAGAGCTTTGAAAAAGGACAAGGTTTTGACCATTAGATGTAGGAATGGAAGTAGGCCATTCAGCCCATCAAGTTCCCTCTGTCATTCAATGAGATCATGGTTGATTTGATAATCCTCAACTCCACTTTCCTGCCTTTTACCTTTAACTTTTAATTCCCTTACTAGCTTAAAATCTGTCTATCATAGCATTGAATATATTTAACAACCCAGTTGGAACATCTCTCTGTAGTAATGATTTGCATAGATTCATCATTCTTTGAGAAAATAAACTCATCCTCATCCCAGCCTTAACTAGAAAATTGAGATTATGCCTTCGGGTTCTAGACTCTCCCACAAGGCAAGACAATCCTTCTTCATCTACTCTGTCAAGTCTTCTAAGAATCTTTTATGATGAGTACAGGGCGAATCTACTTAACCTCTCCTCATAAGACAATCCCTCCATACCTGGGATCAACTGAGCGAATCTTCTTTGGACTGTGTCTATTGCCACTATAGCTTTCCTTTGAGAACGGATCAAAGTTGTTCATACTGCCTTGAATAACTTTAGAAAAAAACTCCCGTTTTTATACTCTATTCCCTTCAAAATAAAGGCCAACATCTCAGTTGTCTTCCCTACTACCTGTTGAACTTCAATGCTAGCTTTTTCCGATTCATGCATGAGGACTCTCAAAATTCTCTAGGCTACAGCATTTCTCCACTTAAATAGTATTCAACTCCTCTATGTTATCTGCTAAAGTGCATAACTTCACATTTTCCAACATAATATTCCATCTGCAAGTTTTTGCCCACAGGCATAAGCTATCTATGCCCCTCTTTAGACTGTATCATCCTCATCACTTGCCTTAGCAGATACTTTTGCGTTATCAGCAAACTTTACTATGGTACATTCACCTCCTTATCCAAGGCATTCACATATATTGTGAATAATTGTAGCATCATCACTGATACTTATTGTATTTCACAACATGCAATTTGCCCTCATGTAAGTGCCCCTTATTCCAACTCTGTCTTCTGCTAGTTAGCTAATCCTCTATCCATGCTTATATACTACATCCAACACCAAGGTTCTTAACTTATTAAGTAATCTAATGTATAGTACCTTACCAAACAGTATCTAAAAATCCAACTATATTACATCTACTGCTACCCTTTATCTATCCTGCTTATTAGCTCTTCAAAAGAATTCTAGTAAATTTGTTAGGAGTGATTTCTCCTTAAGAAGCCATGCTGATTCTTGATCATACTATGCATTTCTAAATTCTTGCTATCATACCCTTTATAATAGACTCTAGCATCTTCCCAATGACAGATGTTAAGCTAACTGGTCTATAGCTAGTTGTTTTTTGTCTCCTTCCCTTTTTAAAGTAAACAGGTATTACATTAGCAGTTTTCCAATCAATTAGGGCTTCTCCAGAATCTAAGGATTCTTGAAAGATTGTTACCAATGTATCCAACATTTCTTTAGCTACCTATTTTAATATCCAATGATGCATCCTATCAGGTACAAGGGACTTATTGGTCTATAGCCCCATTAGCCTAGCAATTTCCTCATGATAATTAGTGTATTCTTTTCCTCACCTTCTTTTTACATTCGAACATTTATTAATTTTGAAATGCTATTAGGGTCTTGTACATGAAGGCTAATACAAATTATTTATTCAACTTCTCTGCCAATTCCTGGCTCCCCATTTTTATTTTCTGAGCTTCATTCTCTAAGCGGCTTGTGTTCACTTTAGCATCTCCCTTTTAACATATAATAACAAAAGCTTTTGCTATCCATTGTGATATTATATGCAAGTTTACGCTCAAAGTTTATCTTCTCCCTCTATTACTTTTTTTGGGTCATCTTTTGTCATTTTTTAAAACTTTCCCAATCCTCTGGCTTACCACTAATCTTTCACATTTTACTATATTTTTTCTTTAGCCTGATGCTGTCCTTAACTTCTCTGGTTAACCATGGTTAGCTTATCCCCTCATTAGAATCTTTCTTCCTCACAAAGATATATCTTTGCAGTGCATCATGAGCTATTTTTGAAATGGCTGCCATTGTTCCTCAACAGTCTTTGCTGCTAATCTCCTTTCCCAGTCCACTCCAGCCAGCTGTGCCTCAGTTGTGTGAAATTATCTTTATGTATGCTTAGCACAGCTTATCTCCCCCCACCCAAGTTCCTCCATCTCCGAACTAAATGTTAAATTCTACCATGTTACCATTGTTTTCTCAGTGATCAATTACTCTGATATCATTTATTACACATCACCAGACCCAAAATAGCCTGACCCCATCTCAATCCACAATATATAGTTCAGGGAATATGTTATGAACATGCTATCAATTTTTTTCTCATGGTTATCTCTGCCAATCTGACTATTCCAAGCTAAATGAAGAATAAAGTCACCCATGATTAATGTAATGCATTTGCTTATATGCCCCCGTGATCTCACTTATTCTTTGTCCCACCATAAAGCTACTTAGAATGCCGAAAGACCACTCCTACTGGTGTTTCCTTCCCCTTATATCTTATTTCCATCCATACAAATTCTATGTTTTCCGATCTTAGGTCACTTTTTGTGGTTGTACTTAACCCTCCCTGTTCAAGCAATGCTCCCCCACCACCCTTTCCTTCCAGTCTGTCTTTTTCAAAATTCAGGTGCCCCTGAATATTTAGTTCCCAGCACTAATCTCCTTAAAACCATGTCTGGCAATGGCCATCAAGTCATACCTGTATTAACCTGCATTTGTGTAGTTAATTCATTTATTTTGTTCTGAATGCCACCCAAATTCAAGTAAATAGCCATTCATTTTGCCTTTTTAGAATTTTTTCCCCCTTTGATCCTATTTACTGTTTTATTTTTCTTTGTTTGTATACTCTATCCCTTCCTCACTCTCTTTCCAAATAGGTGCCCTGTAATGCTGCCATATCCTATTGCCTTGTTGGCCAACATTGTCCCTCTCTCAAATCTTCCACAGCCCTATCTCCACCATCCTGAAAAATAACATTGGTTGCTGTGCAGTTCCATATACACCAGCATCTCCTTACCATACCAATAGCAAAGCCAGCAGCAAGTTTAAATCCTCTCTATAGCCCTAGTTATTCAATTTACCAGATCACTGGTCCCAGCACAGTTCAAGGGAAGCCCATCTCACCAACATAGCTCTAACACAACCCAACACAACCTGTCCATCTTCTCTTCCACCTATCCACCCCACCCGTCCCACTGACCAATCCCAACTACTCCCTACCTGCACTCACCTATCATCCCACCTACCTTCCCCAGACTCACCCCTCCTCTCTCTATTTATTTCTGAGCTCCCTTCCCCATCCCCAATTCTGAAGAAGGGTCCCAAACCGAAATGTTGACATCCCTGCTCCTCTGCTGCTGCTGCCTGGCCTGCTGTGTTCCTTCAGCTCCACACTGTATTGTCCCTTGCATAAGGGCATCAGACAGTCGTGAAGATCAATAAGGTTAAAAAAGTCTCCTCAGCTGATGCATATTAAGGCAACATCTTTTGCTATCTCAGAGCTGTACCATTGTAACAGTGCAAAGAATTAGATCCTCCATCCAATTTGGCTTAAGTGATTGCATTCAGATCTTACAAAACACATTAAGGCCAGCTATATTAATTCAAATTAGATCTACACCCTACTAATTGGTTTTGATTAATGTTTAATTATTTATTTATGCTCCCGGCTATTAATACATGCTAAGTACCACCTTAAATATCATATTGGAATTGGTTGCAAATGTGTGATATGATTATCTCGTGCAGAATAAGCTAGCAGCATCAGAAATAGCTATTGCAACATTTCAAGCTAATACTTTACTTAATAATATATTAAACATTATTGCAGTCAGACAAACTCTAACAGGTTGATGACTGTCTTTCACACATCAGGGTCACTCATTGAAAAGGTTGTGTTGAATGAATATTGAATTTTTCCCAAAATTTCTGATCTTCGGTTATGGATATCTAGATTCAGTTGCATGTTTGAGAAGTTTTTCCTATAAATACTGTTAATGTTGATCATTGACATTATCTCTGTCTGCCAGGAATGTGACTAAACTGATCAGGTATTTGGCAGTGTACACTGTTCTTACACTGGGAATGCCAGAGAAATGCAGGGGTAGCCGGCAAACAGAGCCCATGCAGACTTTAATGCTATCAGCAGCTGAATACAGGGGAAAAAAGGTTTCATTTTCCAACACTATCATCACTCACCTTCATTAGCAGTAAAAATACAGCCAAAAGCATTTAGCCAGCTTTAGTCAGGTAATCATAATCAGGAACTGGTGAAATAAATCCACTGAAGAGCATTGGCTTAGAACCTGAGTCAAGGCTGGGAAATCAAATGAGTTCCTGCAGTTGAGAGCCCCAGGTGTTTCACTGCTGGAATTACAAGCTATCAACTAACTCCCTACTTCCCAATAAAACACTTACCCAAGATTGGAACAGATGTTTTCTTTACATGATACTGTTGTCCTGGTCTGTAATATCCATTTAAACCTCCCTCTTCAGAAGGAAAATTCTTTTTTGCTGGAAAATTCCAGACTGCTTCTTAGGAGTTATCCTTCTTTCATAAACGAAAAGACCTTGGCGGTTTCCTGCCTTTTCGCTCAAGCATCCTTCTCTCTTTCTCTCCTATATACGTATATATATATTATACACACACACAAATGGGATTTTGTCAACAGTGAGCCTTTCTTTACACTGCAACTGGATCATTGTATCATTCCAAAATTCTTTTTTGCTTTGCCCACGTGATTACAATTAAAATGTAAAAACTTTATGTGAAACCAAAATGGAATAAATAAAGTCCTCCGAGCTACATTTTGGTAGGGCAAATCATGGCAGGACTTATACAATTAATGGTAAAGTCCTGGGGCGTGTTCTCGAACAAAGAGACTTTGGAGAGCAGGTTCATAGTTCCTTGAAAGTGAAGCTGCAGGTAGACAGAATAGTGAAGAAGGCATTTGGTATGCCTGCATTTATTGGTCAGTGTATTGAGTACAGGAGTTGGGAGGTTGTGTTGCGGCTGTACAGGACAGTGGTTAGGCCACTTTTGAAATACTGCACTCAAATCTAATCTCCCTGCTATAAGAAATATGTTGTGAAACTTGGAAGAGCTCAGGAAAGGTTTACGGGGATGTTGCCAGGGTTGGAGTGTTTGAGCTACAGGGAAAGGCTGAATAAGCTGGGGCTATTTTCCCAGGAGAATCAGAGGCTGAGGGCTGATTTGTAGATATTTATAAAATCATGAGGGGCATGGATGGGGTGAATAGGGTAGGGGAGTCCAAAACGAGAGGGCATCGGTTTAAGATGAGAGGGGAAAGATTTAAAAGGGACCCAAAGTGCAACTTCTTCACTCAGAGGGTGGTGCATGATTGGAATTAGCTGCCAGAGGAAGTGGTGGAGGCTGGTACAATTACAACATTTAAAAAGCATCTGGATAGGTACATGAATAGGAAGGGTTTAGAGGGATATGGGCTGAATGCTGGCAAATGGGCATAGAATAATTTATGATATCTGACTGGCATGGACGAGTTAGACCAAAGGGTCTCTTTCCATGTACATTTCTCTGACTCTATAACTGCAATTAATTGTTGTATTAAGAAGTAACAGAAACCAGGCAGGTGTGAAGAAGCCTGCATTTCTCATTTATTATTTACACCTATCTCTATGATAAATTTCATTCACTTGGAGATGAATAGCTTGCCTGCAATGATCCAGTTTGGAAATAAGGACTCCAGGCACAGGAACAAATGAGTGACCTGTGTATCTAGCAATTGATTTGGCAGAGCATAGGCAATGGATTTGTAAAACAACAACAGAACTGGAAGATTCTCTCTTTCTCCTCCTGCTCTCACTCAGGGCGAACATAGCAACCAGTCACACATAAATGGGAGATGTATCTATTTGAATGCAGAACTCAAAAGGTATCCAGCCCAGTGTTAATGAACCATGATCTCAGGTTAAAACCTAATATGTGAAGGACACTCCAAGAACTGCATATTCTTTTATTTTCCTGTTTGCACTGAATAACATTTTCTTTTGAAACAGTTTACCTGTGTTTTCACGTGCAGTTAATGTTATCTGTTATTTTTCGTCATAGGTTAGCAAGTAATAAGCATGCACTCAAGAAAACCTTGTAATTGACTCCTTATTTTATTCCTGGTGAACTAATTCATGGCATTTTACTTGCAGTGAAGTATAGCTGTGAGCTGGAAAGGATTGTTAAATCTTTATTGCAGCCACCAAGATGGTTGAAGAGACATGAGCTGATTCATCCCTCCTCACCTGGTCACAACAACTTGAAAGCACAAACTTAGTGGCACACGTATTTTTCAAAATTTCACTGCTAAACATTTTGCATTATATTAGTTCCATTTTATTCATCGTTATTTGTTGTGGCTAGTTTAGTCAGAAATGCAAATGGGCTTGCTTGCACGGATGGTAGCTGTGGAAGCAGGCCATTCTGCCCCTCAAGCCCATAATCGACTCTCCGAAGAGTATCCCACCCAAACCCAACCCCCACCTTATAACCCTGTATTTCCCAAGGCCAATCCATCTAACCTGAATACCTTGGAACTGTGGGAGGAGCACCCAGAGGGAACCCACGCAGAAATGGGGAGAATGTGCAAACTCCACACAGACAATCACCTGAGGCTGGAATCAAACCCGGGTCCCTGGTGCTGTGAGGCAGCAGTGTTAACCACTGAGCAGCTCTGCCACCCTAACTGTTTATTGTTGAAAAAGCAGTGTTGACATGTTTGTTCATTCTTTCTTGAATGTTCATGTTAGTGTCCATTGTTGCATTCTCTACTGTAATGTATTGAACTTGCAAGTTCTGTTTGTTCTCCCAGGATGCTGTCTGAGGTCACTTAACAGGCATAATTGAAATGCTGTAGGTGAACTCAAAGTCCAGAGAACACCATGAGCTGGGCACACATTTGGACAGTGCTGACACCATCTTTTAGGTTCCTCACTTTTTGACCCAACTTGACTGATCCACCCCCATGTCCTTGCCGCTTCATTCCTCTATTTCCCCAACCACACCATCTGTCTTCTCTTCAATTCCTTGTCCATTCCTCCATGCGCAATTCCACTGACCCACACTCGATGGCCTGAGCCTCCATACGAGTTTATTGCTTGCTGCTGCGCACCTTGTGCTGTAGATTTAAATAAGTTTTAAAAAAACACAGACGTCAGATGCAACTGCACTAAGCTGAATGAGGCACACCTGCTTCAAACCCCATGAAAATGACGCCATAAGGTTCTCTTCTGCCACTGGCTTTATCTGGAAGATAGAACAAAATTTGATAAGACCATAAGAAATGAGGAGAAATGGGCCATTCTGCCCATCAAGTCTGCTCTGCCATCCAATTTGATAATCCTCAACTTCACTTTCCCTCCTTGGTCAAAATCCTGGATTCCCTTTCTGATTAAAATGTGCAACCCCTTATTCTGGGAATATGTCCTCTTGTCCCAGACTCTCCTACTAGGGGACACAACTTCTCTGCAGCTACCTTGTCAAGTGTCCTAAGAATCTTTGATGTTTTAGTAAGGTGGCCTCTCATTTTTCTAAGTTCCAATTAGAACAGGCTCAACCTACTCAACTTCTCTTAAAACAGTCCCTTCATCCATGGGATCAACCTAGTGACTGTCTCTATCACCAGTAAATTTTTCCTTAGATAATGGGCTCAAAACTATTCACAATATTCACAAAATTCTAAGTCTGACTAGTGCCTTGCATAGTTTCAGCCTCATCTCCCATTTTATACTCCATTTCCTTTGAAATTAAGGCTTATGCTCGAACTGCCTTATATATTACCTGCTGAATTTGTGTGCTAGCTTTTTGTGCTTTATACTAGATGACTACCAAATCCCTCTGTATTGCAGCTTTCTGCAGTCTCTTTCCATTTAAATAATATTCAGCTCTTTATTCTTACTGCTAAAATGCACAAACTCACATTTTCCCACATTATGGTCCATCTGCCAAGTTTTTGCCTACTCTTATAATCTATTGACATCCTTCTGCAGACCATTTGTGTCATCCTCACCACTTGCCTTCCCACCTACTTTTCTGCCTTCTGAAAACTTAGTATTGTACATTCACTTTCCTGATCCAAGTTATTGATGAATGTTGTAAATAATTGTGGCCCTAGCACTGAACCATGTAGAATTCCACTAATTACAGGTTCCCATCTTGAAAGTGCACCCTTTATCCCAACTCTGTTTTCTTCTATTTAGCCAATCCTCTAGCACCATGGACTTTTATCTTATTAAGTAGCCTAATTTGTAGTACCTTTACAAACGCCTTCCAAAAATCCAAATATAGTACATCCACTGCTTCGCCTTTATCTATCCGGTGTGTTACCTCCTCAAAGACTTCTAGTAAATTTGTCAGACATGATTTCCCCTCCGTGAAGCCATGCTGACACTGCTTGATCATATTATATATTTCCAAATGCTCTGCTATTATATCGTTTAGAATAGACTTCACAATTTTCCCAATAACAGATGTTAAGAAAACTAGCTGAAAGTTACCCATTTGTTGTCTCCTTCCCTTTTTCAATAACCTTGGCAGTTTGTGAATCCTCGGATATTTTCTAGATTCTAAGGACCCTTGACTGATTTCCATTGTAAGTGGAGAAAGTTTTTGCTTCTCCAGCATCCAGTACTGGATGAGCAGTCTGATAATTTTCCACTGTCACTAAATTAAAGAGGGGTGGTGGAAAGGGAAGATCATTGTCAGAATATATATGAAAGATATGGTTCATTCACACCCTGCAAAGTGTACTGATTAATAATTACCCAAAAGAAAGCAAGTAAGGAAAGAACGTATACAGTGTTAAATATCTACAGCTCAGTTATAATATGCACCAACAAGAGGATTTAAACACAGTCCAGCCCCTACAATGTTACCCTCAGAGTTGTTGTCTTGCTAAGTACTCAATGCGTCTACAGATGAGGAGGCACAAATTGTCTAATGATCCAGAGGAGACCCTCCCGTCAGAAGTCAGAGAAAGATGGTCACCTTGGCTGTGGCTTAATGGTGTCAGAAATGATGTGATCTGCTGCAATACCCTTATATAGAAATGGGGATACAGCCATATAAATTCCATCAACTGTGATTGTGGAGAGACAAACTAAACAATTGACTGTATCCCAGAATGCCTTCTGCCAGCAGAACCATGCAGCTCTGAAGATCTAAAGATCTTCAGCTCTTGAGCTAGAACTGGAAATGGAGAGTGAGATGATGAGGGTGTCAGAGAGGGAATACTTTCCATTTGTGACATGCTGTTATTTATCACCATAGAAAAGATTCTCAAGATCCTTTTGGTATGGTGCCAAATATACTACAACAAATTCCATCAAATCTTTAGATTTTTTTTTGGTTCAAACTTTTGTGGGAAGCCAGCATCACGTGTAGACCAGACCAGATAATGACAGCGATTTCCTTCCCAAAAAGGACATGAGTGAAGGGTTGGGTTTTCCCAATCAATTCATGATCATTATTAGACTCTTAATTTCAGATTTTTATTGAATTCAAACTGCAACATCTGCCATGGCAGGATTTGAACCCAGGTCCCCAGAACATTACCTGTGTCTCTAGATTAATACTCTGTCAATAATAACACTAGGCCATTGCCTCCAATGTTTCTGCCACACATTGTGACCAAGTAGTGACAAAATGTTATTACGAATCAAATGAATCAATGAACAAATTGCACAAAATGGGGGAAATAATATCACTAATTTACCTATCCTGCGTCAATAAATGATAATGGAGAATATGGTACAATTAAAAAAGTATCTATGCATGTATAACTAACCAGCCAATTAAGTCACAAGTAGTCCCATGCATGAAGATACTTGTGGTATCTCACTGCTACCCATGACATGTTCTATTCAAGACATTTGTAGCATAGTCTGAATCTGTGTTGGAAAGTCAGTTGAAGCTGTCATATTATTTTGTAATTGTTATTTCATGACACTAGGAACATGATCTGAATTTCCTTTGAAAGAAGAGTGATAGAAATAGATTACTCCAAATACGTCAAAAACAATCACACTGACAAACGGAAGTCTTGAACATGCTAAAGTTGCTCGTGACTGTAGAGCTAATACATAATACCAATGGCAAAACTCAAATCTGTATATATTTAATTGTCAATAATAAGAAAACTAAATACACATAACATAACAGACAAATGTAGTTGGGTACGAAGGATTTTTGCTAATTATTGGGCTACAGAGTTAATTATTTTCCATCCGAGTCAATTAAAAACTATTACTTATAAATATATTAAGATTGCTAAGTATTTCAGATAGTCAGTAAATTCACAGTGCTACCTTAATTCACGTTTTTTTTTAACCAATTCAAGACTCTTGGCTAATTTCAGGCAAGATGGATCTTCACATTGTACTCAAATCTTGAAATGTGATTACCTTAGTGATGCAATTCTTTTGGTGCTCATCATCAAATCACATCAAATCACCTACTGTGTTTTTTCATCACCACCCCTGTTAAATCACTCATGTTTTCCAATTGACTAATTTATATGCACAGCTTGTTAGGAGCAATGCACACCCCCAAAGGTGAGGAACAAGTCGGAAGAGATGTACTGGGCTAAATCAAAATGGTTTTGGAAGTGGAGTGATCAGATTCTGTGTGTAATTGATTCTGGGGCATTTATTGACAAATATACGAGGCAGTTGTGAAGTAAAAATTGCAATTGCTCTGCATCAAGCCTTTTAAATCTGCACATGAAATTTTCCATGACAAAAACATCCTGACAGCCAAATGAGGCTACCTGTATGGCTGTGCCATTCAATATGTCCAATTATATCACATTGCCTCATTGCTACAACATATTATGGTGTCACTTAAAACAATTGGCCTGCTGTTTGTAGTTAACACCATTGCAGATTTCAAGTAGGGCATATTTGCAGTGGGCTCTTAAATTTGCAAGAATTCTCTCTGTCACACTGTAACTTCAATGAGAGATAGAGAAAATGCCCATTAGTGACTGTTCATGCTGATTCTCAACGCACAGCTACCAGAAACTGGGAGAAAGAACACTGATTTTCATGACCAGTATCATTATAAAGGCAGCAAAATCTAAACTCAGTAATTATGTTATTTATACATCTTAACAATTTCTAATGCTTGAGGCACTATGCAGCTTGATCCATCATCTACCATGTAAAAATTGGGATGCTGGACCACAAGAATGTGCTATTTATGATAAAATTAATTCTGATAGTTTTTTTTATTATTTGATTTATCAGGAGGCTAATACAAATCAGTCAGTCGTTGCCACTCTGCTCGTCAATCCATAATGTGTTTGAGTGGAAACCTTCCCTGACACTTTTTGGAGAACAGTGTCGTGATTCTACAAAAGCAGGACGCACTAGGGGTAAGCGATTCCCATTTGCTTGTAACATCTCATCCACATCGGTAAGCAGAACAGTTACTAGGAAATTATAGCATAGCTACGTTAGTTCCTAACAATTATATATATAGTTAGATGTGGAACTGTTCTGCATGCTGCAAAAGAACCTGCAACCAATACAAACTGGACGTGCAACACTACCAGAAGCTGGAAGTGTACATGTCTACTTCCCCCTTTTGAGGAATGCTACTCTCAAGGGAATAAGCCCTTCTGTGACAAGAAATGCCAGTCCATTCACTATCGCTTCACTCCAAACTACTTCTATTTCATCAGCCATAAAACAGCCGGATTAGAATTTTGTGTCATTCTATCACAGACTAGGTTTCCTTCCAGTTTGCTGGACACATGGTCTTGCCAGGCATTTTTATTATCCAAACAGCATTTGAAATGGTGCTGAGGTATAAATAAAAAGCCTTTGTTATGCCTGCCAAAATATTGCAGCACAATTAGCTCAAAGTCTGCTGGCTTGTATTCTTTGACAACTATTTAATAGGAATTCACAAAATGAAACATTCCATTCCGCAAAGAATGCATTACTTGGTTAGCAGAGCTCAAATTGTTAGTACCAGGCATCAAATCAGAGGGCCTAATTTCACATTTCAAACTACTTACAATAGTGAATCTCTAATCAAAGCAAGTTTTAAAACAATTTGTTGTTATAATCTTATCTTGAATGCATTGCAACATTGCAAAGGGCTTCACAGGATTATAATAAAAAGACAATTTGACATTAAGCCATATAAGCAGACATTAGGACAGATGAGCAAAATCTCAGCCCAAGAGCTACCTTCTAAGGACCATCTTAAAGGATGAGCAAAGAAGAATGGAAGCCAAGATGTGCAAAACTCTGAGAACATTTAAAAGTATCTAATTAGTGAAACATTTATCATCTGGAAATGAATTTCATTGTAGATCAATCATAATTACTCAAACAGCCTGATTTTTTACCACTGCTCAGTTGCAGACTATATGCAGTACAGAATAAATTCAGCTCTCAACATGGAGCTTCATTAAATCGGAATATAAGTTGGAAAGTCAAATTGAAGATCCGGAGGTTCATCAGTTTGTCTCTGTGGTTGATTGATTGACTGCTCGAAAGAATAGCTCTGAATGATAACAGTGTGGAGCTGCAGGAACACAACAGGCCAGCAGCATCAGAGGAACAGGAACTGCTCCTCTGATGCTGCCTGGCCTGCTGTGTTCCTCCACCTCCACATTGTGTTTTATCTGACTCCAGCATCAGCAGTTCTTACTATCTCTCAACTCTGAATGATTCTTCTTTTTGTTCTCCCCTCTTCATTACTGATTGTATGCAGCAGCACCCTTAGCTTTTTTATTTAGGCTAGGAAGTATGCATTGTGTTGATCATTTTACATAATTTATGGGAGGAGACACTTTGAGGTACACCAACAGTTCAGATAACACCCACAATGCACTTATATTACACAAGTGTGGTTTTCCATGCTATCTGAAGCCCATGGTTAAATACATCCTTGTAATTTTTTATGTTACTATGATTCAATGTAAACCACACTCCTTTGGAAGCAATGGCTAAAACCAGTACACTTAGTACATAGCTTTCAAAACAGACGTTGAAGATTCTTAAAGTTACTCTCGCAGGTAAAGTTCAGATGACAACTAACATATGATTGTGCAATTCTATGGAAATTTTAAAAATTTCAAGAATTATGGTCCGTGTTTAGCTATTTGATAAAATGAGGGAGAAGACAGAATAGGGTTGAGAAACATATCAGCCATGATCAAATGATGGAACAGACTCGATGGGCTGAATTCTGCTCCTATAGCTTATGGTCTTATTTGCTACTTGTGGATAAAAAATTAGATTACAATTTTCCCGGGCTCTCACACCTCTCACCTCTAAACCTTAATGATTGGTTTCATTAAAACCAAAGTTCAACTTATTATAATTTGTTTTGGTTTGTGGCATATGTTAAAATTCCTTGATCAAAGCAATCAACTACCTGCATCCACCATTACCATTGTTTCCCTCAGTCCTCAGAGATGTATCAGCATATCATTTGCCAGATTGTTGGAAATACCCGACTTCTTTAATATAAAAACAAAACAGATCCAGAGAACAGCATAAACAATCTGGAAAAATGGCACTGTTCCATTGGAATCATTGTCACAGAGACTGTGTGAGAACTGCAAAAAGGTTCCCTCTCCCTGGCCATGCACTTTGCATGTTCATGTGTTTGCATTAATAGCTGATTACTTTGGCATAGAATAATGTAGAGCACCTCACAGACCAAAGGTAAATCTGTCAGTTCTAATAATGCTAAGCTTCAGGATGTCTGGATAACCATCAGTATCAATTATAAGACATTGAATAGTACAGTTAATTCTATTTCTATTACTTTCTCACAATTACACAGTGTATGCTTAATTCAACATTCCTAAGTGTTATTTTAATGTAAAACAATAATGTCTGAAGTACAAAATTGATTTCTTATTTGGATTGCAATAGTAATTGACTCCACATGTATTATATTTAAGGCCATTGTATTAGACTTTAATAGGTCACATTGGTTGACGTTCAGAAGCAAGCCATTGCACTAACAGTTCTTGGTCTCTAGATTGAATGGGGAAAATTGCCCATCATTTTTGACAGGTTTTCAGTAGTAGTCTACATAAAGTTCTCTCCAAAACCACAAAAGTGCACAATTAAAACGTTTATATAAACATTTAATCGGCACTTCCCTTTGAGAATGCAGAAACCCCTTATTCGTCAAATTGTTACTAGTCCTTTACATTCTATTTGCCTGCTTTAAGAATATTCTTGAAGACAAAATATATAACATATTGGTCAGTATTCAAATACATTTTAGTTTGGGCCACTCTCAACTGTATTATCAGTTATGCTGCAGCAGACAATACAATTCATCTCCATAAATACTGTTATTTACACTTTAATATTTTATTTCATTACATTTGGTTGGAATTGGCCTTCTCTATTGGCCAATGAGAACCTGCTTCCTTCTACCCTCCTCTATCAGCCAACAGCAAGTGGCTTTCACTCTGAGATTACTGCTGGCGATATCAACAATTTCTGCTAACTTATTGTTCTGCCATTAGTTTGAAACATGGCCAAGACCACTGATTTGTGGTTTCTCCACAGAAAAATTGATAGATGAGCAGAATCCACACCATTTCCCTCATCAAAACACTGGCAAGTCTCAGGCAAAGTTTAGTGATCTCATAAAAGCAGAATCTGACCTATTCAGCATGAAAGAGTATTGGCTCCAATTATAAATGGTGCCTCTGTGCACCTTTCTCAAATCTGAATAAAAGTCCTATACCCAATACTAAAAGTGAATCATCACTCATTAGAGGAGGATTTTCAATCAGCATTATTTTAGCTCATTTACTTTAGGTGGGTGAATGCAAAACTCTGGACTACTGTTAAACAGTGACCTTTAATGTAGTTACTATTTATTTTTACAGATAAGCATTTTTACATAATAATTCACAAGCTCCACCCTTCAAAGGAAATATCCTTATGTTAGCAGCCCATCGTCTATTGTGACATTAGATAAATAGCCAACAATCCTCTAAAGCATAGAGCTGGCTCAGAATGACAAAGTTACTGCAAACTAGTAAGTTAGAGATTACTTGAGGATCATCACAACCGAGGTTTTTAGCAGTTAGTGAACTTTCAGACTTAATGCAGCAAAATAAAATTTCCAATCACTTGCAGTTTCCTACAGGAGATGATCACATTACTAGTGACTTAAAGGAAAATGCAACTGTGCACTGCATAGCAACAATCTAGATTTAGATTAGAAATGAAAATGAAACTGGATCCAAGCAGGCCAATCTCTTACAGTGATATAATAGCTATGAATCATGATGTGTAATTTATGTTTATTACCAGAATGAGGGAAAGCAGCAGTTCTATGCATATTTGCAAGGGGACGGAAGGAAGTGAATTCGAGAGGGTGATCAACATCTGGCTGGACAATCAAACAACACAACAGAAGTAAATGGTTGGCTAACCTTTCTAAATCTAGCACACAATGATCACTTCAATTGTTCAATCTGGAAACTGAAGCATACAATATATTGAAGGAATTGAGCTGCTCACAATTGGACAACTAAGGAGTTAAATTAATTCTGTAGGTAATTGAACCATTTTCTCAAAAAGTACAAAAAGAAGAAGTTTTGTCTTTTCTATAGATAACACAGTGTGGAGCTGGAGAAGCACAGCAGGCCAGGCAGCATCAGAGGAGCAGGAAAGTTGATGTTTCGGGTCGAGACCCTTTTTCATTTGTTTACTCATAGTTTATTGATAATTGAAGAATGCAGGTCCTTTTGTTGGATTCTATTAGATAATAACAAGAGAAGGAGCTGTAACCTGGTCACCAAATTAAACAAATGTTAGATAAAATGAGAAAGTGGTCACCAGCCATATATCTCAGTTGTAGCTATCCCAAGATATATAGGTGAGTGGATGTATTTTTGGATCAGGCACATATTAGTCACATAACGGTAGTTGTGAAGAAAATGCAGGGGAGACGTTGCTACAATCATGCTTCAGTCCTCAATGGCTGCTCATCAGAATATGTAAATTACACAACCTCAAAACAAGACTCGGCTTTTTTACTAAATAAATTGTTGTTATTGTTGTGGGCTTCTTTACTGGTGTTTTTCCAGCTATGCATTCGTATCACTGAAGAAGTAATCCTCTCAGTACAACATCTTGACTGAACTTGTTTTCAGGAGGTACCCCTTTCAAATCTAGTTAATAGCTGTTGTATCAATACTGTCTGAAGATACCACATTTGATTCCCATACAATGCATAAAGCAGGTCCTCCAGGGCTCATCTTTGGGTTTGATTTTCTGGGTAGGGTCAAGTTGTTGCATGCTGAAGTAATTCAGTAAAAGAGTAACAGTTTATATTAAGCAGTTATAAATATGTATACTCATTACAACAACTTAAAATATGTATTTTGAAATATTTATTTACATTCTTTTGAGGTTCAGACCAAAATGCAAGAACAAGTCATTCTAATGTTTTGGAATTATAATGTGGTTTTAAGTTATATTGATGCCAGTGTAATTCCAATAAACACTTTGCCTAAGTGTGATTTTCTATATAAATGGAAATAGCTTTATCTAACTTTCACATTTAAAAAATGTTGAATAACAAATTGTTGGAATTAAGACACTAGGATTTATGTTGTGCTTTATATATGACAGCAGCATCCTCTACCCCCACTTACCAACCAGGATTAATATGTGCTCACTTCCTATTTCTCACCTGCACTTCAGTAACATCTGACCAAAAACAAAAACAAAGGTCATGACTTTGCCTGTAAGCTGATGACATTGAGCTCTACCTCACCACTAACGCTACTGAACACTCCACTGTGCTCAGTTTCTTCTAGTTTGTCTGACATTCAATTAAATGTCGAGCATGCGAACATCATTGACTTCAGTCTCAACCATAAACTCCACCCCTTATCCCTAACTCCATGTCTTACACTGCCACTGTTCAAGCTAAGGCAAAGTCACCTGGAACACTATCATCTTATCTGACCCTAAGCTGAGCTTTCAATTTCATATCTACTCCATTAAGACTATTCACTTTCAACTCTGCACCACTCATTTCGATACCTCAGTTGAAACTCTCAGCAGTGACTTTGCTCCTTCCAGAGATGGTAATTCTAATTTTTCCCTGATGGGACTCCAATCCAAAACACTCCATAAATTTGAGCTCATTTAAAACTCTGCTACTCATCCCCACTTGCACCCGATTCCATTCATCCATCACTTCTAATCTCACTGGTCAACATTGAGGCATTGCTGGAGCCAATCTTATAATTCTCATTTTTTATTAAATCCTTCTGTGACCTCACTTCTCCCCATCTCAGTAAAATTTTCCAACTGACGACTCACATCTCTGCACTCTTCCAATGTTATACTGCTTATATATCCCTGGTTTTAAATAATCCCACTATAACTTCAGATGCCAAGGCCTCATGTTCTGTAATTCTTCCCTGAAACCAGGATGCTTCTTGGCATCTCTAAAAATAGCTATGTTAAAGACTCTTTTGCCAAGCTTTTGGTCACCTGTCTCCTTACATGGCTTCTGTGAAGTTCCTTTGAACTGTTTACCATATTAATGCATGGAATAAAGGCAATGTGTCATTACCAGACCCCCTCAAAAATTGCTTTAGTCAGGATAATAATAAAATTCTAATCCTAAAATTTCAAATGTACAATTTACTTCATAACCAAAATATAGCACAAATGATTGATTGTCTGAAATCTGAAAAGTGGACTTATCCCTTTAATTTTCTCTCTCTGTATATCCCTTTCTGAAGGCATTGATTCACTTTGAGATCAGTGTCAGTGCCTCTCTGGTGTCTTATCCAAGTGACCATTTTTAAGTCAGTACTTTGAAGGCTCATGATTGCATTGGGACATTAATTTTCCAAAGCTATGGGTCCCTTTCTTACTTAATATTCCTAATTTTATTATCAGGTATCACTGGGCAGTTGTCAAAAGAGAAATAAGATGATTGGGTTCTCATTTATTTTGCCCAAAAATACCAAGGCTAATGTAATGCCTCAAAATGTCAACTCAATTAAAATCAGCTAAATCAACAAACCTAGGACTTCCCTGATGTGCCTTACCAAGATTCATTATTCATGGAATGAGGGGAAGAAAACTTTACTAACAGCACTATTATAGTACATGGCCACATACGGTCCAACACTGTAGCCAAGGGATCATTATCAAATCATATTATTTAATGTATAGCTTTCAATTTTGACACCCTGCATGTACTAATTAAACAAGTTCACTTATGATCAAACTTTTAAAAACCTAACGACTTTGCTATTAGCGAGCACTATTTATACCCTAGCTCGTAGCAATAGTTGTGCAAAGACGCACCTCTTGTGCACTCACACACCCATTGGTCATACCAAGATTATGGTTTGAACCTAGAAATTTACCTAAACTCGATTAGAAAAATGTTAATATGGTCATTCCGCTCATCACTCTGAAGCCACATTGGCTGCTTTATTCTTAAGAATTACAATATAATTAAGAACTTGTATTTCCTGTACAATGCCTTGTTTCCTCTGTAACTTGGAATGATGAGGTCAAACAAAATAGTGTTTAAGCAGGAATTGAGGCTGTAATGATGCTAATTTTCCTCAATATGCTTAGCAAGAGAGAGAAAAAAAATCAATTCATGTTCAAATAAAACAGCAGACTACTGATTACAGAAATCAGAAAACAGCTGAGAAAACATTTACTCTCATAAAATGTAAGAAGCTAACAATGCTATTAAAGGAATACACTGCTGGCTTTTAACTCCCTATTAAAATTTAATAAATACACTGTACTTTATGACAGGATTTCAGGATGAAAAAAGGCACATTGTGCAGGTTCAAGTGTTACAGTCTATATTAGGTTTACATTCTCCCACAGGAACAATAAGATAGTGTGATTACAGAACAGTTTGCCCACTTATCGAGCATTAGCCCAAATGCAAGTCAATAAAGTTGCCAGAAATGAGTCCTCAGTGGTTATTTTGTTATTACAGTCCCACACCCAACATTTCAAATATGAATTCTTTCGCCAAAAAGATTTATAGGAATATAACAAACTTTCAGAACTCTAGAATTTTTATTGGAAACACTGCAGTGCATTCCCAACAACATGTTTGCAATCCACACCAAATGCTTTTTTGAAAACAGAGCACCTATCTATTGCAGATTTGCTTATTCTATGCCAACTAATGCACTAATTTTTTTGATTCATTATTTCAATTATAGATAAAAACTTAATAGTTTGTACATCAGGTACAACAGGTCAGAATGCAGCCATACTTTAAAATGTAATGCAGTAAAGTTATTCAATAATCTCTACCTTGAGTGTCAAAATACCACATAACAAGTTTAAAAGTTCAGTCAGGCTAATGTTTTTTTAAAAAGTGACACCAGTATAGTACTTCATTCTTTCCAAAGACAGAAATAAAGGTGAAGTGTCAAGTGAGTGTATATGAAAATCCCAATTTTAATTCAAAACTGATAACGCCCACCTGATGATGCTGAAGATATATTTTCACCAACTCCACAGGTATGAGAATCATGTAAATTTGAACACCTAACCCATATTTCCTAAGTCTCCTTGTTTACCAATCACCCTGGCTCAACTCTCCATAAACAATAACAGATTCAAATTTTCACCAAAGTAACATTCTGGTGATGCCTACTGTTTCAGGCTCTTTGTCCCCATGCACTGATATGATCTTAACCCTGCTTTAGTATTTTGTTCCATGCATACACCCTTAATTGCTCAGAAACCAGATTATCCTTTATTTTCTATCTGTCTACTGTACAACCAACAGCTTCTCTTTCAATATTACATCCCAATATAGTGCGACACTCCCCAAAAATTTGAATACAATGCTCCCTCCCTCCCAGTTTACAAAAGCTGCTTAAAACGGTTGCTTCTTGACCTGGTCTTCTCCACCTTCAGTTTTTTTGTTTTGATGACTTTCTTGCTTTGTGGATTCAGATTCCTTTTTCTATGCAACCAAAACAGAAATGCAAATTGCTTTCTTGAGAACTTAGTTCTATAGTATTACGGGGCCCAATGAATTTATATAATGGGTTAATTTGATTCTTTATCCAAATAAAGACAGTGGCACAAGATGCAAGTAATCTAAATATGAAACTTCTAATGAACATCATTTCTGGAGAAATATTTACTTAGCTTGATTTTAGTCAATAAAACATGCAGCTGTGTACACAGGAATTTACCAATAGCAGATTCTCAATCATTTCAGAAAGATTGCTTCCTTATAGTCATCCTAACCTTAAAATTATTCAGACAATTTAAAGCAGTTTTGGTTAAACTGAAAAAAAATTCAAGTGTAATCTCTCGTTCATTTACCTATCCTAAAATCACAGATATAATCACATTACATGCAGCATTAAATGTGTTGCACTGCTAAAACTGAAATGGTCGACATTCCCATTGATCACATTCAGAAATGTGTGTGAAATACCCACTTATGCCTCACTTAGCTCTTGAATGGTACAGGTGATCTTCTTCAATCCTAAAATAAACTAGGATCAGGTATGCTTGCAAAGTCACTGCCATTCCACACCTTCCTTAAAACTAATTTTTGACTACTCCTGCTTAAAATCACTTGAATAGTTGCAAAATGCAAAATAAAGTACTAAATTTGTTAATCAGTTGCAACAGAGTTGGTCAAATTGGTTGTTTTATAAAATCCCATTCTAGGGCATCAGTTAAGTATTATTTTTAAGGCCAACAAGAAGCATGGACCAATGCTTGTTGTCACAGATAAGACAAAGTCAAAATACAACTAGCCACAGAAAACACTGAAGTGCCCTTGAAAACATTCAAAAGACAAGGGTTGCTGTGAAAGCAAGTTTTCTTAAAGCAAAAAAAGGAAATCTAATTCAACAAATTGCCATTTTTGGAAGCCTATAATGCAAACAATTCAAAACGTAAGTGTAGCCACAATTCCAAGCGAGAAAGAGATCCTTTATCACACCCCCCGGACAAAAAAAAACAGGTTCTATAACCATCTTCCCTGTTATTTATAATGTAGCAATTTTGGTAATCAACCATGAGCATATTTATTCTCACCCATTCCCCTGCCACCCCACCCACTGAAGGGCAAGAAAAAGGTTAATGTGCTAAAATCCAATGTTATTCAAGCCAAGAATTTCTGGCAACAATTTTCATTTATTTTGAACTACTTGAACCAGCTCCACTTGGCTGGTAGGGCTGCATTTTCCAAGTTGCAGTCAGAACTTTGCTGAATGCTCAGCTTCTGTGAAAGTGCTGTGTTTAGATTTCAGCAATGAAAGCAATGTTTAGACAGATTAGAATGCAACGGTTAGCCCTTTTATTTAAAAAGACACATTAAAGACACATAGACGCACATCAATAGAAAAAAATAACTTCCTTTTATTTACCAAAAAAAACAAAAAAATCCAAATATTGGATTGTGTAAACAAAATTCACAATCTGTTCCCTTTGTGACTAACACAGATGCTTAAGTCTTCAAAGTCTAGGTTCCATCAGCTTCTTGATTTCCTCTTTGACAGAGCCCCCAGTCACACAGTCCAGCAGACAAATCCAAGTCACAGTTTGCTGTAACAGGAAGCCTCTCAGAAGCCAAACATACGTGCGCCAGTTGAAGAAAAAGTAAATGCACAGAGCCTTCCTCGTATTCCAAGGCATGCAGCAAGCCACCCAACCTGCTGGGGAGCCTTGAGGATGTTCAAATGTTCTTTTTGCCCACAAGTACATGTGATTCTTTTTCCTTGGGGGTGAGGAGTTGGGGTGGGATTACAGAACATTCAAATGCAACAAAAAATTATATCACAAGGTGATTACATATATCACAGGGTGATTACAGACTTTTGAAAAAAACTTTAAACCTCATACATTGCAAGTTGCAGTACATTTTACTTCAGAATTTCAGCTGGCGTACTTTGTTTCAACTTGGAATAACAGCTCGCCCCTCCAATTAGTGGCAAAAGCAACTAAAAGGGTGGGTGGAGTGTGTACGCACGCGTGTGTGTGTTGAGGGCGGGGGGGGCTGAAATGAGAAAAGTACATACATTTCTAAACAATTCAATCACTTGATGACAGTATTCAGCATAAATTGAAAAGGGGATTTAAAAAAAAACAAACAGCAGCTAATCCAACTGTCAAAAAGATTTATCAACATGAAAGATTTTGGTAAAACGCACCATTTAACTATTCGTGCTTGGATGGTCACTTAAAAAGCAAGCCTCCCACGCTCCTCTGGTTGTTAAAAGGGCCACGGCAGCTGAAATTCCATTCACCATTGTAAAAAAAAAGTTGGTAATTTCAGCCTGTCGTGTTGCTACATGTGTTACAATTGTGTTGCTACATGTGCTATTAACTGGAATTCATGCAAATTCTTCTTCCCTTTGCTCCCCCTCCTCCTCACCAGTTCTAAACCAAATAAGAAAAACACATTGAGGCTTCATAGTTTGCAGCCTCTACTACCAATTTCCACTTAACAGCTTAAAATTACTCTGCCAACTTATCTCGATATTAGACGCAACACTGCTTTTTAACTCCTTCTTTACCAGTTTGATATTGTGGCAGTGATATGTTTTAGAACCAGTTTAGGTCTCCTACATTTTTTGCTTTCCCACTTCCAATCCCAGTGCTTGAAAGACAGTTATCTAATGTTGTGGTTTTACAGACTTGCTCTTTACAAGCGATGTCTACAAGCCTCCCACAGTAGTGTTGATCCTAATAAGGGATGACTCACTGCTGAAGAATGGCTTCCATGGGAACTCCAAATAATTGTGCTAAGAATGAATGTACCACATCACCAGCTGATCCTATCTCCCCAATCCTTCTTTCCATGCTTTAGTTCAAAGCCACACAGGCAGCTGCAAGGTGTATGGTGATTCCGACAGATATGTGCTACTTCTGATTTGCATCTACTGCTACCACTGAGGAAACAAATCTTTCCTTTGCATGATCAATCACTGGGGTATTACACTGAACAAACAGCATGATACATGCCATTCAATGTCGGGCAAAGAAGGTATTTCCCCACCTCCCTCAAGTAAACAATGTGCTGTATTTTCAAGCAGTTTGTCAGGTTCTGTAGAATGTATAAGTGATGTGCAACAGTAAACACAAGCTTTTGATAAACCAAAAAAGGGCACGGTTGAGTTCATTCTATTGTGCATTCTTAAGCCTACCTTTCACAATAGAATTTGCTCATTTCCAAGTAACAGACTTGATGATTTTTTCAGAATTAACTGAACATTTTTTTTAAAAAAAAAGTGTGCTTTCAAAAATCGGCACAACTCCTTCCCCACTGCAAATTGGACAAGGCTTCTCCTAGCTCCTGATTGTAAGAGCTCAGAGTGCAAAGTTCTTCTCTCCCCCTCCTGGCTCAAAACTCTTACAATTTTCAAACATGTTATAGGAATGTTTTAATGGATCCTGGTGTAATAAACTTTAGCCAAAATGCACACCAATAAAGAGCAAATTTGGAACACATTGGTAAACTAGGATTGGAGATTAAAGTATTTTAAAAAGATTAAAGGACAGGCACAATCTCCTGCTGGCAGTCACTTAAACCGTTCATCAATTTACCATAAATTTAAATTTCCATTTTTAAGCACATTTCTAAATTGGAGAACAGCGATGGAGGTGGGGGTAATGGTAATATCTGGACATACCATGTTTTGGTCGCAACGTTTAAAAAAAAACTACATGCCAATGCAAATGACGGCTGTTGTTGCCCTGGGTCAAACAACTGATAGAAGACCTTTCCCTCATTACACAACAGTCATTTTCCCTCTCGAGTATGCCTAATCAGAGAATCCAGATTGAATTGTCATTTTCCAATTCAACTTCTATTGGCTTGTGCTCAAGTATTGCCCCGACCTTTTTAGGTTAGTCAGGTGTCAAACACTTCATTTGGTTTGCAGCCCTAATCAGGGTTTTTTTTGGTGATTTTGTTCCTCAAAATTGTCAAATAAAGTAAAGTAATCACATGATCCTGACATCAAACTAGATTAAGAATAACACATTTGGATATGATTAATGAAGTATTGGGACAGCCAACCCGATCATACACAAGCCCAGTTATGAGCAACTCAGGTGTGTCCCATCCTCATTTCTAAGAGGGTTCCACTGGATTACTTATCTGAATTCATTATCTACTTCACAATCAAGTTGGTGTTATAAGCAAACTACAAGATTTCACAGTTCTCTCTCACTTCCATATATCCCCAGACATCCAACTGTGCTTTATTTAATTCATTAACTCAAATGCAGCTGTGGCACACAACATATTATACCTTTTCCGAGTGAGGAAACAAAAAAAAAGTGCCAAGGAACCTCTTATTACAAACTGGAAAATATAAAGTACTTTGTTTAAACACTTACCTAAGTGCTACACTGTCCAAGACAATACATACTTTTAAACTATCACATAAACAGCAACTTTTTTTTTAAGTACAAGTATTTTCCAAGAAAATAGGGAATTTAGTAATTCGTGCAAGAACACGTTCTTTTTGTCCCTGATAAAGAAAAATGTGGATTAAGCCACAAGATTTGAATACAGTATCTCCATTCCCATTCTTATAGATAATAGGCACTTTTGATTCATGTTCATGTAGACAAATATAAATTAGCCACATCTGTTCTTGTCCATGGGTTTTTTTTTTGTTGATATACTGTACATATATAAAACGAAAAAATATCTTTGGTCCTTGAACATTATATTAGCCAAGCGTTCTGCACACTTTCACGTCCAAAAAAAAGTGAAGTGTACGCTCTCTCAAACCAGGAGCCGCGGACAGCACAATAGCGACTTCTGTCGTCATCTGTTAATAATCCTGCATCCTGCGTCTGGAGCAAAACCATTAGAGTTTAGAAAGCACTCAAAAAAAAAGCATGCAACTGCGAAGCAGTTTCACGGTGTATCATCCCATACATGGCGTTCGCAAGCCCCCAAATGCAACCGTTCCCCAACCGCAACCGTTCCCCAACCGCAACCGTTCCCCAACCCTGTTTACAGAAGGCAACACGAGACGGACCTCTAGGTTTCAGCTTCTTTGCTGCACGAATTTATCGGAGAACAGGCAAGAAGGGAAAATCTGAGCCTCTCCTTCACCCCCAAATCAGCATTTTTTTTTGTTAAAAGGGGCTGGTCAGTCCCGACCACAAGAGTGTACGGGTGCCGAATTCCCATGTTGTCATTGTAGGATGACAGCCAGAATGGGAGGAGGCAAAGCCAAAGCAAAAACAATGTTTTGTCATTTTGTTTTTTTTTTAAAAGAAGCATTTTAAAGCTGCCATACCCACCTCCTGGCTCGGGGTTAAATCGAATTTGATTTTACTCCCCTTCCCCTCTCTCAGATAGTTTCGATCTGCCTCAAACTAGAGGAAAAAAATGCAGGCGAGCTATTTTTTTTGAATTAAAAGTTAAGCTCTGAAAAGTTGAGCAGATCAGCATTGCACTAAACAAGCCAGGGCAGGGTAGAACTTTCTACTTTGGGTGTGTGTGTGTGTGTGTGTGCGCGTGTGTATATATATAGTGTTTCTCCCATCCCGATCCAAACCACAATGAAAGGTGCTGTGCCCTCCCCCTTGCGTTCTCACCCTCTGCTCTTTTTGCCCCTTTTGTCTGTTTCTCAGCAAAGCCTTCTTGCCTTCCTTTCAGTTGCAGGGCAGCCAGGTGGAGTAGGTGTGCTGCTGGCAGGTAAACACCGGCTGCACATGGGCGATGTAGTAGTTGTTGAAGTTGGCGTCGGTCACGTAAGGAGCCGGCTGGTAGTAGCAGGTCACATTGGCCACATTGGGGATGATGTTCTGCTCAGCCAGGACCCGGAGGGCCAGCATGGTGATGAGGTTCAAGGTCTGCCTCCTCTCGTGTCCCATCAGGCAGACGGTGCTCTCGTTGACCACCCTCTGTAGGGTCATCAGGTAGTCGTACTTACGGTCCTCCAGCCCCAGGAAGTGGTTCTGCAGGTAGGACTCCAGCTTCCTCTGCTGCTCGCCGATGTCCGAGAAGTCGATGAAGAAGCGGGAGCACATGTACCGCTGCAGCGCCTTCATCTCGCTCTCGGAGGCCGCCCGGAAGCCCCGCACCAGTAGGTTGCAGTACTTGAGGAGGCCGCCACCACGAATCTCCTCGGGGTTCCTGGTGGCGATCACCTTGTGCTGCAGATGTTCCAGCGCCTCCTCGAAGTCGCCGTAGACGCTCTCGCCCAGGATGGTGGGGTGGAAGTGCTCGGACATGGGGTGCTCTGAGCACTCGTAGAAAAGCAGCAGCGAGTCCAGGTTAATCTGGAAGGCGTCCACGCTGAACTCGAACTGGCGCCGCAGCGAGTCCACGAACTTCAGTTCGACGTTCTTGCCGCTGTTGTTGGACAGCGAGATGAGGCTCCAGCGGTCCGAGTCGTTGCAAACTTTCACCATCTTCTGCACGTAGGCTTCCTTCAGGGTCAGCGGGGTAATCTTCTCCTTGTTCACGCCCTCGGGCAAAAAATCCAAGAGGCAATCCAGCACCACGTTCTTGACCGTCTGAAACTCCTTGTCCCCGCTCAGGTCAGCCCGGAAGATAAGGTCCAGGTCCTTGTAGCCCAGCCCGCTGCGTTGGTGCAGGACGTGACTGGCCGCCGAGCCGTTCAGCCTCACATCCCGCACCCGGATCCGCTTCTCTTCCAAGCGGCTCCGCACCACCTGCACGATCTGCCGGGGCTTCAGCTCCAGGGTCGGGAAGTTACCCCGCCCGTGGATCGGGATCGTCTCTGTTAGGATCCTGTCCAGCCGTTGCACTTGCTCCCAGTTCAGAACGTTAAAACTACTGCATTTCGTGTTGGCATTTTCATCAGCCATTGTAACGTGCAGGCTCACTTCTTCAGAGAATGAGAGAGAGAGGGGCGAGAGATTTATTTTATTATTTTACAGACGTGATCAATTTCTTATCCTCCTTCTCTCTGCTTTTTTTTTAATTCCCTCGACTGCGCGAGCTGCAAAGCTTTAGCTATCTGCGTATTAACTCTCCCATTAGTTTTTATATGGCTTCTCCGTGCAGTTCCGGTAGTGAGTCACGGACATGGCACGCCTATTATATTTGCATAAATTGCTGAGGCCTGGCGCTTGCTGCACCTTAAACGACTCAAAATAACGCACATTGCTTAAACTTTTCATATTTTTTCTGCTCCCCCCCGTTTATCAATGTTTTCGGGGAATGGAGTGGGTGGGGGGGCTAGGGTTTCCAAAATGAAGCTGGTGGCAAGTGAGGATTGAAAGGACCCGCTTCCTTCTCCTCTGACACCAACTCCCTCCCCAATGCCCATTTCTTCCATGAATGTATCAACTCTCAGCAGCTGGAGAGCTGGATGGGCGGGGATACGCTGATTGACAACCGTGCAGACCAATAGGTAGCTGGTGCCCGCCTTGTGGTTGCGCCGTACGGCCAATCACCGCCGGTTAGGGGCGGGGCTCCTTGCGAAGGGTAATTTACTGTCCCAGCGAAATGCAATGAAAAGTGAAGGCTGTCGTGTGGCTAATGTCAGTGAGGAATTCCATTCCAAACAGCTGCTTGTCATCCTGCACCCCCAGCCGAAAAACCGGACTTTTAAATATATCACCTATTTAACAACCTCTATCCCGCCTTCCAACGGGATTTCTCCCCTTCCAATTTTTTTTTTTTTTTTTGCAAACAGAAGTGCTGGGAATTCTGGAGTTACCTGTAACCTTCGAGCCCGGGGGAACCTGTTGGGTTAGGGCTGCTGAGGTGAAAGACTTCAAACGCGAGCGATTCATTGTGAAGGTTACAGATTACAATAATTCAATTCAACTGCACAAGACCCTGTCATTTTACACACCCTGATTTTAATGAGACCCTTGTATTTTCCTAACCAAATGGTGGCCTTTCGAAAGAAATAAGTGAATAAAACCCCGGCCAAATGTTAATTGCTGCTCCTAACATAAGTTGCATTTGACATCGCGCCTGGATATCTCGACGGTGCAAATGATATTGAGATCAGTCGGGAATAATTTCGCCTGGTTGTCTTGAAGCTCGTTTCGTATTTCCCGTGAAGTCGAAGTCCGCTGTGTGTGTGCGTCATTTTAAATACAAAACTGCTTGAAGCACTTTGGAATCCTACCAGACACTGAGACCCGGATAAAGTAGATTATCGGAAGTTATGCCTGTTCCGAAGGGACTTGACGAATTTAAATATAATATATCTTCCACATATTTTATAAACTGCAGTCTGTGTAACCGAACTGCTTTAAAAACCAAGCGAGCAAAAATGTTTAAAAAAAACGTGACTGCACGAATGTTGCAAGTTGCACAGTCTGTCCAGGGCAAGTGTCAGTGTAGCGTGCTAACTGCGTCTCCTGTTGGCAGTACTACAAATAGCGACAGTCCGCAAATTAACAGTAATCATTCCCAAACTCTTGTTGTTGCTTCAATCAAAATAGCCGTTGCAAACTGAACTAAACAGTACAAACGACGGTTAGATGAAATATTTCGATGATCCTCATTTGTGACCTTTCCGGGAGCAGAAGTAACTCTATCCCTTTTTTGTTCCCGTTACAATGGATTTTGTGTCCAACAGCCAAACTCATGCAATGTAAAACGAGTTAAGGAAAGCAGTAACGGATTTGTTAGAAACATAGTACACTAAATTTTAAGGATACATCAACTTAACACAAATCTCTGATTATTTACACCCCTCTAATTGGTAATTAAGCAGAGCTCCATACCTAGGAAGAGATTGGTAAAACTCTAATGATCAGGAAGCAGCAGTAGGTTGGAAAGATATAACACAACTTGTCACAATCAAATGCAGACCCATTAATCTTAATCCCATATAAATTAACATAATTCATTATCAGAGGTAATTTTGAGAATAATTCTATATAACAATAACCCAGTTACTATTAATCACCTTAAATACTGACCAGTCCCCTGACTAGGAATAAATGATAGGGTGGGTTGTTTTATGAAGAATTGGAGAGGCTATACTTGTATCTGTTGGAAGTTTAGAGATGATTTGTTCGAAACACACAAAATCCTGAAGGGTCTTGACAGGGTGCATGTGGAAAGGATCTTTCCTCCACTGGATGAATGTAGAACTAGGGGTTACTGTTTAAAATTACAGGCCACCCATTTAAGATAGAAATCAGAAGAATAGAATCCACATTATGGGAGGAATGTGCTAGTGCTGGAGAGAGTGTAGAGGAGATTTACCAGGATGTTGTGGGCTAGAGAATTTCAGTTATGAAAATATATTGGATAGACTAGGGTTGTTTTCTGGAGATTAGAAGAGATTAGAGGATACATGATTGAAATGTATAGAGTTATAAGGGGCATGGATAAGGTAGGCAGAAAGAAACATTTCCCCTTGGTGGAGGAATCAGTGACCAGGGGACATTAAGTCATAGAGTCATACAGCACAGAAACAGACCCATCATTTCAATTCATCTGCTCCAATCAGACATTCCAATCTGACTTAGTCCCGTTTGCCAGCATTTGACCATATCCCTCTAAACTCTTTCTATTCATATACCCATGCAGATGTATGTTAAATGTTGTAATTGTGCCCCCCTCCACCACTTCCTCTGGCAGATCGTTCCATGCAAAACCATCCTCTGCATGAAGAAGTTGCCCCTCAGGTCTTTTTTAAATCTTTCCCTTCTCATCATAAACCCTCATCTCGTTTTGGACTCTGCAATGCTGGGGAAAAGACCTTGGCTATTCACCTTATCCAACCCCCTCATGATTCTGTAAGCCTCTATTAGGTCACCCCTCAGTCTCCAATGCTCCAGGCAAAAAAGTCCCAGTCTATTCAGCCTCTGCCTATAGCTCAAACCTCCAAACCCAGCAACATCCTTGTAAATCTTTTTGCAACCTCTCAAGTTTAACAATACCCTTCCTTTAGAAGGGTGACCAGAATTGTACGCAGTATTCCAAATGTGGCCTCAGCAATGTCCTGTACAGCCACAGCATGATATCCCAACTCCTATACTCAATATTCTGATCAATGAAGGCCAGCATGCCAAATATCATCTTCACAACCCTGCCTATCTGTGACTCCACTTTCAAGGAACTATGCACCTGCACCCCTAGGTCTCTGTTCGGCAACACTCCCCAGGGCCCAACCATTAACTGCATAAGTTCTGCCTTGGTTTGCCTTACCAAAATGCAACACCTCACATTTATCTAAAATAAACTCCATCTGTCATTCCTCAGTCCATTGGCCCAACTGATCAATGTCCCACTGTACTCTGAGATAATCTTCTTCAATGTCCACTACACCACCTATTAAAATGGCAGAATGTTCAGACGGGATGTGAGAAAAAAACATTTCCATCCATAGGGTGGTGGGAATCTAGAACTCACTGTCTGAAAGTGTGGTGGAGGCAAAACCCCTAATAATAATTAAGAAGTAGTTAGATATCCAACCATAATTCCAAGGCTTACAAGGCTATGAGCCAAGTGCTGGAAAATGGGCCTGGAATAGATAGGTGCTTAGTTAGACACTAGAACAAAGGACCTTTTTCTATGCTGTAGATCTGTATGATAGAGCTTTTCTAGTCTTTTAAATTCTCTTCTGGAAAAGGTGGTGGAGGTAGAATCTTGAATATTTTCAAGGTAGGTAGGTTCTTGATAAGAAGGGATTGGGGCTTGGGAGGAATGTGGAGGTCAGGTTAAAAATTAGATTACCCATGATTTTATTGATTGGCAGAATGGGCTCAAAGGGGTTAGTGGCCTCCTCCTACTCCCATGTTTGTATGACTTACTTATGGAAATAAGAAATGGAAATGTGTAAAACCCAATTATATGGCTGAGGCACTTCTGTTTATATAAAATTGGAAATGAGCAATTGTTGGTTGAATTCAAATGTGTGGGCACGTAGGAGCAAGTTCTGAACAAGGTGTAAGCTTATAATCCTTAGCAGAGTTAGAGTAGGAGCAAATGTTTAAGTGAGGAGTGCCTTGGGAACCACTGTTGCAACCACAATTATTCTAATGTACATACATGAAGCAATTGTAGAAATTTAAAAGCAAGGTCATTTGAGAAATTCCAAAATAAATTGGTTAAGACGTGTAAATGGACTAAGCAATGGCAGAAGGAGAAATTGGGAATTGCATGCAAATTGCAATCTGACATCAGAAAAGAGAGAGAAAAAAGTCAGTGCTGTCTGAATAGTTTTGGAACAATGGCAAAATAAACTGAAGAAGCCTTCCAAGACATTGTAAACTGGCAAATGTACATTTTCAAAAAGGGTCGCAATTAACAACAAATATGATGTGGAACAAGACATAAAAGCAGATGAGATGGCATATTGTATTGTAGCAGCAGTGTCCCTATCTCTTGGCCAGCCAGAAAATCTGAGTTCAAGTCCCATTTTAGGATGGAGTCATAGAGACATACAGCATAGACACAGACCCTTATGTCCAACTTGTCCATGCTGATCAAGTTTCCCAAACTAAACTAGTCTCATTTGCTTGTGTTTGGCCCATATCCCTCCAAACCTTTTCTATTCATGTCCATGTAAAAATGTCTTTTAAATGTTGTAACTGTACCTGCATCTACCGCTTCCTTTGGCTGTTCATTCCACATCCAAACCACCCTCCGTGTGAAAAAGTTACTCCTCAGGTCCCTTTTAAATCTTTCTCCTCTCATCTTAAAAAATATGTCCTCTAGTTTTGGACTTCCCTACTCTAGGGAGAAAAGACCTTTGCTATCCACTTTATCTATGCCCCTCATGATTTTATAAACCTCTATGATGTCACCTTCAACCTCTTGTGCTCCAGTGAAAAAAGGCCCCAGCCTAACCAGCCTCTCCTTATAATTCAAACTCTCCAGTCCCACTAACATCCTTGTAAATGTTTCTGCACCCTCTCCAATTTAATAATATCCTTCCTATAGCAGGGCAACCAGAACTGTACACATTTACTCCAAAAGGACCTCACCAATGTCCTGTATAACCTCAACATGATGCCCCAACTCCTATACTCAATGGTCCGAGCAATGAAGGCAAATATGCCAAATGCTTTCTTTACCGCCCTCTCTTATCTGTGATGCAACTTTCAAAGAACTATGTACCTGAACCCCTAGGTCTCTAATTGACAATGCTCCCAAGGATACAACCATTAATTGTATAAGTCCTGCCCTTGTTTGTCTTACCAAAATGCAACACCTCTCATTTATCCAAATGAAAATTCACCTGCCACTCATCGGCTCATTGGCCCAATTGATCAAGATCCCTTTGTAATCTTAAGTGACCTTCTGCACTGAAACTCTATACCACTGATTTTGGTGTCATCTACAAACTACTACGCATGCTTCCTAAATTTGCATCCATATTGTTTATATAAATTATGTGATGGTCATGGAGGTCTGTCCAAACAGATTGTATTTTTTATTTGAAAAAGCAGAGGAGATAGCAATTAGATAAGAAAGTACCTAAATAAAACAGTTCAAACTGATTGCAGACAAGAAGCCTTTCAAGTACTGGTGGATGATGCTTTGCGATAGATGCCACACTTGTCTTACATGAAAAGAAACTGAAGAATGGACTTTTTGGCCTAAAAAGGAAATATACGTGCTGATTTTACAGATAGTGCTATTAGGGTTTTAATGAAAGTGCTATTAGGGTTTTAATGAAATAACTTGAATTTACACAGTCTTTTCTGTCTCAAAGTGCTTCACAAGTATTTGAAAGTATAGTCACTTCTCTGAAATAGAAAACTAGTTTAGCAAGCAGCAAAATAACACACAAAGCAATCCAATAAATTATGAGACTGCTATTTTGGCCATTTTGAGGAATTAGTATCGGCTGGGCCCCAGGAGACCTCTCCTGCTGTTTGAATAATCTTATGAATTATTTTCCATTTATTTAAGAGGCAAGATGTGGCTACATTTTAAGGGCAGCACCTACAACAATCAACTGAATTAGTATCTTGGCTTAGGTTGAGCTAATGTTTCAAACAACAATCTTCTGACTAAGTGGCAAGAATGCTAATGTTAAGTCAAGGCTGCCATTTAAAGAAGGTTAACCTGGAATATTGATGTAATTTAAATTACTGGAGTAGTACATAAACAGTAAATCACTAAACACAATTAAGACTGATGCCAGGAAGTGGGAAGAAATTAGTTTCAGATAGAAAAACCAGAAATCCTAGAATCATGTAATGAGCAATGCAATGCTACATTAGCAATTCTATTTTATAATATCCATCTTTAAATGCTTATATGCATTATTCCAGCACAATATAAATCGAGCAAAATGTTTATTTCCAAAGTTGCAATCAGAATTTTTTGCCACCAGAAAACATAAAATCTTGCATTCATAATATAACATGGTTTTGTTTCAAAACGTTTCCAATTATATAAGGTGATATGAAATGTTCTGAAGAGAGGGATCGTAATTGTACTCAATTCAGCCCAGAGTGGGGTTCATGTGATCTGTTATCAAAATCTGTGTAAAGTGCCACTTATTAGATCTTGGCATCAGAAGGGCAGGAGGATCCCTGGATACAGATTCACAGAAGGGGAGAAATGAAACAGATGTTGCAGTAAAAGAAAACAAAGGAAAATAACATTTCTTTCAGTTGACCACTAAGAAGAATGCTGGTGAGAACTGATTCACTGTTTGAAAGAGACAGGACTTGTGGAGATTTGAGGAACGAGAAATCACCAAAGTATGTGTTACGGTTGGAAGCTGGTTTTGGATTCTTGGCAGAAATGGCTCCAAATGACGCACAAGCAGAGGATGAGCCAAAGATCTACGTTTAGGCAGAACGCACATTCTCAAAGCAATCGTGCAGTCTTTGAATCCAGTTTTACAGTTTTGTTCCAATTTTAATCAATATTCTAGCCATAGTGTCAAATTTGTAGTTAGGTGCCAGAGAAATATAATTGTATTTTGACAAAGCTGACAAATAGCACTTTTAAACATAGCATCAAAAACCCTATTTTCCAAACTTATTATCTTTATCATCGTTACTTGGATTAAGCATTGAAATTAACACAGGATTTGTATTGCAACTGCCTGAAATGAGTCCAATAAAAATGAGGTCCCACTAGTGCAGGGGAACTTGGCAAGCCAAAACTTCACTCCCTCATGTATACAGACTGACTAGACTGAGAGGAAATTCAGCTGTATAATGTTTTTTTTTTAAAAACTGCCACACTCTTTTCTAACTGCTCTAAACTGATTGGCACCAGTGTAAAATATGAGGGACTGTTAGTGTGAGACTAACATAAAATGCTTTTTCAAAGAAATGATCCGTCTGAGGACACATTCTAATATGCAGAATTGAGATATTGTGTCTATACTGGTCATGTATCATTTTCTAAATGATGGTGGCCTCATATCCTCTGAGCCATTTGAACAACTGGTTGTCTCATGCAAAAAAATGTCCTGTGGCTCATTATTCATCTCATTTACCAATTCTTCCTAGAGGAAAGTACATCATCCTGTTTCTCTCCATCTCCTCTCCCTGGCAAATTAATGCACCCGAGAAAAGCCATTGAAGTGGTTGGGTGGTAGCAAGAAGGTAGCTGCAAGGGTGAGAAGAGATCAAGAAATCACAGGGGTTGAATACAGAATTATCCCACATGTCCAAAAGGTTTCTGTATAAGTTTTGGTAAGGGGCTTAGAAGAATTCACCACTGTGTTTCCAGGGTTTCTGCTTCTATATTTAATACACAATAATAAATAAGTCTCCACCTGTGTCTGTTACATTGACCAAATCAAATATTAAGAAAATACCCTGTCCGCAAGTTCAATGAATTGCAATGTTGATTAAAAACTTTGTAACTCTCGCCTTAACAAAGATTTAGAAATTGACAGCAGCACAAAATTGTATTTTTTGACACTACTTTCTAATTTTCCATCTGCTGATGTAGTATAATTATTGGAGCAATTGCCATCAAAACATAGACTCAGAGTTACAACAGTACAAAATAGTTGGATACAATTTGAATGATACGCTCAGTTCAACATTTTGAGTCTTAAATGGGTTCTTATGAGCTTTACCATTTTGACAAAGACAGCAGATTGCATCTGAGCCATGTTGCCGCCAGCACTGGAGTCTCCAGCACTGAAGTTATGAAATTTGAATGTATGTTGGGCATAATTTTTCATTCAAATGATTAGAACACTGTGCTCAGCACATGAGTAAGTTTTCCCTGTGAAAACTGAGTGGTTTTAAAATGTACCTTAATGTCACCTTTTATAGGTTATTTAGCAACACACCTGGTAACAGCATGCTTCTTTTACAAGTTTATGATATTAATAAAAAGGCAAAGCCCTTTTTGCTCCAGAAACTTTTGCCCTATTGAGTTGAAGAATAGTTTCTGTCTTCTGTCGATTGAACTACATTTTGAGTTTTCCTTGAGTGGCATGTTTTTATTGTTCCTGGTTTTTCAAGCATCTCTGCTCCTTAACTATCACTGAAGTAACTGATTGCTACACTTCATGCTAAACTAAACGGCCATCTCATGACTCTTTCCTAATAAAAGCTTGGACTGTCAGCAGTCCTCTTGCTTCTAAGTCAGAAAGTTGCAGCTTCAAGCTCGATTTGAGGAGTTTAGCACCTAATCCAGGCTGAGATGTCATTGCACTACTGGGGGGTTTGCTGTATACAGTGCAATTGATGCACAAAGGAAGTATAAAATTTGCAGAGATAGTAGGAACTGCAGATGCTGGAGAATCCGAGACAACAAGGTGCAGGGCTGGATGAACACAGCAGGCCAAGCAGCATCATAGGAGCAGAGAGGCTGACGTTTCGGGCCTAGACCCTTCATCAGAAAAGGGGGAGGGGAAGGGGCTTCTGAAATAAATAGGGAGAGAGTGGGAGCCGGATAGAAGATGGATAGAGGAGAGGATAGGTGGAGAGGAAACAAACAGGTCGAAGAGGCGGGGATGGGGCCAGTAAAGGTGAGTGTAGGTGGGGAGTTAGGGAGGGGATAGGTCAGTCCAAGGAGGACGGACAGGTCAAGAGGGCGGGATGAGGTTAGTAGGTAGGAGATGGGGGTGCGGCTTGAGGTGGGAGGAGGGGATAGGTGGGAGGAAGAACAGGTTAGGGAGGCAGGGACAAGCTGGACTGGTTTTGGGATGTGGTAGGGGGAGGGGAGATTTTGAAACTTGTGAAATCCACATTGATACCATTGGGCTGCAGTGTTCCCAAGCGGAATATGAGTTGCTGTTCCTGCAACCTTCGGGTGGCATCGTTGTGGCACTGCAGGAGGCCCAGGATGGACATGTCGTCTGAGGAATGGGAGGGGGAGTTGAAATGGTTCGCGACTGGGAGGTGCAGTTGTTTATTGCGAACCGAGCGTAGGTGTTCTGCAAAGCGGTCCCCGAGCGCAAATGTTTTTACATCTTGCTGATTATCTTTTCTATTGACTCTTTCTTTGGTAACAGTTTTTGCCCCTATATTTCTGTGAAATGTTTTACGATGACTATTTAAAGGCTGTTTATAAGTGAAAGTTATTAACCTTGTTAACAATGAAGGCAAAGCAGTTTCACGATCATTTATTTGCTGATCATGCAGCTTTCTCTGAACATTCTGTGGGTAGGCTGTTTTGCTCCACTTTTGCTATAAGCTGAGGTGGGTGGCTGCTAAAAACAGCTTTGCCAGCCGCCTCTGGACCATTTTCCCTGAGGCAGGATGAGGGGTGGAAGGTGGTAGGGTTCCCTACTCACAAGCAATTAGTTGCCATTGACTACGGGTCACGCAGGCTAGTTGAAGCAAAGTGACCAGGATTCTCAGTGGTGACCTGGCTGCATGACAATTTTCGAATACAAAGTTTATTTTAAAAAAATAATTTCCAAGCACATGACCTCTGTTATCTTGATGATATTATCTCTATTATCTTGGCGGAATTTGAATTCAATAAAAATACCGGAATTAAGAATCTAATGATGACCATCAATCCATTGTTGGAAAAATCTATCTGGTTCACTAATGCCCTTTAGGGTACTGTGACTCTGTGGCAATGTGGTTGACTCTGAACTGCCCTCTGGGCAATTAGGGATGGGCAATAAATGCTGGCCTAGCCAGTGACGCCTTCAGCCCTGTTAATTAAAAAAAAAATGAATTTTGTTGAACAAGGTCTTCTTCCTGGTTGTTAACTTCACCAAGAGGAAACATCCATATACCCACTAAGAGCATTAGGATCTGATTAGACTTGGTGCTGATTCAAAGCTACTCAGTTCCAGAGAATTATGTTAAAGATACCACACAAGTGCCAGGCAAAAGGAGAAAACCTCACCCTCTCCCCTTGATATCCAATGGCTTTGCCATCACTGAATTCTGACTATCAACATCCTGGGGAATACCATTGGCTACAAATTGAAATGGGCCAGCCATATAAATGCTGTGGCCAGAGAACAGGTGAAAGGCTGGGAATTCTGTAGTAGGTAACTCACCATTTGACTCCCTAATCCCTGCCCAACATCTGCAATGTACAAGTAAGGAATGTGAGAGAATATTCTCTCCTTGGCTGGATGAATACAGCACCAGCAAGCAGCTTGTTGCCATCAAGAACAAAGCCATCGACTTGGTTAGCGCTCCATCAACCACGGTCAGTGCACAATAACAACAGTGGGTACCATACACAAAATGCACTGTATCATCGTGACAATCCTCCTTCATTGAAACCTTCCAAACACATGACCTCTATTATCTTGAAGGACAAAGGCAGTAAATGCATCAGAACACCATCACCTGAAAGCTCTTCTCCAAGCAACGCATTGTCCTGACTTGGAACTACATCCCTTGCTGCTGCTTGGTCAAAAAGCTAGAACTCCCTTACTGTGTGTGCACCTATATTAGATAGATTACAGCAATTGAAGAAAGGTGGCTCACAGCCATCTTCTCAAGGGCAGTTAGGGTGGGCAACAAATGCTGGCTTTACCAGTGATGCCAACATCACATAAAATAGTAAAACAAAAATAAAATTCCATGCTGAATCAAGGGTTTCCAAGCTCCCATAATACTGATGTGGCTCTCCATTAGAATGCTTTTATTTTCCATAAGGTCTATCTGGAATGCAGCAAAATACTGCTTGTTAGTGACACCACCATAATGGCCTAATGAACAGGGAGACCTGACTTATCCAAGCTGGTTAAAAAAGAAACACCAACTTAAAAAAAGAATCTGGCATCCATTAATGTTATCATCCACAAAACAGCGAAATACTTTGAATGAAAACTATTTCCTCTGAACTTCCCTTACTCTTCAATTAGTAATGGTCTGTGGTTTGGCTTACAGTGGGGAATTGTGGCTAGGCAAGACTGCAGGCTCAATGGCCAGCTAACCAGAATTTCCAGGTACAGTTCAGATAAAATCTTTCGTTGCTATTGAATTACTCTCATTGGCTCTGTTTGAATAACTGCCTTGTTTTCACAACTTTCTTTGCTATTTCCCAAACCCTTCAAGTGATTCATACTGTAACAGAGAATGGACTGTCATGTTTTAATCACTGAAGACAGCAACTGACAAGATATTTTCTGACATTTGGTAAAGCCTCCCGAATTGATCCTCACAAGCTACTCAACCAAGATTCAGTTTGAATCATGCACTCGCTGCTAAGCAACCTTTAAATATGTAGTGAACATCCAAGAAAAGATTACATCTCCATGGTATTTTAGAGTAAAAACATTTGAATAATTGTATTAGGCAAATATCGTAATAGGCCTGCCCAGTAAAAGATGTAAATAACTAGTAAAATTGTGTACCAATTATTGATTTATAACATCATTGTGGAAGACCAAAAATTGTTGCTGGGAAGTTAGTTGCACATGGGACTCTCATTGAAATTGCTTATGCAGATGGTGACTTTTTTCCAGTCTGCAGATTAATATCTGGTTGCAATATGGGAATTTGCACAAAAATTACAGTTTGTTCTATACATATTTTGTTGTTCATACATTTGCTTTGGTATTTTCATTTTATTTCTGTAAAAGTATGTTTGTTATGTTTCTTAGTGCAGACCTTCTTCAACACAAATACACAAACAACCAATGCCATATGGCATTGCAGTTTTAAGTGTGATGGGATTTCTTGTTTGATTTGGCTAATATATTTAAACTAGTGAACTGCAGAATGAATTAATGAAAAAGGAAAAACCTTTTAGTCATAATGTTTGATGATTTTAGGATATGTAGGGGACTTGTACATAACTAATTAGACATTAGCAGAAACTCAGGCCAAAAATTCAAACTAATCCAAGTTGTTTCATTTGATTGGGTCAGTTCCAACCTCTTAGCATTTGAGATTCATATTTCATTTAGAATGACAGAACTGAGCATAGTAAATTGATACAAACATAAAAGTAAAAAAAACAGATCAAGTTTTCAGTTGCATTAATGGCTTTGGAAGTGATTTCAATAGCTTGGATTTAGCTTTGGGGTCTGTTGGGAGCAGTGCAATTTATATCAACTGTAGCTGAATAATTGGACTGAGACTACTTCACACAACTGCATAGTAAATAAACAGAGGGACATATTCATATTACTAATAACCATTATATATTAGTGGAATCTAACAGGTCATAAGCTTGGCAGTTGCTTCAACCTTAATCAGAGTTTTTAATATTATCGTCAACCTTCATCATATCAATTTACTTTCATTTCCATACAATCACAGGCTCAGCCCCTCTACTGCTGAAATCCAAATCCAAGCTTTTATTTTCTTCCGAGCTCAAAACTCCAACTGTTGCACTAATCTCATGGGCACTAACCTGGCTGACCTCCCATCCTTCACTCTGTAGAACTGTAACCCACCTTCCAAAATTCTCCATTTATCCATCTTAATTATCCATGTCTCCCTCTTCAACTTCCACATCATTCCTGTCATGCCACTATTTGTCCATACGCTAAGCTATGAATTTCCCTTCCTTAACTTGGCTGCCTGTCTATCTCTCCCTTTTCCTCTACAATCTTTCTTAAAATCTTAGTCTTTGGCAAAATGTTTGCTCACATCTTTTTCTCTTTCATTTATGTTTTTGATTATACCTCTGAGTTGTTCAACACTGAAGTTGCTGTATGTTGTCATTCCTTTGATTATAATATGTATATTTGATTTGATTTACTATTGTCATGTACCGAGATACAGTGAAGGTACCGTTTTGCTTGCTATCTAGACAAATCATTTCTTACATAAGTACATCAGTACAGTAGAACTGAATGCAGAATATAGTGTTAGAGTTACAGAGAGGGTGCAGAAAAAGATCAATTCTAATACATGAGAGGTTTGTCATTAACCTAATAAAAGTGGGGAAGAAGCTGTTCTTTAATCTGTATGTGTTTTCAAATTTTTGTATCTTTTGTCTGATGGAAGAGGCTGGAAGAGAGTACATGCTTTTGTGTGCGCTAATCTGTTGGGCACTAACTGCTTTGAAGTACATATATGTGTGAACTTTTGATTGGGATTTATCTCCTAAAAACTTTAGAACAAGAAGGAAGCCATTTCTATTTGATGTGTCCAACTTTCTGACCATTACAGTCAATCCCTTCATTTTGCAGAACTATATTCAATTGTCACTTGAGCATAGTTATATTGCAGGCTTCAATGGTTTTGCATGGTCACCTAATGTCAGAACTCCATTAACCTTGGGATGGGATTTTTTTTCCAACTTCCTTTCTGACCTTTAAGATCCTAATTATTAAATTTGGGTCACTGGACATGAATAAAATTCTCTGAAGCTCAAACAATTCATTCAATGTTCTATTATTTTGTATAACATTACTGAATTTCATTTATGCCAGTGAAACACACAGTTGCTAATGGTCTCAGTTATAGGCATAATGATCAATAACATAACATTTTTATCAGTGTCTTTTCAGCCCTCATTATATATAGCCACTCATGGATCCATTAAGAAAACATGTTTGTGGCTTTCCAACATTCAGCTTTATTTAATCTTATCCCTGAGTTTATTTTTCACTAACTTAATGCCTAACCTTTCATTAAAGTGTGTGATTAGACAGAAATACAGTAGTTGATCCACAAAATGGAAAGGAAGTGTTGTCTTAGCAAGTATAAGCAAGCATAGTCCCAGAGGAACATAGGGCTGCTTTCTCATTTGAGCAAGGCAACTGGTAACAAGTTCAATCTGATGGTTGCTACACCTCAGTGAGGGGAAAGGTTGAGAGGAGAGTCCTTCATGGTAAACTCAGCCAGTCTAGGAATTGAATGGTGTCACTGTACATCACAAACCAGCCAACCGGCCAAAGTGAGCTCACTGGCACCCTTAGCAAATGTATCAAACTAAATAGATGCAAACTACTTCATTCCATTCCATCTCATTGGTAACACCAGTGAAAGTATCAGGTTAACTTGGTCACTTGGGAAACACAGGGTTATGGATTTAAGTCTTGCTATGTATACCTAATTTCAGCTGACAATTCGGTGCAGTACTGAAGGGAAACTGCCTGGTTGGATGAACTGCCTTTTAGATGAAATGTGAAACTAAAGTCCAGCCTGTACAGGTAAAATAAATATTCCACATCTCCATTTACAGCAGACAAAGGCATTTCTTCCAGTAGCCTCGCTGATGTTCACCTCTCAACTCATATTGCTAAAACAGATTAATTAACATTTAATTTGCTGTTTGTAGTATATCACTGTGCAAACTCATTGTCTGCTCTGCCTATACATCAACACTGATCATACCTTTTAACAAAATTATTTGTTGTGGAAATTTGGAAAATTGGAAGAGTCCTGAGACTTTCATGTCTCTTTTCTAAAAGAACCTTTTCACTGTGCAGCCATCAAAACAAAGCAGAGTTATCACTGCTAAAATAAACTGCTCTAATCAACTGCAGCTTCATATTAATGAGATTATGCTCAGTATTTTAAAGATCCTCATCATAATACATTTTGACCGATCTAGGTTAAAGGTACTGGGCTTCTGTAAAGAGATAAAGTACTGTTATTAAATTGGTGCTGCCTACAGCTAAATGAAATGTTCTGGCTGCTTTATAAATTTGCTATTATTTTCCTGTTAGGTAAAGAGCTATTCCATTAGTGAAATGGACAACTGTAGACCCATATTGTATACATTGTCTGGGTCAGTAATGGGAGATAATCTTTTAATCCTCATGTTAAAACACTTGAATCTATTATAAGGTGTTTTCAGTTTTCCCAGTAAATGAATGCAGTATAATGAATTACTTCTAAAGTACATTAAAAAAAACATCAATTGAATACTACAATACACTCAAGTACAGACGCGTCTGTTAATGTATAACCTATTCAGACAAATTGATGAAAAGTTGTTGTGTCTGTGCAGTGTTTTCTGAACATATGCAGAGCAGTTTCATAGAATAGAATCCCTGTAGTGCAGAAAGAGTCCATTTGGCCTATTGTGTCTGCACTGACCTTCCAAAAAGTACTCCAGCCCACCCTTTAACCCCATGTGTTTTTTTTTACCCATGGATAAGCTACCTAACCTACGCATTATGGGCCAACATTTAGCATAACCAATCCACCTCACCTGCACATCTTTGGACTGTGATGAGGAAACCCATGCAGACACAAGGAGAATGTGCAGATGCCACACAGAGAGCCACCCAAGTCTGGAATCGAACCAAGGTCCCTGGCGTGGTGAGACAGTGCTACCAACCACTGTGCCACGGTGCTGCCCTCAAGTTACTTTCATCCCAGATGGAACCCAAACACACAAACCAAATACCCCATCATATATGTCCCCAACAACAAAACAAATTACACAATAAGTGGTCCCTCAATACTCTGGCAGACCCATGAGCTTGACTGTAGTGGAGATAAAGAAGGGACCCTCACCCTGCACTAAATGATCAATATCTGAACCACACCCAGATCACCAGTGGATGAATTGAAAAGTTTTATTGCAAGTATGGGAGCAACAATAGAGATAAAGGAATGTAAACAGATGGCAGCAGCGGTGAAGCAGCTAATTGAAAAATCATTTCAGGGTAAAGCAAGTGTAAATGAACAACAACAGATGTTTGTGAGGCATAATGTATGCTGCACTGGAAAGAATTCCCTGTTCAAATTTTTTGTTCAGTTAACCAAGTACCAAAATAACACTTGATGAAATATCCATTTGTCCTAAAAAAGCTGTCAGATATGTCTTTATCAGAGGTGTAATTTCAAGCTGTGGTAATTAATCAAGACAACCTTGTAAATCTGTACAATGGGTCAGGAAGTAGCCGGACATTGATTTAACCCTCTGACTTTTCATAAACCATTCTCCTGGGTTTGATTTATCTTCAAGTGCTTGGTGTGGATTTGGGTTATTGCATATGTCACTTGACAACCCTCAACCTTTGCAAATCCTTGCGTCACTACAGGCACTGAACCCATTAAATCAGATCATCTCGCTTTATTTTACACAGTACATACCAGGTGAAAGCTGCAATTCACTCACGCTCGATACTGTAAAGGCACATCAAATCCCAAATACATTATACTGAGGTTGCAGTATTTGTCCACTGCAGCAGATAAGGGGACAAATCTGATTTAGACTGGTTGCATAAAATGGGGGTATTGATTCCATTGTCTATTTTACGTCTTATCCGACTTCAGAGGAGGAGAAAATCAGGAGAGATACATAACAGGTGACTGATTCAATATTGCTTGTTGTACACTTTTGGTCAAGTTCAAAATGATCATTATATCTGACAACAGGAAGAACACTGTCACCATTAAAGAGCTCAGCATTTCTTTATGCATCTAATGTAGTTACAGTGGGCAGGATTTTCATGGCGGCATTCTGATCCTCTGCTTATCTGGAAATACTAGAAAAAAAAATGTAGGTGCCTTTTTTTCAGGGCTTCTCTTGCTCTCCTGCTGAAGCTTTGATGGATATTAGGAAAAGTCTTGTAGATATTCCTCATTACCAATCTGTTACCAATGCGTAGAAACTCTCCCATATCTGGTGAGGCATGAACAATTGCAACAAAGGTGGGAAAATACATGGAGAATGAAAGTGTCAGATTCTTCATGTTGGGAAGTATGTTCCCATGTTCCCCTCAAGCTTTAAAAGACCACTTCAGAACTTTTTTTTAATTTATTAACAGGTTGAGGGCATTGCTGGCTAGGCAGCATTTATTGACCATCCCTTATTACCCAGAGGACAGTTAAGAGCCAAACACATTGCTGTGGGTCTGGAGTCACATCTAGGCAAGGATGGCAGTTTCCTTCCCTAAAGGACAGTAATGAAGCAGATGGGTTTTTCCTGATAATTGACAATGGATTCATGGTCATCACTAGATTATTAATTCCAGATATTTATTGACTTCAAATTCCACTATCTGCCATGATGGGATTCGAATCCAGGTTCGCAGAACATTATTTGGGTCTCTGGATTAACAGTCCAGCGATAATACCACTAGGCCATCGAGCAGTGACTTTTTTAATTCTATGTGTTAGCATCTTATTAAAGTCTCAGATGTTTCAAATTTTCAACACATAACTCAGAAATGGCAGCTGCGAAGAATTGGCATTGCAAGCCACCTGCCTTGCCATGTTATCATGCCTGTTCTCAGTCCAACTGTTCGATCTCATCCCTACAATATTCTACTTTGGGGCCTGATAGCGCCATGAACTTGCATGCTTCTGCCAGGCACCTTGGTTACAAGAATACACATGCCATCACATGCTAGCTTTCATTGAGCTCACTCACTATACAGCTGAGTTGGAAGGCTGCCAGCCTCTGTGTGGTCTCACTGCTTTTTTAGCACACAGGGTCTTTAGTGCTTAGTTTCAGACTACCAACCTCTGTAGCTCGCATTGATTTTGAGCGCAGACAGCGAGGTAGGCAGATCATAGCTCTGGGGAATATTGAACAGTTAATCAATCAGTCAGATGGGAGGTTGAAATGTCAATGTGCTGTACCATGCAGTGTCAGTGACAAACCAGCAACGTGCCTGAAGTTCGATGCAGCAAACATGTGCTTCAAGAAAAAGGCCATGTGTGAAAATCAAAGGGGAGCTGTCCTTAGTGGGGAGAAGGGGTCTAAGGGGTACTGCCACAATCAGTCATAGATGTGATAGTCAGAAGGTTTTGACAGTAGCAAACACTGTCTGTCTGACCGGATGATTCCCCAGGACGAGTCAGGTTTCATAATTAAAAAGAAGAGCAAAGGATTGCATGAGAAAAAAATTCACTATGCCATAGAGGACCGGGTATCATCAATCTCATCCGACAAAATTTGGCTATTTTGAACATTTTGGCCATTGTTACAGTACTCGGCAGTTACCTCCATAGGATTTTAGTACTTTAGAAATATTTAGCAACTGGAAGATCGATTTAGCCGCTCAAATGTGGTCTGCTATTCAAAGTGTTCTAACAGATTGCTATGACCAACTCAATCTGTTGTTACCCTGGAATTCCAGTTACATGGGGTGTACTCCCTACACCGGCTGAGTCAAGACGGACACTGTAAATTAGGACAAGAAACAAATTGTACAAATCACCATTAAATATTTAGTTTTCTGATTCTACTCTGTCATGAGAAAAAAATGAGTTAATAATAGACATACATGGGACTATCTGTAAGTGTTTTCAACATTACACATTTCCCTTCTTTTCTCCTCACAGAAAAGTCCAGTAGGTGCCAGTGTTTAGTTTGTATTTCCATTTGGAACCAATTAATTAAAATACAGTAATTAGTCTAAACACATCTCCAATGCTAATTTGAAGAGTCCTGAGTGGTATCAGTAGCAGTTTACCTTACTCCCTGTTGCTGATTTGTCAGCTAATCTATTTGAAGACTTTAAAGCTGGTATTTAATGGGAATCAGCAAATATATTAATCAATGTCCAACAAGATTAATTAATATTAAATTGCCTAATTATCTCATTACTGACCTATTAAAAACTCAGGTGACAGGCAATAATGGAAGAATATCTGATTCAAAAGATTTTATTGAATTTATTTCATATTTGACTGAACTGTAGTGAAGCAGGTACACATCTGTCGATAATACTGCAGTTTGTAAACACCAGCGCACCTGATTTTCGGGCTTAGTGGTGATGCCAAGCAACTGGCCCATTTAGCAGAAAGGCAGTAATGTAAGTGCTTCCAAGTTATAAAAAGGGAAAGCGCAACTCAAATGCTCGAAATTGGACGTAAGACCAGAAAACACTTCAATTACACAACAGCTTATTCATCATCTGCAAAAGGGTCAAAACAGATTATAGCACTGTTTGTTAGGGTGTATACTCTTAATAAGAATAGTCTCTTTTTTTTTCTTCTTGTGTCCAGTTAAGTTACTGTGTTTTACTATATTTCTGTTCTGCTTTAATATCTGCTAATTCACTAGCTTTTATTACTCATAGACCTTGATTATAAATATCATATACTTTCCTTCATTATTTTCACATTTCCTTTCTATTAACTCTGCATGATCACACTGATAATATTTTATGTCCAGCATTGAAACAGTTTATTTGGGTTCTTGACTCCTTCTCATTATTTCTTTCCACCTCCTCCTTCTATTTTTCATCTTACTACAATGCCTGTTTATCATTCAGCCTTCCTTCTGGTAGAAGGTGCATGCAAACATTATGATCTATCTTCCCTTTACAGATGCTGTAACACAAATATGAAACAAAATAGTCTCTGGGAAAATTAAAGGTTATTAAATGACAATCAATGCCGTTTTTGATTTTTTATGTGTTCTTTCGAATGAATGGCATTGGCATTTATTACCCATCCCTAAATGTCTTTGAAATGTTTTTTTTTGGCAGCCATCTTCTAGAATGGTTGCAGTCCATACTGCTACACACACAGTGTCTCTGGGAAAGCAGTTACAGGATTCTAACCCAGCAACAATGAAAGTATAGCAACATTACAAAAACAGATTATCTGTTCATTGCTCTTATGGGCTGTTCAAGCACAAATTGGCTGTTATGTTTCTTACAATGGCATCCACACTTCATAAGTACTCCACATGGGAAGGCAATGCCCTAGTGGTATTATTGTTAGACCATTAATCCAGAGAATCAGGTAATGTTCTAGGAATCTGGGTTTGAATCTCGCCACAGATTGAATTTAATATTAAAAAATAACTTGATTCTCAGGAAAAAAAAAGTTCATCTGGTTCATTAATGCCCTTAAGGAAAGAAAGCTGCCTTCCTTACATAGTCTGGCCTATATGTGACTCCAAATTTACAGCAATTTGGTTGACCCATAACTGCCCTCTGGGCAATTAGGGATGGGAAATAAATACTGACATAGCCAGCGATGGACACATCCTGTAAATGAATTTTTAAAAATTGACAGTAAAGCAAAGATGTTCTGGTTAGGTGGATTGACCGTGTTAAATTTACTGTAGTGTCCAGGGATGTGCAGGCTAGGTGGTTTAGCCATGGGAAATGCAGGCTTATGGAGATTGGATGGGGGGTGGGTCTGGGTGGGATGCTCTTTGCAGAGTTGGTGTGGAATCGATGGGCCAAATGCTTCCAGACTGTAGGGATTCTATGAAAGTACTTTTGGACATTCTGTAAACATGGAAAGTGCTATAGAACTGCAAAACCTGCTTTATATCAATGGCCTGGTCTTCCTAATATTCTACAGTAACACTCAGTCCTTGAGAGAAAAATAATGACAACGTTTTGTGGAGAGAGCAGAGAAGTGGGGCCAACTGTATGGTTCCACTAAAGAGATAGTAGAGGCACAATGTGCCAAATGACTTTCTACGCTACATTCCACTGTGATTCAGTGACTGGGCTACAGTGCATTTTGAGCATTTTCTTTGTTTATCAAAGTTTCCTTTCGTAAAGTACATATATAACCATCTAAAAAAATTCTTGAAACACAGGACAAAAAATGGCAACTAAAGGATCTTAAACTTAACCCTAATCCTTGAGTCTATAAAGACTTCCTGTTGAACATTCTTCCTGGAAATGCTATAATCATTCTCTAAAGATTTGGGATACAATATATCAATGTGGCAATTGTTGTTATCAACGCACTCAAAAATGTTGTGTCTTGTTTTATTTCTTAGGGAGCCAAAGAATGGTCACTGTTTCTGAATGTTCCCTTGAAGTCAGCAATTGCTGCAGTTTATATGTGGCTAACAGGCAGTAATTGGCAGCTAATTAGCAGCATACCAACATAAACCAGGTAAGGAAGACCCCAGCATGTGTCGACAGTAGGGGGAAATTTACATATTGAAACATAAAAAGAATCCTACTGAACCACTGAGGTTACATTGGAGAGATCAGATTATCAATTCGATTGAGGTTATGATAGCAAGGAATCAAATTCCTGAAAGCTGTTGTCACACAAGATATTTCCCTTTGCATCAATGAAGGAATAGATGTGCGTGCCACATTTGTTGGAGACCTATCTTGTTCTGTGCTAAAAATTAATATGTTATAACCCTTTACCTGTATGTATCCCCATCAGAGGCAAAAATGGCTCTACGTAAAATCAATCCATATGGGAAATGATTGGGAAAATGAGTCAAAGTGGCTCTTTTCCTTCCAGCTCTGTTCTGATACCTAAGTTGAACTGCTAAGCTTTGTGGTGCGGTTGTGTCCATGGCCAATGCTTGGGTCTTAGGATCCTTCCGTGCTGGGGTCTTTCTGTTACCTGACTGATGTTGTTGTACTGGCAATTAACCACCAGTTACTGCCCTGTTAACCACATGTAAACTGCTGCAATGAGCAACAACTGCTGCCTACCCAATACAAGGGTCCTGGAGGCCGCTCTGGTGTTAAGGCTACACTATTGTTGTAATATGTTCTTGATAATGGTATAGAATTGGCTGTTCAAGGCTCTGAAATTAGTTAGATGAACTGCCCAACTTTTTATTTTGTATAGCTTGTTTCATGATGCTATTCAAAATTAAGCTAAACTGTTGTATTTCAAATGGTTTCTACAATAAGCTCTTTTAAAGGTGCAGTTTTGGGATTTTCAGAGGCATTTAAGAAGGCCGTGAGATAATAGTATGTTGTATCGCTAATAATGTGTTCCATTTAAAAGAAAGTCCTATCATTTTATTTTTTGATTCCTTTTGCTTCTCCACAGTTTCAATGCCTCCCTTTGCACTGAATTTAAGTATCAGTTTAAACAGTGTGGGTTGGCAGGGTGACATAGCCCTGTTTGTTATAATTTAGCTTTCAGACTTGAACTGCTCTTTGCCATTTTAAAATAAATGGGCCATGTCGGTAGTCCAGAGAGCTCCAGTTTTAGTAGTAACAAAAAAAGTTGTGTCACGTGGATTATTTGGGTGTTCCTGTTTCATTTATAGATTTGAAGAAGGAACACAATGATCCATAAAGGGATTAGAAGCAAACATGTCTACATCAGAATCAGTCTGTCATACCCGTCCTTACCCAGAATACTGTCCAGAGATGAAAGCACATACTGTCATCTCATTTCTTTCAGCTGCATGTTCGGGTGCCACCTGTAATGGGTAAGGCTCCCAACAATTGCCAAGGTGACCCTCCTTTGTTTTATCTGCTCATGGATCATTCTAGGTCATCAAATGCCTGCCAAATGACTCAATCAGAAATGTGTCAATGTTCGCACTGTGGGAAATAAAACACATTGTTTACCATGGGAACCATGTCTACAGTGGTAAAATTGACACATTACTTTCTTCGGGTAGCAAGTTTTCCTCAATTTCAGGTCATTGTGGATGGCTGTCTGGCCTGGCCTACATCCCTACTTAAATGTGAAAAGCAGTGAAAAGTGAACACGGTTGCCACAATTGCAAATTTCAGTACCTGTTACAATCTTAGCCCGTCATGTGTGTATGGAAAGTGCACTCAGATTATCTGGAAATGGTATACGCTGCACTGCACCAGTTTAAGAGAAATCCAGCATAAAGAGCAGATTGCGCTTTGGATTAAGTGAATTCTGCATCATCCTACCTTGCATTTTTCCTAAATCTGGCAAGCTTTGTTGTTTTCTCCCAGAACCTCTGGCCACCTCCTCCGACAGTACGGATGTGCACTTCACCTTTCTGCCAAGTACTTCCAGACTCCTTAAAAACTGTAATAATGAAGTACACTGTTCAAAAATCATACGCAGTTTTCACTTGAATGGCAGCAACGGTATTTAGGTGTAACTGTTGTGTGAAGAAAATCTTGTCCGTGCAATTTGCAAGCTTCCTGAGCCAGGATCAAACTGGGCTGCACATGTTCTAACAGTCTGGCCCACACTGATCATGCAAAGCAGTCTTTTTCCTTTTTCTTAAATAAACTGTATGCCCAATATTCAGTTTCTTTATGTCACCAATTCATTAGGGTGCTTTGGAAATTATCAAAGAAAAAAACAGAGTTTTGTTAAATTGACTTGGAGAACATGGGTGTCTTTTGTTGGTCTACTGGGTGATAAGGTGTAGAGGTGGCATCATGGAAATTTCTCATAGGAAGTCTTTGCACTGATAGTCTGAAATTTTACTGCCTCAGTCTGATTTTTCCAATATTGCCTGTCAGAAAACGTATTAAATTGAGATTTTATTTGCCCGTCTGGTGGAATATTAAGAAGAACAGGGAGGAAAAGTTACCCTGGGTCCTGCATTGCTTTGGATGCAATATGGCTTAAGAAAAGCTGACCATTATTATGACCAGATCCCAGATGAGGTGCCTTAAGTTATTGCAGTTCCAGATGAGATGCCCTGAATTTTCAAGCTCCCGGATGAGTAGTGATGAATTGGCTCCCTTTCTTTATTCAAGCCACCCCCCTACCCTTGCTTAGTCAGAACAACGTTAATTTACAGAGGACCCCTCGCCTGTGGATATATTTCTCCCAGATCAAATGAATTTCTGTTTTAAAATAAGCCAATTTAGCCAGGTTTTATAGAGATAGCAAAAGAATGTGTTACTGGGTTAATAAATGCAAAAATAAATAAGGAGTCCAAAAACAGATAAAAGTTCAAAAATACATATAGCGTCACAATCTTTGAGTTGTTTGTGAATGATGGATAGCAAAACATTGTGCCTGTTACAGTTGATGTTACTGGTAGCACTGATGTTGTTAGTTGAGCAGTCAATTTCAAGATTTACAAATTCATTAACTTTCTTAGCACTGGTTCCTTTCAACTGGTTTGGTAGATAGCTGGCTTCTAGTATTTAGAGAAATATGTTTCTTTACCTGCAATGCAGAGGTGACTAGTTGGTGGATCTTTGACTGTGGCTTCACAGCACACTCATGCTGTAACCTGGGTACACATAAATAGTTCAGCTCACTCACTCTCCTTCTTCCATCACCACACAGGCACCAGAGTTGAAATGCCTTTTAACATCTGTTCTTATGCATTATTACATGGGAGGACACAAATCATGTTTCTCATACAAGCAGCTGTCTCTTTTTCACCCATTATATACAAAATCTGAGATTTCCCAGGTGACTATAGTTTAATTTGTAATGTATTTCTTCCTTATTTAAAGTTTGTTGCTTTGAAGCTTCCTTGACACCTCATCAGGTTTGACATTCCAGAATATCTCTCTCTGCAGACAGCCACTGAACTTACATCATCAGTCGCCTCATCTTGAAAGTCCGCTTCAGTACTGCAGATATGTTGTGGAATAAAGTTCCAAATCTAGTTCGTTCCAGAAGATTGTTTCTTCAGATTTCTCAAATATTGAGGGAATGCTCAGACTATATGATGACATTGTATTCTGTTTTGTCTCTCCTATGAACAACAATCACCAGTTATAAGAAAATTTTTCTCCTCTCACACAATCAACTTAATTCTCAACAAGGACAAATGCAAATTTGTGGAATCAGGAATTGATTTCAGAGGATTTTGGCATGACAACAGCTGGGTGCAGCTTCCACAACAGTGCCAAAGCCATAGGTACAATTCCAACCCCACCTAACATACAAGATGGGCATTATCCGTTATTATCAACCTTTATCAGAAATTTATTTGTAAATAATCAGTGATTGTGGAGCTGTCACTGGAAGCTATTGTGCAAAGACACATAATGGGAACAGATATAACAAACAGGTTATGATACATTAAAAGGAAACAATAGCATATAAGTCTATCTGAGCATTTCAACCCAACGTGAAAATGCATGTCACAACAGAGTTGTGATTTAGAAAAGTGAGAGATGATCTTACTAAAATGTATAAGATCCTGTGGGAATTGATAGGGTGGCATTACGATGGGGAATGGTCAAACCTTTCTATAATCAAACTAAAACACAAGCCCCAATCTGTCATGATAGGAATAGGAGTTCCCCTCTAACAATTACCCCCAGAATACCCAGGGAAGCTCATCATTCCCCTCGCAATCTATTAAAAGAGTGGTTAAAAGAAAGAACATCCCTCATCTCCAATTTCAAGTAGCAAGAAACAATTTATTTATTTAACCCAACAATGAACAAATTAACAAAATTACTAACAAACCAACAATTCCCCCTTAGACTACTACCTACTCCCTAACTGCTCTAAATTCTACTGGATGCTGTTTAAATAAAAACAAGTCCCACTGATATAAACACAATTAATAAGAAGTAATAAATTATAACTTAATCTCTCCAAGTTCACACAGACTGTCTTCTGGGATCTTCTGTCATCTCTTGACTCTTCACAAAAACCTTTCTTCCATTAATTTTGCTGTCAGGGATGTTTTATCTCTATAATTTCTTCAAGAGGACTTGGAGCTAAAATACCATGGTACCTTTGATTAATTAGATCTAATCAAATAATTAGCTCTCGCTCTCGCTGTCTCTCTCTGATTGTCCAAATGCCTTTATCTTATATACCAATATTGACATAATCAAATTCTTATAATATGATTGGTTTCTGGTTGTCAAAATCAATTGGCTTTCTGTTCCTAGGTGCTTTGTTTAAATTAATTGGCCGAATTCAAACTCGTTGTCACAACACTGAAACAAGACTGCTGTTCGGCCTGCGACTTGTAAGGCATTTTTTTGATACACTTGTTTCACTTTTTGAAGCTTTCTGTACTGTCAACTTCAGCTGCTACTCACAGACGTACATTTTTTTTTAATTTCTAAGTACAGACAAAGCACAAATCTCTTGAAAGAACCACACATTTCAGCTCCCTGCCTTCCACTTCACAATTACTCTACCCAACTTTGAAACAGTGGACACTGGTGTTAAACACCAGATGTTAAAATGCTGGTTAGACAGAGTCCAGTCATATACTTTGCTAACTAAGATTTCCTTTCTAATTCAAATACCACAACTCCAACAGCTGATTACTGTTTCATCATACGTGTATATCTGGCCATGTGCTCACTCACAAATCCTGTAATTGACACATAACCATCCCTTGTTCCCCAATTCCATTTGGTCCTGGGCATCTGTGCCAGACCCCAATCTTGATGCAATTATACTTTGGTGCGACCACACCTGGAGTTTTCGTCTCCCTACCTAAGGAAGGATGTTCTGGCTACAGGGGGAGGGCAATGAAATTTACCAGACTGATTCCCGGGATGGCAGAACTGACATATAAAGAGAGTCTGGATCAGTTAAGACTTTTTAATGGAGTTTAGAAAAATGACAGAGGATCTCATAGAAACCTGTAAAACTCTAACAGGACTGGACAGGACAAATGCAAAAAAGATGTTCCTGATAAATGGGGAGTCCGCAGCCAGTTGAAGGATACACTGTAGGTTATTTAGGACTGTGATGAGGAGAAATATCTTTGACCAGACAGTGGTGAGCCTGTGGAATTCTCTGCCACAGAAAAGGGTTGATACCAAAACATTGAATGTTTTCAAGAAAGATCATAAGTAGGCCATTCAGCACATTGGGTCTTCCCAGCATCCAATGAGATCATGACTGATCTAGTAATTTTCTACTCCACTTTCCTGCCTTTTCCCCACAATTCTTGATGGCCTTGCTGTCTCAGCTTTGAATATACTTATTGACCCAGCCTCTGTAGGAAAGAATTCCAAATACCATCTGAAAAAAGAAATACCTCCTCATCGTTGTTTCAAATGTACATTATTATTTAAGGTTTTGAGTCCTATTTGACTCTTCTTCAGTACTGAGGAGAATTCATATTGGACCTGAAATGTTAACTATGTTTTTCTTTCCATAGATGCTACCAGACCTGCTACATTTCTCAGACATCTTCTGTGTTTGTTTCCCTTCCGATAAATATTTGACTTTAGCAGCCACTTTTGGAAGTTGGCATTTAGGACTGCTGGCCTCATATTGACAATCAGAGCTCATCAGTCCTTAATCAGAGAAACTGTTAATTGTGATAGTCTGATCCCCATAGCCACACAAAATATGGCTATGAAAGCTGTCTGGTTCCTCAGTATCTTCTGTAACTCCTTTAGAATTTGCAAAATTGTAATCCATTCTTAAAGAATGTACACCAACAACCTGATTCCTGTGATGTATAATTGTTATTTCTCCATCTTTACTAATAACCTCACTTGGGCCTCTCTATTCCTTAAGCATCTCTTTTCTAATGAATTCTGTCTTTCTGATTGAAACTGATTTCCAAAGGCCTTGCATTATATCTTAATGCTTGCTGAAACCTTTTTGGGACTTTTACTTCAATGATAAATCTTCTGTCTGCATGCAATGTACTCAGATGCTCTGAAAGGTAAAGCTTATTATAAACCCTTCCTAAACTGGGGACTGGTCACGTATTACCAATGAAACTTTCTATCAAAACTGACTAATGAAAGCTACATCTTCCTATCATCTGCAAAGAAATCTTAGCATGGACAACCCATGTTAATGTAGGCAATAATTCATAGATGGCTAATCTACCAAAATTTTATGAACTATTTATTCTATTACTGCATGGTTCTTTACACACACTCCATTGCTAAAAGGGCTTTCTGCTGCTGTATACATAACTGGTTAATATTTCTACACCAATTTATAATTGTTAGAAAATTCCCCCATTTTGCCAGTGATCCAAGTCCTGTCCCAATCCACTTTTACATTACCTATCCATGAGTATTTTCTTATCTTTACTATGTATATTGTCAACAGACTATCTGGTTGACGAATGTACAAATGTAAAATGAACATATTTTTTCTTCATCTCACACCTTTAAATCCAGAGTCACTAGTTTGTTGAAATTTCTCACTAAGGGCATAATTACTATAAAATGTTTAGCCTTTAGAAGAACAGAAGGGCAAATTGCCTGTGTATCACAATCTACTTTTTGTTTTATAAATTTCAGCTCCCTGATGTCAGTAACACTTATTTAATTTATTTAGTGGAGGTGTTACGTTCCATTAAGGGAGTAAAATATGTTCCCAGTTGTGAAAATTGCAACTTCACAGATTTTCTGAACACAATAGCTTTGTCATTTTCCTTACCCAGTTTCATCTGTGCTTTCTTGATCGATAGCCTACTTAATAATAATTGCATTTCACTGGATTTTATTTCTGTGCTGGTAAAGTGATTGATTCTGCCCATTTTGCAAAGAGTAACTACACTTTCTATAAATTTTAGTGCATTCCAATACCCAAACCTGAAAGTTGTAAAAGTTTCAGATTCAGATTAAAGCAGAAGAAATCACAAAGCAACAATATAGCATGTGCAAGTGAGCAGGCATAATGGAACCAGAACCTGGAGACTAGTTTGCATCAAATGGCTAAATTGCAGCCACAGGTATGGATCATCTCTATCAAGATCAAAGTAAATTCAAAACTTATCTATTGGATGACAATACAAATTCAGCTAACAAAATCAGTTCAAGTTAATACTTAGTGTATGCATTTATTGGATAAGAAAGTGAAATCTTTAATTTGTACGAGCCTAATTTAGTCTAACCTTCAGATTTATAGTTGGTATTAAACTGAAATCTATATTTTAAATTCTGTAACTGCTATCCTTAAGCAGTTTTATTTTTAGCAAGATCTGCAATAAATGAGCAGATTAATTAAGAAGCAATTGAAAGTGAATCCTCATTGAGGGATTCAGATGGACCAATTTTGTTGAAAACATGTGTAAGTAGCCAACTTTGTGAGACTAAGCATTTGAGTACACTTTATAATAGACTGCTGGGGTTGAGAATCTCAAGGACAGCAGCAGTGAAAGGGAAGAGCTGTTTGATTGCATTTTGCCTAAACAAAACAGCTGATTAGTGAATAGCATTGGTATTTCTACCATTTAAAGTAAAAAGTAAAGTAATTAGTTTGGTACTTTGTCTCTCTTTTTTAAAGAAAATAGCTTGTTTGATATAAGATTGATATAGATATAAATAAAAGTAATTGCAATAAAGAATAAAGAGAATGGATGCTAGAACGCTTAATTAATACACTAAATAAACAATGATAGTGATAGCAGGTCAGGTGATGTGTTGCTGCTGCAACATATGAGTGCTGATGGACACCAAGGTGATCCAGATTGAACAAATCTGTAGCAAGTGTTTGCAGCTCAAGAAACTTCAGATTGTAGTTAAGGAGTGGGAGTCCAAGCTGGACATATTTTGCCACATCAGAGATGGGGCATGTTACCTGGACACTTTGCTCCTGGAGTTGACCACACCTGTCAGGTTAGGTTTTAGTCTATGATCAGGGGCAAGAGCATGTAACTGCAGGTAAAGCTTTTGTAAGGACTCAGGTTTTGAAGAGCCACAGCCCCTGCAAACTGTCTAATATTGGCTAGTTTCTTACAAGTTGTGAGGACGTGAGCAGAGACTTTAAGGCAGATGAGTGAAATTCCCACATCACAGTGGTACAGAAAGGCATTTAGGAGGACAATAAAGGAGTTTCTGCTGAAATATTTTGAACAGTTTGAAGCTGAAGTACAAAGCAGAACCTCCATGATGATTACTAACCGGATCATTAGCAAACTAGAATAGGATTAAAAAACAAACAAACACATAATTGTGTGTCTCAAGGATTGGTGTGGGAGGAATGGGTTTTAGCTTATGGGGCACTGGCAGCAGTTCTGTGATAGAAAGGAGCTGTTCTGATGGGATGAGCTTTGCTTGAACCATTCTGGGACCAGTGCCCTGGTAAATTGAATAACTAGGGCTGTATAGAGTGTTTTATACTCATTAGAGAAGTAAGCACGTTTCTGCACAGTGGTTACATAGGCTTACAAAGCATTGCAGGGTGTCTATTTAGGAAGTGATACGAAGAGTAAGACAGGAAGTGATATAGATTAAAAACCCCAACACAAAAGTAGGGTCAAAAGTGGAAAAAATGGTAAAAACTCAAAATCAATGGCTTCTTTGTTAAATGTGCATAGTATTTCTAACAAAATAAATGAATTAATGGCAAACATAGAGCTTAATGTGTATTATCTTATCAACATTATGGAGATATGATTACGGTGAATTTATAGGTGGGAATTAAATATTCAGGGGTATGTGACCTTTTTTAAAAAGGCAAGATGGATGGAAAGGAAGGTGTGGTAGCTTTGTTAGTACAGGATGGAATAAGTGCAACAGCAAGAAATGATCTTAGATCGGAAGATGTAGAATGTAGAATGGTGGAGGGAAGAATAACAATAGGAAGAAGACACCGGTGGTTCTCCCAAACAAGAAAAATAAGGACAGTATCAACTTGAAAAATAAAAACCTGCTTGAGACAAAGAATAGTTGTAAATAAAAGGAGTTGAAAACTTAACAGCAGACAAAAGGAACCAGAAAATGGCAGAGAATTTGGATAAATAATTTGCATGGTCTTCATTTTAATTCAAAATTAGGTCTTCAGTATACAAGGAGGGAACATATGCAATGTTTAATTGTTCTGTGTTAAATTGTGTAAATCTGGTTACTGCTCTTTACTTCCAGTGCGTGATGATTAAGTCTTGGTGTGGACTCTGAGCCAGGAAAACAATCACCACAGAAGTTATGTGCAGCTGAGCTGTAAGATTGAGTGTAGAGATTTTATGTTTGCCGTGATACTTTAAAGCTGTTGTAAGTACACATGTTACACACTTAGGGCTGGATCTTGTCTCAGTCTAAGTTGCGTTGAATTTTCTGGATTTGGACGATTTTGGTCTGATACCTGCCTCTCTGTCTCATTCTTCGAGGTAAACAGCCCACAATGGGGGCAGAAAGAGCCATGGTGGGTGATGGCATATCTGACATTGGACTCCTTATCCCTTATGAGGAGAGGATCCTGAATTCAACGCCCAGAGCAGGGCCTGGACTGGTATCAGAGGCTGCCCTTGACTTACAGTGTTGGGAACCCCTGAGCGAAGGTTATCCCTCTTGACTTGACTAGGAACTAGTGACAACTACATCAAGCTTCCTGGCTTTGAGTCTGTGCTAAGCAACAAGGCAAGACAACAGTAACAGAGCCTAGTATGTCTGGTTTAGGGGAGAAAACACACAAAGGCAAGGTGAGGCAATGCAAAGCAGGGATGCTATGAGCATTCAGGTAGGCACAGAGTGAGTGAGCATGGTGAAAGTGAGTGAAGAGCCCTGAGATGTATCCTGGCCCATCCATGAACTGTGTGCACATCTCTGAACACACAATATCCTTGTAGCATTATTACAGTGATAACAAATAGTGCAGCCTGATGTGGGCATTTTTGAAGTGCAGAAGCATCCAATGATTGGATTGGAGATGTACCATAAGGGTTCTTGGAGGTTGGCACATATCTGATGCCAATGTCCATGGAAGTGGGTGCCTGTTGCAGGTGCCCATGGTGTGTGCCATTAGATGTTGTTGCCCAGTTTCCAACATGGCGATTATGTTGAATAAGCGGTGAGCTGAATCTGTCAGATGCTCGCTCTGATTTCTTTAAGTTTTTCCAATGCCTAGCTTGTTTACTGCATTTGGTATTATGGGAGGCTGATTATTCCTAAGGTGAGTTGTGCTTTTAATAAGGCATTAAATCCCTGTCATTTACCATTTCATCATTGGCTAATGAGAATCTTGTTATGCTGCTTATGAAAAGCAAAGCAGATGCCCCAGTACCCAACATCTCACTTGTGCCCTGAGGTGCAGCCTAGTCCACTATATGAATTGGGTTCATGTCAAAGCAGAGGGTGGTGCATATGTGGAATGAGCTACCAGAAGGAGTGGTGGAGGCTAGTACAATTACAACATTTAAAAGGCATCTGGATGGGTACATAGATATGAAGGGTTTAGAGGGATATGCCAAATGCTGGCAAATGGGACAAGATTAATTTAGGATATCTGGTTGGCATGGATGAGTTAGACCGAAGGGTATGTTTCTGTGCTGTACAACACTATGACTTTATAATTGCCACACATCTCATCAGAGCCCATGTCACTCAGATTCTCCCACTCTCAAAAACTAGTGTTATCTCTGTATTGCTCCAAAATATGTAACATTCTGGTCATCATTATTCCATTTTGAAGAACCTTGCTGTGAGGAAATTGGCTGCCTTACAAAAATGACTACACTTTAGAAGCATTTAATTTCGCTGTAAATTGTTTTGGGACATCCAGAGGACAGGAAAAGTGCTGCACAACTTATGGCATTGTTTACTGTGCAATCATCTTGTTATGTTAAAATTATTATCTATTTTGTACAGTAACAATGGCAATTATTAGTCTATATGCAGTCTGCATAATAATGGCTAAATTACGGTGTAATTTTGGATCATTAGTCAGTTTCCAACAGGTGTGATAATCGTGCATGCTATTCTTGTGTACAATCGACTACAGTGAAGTTGGAACCTCAAATATCTTTGTTATTATTGAGAAACTTAGGTAATGGGCAGGACAGAACAAACCTGAAAAGGAGAGAAGGCAAATCGAGAAGGTACAACTTGCATAAATCATTCTTGCTGCAAGAAGTAGTGTTCATTTTACAAGTATGTTTTTTTTAAAATAAATTTCACCCCAATGCTATTTTTGGCTGATTGTAAGTATGACATATCTGGTATCAACAATTTAAAAATCTGTAGTCACCTTGGATTGGTGTACATTTAAAAAGAAACAATTAGCAAAATAATTTCATTCATTTGTGAAAGCCATGTTTTATTAAAGAAGATAGGACATAAATTGAGCAGTTGTTTAACAAATTCCAGAAAAGTGACACATTTAATATTAAAGGTCATTGCTGGTATGTCTCTGGGCCCACACAAACACTAGCCTTGACAGTCATTTAGAAATGTTGCACTTGTTTTCACAGCAGCTTATTTCATTTAATTTAATAACCCACTTACACAGTCATAGAAAAAAAAGTTGCAATGAAAATATTTAATGAATGTATTGCTATTACATAACTAAATATTTTTGTAGGTTTTCTTACACTGATGTATTGTATTTCAAATTCAATGATTTCTAATTAAATTACACGTGGCCCTCAATGCAGTGTTCAACGTTAATCCATTTTTGCCACTTATCACGCATTAAGTTCAGTTTCCAGTGGGATTATGTGTTGATTGCTTTTGCAACCATTTATAATGTCACATTCCTTGTTGCTTGCTGAAAACTGAAGAAATCAAATAATTACTTTACAACATTAATGTCAATGCAAAGCCATTATTTCTGCAATCAATATTGCAAAATGAGTGGCACGGAGACTGAGTCTCAAGTTAGGTCGGGGCCTTAACTTGAATATACACTGGATAATTTTTATCTTGGTGCAACATGAAATCCACTTTGTATCACGCTGATGCTGTTTTTTTCTGTTTTTGTGCCTCCCTAGGGGACTCCAACAGACACACACTTTAAAGTGTTAGCATTACAGCCACTGTCAGGCAAGAAAGATAGCATTTTCCAAAGCTGTGATTGAAAGCAGGATGGAGGTAAAGGGGAGGTGCATGGAAGGGGTATGGGGGTCACTCTGAATTTAATTAGTGAGATTAGGAAAAGAAAGCTTAATTCAGAACTTCCTGTCTTAATTAATAAGTAAACTCAATAAATTTTGAGGTTTGGTTGTTCCAAAATCCGCCTCCTGGCAGGTCGACTTCCTCTGCCAAGGCTTGAAACTAAAATTGCATCCAGAACTTTCAGACTTCCTCTGTGTATCTAAGGAGAGATCCATAGCTTTCCTGTGAATGCCCCTCATGGCTGGTCAAAGATCAGCAAGTGGCTGAGAGGGAGTGATGGCTGCATTTTAACTGCTTCTAGCCTTGTTTCTGCTGGGTGAATAGATTTAAAATCAGGGCCAACACAGTATGGATCTGGAGGAATACAGCAGGCCAGGCAGCGTCAGAGGAGCAGGAATGTTGACGTTTCGGGTCAGGACCCTTCTTCAGCAATGGGAAGTGGGAAGGGAGCCGGGAAATAAATAGAGGGAGGAGATTTGGGCCTGGGAAGGCAGGTGGGATGGTGATAGGTGAGTGCAGGTAGGCAGTGGTGGGGATTGGTCAGTGGGATGGATGGAGTGGATAGCTGGGATAGAAGCCAGACAGGTTGTGTCAGGTCAAGGAGGTGGGATGGAGGATGGGTGATGCTGGGGAAAAGTAGGTGGGGTGGTGATAGGTTGGATGCAGGTCGGGGGTAGTGGGGATCGAATGGCGGGATGGATGGACCAAGCTAGACTCGGGAACCGTTTCATGGAACATCTGCGCTCTGTTCACGACAACCAGTCCCCAACCATTTTAACTCCCCCTCACACTCCCTGGGTGACATGTCCATCCTGGGCCTCCTCCAGTGTCACAATGACGCCACCCAGAAACTGGAGGAACAGCACCTCATATTCCACCTCGGGAGCCTACAGCCAGATGGCCTTAACATAGAATTCACCAGTTTTAAAATCTCCCCACCCCTGGCCTCATCGCACATCCAACCCTCCCTTTGTTGTTGCTGACGCCAGCATCTGCAGTTCTTGCTATATTTGAAATCAGCGCTCTCCTTTATTCAGTTTTTTTTCTGTAACTTCTCAGTGGGAGTAAAGCAGACAGTTCAACTCCAGACATAAGTCCATCCCTGACCATGACCCTCTCCTTCAGCTGCCCACTTTAGAGTGGCAAAAGGTGAGGTTCCCTCTATTTTGTTCCAACAACATTTATTTTTAATGTCAATCTCAATCAACAGAACCTCCCTCCAGCCATCGTTCGCCTTTCTCAAAGGATTTCAATTCATACCATTTAGGGCCAAATGACAGTCAGATTTATACTGTAGTCACTCAAATGCAGAATCAAATCTAGATTCTGAGTTGAAAGAATTATATTACAACCTTAGTAACAGATTAAATTCACCATAATTGCATCTTGTAAATAGCATCCGTGGAAAGAAAAAAGAATCTGTTGAGTATTTTGCCATCTTGACTTAGAGGTGCTGACCCAATCCTCAAACTGTTAACGAGAAATCTAGCTCCAAATAGCACACATTGTTTCACACAGATGGATTTATCATAGAGAAGGGCTAAGAAAACATATCTCATATCTCCCTTAGCTACGCAATACAGAAACATGATGACAGATTAAAAGAGGTTAAGAATGGATTGCAGGCAATTCAAGAAAGCAGCTCATCATCACCTTCTGAATGGCAATTAAGGATAGCCAATTCATATTGGTTTAACCAGTGACATGCGCATCCCATGAAAGCCTTATAAAGAAAAGATTCAAATCAAATGCTGCATGACTAATCTACAAAAGTATGCTAGCCGCAAAAGAAAGCATGTTATCTGCTTTAAGCCTACAAAAGTCTCTAATGTAATATTTTGTCTCATGGGGTAATAACATTTCATCTTCTTTGAAAGCTATTAACAAATGATGAAGGGGATTAGTTTTTATCAGTAATCCTTATGCTGGAGTCTGTTAGTTTGCTCCTTGTTTTTGCAAGATTCCCCTGATCTTTTGAATTTTAATTGTGTGTACTAAACTCGGTGGGATACCCAGTCTCTACATTGTTACAAATGAAAATCATAATTTTTTTAACAAATTGCAGACACCCTGCAATCCACTGTGATAGATTTTAACTTTGTTTTTTTTTGCCCATATTTTGCACCCTTTAGAGTAAAACCTTTTGAGTAATGCTACATCGGCCAAATGCAAGTTAAAATAATTAACCAAAACTATCTTGGGACTTAAGCATCCTTATTTCACTTCAATTGAAGTGGATGGCTAAAAAAAAAAGATTGTCGTTCAGCACAATGTGAACCTTATAATTTAGTATGCATTTTTCATGAGTTGCATCCTGGTGTTTTTCATTGTAGATGCACTTCATATCTGTATAATCTACTCAGTGGCAAATTCTATTTTGTACCAACAAAATCAAAGGAAAGAACACCTTGTACATAGTAAACAAAGTAATGGTTTGTCAAATGGATCAAACCTCAGATCCTTGGCAACTGAACGTCAAGGCAGTGCCAATAAGCGGAGAACTAAATTTCCTCAGTTGACAAGATTTGTGGAAATATAACACTGAACTTCAAATAGTAGCTGTTCTTTTAGGTCATCCTTCAAGGTAGTTTCATCAATAGTAAAACATTAATAGAATAGTTTTATCATTGTCCAGGTCCTACAAGTCCTACAGTCCTACACAGGAATAATACATGGTCCTTCTTTTCTTTAATCCCAGGTAACGTGGATCTCAAATGTGTAAGATTTGATTCAGGCCCACTCTTATCTCGGCAGTTTCCACACCTAGGGAATTTTCATAAATTTGGTTAAGTTTACTATAAAGGAGAATTTTAACTCTGATACATTAGTTAATTAGACAAAGTACATGACCCGTGACACTTGAAGAAGATTCACTGGTAGCAAAGGAGGAACATGTTTTGGACATGGGGTATATTGAGCTCATTAGGTTTATAAAGTCAGCATCCTGCTTCCTAGCTGAAGTGTTAGGGAGAAGTTCCTCCTCCTCTTTTGGTCCATCTTCCACCTGAAGGAGATTGCTGCCTGACGAGCACTGTCTCCTGAAAAGATTGCCCCCTGACTTTGTTGACATACCCTATTTCGAAGGCGCTGGTAGTTACCGCGATGTCAATCACCTATTCAAATCCTTCTAACCAACGGACACTGGACATTTAATCACAAGGTCAAAATAGCTGCTGCCTGTGGCCAACCTCCAGAAAAGGTCATGTACTTTATGTAAGAACAGACCCTCCTGTTTTTTCCTATATAACTAGGGCACTGGGCTTCAGTGACCTGGTAATCTTTGTAAACGTTATCCTTAATGTATCTTTCGTCCTTTGTTTGTTTGAGGTCATTTATGTTTGGATGTGGAAGCTAATTGCAGTGGCATCAGATTTATACATTTTTTGCTAGTCAGAGTATATTAGAATATACTACAAAAACTTTGCTTTTGAAATGGACCCCGGTTTCTAAAAAGGGGAATTCTTCCTGGAAGTGAGTTCTGACCAAATGCAGAAACCACTATTGAAGTCTCGCAGTGACAAACCACACATAACTAACTTCCTGTTCTAGCAGCTTGAGAATTTTTTTTCGTGCTCTCCACGAGGCATAAGAAAGTAAAGGTACTATTTGATAAAATATAAGAACTCAAGAAATAGAAAAAGGAGTATGTCGTGCAGTCCTACATGCAAAAAGATTACAATTGATTTTGAGCCTCAAGTTCATGTATCTACATTATCCCCATAACCCTTGATATCCCTTGTATTCAATTGTCTCTCAATCTCTGTCATGGTACACCTATTGACTGAGCCCCTATAGCTCTCTAGGGAAGCCACCAACCTTTCAGTGTAAACAGTACTCCCCATCTTAATCCCAAATGGTTGGCACCCTATTTTAAATCTGCGATCCCCGGGCCTAGGCTCCTCAGCAATATGAAACATCCTGTCAGAAACTGCCTGTCAAAACCTTTAAGACTTTTCTCTACTTCAAAGAGTTAATTTTTCTTCTTCCAAATACAGACCTGGTCTCCTCACAGGGCAATCATCCCACCTCGAGAATCCGGCCAGGAATCCTTCATTGCTCTTTCTCTCTCTCTCTCTCTCTCGATCTATCTGTATAAGGCTAATTTATTAATTTTTGGTAATAGTAAGCGTCCACCTATCTTGGGAGATGATGGACTGTACCATGTTGTATATTATATCTGGAGTAATGATCACCAGTTTTGGCCATAGGAGCCGATGTAGTATCACACAGTGCAGAAGAGGCCCTTCAACTCATCAATTCTGCACTGAGAAAAACTACTCAAAATCTACACTAGTCACACTTTGCAGCACATCACCCATAGCCTTGAATGTTATGACATTTCCAGTGCTCATCCAAGTGCCTTTTAAAGGGTCTGAGGTTTCCTGCCTTAACTACCCTCCCAGGCAGTGTATTTCAGATCCCACCACCCTCTGGGTGAAATGAAAATCTTCAGATCCCCTCTAACCCATTTGCCTTTCACCTTGGCCAACCTATCTACACTCTATGATATAACGTAGCCAGTCACTTCTGTAGCTGACACAAATTAAGTGATGGCCATTCTTTATACTTTCTAACAGTTTTTCCACCATATGGTTACTTCTTTTGTCCTCTGCCTTTTTCTCTCACCCATCCTGACTACTTGTATTCAGGTACTCCAGTCATCAGCAAAGAGCTCTTATGCATTGATTCTAATCTTGGTCAATTTGAAGTCTAATTTGAAGATAACTTTGCATCTCAGACATAGATGAACTGTTGCTCCCATATTGAAAGCAACTTCACCATAGAACATCTTTGGGGATGCAATCATCATCCATTTGACTCTCATGATGCAGCCAAAAGAATAGCTGTTACTCCAAAAGGCTAAAGTGCTGGAAATCTCAGTGCTCTGGTAAATTGTCCTGCTGGGAGATGCCAATATTCATGTAATACAGAGGAAATAGAAAGTGTCAGCTCCTCTTTCTAGCTTACTTTAGATTTTCATGCTTCAACTCGGTACAGGAGTGCACTGAGAATATAAATCTTGTGTGTGCGCAGCTTTACATTTTTTTGTTAATTTGCTGTTAATCCACACTTGTCTTCTTAACTTTGACTTGTCACCTTGACAATCCTATTGCTGATTTTGCGTGAGGTTGTTGGTGATTGTTGGTCCAAAATATATGGAGCTTCCAAAAACCTCCAGGGTGAGACTGATGAAAGGTGGGGTTGACACATCCTGACCCAATGCCTTGATATTTCTGATGCTGATAATTAGCCCAAATTCCTTGCAGGTTGTAGAACTGATCTATAAGCCACAGTAAGTGAATTATGGCATTCCATAAGAAATCAACAAAAGTGGAAATCTGGCACTGTTGTAGCATCTACAGGAATTTTTGTGTCTCTGTCGAGAAGAGAGATCTTTGCCTCAAGACATGCGTATACAAAAAATAATCAAGCATAGTCCAAAACAAAGGGGATGGCAGTGATAACTACGTATTGAGGAGAACACATTAGCTCATATTTCTTTGAGCAAATTGCAGACTGTGGCGTCATGCATCTACCACGAGTCTCAGTGCGTCCTCAGAGGTGGTAGATCAGGAGAAGTTCAGTGAACAGCATAAGGCACTCTAAATTGCCTTTTTGGACCTCACCAGGCTTTTGACTGGACAGCAGAGATTAACTGTTCAAACTGTAATAGAAATAGGATGTCAGCATGGAGTAAGCAACAAACAGCAGCTCACAGACTAGGACGTGATATATTTTCGTCCCAGTGCACATTCTTGCCAAGTTGAGCAGCTTGCCATATGCTCTGGCATGCAGGTGGCCATCCTCATTTAGGTTGCAGCAGCACAGAGAAGAAAATGCCAAAGAGAGACAGTGCCAAGACGTGGCCCTGCTTTACCCCACTGCTGATAATGGAAGAATCGATGATGCTGCATGTAACTGGTGGAACTTCTCATGATGAGAAGTAATAATACAAGAATCCAGGACAGAAGCGCATTCTCTAAAAGCAAGAAGTGACAAGCAGACTAACCACTAAACATTAACTACTGTGCTAACACTCTTGGTGGATTATGACAGAGACCTCCCCAAATTGTAAACTGGCCTAGAATGATCTGTCTAGCTGTAAAGAGGAACATACTCTTGTACTCAATCCTTTTATACTAGAAGTTATAATATCATTTGACTTCCTAATTGTTTACTGAATATGTAAGTTCAGTTTCTGAAATTTGTGCAGAAGGACACAAAGGTTCCTCTGCATAACAACATTTCCCAGTCTCTCACCATTTTAAAAAATATTAAACATTTCCATTTTTCCTACCAAAGTGAATAACTTCACACTCTTCACATTACATTCTATTTACCATGTTCTTTTCTACTCTCTGATCTTTATCTTCTTGTAAGCAGTCTCTCAGGATCGCAGATAACTTGTTTCCATTCCAGTTTGATAGATTCAAAGATGGCCGATGAGGCCAAAGCACAATCTGTAACATGGCCACATGTGGGGCAGGTGATGCTTGAAGAGTTCGGAGATTTGTGCAATTGCTCTGATGCCTCAACTTTATCTCTGCATGTTCCTGATGACATTTCATAGAATCATAGAATCCCTGCAGTGTGGAAACAGGCCCTTCGGCCCAACAAGTCCAAACCAACCCTCAGAACATCCCACCCAGACTCATCCCCCTATAACCCACCTAATCTACACATCCCTGAGCACTATGGGCAATTTAGTGTGGCCAATCCACCTAGCCTGCACATCTTTGGACTGTGGGAGGAAACCGGAGCACCCGGAGGAAACACACACAGACATGGGGAGAATGCGCAAACTCCACACAGTCACCCGAAGGTGGAATCGAACCCGGGTTCCTGGCACTGTGAGGCAGCAGTGCTAACCACTGTGCCACCATGCCACCCAAAACAGAAATATAGAAATTCATTTCCTGATGTGCTCTGTGCCTTGCTGTATGAGCCTTCTTCATTTTGGTCACAAGCCTGTGAGTCTCTTATACCAGGGGAGATGTTTGACTGCTTCAGGGATGTTTTAAGGACAACCCTAAAACATTTCCGTTGTTTGACTGGGAGTTTCCTGCAATGACGAAGTTTGGAGTAAAACAATTGCTCCAGGAGTCTGATGTTGGGCTTTCGAATAACATGTTCACTTAACCTGGCTATGTCCTTTGAAGCATCCTTGTGTCCTTCTCGTAACGTAATTTCCCAACAAACTTTGTATCAGCAGCAAACTTAAGTATTGTGATTATCAGATCTGCTCATCTAAATTATCAACATAGATTGTAAGAGACACCAAATAACAACCCTTGCAATATGGTGCTAATTACAGCCTGCCAAGACCAAAACAAATTTGTTTACTCCTACTCTCTGTTATTTGTCCTAACCACTAAAAATTGTCAGTGTTAGGAATGGTTGTAATGTTAGAAGTAATGATAAATTGATTTGACTCGTCAGGAAAATGAGTATAAAGTTAACAAAAAGGACATATTAGAAAATTAATGCTTTGATGTGAAAGATGCCTAGAATGTAAAAGTTGCTGCTACACAATATTACTAAAGCAAAATTTATAAATGTTCTTATTGGAACTGGAATTTATTTTTGAAAAAAAAAGTATGTTAAAGTTATGAGATTAAATAGAAGAGTGGTATTAAAGTACCTGGTTATCAGGGAGATTAATGTCTGTACATACTACATTAACTAGTCCCTGAGCTCCAGCATTCAATAATTTTGTGAAAGAAATACATTTTCTCGGATGTGTATCTTCTCTATGTGCAGTTTACTGACTATGTTAATTTGTTATATGAAATATTGATAAAACAGTATCCCTAAAGAGAGAAAAGCCTTGCAAGGCTCATTTTCCCATGAAATGCAGGGACCATTAAATTCCCATACCTGTGGATTTCACATAGACTTGAGGTCATTGCTTGGGTGAACACTGTTCCAAAATGCCATGCTTCCATCTAAATATATCAGACCTTGTGCAACTTTCTAAACCTTATATCGTTCAAAAGCTATGACTCTTGATTTCAGTATTGAAATAATGGTGAATTGGCTGCAGAAAAACCTGAAGCCACATTCGAGAGAAGGTTCCGCATAGTAGGCTAATTAGTAAAGTTAAGTCACATGGGATTCAGGGTGAGCTTGCCAATTGGATACATAATTGGCTTAACGGCAGGAGACAGACAGTGATGGTGGAGGGTTGCTTTTTGGACTGGAGGCCTGTGACCAGCGATATTCCACAGGTACCAGTTCTGGGTCCTCTTTTGTTTGTCATTTATACAAATGATTTGGATGAGAATATAGAAGGCGTGGTTAGTAAGTTTGAGGACAACTTCTAAATGGGTGACATAGTAGACAGTAAAGAAGGTTTTCTAAGATTACAAAGAGATCTTGATGAAATGTGTCAATGGGCTGAACAACGACAGATGGGGTTCAATCTGGATAAACGTGAGGTATCGCATTTTGGTACAACAAACAAGGGTAGGGCTTATAAATTAGCTGTAAGGCTTTGGGTAGTGTTGTAGAACAGAGAGAGCTAGGGGTTCAGGAACATAATTCCTTGAAGTCTGCATCACATATAGACAGGGTGGTTAAAAGGGCATTTGGCATGCTTGCCTTCATTGCTCAGTCCTTAGAATATAAGAGTTGGGTAGTCATGTTGAGGTCACAGGACATTGGTGAGGCCTCTTCTGGAATACTGTGTCCAGTTCTGGTTGCGCAGTTATAAGAAGGATATTATTAAACTGGAGAGGGTTCAGAAGAGATTTACCAGGATGTTGCCAGGTCTGGAAGGTTTGAAAGGCTGGATAGGCTGGGATTGTTTTCCACTGGAGCGTAGGAGGTTGAGAGGCGACCTTACAGAAGTTTATAAAATAATGAGGGATATAGTTAGAGTTCATAGTAGTCGTCTTTTTCCAAGGTTGGGGAATTTCAAGACTAGGGGGCCCATTTTGAAAGTGAGAGGAGAGAGATTTAAAAAAGACATGAGGGGTAATTTTTTTACGTAGAGGATGGTTTGTGTGTGGAATGAACTTCCAGAGGAAGTGGTGGATGCAGGTATAATTACAACATTTAAAAGACATTCGGGTAAGTACATGAATTGGAAGGATATAGGCCAGGAACAGGCAGATGGGACTATTTTAGTTTGGAATTATGGTTAGCATGGACTGGTTGGATTGAAGGGTTTGTTTCCATGCTGTATGACTTCATGATTCTATGAGAGCCATTAAACCTCTTATAAACCTTTTGTTTTTATCTCGTTTAATACTTATGGGACGACTGGGTAGACCTTTGATATCACTCTATCTGCAGTGCTCCACTGCGTAAAGCAGATGACAGTCATTGCTTGTCAAAGCAACACAATGTCACTTTCCCAATGGACACAGGGATACAACAAACCCAAGTCCCAGGTTTCCTTGAATGGCAGAATTCACTAAAAATTCAGTGTCATTCATGGCCCTTTAGCAGCTGTTCATACAATTTGAGAGAGAAGTGGCCTAGATATGAATGTGAAGAGGTTAACTCTATCAATTTCCAATCTAGGGTGTCACTATTATTATGATCCCAGCTGATGGTAATACTGAATAAGTCAAATCTCAGAGTAAAACCTGGCCTGATAGATCATAACTTTACTTTACCACTCTATTAATTAGTAACTCAACATATTTATACCACATTTCCAATGTTCTTTTGCAAAAAAAGTACAAATTTATGACACAAAAGAAAAGAATAAGTAAGATATAAGTATAGATATAAGTTTAGAAAACTTTAACAAATTTAATAGGCAAAAAGAAAGATTCAACCCTTTTCCCAGCAATTTCCTTTACAGATACCCAATCTCAGTGTAGGAGTCCTGAAGAAGGGTAATGCCTGAAACATTGACTGCTCCTTTCCTCAGATGCTGCCTGGCTTGCTGTGTTCTTCCAGCCTCCTGTTTGTCTACCTTGGGCTCCTATCATAATTCTTTGATTTATTACTTATGGACTCTTTCCACTTTTGACGGCCTTCAGACTTGTTGTTAGTTCTGAGGGCCTAGATTCTTTGTTAGTTCTGACATCCAGGAGACTTCCATGTAGTCTCAAAATCTACAGAATCTCTAAACTGTCACACAGCCTTTTTGCAAGAATGAAATTGTCCTTCTGAACTGAAACCTGATTTTTCTCAAATTACTGTCAATGCTAATCACAAGTTTTTCTGTATGCAATAAACATTTCATCAATTCACTTAATAGGTAAATTGCTAGGCAAAGAATTCATTTTTTTACTCACTTGCAGGACCTGGGCGTCGCTAGCTGGGCCAGCATTTATTGTCAACCCTCGTTGCTTTTGAAAAGGCTTTGGTGAGCTGCCATCCTGAACTGCTGCAGTCCATCTGCTGTAGGTAATCTCAAAATGCTGTTAGGGAGGGAATACTAGCATTCTGACCCAGTGACACTGAAGGAACAGTAATATACTTCCAAGTCAGGATGGTGAGTGACTTGGAGAAACTTGCAGATGATGGTATTTCCTTGTATCTGTTACCCTTGTCCTCATAGGTGGTCGTGGTCATGGATCTGGAATGTGCCGTTTAAGGAGTCTTGGTGAATTTTTCCAGTGCTTTTTGTAGATGGTACACACAGGTGCTTTTAAGCACCAGTGGTGGAGGGAATGAACGTTTGTGGACATGTTGTCAATCAAGCTGGATGCTGTATCCTGGACGGTGTCAAGCCTCTTGAATGTTGTTCGACCTGCACTCATCTGGATAAGTGGGAAGTATTCCATCTCACTTCTGACTTGTGCCTCGTAGATGATGGACAGACTTTGGGAAGTAAGGAGGTGAGTAACAGCTGCAGTATTTCTAGCCTGTGACCTGCCCTTGTAGGTGTTATATTTATATGGCTAATCCACATAACTTAATCCATGTGTTTTATTGGAAGCGATGTAATAATTCACTGTTCCACTGACTTTGTGACCTTTCAAACAAAAAAAATAACCTTCACAGAACTGAAACCATAATTTTATTGTACCTATGCCTTAAAATCTGAATTCCCAGATAATAATAAACCTTTATCACACCACATATGCTCTGGATACTGCATAACATTGCTGTATTCTGAAGTTGTACTTAAGATGCTACAAGTTCCTGGATATCTTGTTCTATCTTTTAATCAATTTTACCCTGAATTTCAAAATAATAATCAAAGGCTTGCAGTTGAGACTTCATTCAAAGGATCCTGTATATGAAATAGCATTGTAGAGGTGGTCCATTACCAGCAAATCTAAAATCATACACGTTTGCAAATGCAGATGTTTGAAATATAATTGCTTGGAAATCAAGAAATTAAATTAGTCCTGAAAGAGTTAATGCAAGTGGAAACGGACAGGGGAATTATTGCTGCAATAAATAAACAAACCGGGGAGGAAAGAGATCAAAAAGATCTTATCCTTATAAACTGAAAACCACAGTAACTGACAATGACATTAAACATTTACAACCTTTTAATAAAATTTCCTGCATATGTTTTACAGAGCCTTCCATATTTATTGTGCTCATCAAGCCAACATCTCTAATTAAGTCTGGTGATCACAAAATAATTTACGTAGAAGTGCCAGATAAATTCTGTCTTCCTATCTGTTAATTTTTAGGCAAATTGGGTCCAATTTTGTGTTAGACTTGAATAATGTTTTTTTCCTCAAGTTTCCATTTGAGTCTATTTGCATGTTGTTGTATCCATGTAACTGGACATCGATTTTAGCATGGTTATTTTTAAATATACTTAAAATGTGTTCCTCAATATGCTTCGGAGTGGCCGCTACAATTTGAATAATAAGGCTACAAAATGCTTTATCACAAATGAAGGCATTTTAATCAGAGTATATAATCCACTACTTGTGAATTACATAATTTCAATAGTCATTCAGTTGCACAAAACTTGCGTAAATGCTGAAACAAGGCACATCTTAGCAGTGTTTCATCTTCCACTGACCAGTACAATTCACAAAGATTTCCCCTTGCATTGGTATTCTTGTAAGCTGCCCTAATGAATGCCAGGCAAAAAGCTTCCACAAAATGTGTAATTTCTTTCACACAATTTTACAGATAAAAATGACTTTAAAATATACAGAATTTGTGGTTTGGTTGTCAGTTTCTCAGAAAATGAATAAATATATATTCAAAAGCATTTTTTTATCATGCACATTGATTCCTCGCACCCAAAAGAACCAATTTAATTTTTGAAGCATCCTTGAAGGTTCGCAAACAAGCTGAATTGGTGGAAATTCCAAAAAAGCAACTCGTGGAACCTATAAGCATGGCCAGTCATGTGGAAGCAGGCTAGCTTTTAGCATGATTTTTTTTCTTTAAAACTAACACAAAACTGTTTTGGAAACATAATTTCAGCTTATTGTATTTTGTGGCAAAAATGTCACCAATTACAGACATATTGGAAAACTGCCATGAAGACCAGAAGCTCTGTAATTATCCGTATTCTATCCTACAACAAGGATGAAGTGCCTACAGCCTTTGGATCAGACAATGATACTCCCATCTGGATATATCCCTCCCACTGCTTTCCTTTTCCATTATCCAAACATAGAAACAATGTTGAAAGGCACAAAAACAGCAGACACTGGAAATATGAAATATAAACAGGAAATGCTGGAAAATACTGAGCAGGTCAGGCAACATCCCTGCTGAATTCTGAGAAGGGATTACTGAACTGAAAGGCTAGCTCTGTTTATCTCCCCAGAGATGATACCTGGCCTGTGAAGATACAGCAGACCTGTTATTGTGATTTGGGTGTTGATATTCACCTTCATTTGTCCTGTAATTGTCAATTCTATCAATGCCATTATACACTTCACTTCCTACTTTTCGTTTTAGCTAGCTTAACATAAAACTTTGGACAGTAATTATTGCTACATGGTGGAAATGTGTTTCAACCTGTGTGAAAGGTTTGATGTAGCATCTTTTCTATCGCTGTCTGTTGTAGGTAAGAGTTCTGCGAAAATATTGAGGGATGGCTCATTCCATTCTTTATTCAGAGAATGGTGAGCAAGTGGAATTTGCTAGCCCATTGCTGGAGTCAAATACCATAGATGCTTTCAGAGAAAAGTTGGATACATTAATAAAGGCAAAAGAAATTAAAGAATATGTTGATAGAATGGAACAGGAGGTTAGTGTGGAGAGCCTACACAAGCATAGTCTGCAATGGCCATTTTCTGTACGTTAAGATTATATATGAGATAGAATTTCTGATACTCACCGATAGATAATTCCTTGTTATTACTGGACATGTCAAATTGTGCATTTTATTCAGAAAGAAAACAATAGCAATGATAACATCTCTTCACAAAGCAGAACTAACATGTCCAGTGAATTTTAAGAATGCTGCATCTGTTCGATTTAAAGTCATTGAGAAATAGTTCTGCATTTTTACAAGAGACAGAATAAATGGGGTTTGTTTCTAGCTTGGAAATTGGTCCTTATGAAGTTGAGTGGAGGTAAATGCTGGAAAATGAGACACTGGCAAGTCAGATTTCCTTGTGTACAACTTTTAGCAGCTGCGGTTGTTGGGCCCTAGAATTAGCACCAGCAGTTGGCGTGCGCCAATTCCCCAGTTCCATCCACACTGAGCTATTTTTCAGGTGGCAGAATGTAGAGATGGTTTGATAGATACCCCTCTGCAAGCAATGAGTAGTGGGTAGCCACTTGTCACTGAAATCCAGTTGTCGGAGATGAATGGGAATTTCTGGTTGGCCTCCAGTTCTTTGCAGGTGACAAGGGACAGCTACCTGTTAGCAACCTCACAGCAGCAGACTGAATCAAAAGTTGAGCCTGGCTTCTGAACGCTAATTGGCCAGCTTGACAAGAATCTTAGGCAAGCAACAGTTGCTAGCACTGTACATTCTTCTGATCCCCATTTGAATCTAACTGTGGGGCTTAGAAGCCAGCAGGGAAGGTCCTGCCTCTGGTGCTCTCAACACACTCTCACAGCTCAGTGGTTGTGATTGTGCATAAGCTACTTGAACACTGCCTCAAACTGTACCATGCTCCCACCAACCTCAGAACAATTCTAGTGAGACTCTTGACATTTTCAATGACATTATTAACCAGAAAAGGCAGCAGTTCCCATGTACATGGGTTGGACTTCAACCTACAGCCCCAGAAACTTAAAAAATACTGGTTTGTAACTCACTACAACACTAGGACGTCTTAACCCTGGGATTCTGAGATGTAATTTTCTCTCATGAGACAACATGTATATGTGAGAAATAAGAAGGTTTATGCAGAATAATATAGAAAGGAGTACAGGTGTCCATGCAGCCCATGTCAGGTTTGTAATGTATGTGCTGTAATACCAACCACTGCTAGCTTGTGGGTCTGGCCGTTTGCTGTATCAACCTCTTTTCTTGATTGGATGTAAGGACCAACTTTGTTTACAGTGATAATGGAAAACCACTCGTGAGATTAATGAGAAGAGGCTCTTGTCTTAAACAATATGTAATTCATTGCATGGTAGAAATCAGATACAAGTTACATGACTAAGTTATACATTGTTGCTAAGTTTATGCAGAGACCATGGATATAGGTCTTCAATCTGTCAGATCATAAGATGTTCTTCTTTTGTCTCACCCAAGTCCTTATGTCAACAGTAGATTGGGTGGAGCTTAATGCCATCTTCAACATTTCAGTACAGTTATACTTCCCTCTAAGATTTTTCTAATGGTCAACATTTATGCATTTGTCTATATAGTTACATTCACCATCAGCCCATCTTCCCAAGTCTGAACTTCGCCAATTCAGGTGGTCTGGAGGTTCAACAATTCTTCCAGAATGTATTCTCTTTGGACATGGATTATTGGTAGGACTTTGTCTTAATGACTGTTGATCTTCATTCAGTTTGTGACTTTGCCTGGTCTGGAAATTTTCTAGGCATTGAAGGACTTTTTACCTCTTGGATATTCATTCCTGCTGAATCAAGGAGTCTGTAAGGTGTAGGAGCAGAAGTAGGTCATTCAGCCATCCGGTCTGTTCTGCCACTTATCCTCAACTCCACTTTCCCACCTGTTCCCTCGAATCTTTGATTCTCGTACTGAGTAAAAATCTATCTCAGTCTTGATTATATTTAATGACCCAGCCTCCTGTCCGCTGTGGTAAAAAGTTCCACAAGTTTACTACCCTCTGAGAGAAGGAATTCCCCCTCATCTAGTCTTAAAAGGGTAAACCCTTTGTTCTGAGATTGTAGTCACAGATTCATGGCTAGTGAAACTCTCAAATATCTGCTGAAGGATAACTCCTGACTAGGATACCAGCAATGGCATGATGTTTGCACGAATCTGAAATATTTTAACAAGTTATCTTGAACAGTACAACTCTTTTTCAATACTGCAGCTGTTAGGATGGGTTACATACTCAAATCTTTTGAATGCAAAATGTGTGACTCAGAGGAGAGAGTGCAACCAGTGAGTCAAACCTGACACTTGCACAATCTGATGGTGAGTACACATCAGTTTGATCTCTATTAGCTTGGAAGCCATAAGTTTGTGACTGGAATTTTATGTCTGTCTTGCCTTATCCAAACTGTTCTTTTATAGATGGTGTTACTATAATAAGAAAAAGCCAGCTGTTCAAAATGACAGTAACATTTGCACCAATGTAAATAAAGCTGAGAGGTATATTTTTATACAGCTTCATCTTTTCAAAGAATTTTCACTTTATCCTACAGTCTTGATGCTCATACACACTATTTGGAATCCTGCAACATTGAAGACCCCAGGGATAAAAGGGTGCTTGATGTCTGATGTGAATTCACTGTTGAACTGATCAAATCTAGCATCGGTCACAACTGCTGGCTAAAAATGAGTAAATAATGTGTACTAAACTTCCTTGGTGGTCCTCATCTGAACCTTAGTTTTATTCTACATAGCTGCTAAAATAACAGGTAACAGAGATGCAGTAGTTATGAACTAGCGGTGTAAATTTAGCAAAGTGGAACCATCTGAGAATGCAGGCAGGACATTTGATGACTCATTTAGTCGAGCAGAGAGGAGCAGCTATTGTTTAAGACAGACAGGGTTGTTTGTGTTGACCTGATGATCCTGCTGTCAGTCTGTAAAACAATTAGATTAGGATAATTGCTTTGAGATGTGTCATATTCATTGCAAGGTCAGAATGATTTCTAAAACATTCAACAACCTACTTGATATTTCCACAGGATGTTTTGAAGTGATGTGTCACATATTAAAGATAGGGAAAATGAAGCCAACTGCTCTTTACTTGCAGAGGTAGTAATTGAGAGCTTTTTCATGTGTTTCACAGTTAATTGTACAACAATTTTTGCCTTTTCACAAGCTGTTGGTCAAACGATATAACCTCGTTTCAATGTAATTACTCTGAGCCAAGTGTTTACAGGACTACTCTTAAAGAAATTTTGCAACTCTCCTTTGCAGGATCAGAATGTCTCAGATCTTCAATCTAACATTAGTCCTGTGATGAGAGACAAGTTACAACAATGTTTATCTAAATTACAGCAGTCAGCAGTGATTACATTTCAAAGGTACTTTCTTGGTTGTGAAGCCCTCTGGGGTGTCCTGGAATTATGAAATGTACTATATAAATTGGAGTTCTTTCTTTCTAACAAAATACAAAAGCAGCACGTGACCACCTTTAATATACAACTTGCTTCCCAGGGAAATGATACAGGCAATACAACCTAAATTATGGGAAAGTGAGTGGGAGATGTCAGACTTTAAAAGAGAACCCTTTCATCTGTGAGGTTTAGGCATAAATCCAGACCACTCTGATAGGACAAAAGTCTCCTCTGTCCATTGGTTGGAAGCATCCTAAGTAAAACGTGGACAAAAACAATTCTTTTCATGATACCTATGGTCTACACCTCTGAACGGATTATCAATTGGAAATTGGCAATCTCAGCATGGGGAGGAATCTTACAGTCAAAATCAAAAAGTAGCCCTAGAAAGGAAAGCTCCTACGGTGTTCATGGGAAGAAAACATGATTTTGAAGCTACTTGAACTTTGTTGCTACTACAAGCTTTCTTCCATCAGCAAAGGAAACAGCTCCATTGAAAACAAAGGGAAAGAAGGTCATCACCAACTACAATAAATGATGAGGGAGATTGCTTGGGCTGTACTTTAGGGAAGATACTGTCAGCAAGAAAACTCTAAACATCACAGAATGACAGAACAAAAACAGAAGTTGCTGGAAAAGCTCAGCAGGTCTGGCAGCATCTGAGATGAGAAAATCAGGGTTAACGTTTCGATTCCGGTGACCCTTCCTCAGGACCTCTAACCATCACAGAATGACTGCTTGTTATGGCAGAGCTGAAATCAAACCTTCAGTTGGAGGAACTGAGCAAAACTATTGAGTCAATCAGAAAGCTCTCTTGCAAAACTCACCAAGCATGGGAAACTAGCACCGTGCCTGAACTTCTCTGCCTTTACAGGAGGGAGGGGGTAGTGCTCCAAGGGATGTGTGGAGCATAGTTGTGGTCCTCTACAAAGGCATCCTCAATGATCACAACAACCATCGAGGCATTGTGAGAAACGTTACAGATCTTGACTGAATATATCTTAGTCATTGGGAATTACACCGTGGAAGGAGGACCTTCAGCCCATCATGTCCATTCTAGTCTTCTAATCCTATTTCCCAACACTTTTCCCATAGCCTTGTATGCTATGGCACTTTCAAGGGTTCATCTAAATACTTCTTCAATGGTTCCCACCTCAATCACCCTTTCAGGCAGGGTGAAAAAGGTTCTCTTTAAATCCCTTCCAAACCTCCTGCCCCTTATCCTAAATCGATGCCCCCTGCTAGCTGACCTCTCTCCTAAGGTGAAATGTTTATTCCTTTTGAACCTGTCTTTGCCCTTCATAATTTTGCAGATTTTTTTTTGTTATAAACCTCCTCAACCTTCTATGCTCCAAAGAAAATGACCCCCGCCTACTTAGTGTCTCTTTATACTTGAATTCTCCATCCCGGCCAACATTTCAGTGAATCTCTTCTGCACCCTCTCCAATGTATTTACACCCTTCCTTTGGTGTGGGTACCTGTAGCGATTGTAACAAGGTCAGCCAGGAGGACCACATAGAATATGAGTTCCCTGATTGTGGCAGTTAATCTGGTCCAATCAGGGAGCCCTGGCTGACAGATAAGAACAGGAGTTCACTCTGAGAGCTGGCTCTGAGGAAGCTGAATCAATGTCTCGGGTTACTTGGTGATGGGATACTGGCCTCTGTGGAGTTATTTCAGTGGCAACAAGAGTGGAATTATTGATGTAACCATGCAAAACCACCTACTAGCTGAAGCCCAACTTGACCTCAAACAGGCACTACAACTGGCTTAATCATTGCAAAATGCGGCAAGTGGAGCTTATGCATTACAGGGTACTCCGATGGAAGTGGACACCCTTGCCAGTCTGACTGAGCTTGGGGAACACCACTTGAGTGAAGACAATTGCATAGATTCACTCAGGCCATATCCTGAACAGAGGGTCTCTAGGTTGGCCCACAGCAAAACAAAACCAAGCTTTGGCCAAAATGTTAAAATATTGTTTGGGATCCAGGCCAGCAAGCCATTGTAGTATGCGGACTTGAGGCAGCAAAGGAGTTCTATTAGACCTGAATTGAGTAAGAGAACTCATAGGCTGATATCCAGTAGAGTTCATGCCCTGGAAAGCCCACCTACATCTGGTTTGGAACAGTTAAATTGCTTAGCAACATCCAAATGAGAACCGATCAAAATAACTGACTGTCTAAAGATCATCAGCTTCTAATGGATGTCGATATTGGCTATTTCAGTGGTCACTGAACCAGTCTTTAACAAAATTCGTTCTGGACTCTGATGCTTAAGTTTGCACAAGACCTCGGCTAGACTGAGAATGTGTACTGTGAAACCTTTACAGATTAAGGGTATAACTTTGGTTCCTATCTCTTATGAGAAGCAGCTGGTTCAATTGCCAGTGATTGTAGTAAACGGTTCGGGGCCAAGCTTGATTGGGCGAAATTGGTTGAGAGAGATTCACCTTAATTGGTTCAACATTTTATGATTTAGAAAATAGCTGCCTGAGAGAAGTCCTTACTGAGTACCTGGGAGCTAGGGAAAGTCTAGGGACTATCAAAAGAACCAAGTTCCCCTTACATGTTGATCAGGAAGCAATTCCACAATTCTGTAGGGTCCGCCCAGTGCCTTTTAATTTATGGGCAAAAGTAAAGGGAGAAATTAGAAGGCTGGAAAGTGAAGGAATCGTCTACCCAGTCCACTTCGTGAAATAGGCAGCACCAGTAATACCGATTTTGAAGCCCAATGGGTTGGTTTGGCTTTATGGGGATTTTTAACAAATGATAAACCACTTTTGCAGCTAGAAAAATACCAAATCCCTCAAATAGAGGATTTATACGCAAAGTTGGCAGGGTGGCTGTCCTTTACAAAGCTGGACACGAGCCATGTGTACTTGCAATTACAGTTACATGTGAATTCCCAGATGAATGCTACAATTAAGGATTTGTACCAACATATGAGACTACCATATGGTGCATCGATGGCCTATGCAATTTTTCAGCGGATAATAGAGAACATTTTGCAGGTCACCACTTATCTAGATGACATGCTAATAATAGGGAAGACCAATAAGGAGCACTTAGAGAATTTGGACATAGTCCTTAGATGTTTTTCCCAGGTGGGCTTACACTTAAGAAGGGAAAAATGTGTGTTCCAGGCACCCCAAGTGACCTCTTGGTCCATGGAGTCAATAAGGCTCATGGGAAGTTAACGTGATGGCAATCAAAGATGCCCTGGCTCCCACATCTGTACTAGACCTTAGGTCTTTCCTTGGGCTGGTCCAGGAGGCAAACAGTGAATCTGGATGCTTTGAGCTGTCTCCCACTGGCAGATACACCACTGATGGTACCGTCACTGGAAGAGCCCACAATGGTTTTAAATTTTCTGGACACACTTCCAGTCACAGTTGGCAAAATCAAACTTTGGATGCAGAAAGATCCGATCCTGGCAAAACTGAAACAGCTGGTGGTGATGGGGAAAACTAAAAGGCTGTCACAACCAGAATTGAAATCTTTTTGGACCCAAAGAGACCAGATCACAATAGTGGACGGCATACTATTATGGAGAGTAAGAGTGATTGTCTTGAGCAAAGGTTACTGCCAGCTACTTGCTGAACACCACCAGGGTCACCCAGGGGTTTCCAAAATGAAGATGTTGGCGAGAAGTCATTTCTGGTGGCCAGGCTTGGATGTAGACAAAGGCATGTTGGTGGGGCAGTGCCCAGAGTGCCAACAAGGACAAAAATTACCGGCAGGACCTCCCCCACATCTGTGGGAATGGCCGGATAAACCCTGGATTCGGTTACATGTCAACTATGCAGGTCCTTTCATGGTCTCAATGCTTTTAGGCTTTGTAGACGCCCACTCAAAGTGGTTGGATGTGCATTGAGTTCATTTGTCAAATACAGACAGGCCCATTGCTTTGAGAGTGGACTGAGAAACAGGTGAGCAGCACAGTTCAGTGGACTCTGTAAATTGGGCATGCTCAACATTTGCAAGTCCCGAATGGAAATGAAGAAAATTAAGAGAGTATATTTCCACCAGGTTCTCTGTGACTTTGGTAAAAGAGCCTCAAAAATCCAGGAGAAGTGGATTTAACTTTTAATATGGCTTTCATATGTTTCCACTGATCTTCTACTTGAGTTACAGCAAACCCCAGGAACAAATTCTATAGACGCTTAACCACACAAATAACTAAGTGGATCTTTGTGTACTGTATAAAGACTGGGATAATATTTTGGCTGTCAATGTCTGGAATGTGCTCTAGCAGTAATTATCTCAAGTCGCAGCTGACCACATAGCCTGAACTTGGATGACCTTCAGCTATTTTATCTTTCACCTTGCGTTTATGAAAAGTCACCAGGTCATGCTGCAATCATTTATGATGTGAAGTAATGTACCATCAAATTAACAATCATTTAAATTGTCAATATTAAACAGCAGCTACTGCTCAGTCCCAATTGTCCAAATCTACCACATTTGAAATGACAGTGTGTCTCTTTTTTAAAATGACTGGATCTCAAAACCCACCAAATTACTGATTATTTCAGCAAGGATTCCTTTACCCAAAGCACATGGTACACTTTAAATATGCTGTTGAAGGTGGCCTCTGTTGGGTCATTCATGAGGAGATAAGCATCAAGTTCTTTAAACTGGAAAACTTGTGAATGGCATGGATCAGTCGTTAAGCCCATAGTTCCCACAGTCCAGTCTGCGTGTTGGTCACAAAATTGACTTTTGTGGTCGCTACTCTAAGTGGATGGCTAGACACAGCCGATGTAAACAAAAACTTTTAAAATAATTTACAAGGCTAACTATTAAAGTGTTTAGAATTCCATCTTTAAATGATGCTGTTAGTCATTCATGAGAACATCAGAATCTGCTCACTGACTCTCAGTTTAGGTTTTGCCAGGGCCACCCAGCTCCTTCATTCATTACAGTACTTGGACCAAACATAGCCAAAGGAGCTGAACTCTAGAGATGAGGTGAGAATGCGTGTCCTTGAAATCAAGGCCGCATTCGATTGAGTGTGGCATCAAGGATCCCCAGCAGAACTGGAGTCAATGGGAAATAGAGAATATACTCTGCTGGTTGGAGTCATACCGGTCAATGAAGAAGGTTAGGGTCATTGAAAGCCAGTCATTTCAGCACAGGACATCACTGTAGATTTTTCTCAGCATATGCACAACCACCTTAAACTGCTCCATCACTGACCTACCTTCCATTACAAGTTCAGCAGTGATTACACAGTGTTTAGCACCATTCAAGAATCCTCAGATACTGGGGCAAACTCTATCCATAATTCAGTAAGACCTGGACAGTATCCAGTAACAAGTGGCAAGTAACGTTTGTACCAGGGAATCACCATTTTCACCAAGAGAGGATCTAACTATCTCCCCTTCAATGGTATATCACTGCAGAATCATCCACTATCAACATCTAGGGATTTATGAGTCACCTGCAACTGATCTGGACCAGCCATATAAATGCTGTGGCTACAATGCAGGCCAGATGTTGGGAATTCTGCAACAAATAACTCTTTTCCTGACTGCCCAAAGCCTGCTCACAATCTACAAGGCACAAGTCAAGATTGTGTTTGAATATTCTCCATCGGCAGTGGACACCAGGACATTGAATAAATTGAAGAAGGAGATACATTTTGAATTAGTAGCGAGTTAAAGGATTATGGGAAGAGGGCAGGAAAGTGAAGATGACATCAGACCTGATTGTATCAAATGTTGGAGCAGGTTGGAAGTGCTGACATACCTACTCCTGCTCCTCATTCTTATGTTTTCTGGATGAGTGCAGCTCCAACAACACTCAAGAAGTTTGACATCATCCAGAATTCCCTCTCCTAGTCACACATCATTCTGGCTTGGAACTATATTGTCATCCCTTCACATTTACTGGGACAAAATTCTAGAACATGCTTCCTAGGAGCATTGTGGGTCTAATACTCACCATGGCTGCAGCATCTTTAAGGGATGGGCAATAAATACTGGCCCAGTCAACAATACCCACACTGTTTAAACAGATACAGTGGAAGGGACAGGAGTAGGCCACTCAACTTCTTAATTCTGTGCTGCCATTTAATAAGATTATGACCGATTTGACAATGTATTAACCCCACTTTCCTGTCTGCCATCCCATAGCTTTGATTCCCTTGTAGATCAAAAATCAGTTTAACTTACCCTTCAACATATTCAATGACCCTGCCTTCTCTGCTCTTTGGGGAAGAGAATTTCAAAGATTTACAGCCTTTGTAGAAAGAAATTTTGTTTCATCACTCAGTGAACCTTATCTTCCAATACAAGTGAAACCTCCTTAAATAAAAAGACTAGCACAAGATGCAGTACTCTGCGTTTGATTTATCAATGTCCTGTTCGGCTGCAGAAATATTTTCTTATTTATACTCCTTCGTCCTTGCAATAAAGGCTAATAATTGGTTCTACTTGTTGTCCTAATTACTTGCTGTACCGGCATGCTAACTTATTGTGGTTCATGGATGAAAACACCCAGGATCCTCCACTGCAGAATTCTGCAGTCTCCCGCTCTGTTTAAATAATACTCTGCTTTTCATTTCTTCCTGCCAAAGTGGACAACCTCACCTTTCCCCAAATTATTTTTCACCTTTGCTAACTCGCTTATATTTACCCATATCCCTTTGCACTCTATCTGTATCCTCCGCACAGTTGGTTTCCTAGCTATCTGGTGTTGTTGGAGATGAGGTATGGTTGCTAGACCAGTATCCAGAGATGCAGATATTGTTCCAGACAATGTCACATCACAACAGTTGGTGGAATTTTAATTTAATGTCATTTAGAATTAAATGATGACCATAAAAACCCATCTGGTTCACTAATGTCTTTTAAGGAAGGTAACTGCATAGTCTGCATCAGATAACGGAGATAGCTATGCTTTGCCCAGAACCTCTCTCTATGGAATATATCTTTGTTGAGAATTATGAAATACCTCCATAGTTATATGTGAAGTGAATATTGGTGTAGAATGCCACAGAAGAAAATCTTAAAGATCCCAAAGTGATGCCAACTTCTGATTGGACTGATGGTAAGTCTTCAGCAGTTGAAAACAAGTGGCATTGATTACCTTGTAAATTAGGCCTATCCGCTAATAACATTTATTGTTAATTTATAATGTAATAATGGGCATATAAGAAACACGGGGTGAGGGGGGCGAAATTTATGGATACTCGACAGTGCATTCGCTATTGGCTAGTCCCATATCCCTTTCTGAAAACGCCAAGCTGATCCACCTAACTACAATGGCTGAGGTAAGGTATCAGAAAGTCCAGCTGATTTTTGCCTGCTGAGGTCTTTAAGTAGCAATAAATGACCAAGTTAGGGCCTTTTGCCACCTTTTCCTCAATAATACTACAGCTGGGGAGGGCAGAATGACGGAGGCCAGTGTTCTTAGGAACTTAATCTTGCACCCTACCTCTAGTTGCTTGGCTTCCTTGGATACCTGATCTCTTCCTGACCACAAACTACAGTTTAATTTGTAAGTCCAGTTTCCACTGATTGTTTTGTTGTGATTCTTGTAATTCCAGCAGCTGCCACTACTGAGTTCTGGCACTAGTGGGACCAAACAGCCTCCGGGCACTTGGATAGTCCAGCAGTACTCTGTGTCTTTCACTGTCTGAGAGAAAGGTACTCCCTTTCCCTGAGAATGGTAGTCCCACTCCCAGCTCATTAAGGTTACCCTCAGCGTGTTGGCACAGCAGCCGGTTACAGTTCAATGAAGAGTGCAGGAGGGCATGCCAGGAGCAGCATCAGACATACCTACAAAAAAAAAATGAGATTTAAACGTGGTGAAGTTACAAATCAGCACTATTCTTGTGCCAAACAGCATTAGCAGCAAGTGATTGACACAGCTACTGATCAACAGATCACTACCAACAGATCAGATCTATGCCCTGCATTCCTGCCACATTCAGCCGTGAATGTTGATGAATAATTAAACAACTCACTGGAGGGGGAAGCTCCAAAAATATCCCCATCTTGAACAATGGGAGAGCCAGTACATCAGTGCAAAATATAAGGCTAAAGTATTCGCAGCAATCTTCAGCTAGAAGTGCCAAGGTGATGATCCATCTCTTGTAGAGGTCCCCAGCATCACAGATGCCAGTCTTCAGCCAATTAGATTCACTCTTCACGATATCAGGAAATGATTAGAAGCACTGGACACTGCCAATGCTATAGGCCCTGACAAAATTCCGGCAATAGTACTGAAGACTTGTGCTCCAGAACTTGCCGTTCCCCTAGCCAAGCTGTTCCAGTACAGTTACAGCACTGGTATCTACCCAACAATGTGGAAAATTGCCCAGATGTGTCCTGCGCACAAAAAGCAGGACAAATCCAGTTACTGCACCATCAGTCTGCTCTCAATCGTCAGTAAAGTGATGGAATGTGTCATTAACATGCTATCAAGCAGCACCTGCTCAGAAATAACCTGCTCAGTGACGTCCAGTTTGGGTTCTGCCAGGGCCACTCAGCTCCTGACCTTATTACAACCTTGGTTTAAACATGGACAAAAGAGCTGAATTCCAGAGGTGTGGTGAGAGTGACAGTCCTTGACATCAAAGTTTCATTCAACCAAGTGTGGCTTCAGGGAGCCTTCGCAAAACTGGAATCAATGGGTGTCAGGAGGCAAACTCTATGCTGGTTGGAGTCATACCTGGCACATAGGAAGATGGACATGGTTCTTGGAGTTCAGTCATCTCAAGTCCTGAACATCTCTGCAGGAGAAGTAATACGATCATAGCTGATCTAATTTCGGCCTGAACTCCACTTTCCTGACTGCCCCACATATCACTTTAACCCATTACAAATTAAAACAACTGTCTATCTCCTCCTTAAGTTTATTTAGTGTCCCACCATCCACTGCACTCTGGGGTGGTGAATTCCACAGGTTCACAACCCTTTGAGAGATGTAATTCCTCCTCATCTCTGTTTTAAATCTGCCACCTGTTAGCCTAAACTATAACCTCTCTTTCTCGATTTCCCCACAAAAGGAAATAACCTTTCCACATCTACTTTGTCAATTCTCTTTAGCATCTTATATAACGCAATTAAGTTTCCTCTCATCCTTCTAAACTCTTGAGAGTATTGGCCTAACCTGTTCAATCTCTCTTCAGAAAAAAAAAGGCTTTGAAATCTGGGATTAATCTTGTGAACGTTCTATGAACTGTCCCCAATGCAATTACATCTTTTCTCAAGTAAGGAGACCAAATCTATACACAGTACACCAGATGCAGTCTCACCAATGAGGCTGGAAGAAGATTGCTTATCACCACATTCTCAAAGGCAGTTAAGAATGGTCAATACTGACCCAGCCAGCGACACCCACATCCTATGGGCTAATGAAAAAAATGAGTACGTATTTCTCATGCAGCTGGTAGAGCATAGCCAATGAAAATTGTGACTGTGGTCTATCAGGGTGTGCACAGTTGCACTCACAATGAAACTCACATATGCATAAATGTTTAATTCCTCCTGATTGGAACCTGTGTCTTATTTCACTGTTAGAATGACCAATCTGAGAGTCAAGAGGAAAATGTTTTATGTTTTCTGTTTTCTTCTGCAACATCTTAAGTTACTTTACTAATCATATCAGGCAGGAAGAAAATGGAAATAAGAAAAGAGGGAATTTCACTCGGTGAGAATTTTGCTGATTTTCAAATCCAGTGACTGTAATCAGGCTTGGATAAGTTAGTCTTGCAACTCCCCGGTTCACATCCTCCTCATATACTGTGTAGCACTCAGCCCGGGATTACTGTGTACTATTCTACAGGAAGTTTTTAGTTTGATGCGAGACTGAATGAAATTAATTGTCAATGTTACATTACAACATGATGTTTTTGTGCATTTTCGTACATTGCACCACCCAGTAATTGTTAGCATTGCCTATAAACACAGACAAGAGAAAAATGTATCAAACTGTCAAATATGTTCAAGGAGATTATGCTCTTAGATCCTTTCAAACATGTTTCTAAAATATCTACCCCATCACTTAGATACAGTTCAGGTTATATTCCTGCCAAATATTCAAGATACAAGATGTTACACAACATCCTGTGGCCGAACTGCATCAATTTAGACATGGTTAAATGTGTTTTCACATATCACATTCCCAGCTTGACTCATTCAAAAGTCTCTCAGCAATTAGTGAGGCATTTATATTTTTTTAAATCATTTTGCTTTGATTATCAGCACAGTGGAGTAAGGGGTTAATGTAAATCAGTCAGTGATGTAACTGAAGATAAAGTCATCATTTAAGCAGAACAATTTGGGATAAGTGTCCGAGATGAAACCCAACACCAGAAAAAAGCAGCACTCTGCACTGGACTATAGTAATATGTATGGTGTGAACAAAGATTTGGAATTACTTTTACCATACCTATGTCCAGATTATGAATAGAGGAGAGCAGGTATGGATTACCAGTAAAGTAAGCAAAAAGGGGACTAGGCCAAACCAAACCCAAGATAAAGGGCAGACAGGGCCATGGTGCAGAATTTCCTTCCATGATCAACCCCCATCCCAAATTAGGCACCATAGAACATAGAACATAGAACACTACAGCACAGTACAGGCCCTTCGGCCCTTGACGTTGCACCGACCTGTGAAACCAATCTGAAGCCCATCTAACCTACACTATTCCATTATCATCCATATGTTTATCCAATGACCATTTAAATGCCCTTAAAGTTGGCGAGTCTACTACTGTTGCAGGCAGGGCATTCCACGCCCTTACTACTCTCTGAGTAAAGATTTTTTTTGAGACATCAGAGGTAGGTTCTTTACTCAGACTAACATCTGTATATTATCAACCTTTTCTTTGTGATGAATATGGTGAACAATATGATGATGACCAATGGAACTGTGATAATGTTGGCAGTGGGATAGATAACGGAATCTGGGGTAATTTCCTTCCTTCTCTTCTAAATAGTGCCAAGGGATCCACCTCAACAGGCAAGTGGGACCTCACATTAAAATCTCATCTGAAGAATAGCGCCTCTGATGGGCAGTGCTTCATCATCAGTGCTGTGCTAGAGACACAGCCTTAGTTCTTATCCACTCAAGCCCGGGAATAAGACTTGAACCCAGGATCTTGTTGTCCAAGGAATACAAAATGTATCACAGCTAAGAATTTAGAATTCTCAGAATTTAAATTATTCAGGGCTCAAAGCAATTCTTGTAGGTGTGAATCTTTTGATTGATAATCATGAGTAAATGATTAGAAATTAATAAGTTACAATTTCCAGACATGTACCTTTAATGGGAGCTGCGTATCTTTATTGGATTGCAGTCTATGACTGAGTGTGGTGTTGTAAGTGCAGTCATTTGAACACATTGTTAAACTGAACTGTCCAGGTGGACTTTAAAGATCTGACAGTACTCTTACAGTAAGAGCAGAGGATTCTTCAGTCTGTTAAGCTGGCGACTCTCCTTTAATTAATACTATTAAACAACAGATTAACCTGTCAGTTATCTCATTGCTGTTTG
>NC_063336.1:33029802-33048290 GCF_021869965.1 Rhincodon typus
CATCTGTGGAGGAGAAAACAGAGTTAACGTTTCGGGTCTGGTGACCCCTCCTCAGAACGGAAGGAAGGGTCACCGGACCCGAAAAGTTAACTCTGTTTTCTCCTCCACAGATGCTGCCAGACCTGCTGAGCTTTTCCAGCAACTTTGTTTTCGTTCCTGATTTACAGCATCCGCAGTTCTTTTGGTTTTTATTGAGTAGAGGAGTTGGGACGTCATGCTGTGACTGTACAGGACATTGATGAGGCCACTTTTATAATACTGCATTTAGTTCTGGTCTCCTTGTTATAAAATTGATGTTGTTTAACTTGAAAGGATTCAGAAAAGATTTGCAAGGACGTTGTCGTGATTGGAGGTAGAGGCTGAATAGGCTGGGGTGACCTGATAAAGTTTTATAAAATCATGAGGGGCATGGATGGGGTGAATAGCACAGGGTCGGGGAGTGCAAAACTAGAGGGGCACAGCAGGTCAGACAGTATCCAAGGAGCAGGGAAGTCAACGTTTTGGGCCGAAATCCTTCATCAAGACTGGGAAGGGAGCGGGGAGCCCAGAGATAAATAGTGGGAGGGGGAGTGGGGCTGTGGGGAGACTAGGTGGGATGGAGTTGGTGGATTCAGGTAGGGGGTTATTGTGGTTGGTCAATGGGAAGGGTAGAGCGGATAGGTGAGTCGGAAGATGGACAGGTTGGGGTTAGAGAGATTTTGAAGCTGGTGAAGTCGAAATTCAGGCCATTGGGCTAGAAGCTCCAACTGTGAAATATGAAATGTTGTTCTCCAGTTTACATTAGGGTCTCACTCTGAGAGTGGAGGAGGCCAAGGATGGACAAGTCACCAGGGGAGTGGGAGGGGGAGTTGCAGTGGATGGCAACAGGATGGTCGGGTTTGTTGGTGTGTGCAGAGCGCAGATGCTCCACGAGCCAGTCCCCGAGTCTGCTGTTGGTCTCCCCAGTGTACAGGAGACCCAATCAGAAGCAACGGATACAGTAGATGAGGTTGGATGAAGTGCAGGTGAATCTCTGCTGGATTTGAAAGGATTGTTTGGGGCCTTGGACAGAGATGAAAGGGGAGGTGTAGGGGCAGGTGTTGCACCTCCTGTAGTGGCAGGGAAAGGTACTAGGTGTGGTGGAGAGGTTGTGGGGAGTGTGGAGCCAATGAGGGAGCTGTGGAGTGAACAGTCCCTGTTGGGCAGGGAAGTATCTTTATTGAGGTGGGGTCTGACAGTAGGTGGCGGAAATGTTGGAGGATGATGTGTTGTATTCAGAGGTTGGTGGGGTGGTATGTGAGGACTAAGGGGACTCTATCCTTATTGTTGCTGGGAGGACAGGGTTTGAGGGCAGAAGCAGGGGAAATGGGGGAGATGCAGTTGAGGGCATCCTTAATAACAGAGGAGGGGAAACGACTGTCCCCAAATTAAGACGATATCTGGAAGTCATTGAGTCATGCAGTAATACAGCATGGAAACAGGCCCTTCAGCTCAAACTCGTCCATGCTGACCATAGTGCCCACTCAACTAGTTCCAATTGTCCGCTGTTAGTCCATATCCCTCTAAACCCTTCCTGTCCATGTACCCACCCAAATGTTTTTTAAATGTTGCTATTGTACCTGCCTCAACCACTTTCTCTGGCAGCCCATTCCATATGCGCACCACTCTCTGCGTGAAGGAGTTGCCCCTCAGGTCCTTCTTAAATCTTTCCCCTCTCACCTTGAACCTATGCCCTCTAGTTTTCAATTCCCCATCCCTGGGAAAATAAAAACTATATGCATTCATCCTATCTATGCCCCTCATGATTTTACACAACTCAATCATGTCACCCCTCATTCTCCTACGTTCCAAGGAATAAAGTCCTATCCTGGTCAACCTCTCCCTATAACTCAATCCTACTAGTCCTGGCAACATCCTCATAAATCTTCTTTGCACACTTTCCAGTTTAAATATATCTTTCCTATAACAGAGTGACAAAAACTGTACACAATACTCCAAGTACAGCCTCACCAATGACTTATACAACTGTAACATAACGTCCCAGCTCCCATACTCAATGCCTCAACCGATGAAGACCAGCATGCCAAATGCCTTCTTCACCACCCTGTCCACCTGTGACGCTGCTTTCAATGAACCATGTACTTGTACTCTGAGGCCCCTCTGTTCCACAACACTCCTCAGGACCTTACCATTTACTGTATAAATCCCACCTTGGTTTGTTTCCAAACAGCACCTCACATTTATCTGTATTGAACTGCATTTGCCAATCCTCAGCCCACTTCCCCATCTGATCAAGATCCCGCTGTAGTTTTTGATAACCTTCCTTGCTATCGATGATACCTCCTAATTTTGTATCATCCTCAAACTTACTAATCATGCCTTATACATTCACATCCAGATCATTTACGTAAATAACAAATAACAAAAGTCCCAGCATCAACCCCTGTGACGCATCATTAATCACAGGCCTCCAGTCTGAGAAACAACCTTCAACCATCACCCTCTGCTTCCTCCCATTGAGCCAATTTTGAATCCAAGGGTCTAGGCCTGAAATGTCAGCCTTCCTGCTCCTCTGATGCTGCTTGGCCTGCTGTGTTCATCCAGCTCTACACCTTGTTATCTTTGAATCCAATTAGCTACCTCTCCCTGGATCTCATGTGACCTAACCTTCATGACTAGCCTGCTGCGTGGGACTTTGTCAAAGGCCTTACTAAAGTCCATTTCGATAACACCCACTGCCCTACCCTCACCTATCCTCCTGGTTAACTCTTCGAAAAACTCTAGAAGATTTGTCATGCGTGACTTCTTGCGCACAAATCCATGCTAACTATCCCTAATCAGACCTCACCATCCAAATGTTGGTTAATCCTGTCCCTCAGTATCCTCTCCAATAACTTGCCTACCACTGGTGTCAGGCTCACAGGCCTGTAGATCCCTGGCTTGTCTTTGCTACCTTTCTTAAACAATGGAACAACATTAGCCACCCTCCAGTCTTCCAGAACTTCACTAGTGGCTAAAGATGAAGCAAAAACCTCTGCAGGACCCTGTGCAATTCCTTCCCAAGCCTCCCAGAACATCTGAGGATGGACTTGATCAGGCCCAGGGGATTTGTCCACCTCAGTAACACTGAGGAGAAATTTTCATTAAAAATTTCCCCATCTCCTGTGGCTCCACGCATAGCCATCCATGCTGATCTATAAGGGGACCTATTCTCTCCCTAGCCACCCATTTACTCTTAATATAGCTAAAGAAACTTTTGGGATTATCTTTAACCTTACCTGCCAGATCCATCTCATACCCTCTTTTTGCTCTTCTGATTTCCCTCTTAAGTGTGCTCTTACACTTTTTATAGTTATCTAGAATGCTTCATTCTGGGAGCAGATGCAGCAAAGATGGAGAGATTGTGAGTATGGGGCCATATTTTTGTTGTAGGGTGAGTGAGAGGAGGTGTAGTTGAGGTAATTGTGGGAGTCAGTGGGTTTGAAATGGATGTCAGTGGTGAGTCTGTTACTGGAGATGGGGCTGGACAGGTCCAGGAAGTGGAGGGAGGTGTCAGAAATGGTCCAGGTGAATTTGAGGGTGGGGTGGAAGGTGTTGGCAAAGTTGATGAACTGTTCAAGCTCCTTGTGGGAGCACAAGGCAGCATGAATACAGTCATCAATGTAATGGAGAAAGAGATGAGGGATGGTGCTGGTGTCATTGTTGAAGAGGGACTGTTCCATGAATCCTACAAAGAGGCAGACATAGCTCAGGCCCATGCGGGTGCCCATGGCCACTCCTTTGGTTTGTAAGAAGTGGAAGGAATCAAAGGAAAAATTGTTGATGGTGAGTACCAGTTCTGCCAAGTGAATGAGAGTGTCAGTGGAGGGGGACAGGTTGGGCCTACGGGAAAGGAAGAAGTGGAGGTCTTTTAGGCCATCCTCATGGGAGATAGAGGTGTACAGGGACTGAACATCCATGGTGAAGATGAGGCGCTGGAGGCCAGGGAATTGAAAGTTTTGGAAAAGGTGAGGCTTCTGATGCGGTCTCCTCTATATTGGGGAGACCAAACACAGACTCGGGGACCAGTTTGTGGAGTACCTGTGCTCTGCATGCACCAACAAACCCGACCTTCCTGTTGCCATCCACTTTAACTTCCCCTCCCACTCCCCTGGTGATATGTCCATCCTTGGCCTCATCCACTGTCAGAGTTAGTCTAAACGTAAACTGGAAGAAGAACACCTCATATTTCACCTTGGGAGCTTACAGCCCAATGGCCTGAATATTGACTTCACCAGCTTCAAAATCTCTCCACCCCCAACCTGTCCATCTTCCGACTCACCTATCCACTCCACCCTTCCCACTGATAACCACAATAACCCCCTACCTGCATCCACCAACTCCAACCCACCTAGTCTCCCCACAGCCCCAATCCCCCTCCCTCTATTTATTTCTGGGCTCCCCTCCCCCTCCCCAATCCTGATGAAGGGTTTTGGCCCAAAACATTGATTTCCCTGCTCCTCGGATGCTGTCTGACCTGCTGTGCTTTTCCAGCTCCTCATTTATTGACTCTAGCTTCCAGCATCTGCAGTCCTTACTGTCTCTAAAACTGGAGGCCATAGGATTTAGGTGAAATAGGAGAGATTTAAAAGGAATCTGACTGTCAATTTTTTCACACAGAGGGTTGTGTGTGTACCAAACAAGCTGCAGAGGCAGGTACAATTACACCATTAAAAAGGCATCTGGATGGGTATACGAATAGGAAATATTTAGAGGAATACTTGGCCAAATGCTGGCAAATGGGACTCGATCAGTTTAGGATAAGTTGGACTGAAGGATCTGTTTCCATGCTGTACAACTCTATGACATTATATTTTGTGATGTGTATTGTGACAATATTAATTAATGAGCTCAGAGTTAAAGTAGTCAGGGCTAGTAGAGACTGCGATATGATTGAATTTTACATCCAATTTGACAGGAAGAAGAATGGGGTTGAAATCTCCAGTATCTGCAATATTTTGCTTTTATATTCATGTTTCACCAATTTGTCGGAGCTCCTTGATTGAGTAACATATGCTATAGATAGTGAAGAGCCTGTGGGTGCTGTGTATGTGGATTTCTAGAAACCATTTTATAATGTGCCACATGAAAGGTTATCCTTGAAAAGAAAAGCTCATGATATAGTGGGATAACACATTAGCATGGATAGAACTTTGGCTGATTGGCAGAAAACAGAGAGCTGTACATTTATGGGTCTTTGTCTAATTGTAGAATGTGGCGAGTGGAGGCAAGGACAAGTCTGTGCTGTGTTCTCACCCTTTTAAAATTTACCTCAATGATTCAGATGAGGGGAATGTAAAAATAGTAGTTAAATTCACAGATCACACCAAGATAGGTAGGAAAGTATATTATGAAAAATACATAAAGATTGTTGCAGATGGATAGAAGGTAGTTGGAGTGAGTGGGCAAACATCTGGCACATGTGGGAAAATGTGGACTTGTTTATTTTTGGCAGAAAGAATGCTAAAGCAGAGTATTACTTAAATGGAGAATGACTGCCCAATTCTGAGATATAGAGCGATTCATGTGTTTGACTGAATGAGGCACAAAATTTTAATATGCAGTTTTAGCAGGTAACCAAAAAACCTAATAGGCTGCTGTCCTTTGTTCCAAGATGATTTGAATATGAAAGTATGGATATTCTGCTTCATTTATACAATACATTGGTGAGACTCAATCACAGTGTGTAATTTTTCTGTTTGTATTTCATGAAGGATGTAAGTGCATTGGAGAATGCTCAGAGGAAGTTTGCCTGCAATGAATGGGTAGTTCTTTAAGGAAAGGTTGGAAAGGCTGAGCTTATTTCCACTGGAGTTTAGCAGAGTGAGGGACGATCCTATTGATGTGGAAAATATGGAAGGGATGCTGCCTCTTGTGGGTTATTCCAGAACTACATGGTGCTGTTTTGAAAGTAAGGGTTGGCCTTTGAAGACAGAGCTAAGGGGAATTCTTTTTTCTCTCTCAGTGGCCTCTGTAACTTTGCAACTCTCCACCTCAGAAGGTGGGGGCCATTAAAGGCATGGTTAGATAGATTCTTATTAGGAAAGAGAATCAATGGTTTGGTGTGGATGGGAATGTGGAAATCGAAATACAAACAGATCAGCCATGAGATTGTTGAACGATGGAGCAGATTCCAAGGGCCAAGTAGTTTACTTCTACTCCTACTTCATATGTTCATGCACAATGTTTTGTAGGGGGTTTTGGCACACTGTGCTGTGGACCTAGGGGATTCAGGTTTATGAGCAATGATTATTCCTGGAAGGCAGCATTCGTTTTCTCTGTTTGCTATTTGTAACTAAATTTTAAAGCCTTAAACTTTAAACAGAAAGAATTTTCTCCCAAGTTAACTTATCAGACTCATTGAGAGCGGGAGTTGAATGCAATTTAATTATTAAATCACTTCATTGCCGAAAGGCCAGGGGAGGAAATCGCAAAGGAATTACCTGGAGAGTTGCCCACGCACTCCAGCTGGCACGTGTTGGCACAAAGCATCGATAGCTTCAGAGCAAGCAACTTCCAAGCCTTTTGGCTGGCAATGGAGCAGGGCTCAGGAGGGAATAATCTGTTTGTAGAATTAAATTTATCGCACATCAGCTGGAATTTTGTGAAATAACCCTCTTAGCACTTATCTTTATCTGCCAGCATATTGGAAATCAAAATCAATTTCTCTGGCAGTCGTGATTCAGCTGGCAAAAGTCTTGCTTCTAAATTTTATTTCTGAAAAATCTACACACCTCACAAATGATCATGATCACAACATTTATATCAATTTTCAGCACTTTATTTTCTGCTTGGGATCTCTGCAGCCTTTTGGACTTAATATCATGTTCAACAATTTTAGGGCTTGAGGCCTTGTCTTTATCCCAACCCCACACACCAGCCCTTGTTATCACATGGTCTACTACCACACAGAACCCATTATCAGCTATTAATAGCCCCTATTGGCAGCTACACTATCCCTCAGACTGACCTTTACCCACTCCTTTTTCTGTCCACCTGTTTTGTTTCTCTCTTTTGGTTCTATCTCCACCTAACTTTTACTCTCCTCCTCCCCCCACCTCATCTACTTCATAAGTACCAACTTTTTCATGGCTACCATTTAGTTCTGAGGAAGGGTCAACTTGACCCGAAATCTTTTTGTTGATTTCTCTCCATAGGTGCTGATAGACCTGTTCCAGCAATTTTTGTTTTTATTTACGACAATTGCAAGGTTCAAGTAGATCTGTAAATACGTAGATTGTTCTTGTGTGTTTTTGTATCATCACCTTCCTGCTGGAGGGCGGACTCCCATAAGAGGAAGAAATGGAGAGAAAATGAGAAGGACACATGAATCGTAACATATTGATAGAAACATTTAGAATGGGAGAGGGCTGATTTGATGATCAGGTGATTAGAGGATGAACAATGAGTATTAATAGTACTTGATATTACTTTAGGCCATAAGAAAGACCCAGGCTAGTATTTGAGTCTAACAATCTTGGCTGACACTTCAGTGCAATACTGAGGAAATGCTGCACAGAACGAGTGCAGTATGAGGTATTAAACTGAGGGCCTATCTGCTCTGTCAGGAAAACATAGACTTTTTTTGAAGCAGAGCAGTGTCTTTGCTAATATTTATCCTTCAAATGAAAAAAATCCCTTATCTTGTCATCATCACATTGCTGTTTGCAACAGTTAGCCGCATGAAAATTAATTACTGCATTGCCTTCATTACAGCAGCGTCTACACTTCAACTGTACTTTGTTGACTGTGAAGCAGCTTGCCACATTTGGTGGTTGTCAGAAGTGCTGTAGAAATGTAAGCTTTTCTTGTTAACTGCATGGTCAAAATTTCCCGCTTTTCCATGGTTTGCCCCGCCAAAGCCATTACTGGTGAGCTGTGGCAAGAATAACTTCTTCAAAGTGTATTATTTGAATGCAATTTTCTTGGGCTTAGAACCATTTGGGTCGATCCCTCTTTACTAGGTGTGACTTTATTCTGCAAGCAAAGAATAAGGTGTGAAATTCTAATTATCTGAAGAACATACAGTGATAGCCAAGTGCCAGGCTGCTGGAGAGCAGATAGTAACAACTGCAGCTGCTGGAATCAAAGACAGTGTGGAGCTGGAGGAACACAGCAGGCCAGGCAGCATCAGAGGAGCAGGAATGTTGACGTTTTGGATCGGGACCCTTCTTCAGAAATGAAGCACTGCTCAAGCAGCAGTGTTCACACAAACATCAAAAGCAGATGTCTGTTTTTAACATTATTTTAATTGCTGTTGACTCAATAAGTATGGAGGGTGTGAAGGTTTTGGTATTTTTGAGGGCTGAGGGTATGTGTGTAGATGCAAAGTCCAAATTTCTTGTGAGTCTCTTACTGAGGCATTTGCTTCTCACTGGAATTGATTAGTTAATTGAGTTGCATGTACTGAGGTACAGTATAAAGTGTTGTTCTGCATGCTATACAGCCATGTCATACCATACAAAGTGCATCACGTTAGCAGAGGGCAGATTAGTGTTACAGCCACAGAGAAGGTGCAGAGAGAGAGATAGGGAGAGAGAGAGAGAGAGAGAGAGAGATCAGAATTAACATTTGAGAGATCCGTTCAAAACTCTTGTAACAGCGGGAAAGAAGCTGTGCTTGAATCTATTTGTACATGTATTTAAACTTTTGTATCTTCTTCCCGATGGAAGAGGGTGCAACATAGTATAACCAGGGTGGGAGGGGTCTTTATGTTGGTTGCTTTCCTGAGGCAGCGAGAAGTATAGAGGGAGTCAATGGATGCAAGGCTGGTTTGCGTAATGGACTGGGCTGTGTTCATGACTCTCTGTAGTTTCTTGCGGTCTTGGGAAGAGCTGTTGTCATACCACACTGTGGTGCATACAGATAGAATGCTTTCTATTGCACATCTATAAAAAAGTGGTATGTGTAGAGACATTGTTGTGCTTTCTCAACTGTCATGTTGGTATAGTTCTATAGTTGCCATTGGTGGTAACAGGAGATGACATAGTTAAGAGTACATAATAGGTCAGAATCAATTTGATCAACTACAGTTCAGTGGTGTTTGTGGAAAACATTTCTCTGGTCTTTATGTGTGAGTAATATCAAAAACATCCATTCATTCTGGTGGGTTTATCAAAAATATGTTTACAAATTTTCTGGCCAAATGAGTAGAATTTTTTTTAACAAGGTATGATGTCCCTAAAACTCAACACCTAGAGGAAATTACCTTGTTTGTTCATTAGAGATATTGTGCCATGCTCATACTATACCAGCTCATTGCATGTTGGCAATATGTCTCATGTATGATGAGTCAAAGACTACAAAACCTCTCTCACTCATTTCTCTTTTATTTCCTTCAATTTACTTACTGATTGAATGCAGTTGTAATAAGGCACCACATGTGGAGAGGAGTTTGACATAATGCTGGCAAGCTTTATATTCCCTCAGGCAGTGCAAAATTTAAATGTCAACATTTTGGTATAGGCATCTGAAATTTGGAGTGTGGGCTCTGATAAGTAGATATTAAAATTGTACTTGGAATTTGGAATTATAACACCTGCATAATACAACAGGCCTGGAAGATGTTCTGGTTCATCACTGAAACAAGACTTGTCAAGTCAGGCTACAAAGACCAGTCTGGTGTAGTAATGTACAGCAAAAAGCAATGTTATTTCTCACTTTTGTATTTCTGTTTATGTGACAAAAAGGGCTGAACCTTACATCTTCTTGGCTAAGACCGAGTTGTGTTGGGTGTTTAGAAGGGTTTGTCGTCCCAAGGCCTAACAATTTCCCTTGCAGTATTTTACTAAACTTACATCATTAATTACCTAACACTTCCTGATGGTATCCCCTGCCTGTTTGATTCCAGCTTCATCTTACCTCAGAACAGCTCACCACTCAGCAGATATCCACTGAAACACTGGCATGCCTTTCACCCATGCCATTGTTAAAAGGCTGCTGTGCACCAGGACAAGTACTGGTGTTCCAAAGATGCCCTGCTCAGCCTAGGGCAATTTGTCAAAGTGTCTGAGAAGGGCTAGATGGCACAGTAATTCTCTGACAGGGACTCGGCCTAAGAAGTGACTCTAAGGAGAGCTGCCCTTTTCTCTATCCTCTTCATGGTGCCATGTCACCAGAACCTTGGCAGCGTGATCTGAGGTTGCCACAAAATTATGCCAATTCAACATTGTGGAGGAATGTCAGCAGTGCCGGAAAATGGCGAATGACCTTCTCCATTGTGCCATGTTAAGTGCCACACTCTTCTCTCTGCTGCCTCACACTCACTTTATCTCTGCAATTGCATCTTACCATGGCTCAAGCTCTACCAGTCTCACTATGGCCTGTAACATCTTCTCTCACTCACTGACACCATCACAACTGCCCACTCAACTAATCCTGCATGACCTGTGTGCTACTGCCTCACTGCCTCGGGATACCTTGCTGCGTTTACACCAGCTGCCCCAGCACTAACAGCCATTCCACCCAGCTTCACAACTCTCATTACAACAAAAGACAGCCCAAAGCAAAGCAGACAGAACCAGAAAGGATGGTGGAGTGTCCATCGTTTACATCCTTGCTCTGTATGAGGACAGAATCCTAGCTCTTGCAGGAAAAGACCAGGAGCGCTCCTCCAGGGATGCCTAAATGTCCATGTACCATTAATCAAGCAAACAACACACTTCATTCTACTGCAACTGACAATGTGAACTACATTAACCCCTCTGTTGTCTCACTTATTGTGCACCACTGGTCTCTTGTGTCTTACAGTGAAACCGTTAGCTCCACCAAAAGTCACCTCCTCGACCTCTGAGGAAAAGAGGGCTGAGGCATCAGAGGAAGCACCAGCAAAGGTTGCTTTCTCCAATACCTGAGATACTGACACCTCAGGGGGAATAAGAGGTTTAGAGAGTGTGAGAGCACCTTCTGCTCAGCACCTCACTGTGACAGCTCGTAGTTCGCTGAGGAACAAGTGCCCAGGCCATTGGCACTCGGAGGACAGTCAGACACCAGGTACCTGCTCTGCCCCAGGCAGCAGAAGACCCAGTGGTGTCATCTATCGGAGTCTATGTCCATATACACAGGGAGGACCAGGAACAGCAGACAGAGATGTGAGAGGCAATGGCCTTCATTACCCAGAAGCTGCAACAGTGCAGAGTCATGTGACAATCTGGCTGCTTCCAAGGACAGGATGGCACCCTCAGATTCTGCTGGAGGGACACACATTCCTGGATTCCATTGTCTCAGCCATTGAAACTCAGCACTGAAGGACTGGAGACATGGCAACAGAAAACATGGAGTGCACTGCATGTTCCTCACAAGGAGACAAGGCGGTGCCAGGATGCACCCAGTCAGAGGAGGTTCCACACACAAGGCCCTCAGACGTCTCTACTTGGGATACCTCAGAGGCGACTGGGCCCTCCATCTCCACCATGCCTTCCACTTTCTTCCTACACAACACCTCACCCACCACTATCCACGATCCCTGGAAGTTTGTGCCAAGGAGCATGAACTTCCCTCCGGCAAAAAGACCCTGGACATTTATGGTCAATCTAAACATAATGTCCCCATGGTCACCTGACAAAACCTCCAAGACCAGCAGGCTCCAATGTGGATCAGTCGCTCTCCACACCAGATGTGGAACCAGAGAGTACACTGGGATGGACAGGAGGAAAAGGATCATTGAGAGCACTTTGATAGCATGGGTGACACTGATTTATAATTAGTTTTTCATTTTTGCATTAACCTTATGTTTAGTTATTGGTGTCTTTGTGTCGACCCAAATGCCTTGCTCACAGCACCATGGCCGCAGATGATGTTCCATGGATGGAGGACTGTACTGAGACCCTGAAGCATCATCTGGAAGTTAGAGGAACAATGCATATTACAGATTTACAGAATCGACATGGAGGAGACAGAGGCCACTTGGTCCATTGTGTCTATACCAGCTCTTCAATGGAGCTTTGTTACCTAGTGCCTATCTCAGGCATTTTCCCCATAGCCTTACACACTATTTCTATCCAAATAACCATCCAGTTCCCTTTTCAATTGAACCTGCCTCCACCACAGTTTCAAACAGTTCGTTCCAGACCCTAACTACTCACGGTGTGAAAACAATTTTCTGCACTTCAGCTTTGCTTCTTCTGCAGAACACTTTAAGCCTACGCCCTCTTGTTCTTAAATAAAAACCAAAAGAACTGCGGATGCTGTAAATCAGGAACAAAAACAAAGTTGCTGGAAAAGCTCAGCAGGTCTGGCAGCATCTGTGAAGGAGAAAACAGAGTTAACGTTTCGGGTCCAGTGACCCTTCCTCAGAACCTTCCTCAGAACAAGCCCTCTTGTTCTTGTTCCTTATTGTATACACGACATTGCGTAATTCTGGCACCTTTTGGTGCTCCTCATACAACATTCCTATTCTTTTCAGGCTCTGTGTCCAAAGGTCTTGCTGTCAATTAATCCTGTGGAGACTCTGTGGCAGGGAGAGTGACACAGGAAAGGTGTAGGTGGAGGGGTGGGGTGTGGGATGAATCAGGGTGGTCACTGAATAGAGGCCTCGCAGCTCTTTGTCGTGTACAGTACATGGATGTGTGTGCCATAATCTTTTCTTTTAAAATCCCTGTCATCAGTGGATCCTGCAGCCCCTCTCTCACAGGTGAGTCACCCTGAGGGTGGTCCCAGCCATTTTCTTCCCAATTGCACACTTTGGATTTCCAGCATGATGGAGATTTTCAGTGTGTGCTCCTCTGCCAGTGGCTTCCAACTTCAGCCTGAATGTGCTGGAGAGCCCCCTAACATCAAGCCCCCTTCCTTGTAGTCCTCCTCTTGCATTCCATAGGCTTCGCAACTCCCCAGGCCCTGTGTACGTGCTGAAATCTGCCCACCTTCCTCCCTCAGCTCTGAGCATCTGAGGTAAGCTTGCTATGTGTGGTATTTCATTGCCACTGAGGGAAGAGTGCTCCTGACTGTGGACAAAACCCTCTGTTCCATGCCATCCAAACTTTACCATGTACACCTCTCACTCCCTGGCAGATACTGGTGCAACTCCTCCACAATTGTCACCCACACTCCCCCTCCATCGTGCAGACCCCAGTCCCAAAGACTAACTTGCTGAATCTCGTTTCTGCGCCAATGGCCTCCCATGACTACCACACCCACCCACAACCACCATCAACTGGTTCCGCTCACACCCCAAACCCCACCAAAGCCCCCCTTTTAACGTTCGTTTTAGTGGAGAGACACAAAGGACTGATCTGTGGCTAGAGTGACTCACCAGACCAGCCGAGCCTCCTGACCGGTGGCTGTACAATTCCCTGACCATGTTATCCCTAGCCCTGGACTGGCAGCTATGGAGTCACAGGACTGACTGTGACCCACTCAGAGGTGTGGACTCCCTGGCTGAGAGCATCCTGGTGGATACCTGAGAATGACCAGTCTCCGGAACTGATATATTATAATGACCTAATGTACTGGACCCACTCACTGACAGTTGTCTCCGTTCACTTTGGTGAGAATTACTCCCGTAAGACTTTAGGACATGACTGCTGTTTTCTGCACGTACAGAGTATTTGCTGCATAAGATTCTGGGGACATTGAGCAGCAACTAGCATTGATGGGGGGCTGGCACATTGGGGCAGATGTGAGACTGATGCTGCTGACACTGCCAAACTGCAAGATGTACCTCCCCTAGACTGAGAACTGCTGAGTAGCAACATGAGCTGCCTGGTTTTGTGAATGCACTAATTGGCATAGCAAGTCAAGCAGATGCATGGCAAGGCATGGAATGTGCCAGCGTGTAGCTAGGCGTTACATGAGCAAGTTCTAAGAATACAAGCAAGCTAGCCTGAGATGCAGCCTGGTCCAATCTATGAGCTGGGTTTCTGTCCGTGCATGTAAAGTGTCCTTGCTGCTGCCTCAATGCAAGTTGCTGGTGCAACCAGCAATTCAAATCTGTGCTTCTGAAGCAGCCAGCCCGTGTATCAGAGAGGTGCCATGATGGTTGTGAGGGATTGGCAGATGCCAAAGGCCAATGTCTATGGAGGAGGCATGGAAGTTGTATAAAACAAGAAGCAAACTGAAATCGCCAGGTACCTACTCTGATTTCTATGTCAGGCTTTTTCAATGTTTAGCTTGTTTGAAGAGTTTAGTTAGATATGGAGCTGAATGTTAGTGAGGTGAGTTGTGCCATCAATAACAGTTAATAAGCAATAATCCCCCTTAATTGGAAACTCACTGCTGCCTCACAAAAAACACACCACACTGCTTGTGAAAAGCATTAAAAAATGCAGCAAGATGTTGATCTATCAAATTAGGCCTTGTTAGATTTCTTGACTGATTATGTCACTTGGCTCACCATTGCCTACTTCATTCAAACCCCCGTAAGACTCCATGCAAAGTCTTTGCACAGATGCACAGATTGTGGATACAAATACAAATTCCAAGAGTCTAAGCCACGAAGTGTTAACCCTTCAGCAAAGTCCAATGATGCTGAGCTGGAGACACCCTTATGAGAGACAGTGAGGAGGGCCCCCTCTGTTGCCTGTTTGGAAACTAGGCCAAAAAGGCATTCAGAAGCAACAATTCTGACAAAGGATTACTGGATTTGAAATGTTAGTTGTGTTTCTCTCTCCACAAATGCTGAGAAACATGCTGAGTTTCTCCAACACTTTATGTTTTTTTTCAAGCTTCCAGAAGAATGGCTGCACAGCCATGTTAGCAATAAGTGCTGCATCCCTACTCCCATTACACATATGCAGTGCACAGTATCAATTGAGTAAGACAGATCACTTATAACTCTCAGGACTACCTTGTTCTAACGCATATCTCCTTCCCTCATCATTTACCCTCACTGTTCGCCAATTATCCCATTGGAGACCATCATGTTTACCCATTTTAAAGCCAACTTTATCTTCTCATGCAGAACGTATAAAAAGAATTTTAAAAATGCAAAGTAGTGCCTTTCATGATATCATGACATAGCAAAGCTCTTCACAGTCATTGAATAATTTGAAGTCACTGATGTAATGTAAGAAACATAGCAGTCCATTTGGAAATAGCAAGCTCTGAAAAATCACAATGATTAGATATGTTGATTAAGAGATGACCAAGGACCAAGGCACTGAAAAGAACTAAGAAATCTTTCACATGAAACTGAGGGACATACCTCACTTTAACATGTCATCATGTGGCACTTCTGGCAGTCCTTCAGTACTATGCTGTAGAATAGATTATATGTTTTAGACTCTGGAATGAGATGCACAAATTGCTGATGCAGAGAGGAGTGTGTTATCAACCTTCTCATACATTCTAGTTTGTTGGCAGTTTCCACTGTCAACTGCATGTTCTGCATTTTTTATACTCACTGCCTATATTTTTCCTTAAGGAGCAGACAATGCATTATACAAGTGGGGGTTAGTTAGAGTGGGTCACCCAACAGCAGACCCTATGAGAGGAATGTATGTCTACATCTTGGCAGCATCCTCATTGAGGGAGTTGCAGACTATGGAATGGGAAAACAGGAGCTTGTTGCAGGTTGAGGGTAATGTGGTTGCTACAAAATTGCATGTAACTACCTTTCAGGCTTCATGTTAGCCTATGTCCAGTCGCCAAAGGCAATTACTGGGCAGGCTATCCTGTCATTTTGCAGGCTCATTTCCAAAAATATACAAAAAAATCAGGGCAAAGATCGGCATTCATAGGGAAGGTAAATGGAATATCGGTCTTTATTTCAAAGGGAATGGAATATAAAACTGAGGAGGTTTTGTTAAAACTATACATGGGACTAGTCAGACGACAGCTGGAATATTGTGAATACTTTTGGTTCCCTTATCTAAGAAAAGATATACTGGCATTGAGGCAGTCCAGAGAAGGTTCACCAGGCTGATTCCAGATATGGACGGTCTGCCTTATGGGGAGAGGTTGAGTCAGTTTTGCCTGTACTCATTGGAATTTAGAAGAATGAGATGCGACCTTATTGAAACACATGATATTCTTAGAGGACTTGACAGGGCAGATAAGGAGAGATTGTTTCCTCTTGTGGAGCAGTCTGACACCAGACTAACCTCACAATAAGATGTCACCCATTTAAGACAGAAATGAGAAGGAATTTCTTCTCTCAGAGGGTAGTGAATCTATGGAATTCTTTATCACATATGGCTGTTGAGGCTGGGTTATTAAGTCTATTCAACGTTGAGATACACAAAGTTATAATCTGTAAGGGAAACAATGGTTAAGGGGAAAAGACAGAAAATAGATTTGAGGATTATCAGAATAGCCATGATCTGATTGAATGATGGAGCAGACTCAATGGGTTGAATGGCCTACTTTTGCTCTCATGTCCTATGGTCTGACATCTTTGGTAAATTGGGACTCATCTACAAGATAGGAGAGTGAAAATAACCCAGGTTAAAAAAGTCAGAAAGTTAAACATGTACAAAAATACCTAGTTAACAGTATTGTGATTGTGCATTATGGTTAACAGTATTGTGGTAATCCTACCAAAGCACCACAACGTCTGTTTCTTGATACCTGGGAATTGTACAATTGCCAAGGAAAATGTACTTTACACACCTTATATTTTACAAATAGTAAGTGTATTTTCCATAAGTAGATTTCTACTTATGTTCCAAATTTTTGATACAGTAAATCTTCTTCTAATATGTTTAGATTCGATTCATAATAAGTGAATAATTGGTAGCAGTTATTTTTTTCCAATTGAAAATATATCCATGAGTGCTGTGAGTAGGCACATTATAAAGTCTTCCTTTAAAAGGTGAAAACATCCATAAACAGTCTATTGTTCCATTCATGCAATCATATAGATTGCATTTTTAGCCCTGCTGTTACGGCTCACTTGTTAATTTAATAAAGTGAGGAAAATTGCTATGAGGAGACATTTTATTTGGACTATAATTAAAAAAATATAACAATGGAAATTTCCACTCAAACTGACCTCAGGATAAGTACAAAAAATGTGTATGATTCAGTTTTTTGATATCAATTCTATTTCACAGAATATTCTACAGTAGATAAACCATTGATAAAAATTAAAGAAAACTGAATTGCTTTCAATATTTGTGGCAGTATAATTTCAGCTGCATCCCGTTAAAGTTGTTAAGTGGTAAATGAGCTTTTGGAACACAACTACGAGCCATATGCAAAGAAACAAATCATATGTAAATCATGATATATTATGGTAAATTAAATCATTTGGCGGAACACTGGCGCAATTATGCAAATTGATCATTTTAAGGACAGGAAATGAACTGCTGTGAGAAGATATTGGATGTTATTTCACTTGGAGGTAGAAAAAAGTAGATGGTTATCTCTTGAGGAACTCGAGCTTCATTTGCACTAAAAACTATTTTGATTCAGTTGGTTTGGACATGTTATAACACACCTCTGTGGCAGGTAGAACTTGTATCTCAGGCCTTCTAGCTCTGAGGCATGCAGAATGCTCTATATTTGGACTGAAGTAGTCTGCTGTGCTTTACTAATACTGCATTTGCAATAATATACAATTGGAGAAGGTGGAGTCATTGTAGTGCCACAGAGTCATAGAGCCATACAGCATGGAAACAGACCTTCAGTCCAACTAGCCCAAGCATACCACGTTCCCAAACTAAACTAGCCCCACATGGCTGCTCCTGGCTCATATCCCTCCAGTCCTTTGCAATTCACGAACCAATCCAAATGTCTTTTAAATGCTGTAACTGTACCTGCAACCACCACTTTCTCTGGCAGTTCATTTCATACACGAACCACTCTGTTAACATGCTGACCCTCGTACCCTTTTTAAATCTTTTTCCTCTCACCTGAAAAATATGCCTTCTAGTTTTGAACTCCCCCACCCTAGAGCAAAGATGCTGTCATTCACCTTATCTATGACCCTCATGATTTTATAAATCACGAAGATCACCCCTCAACCTATTATGCTCCAGTGAAAAAAAATACCAGCCTTTCCAGTTTGTTTTTATATCTCAAATGGGATACAGGTACAGGCTAATGCTTTAGGGACTTGGCCTCAAATCTTTACCACAGAAGACGGTAAACTTTGAATTCCATCAATTAATCGTAATCTAATGATAATCATGAATTGATTTTGTAAAAAAATGACCTGAATCACAAATGCCATGTGTAATTTCAGATTCACAACGTGATTGACTCTTAAATATCTTCTGAAATGGCCTATCAAACCACTCTTGTTGTATCTCAACATGACAAATTCTGATAAGAGGAATTAAACTGTTTCGACTAGAAACAGCTTTGCCACAGTGTCAGCCCTGGAAAATGCTCCTCACTGAAACTGGGTGGATGGATGGGTGAGGAGTGTACAACACTGGGAGAGCTTTACCGCAGTCTAGTCAAGCAGCAGCATCCTAACAGGATCATACCTGACAGACACTATCATCACAAACTATCTCACAGCAGGACACGTACCCCAGAGATGGTGGAACCATGGTATACATTTGGAAGGGAGTTACTCTGGGGAGCCC
>NC_063336.1:33048690-33056566 GCF_021869965.1 Rhincodon typus
GTGTTGAAGGCTGCAAAGAACATGGCATAGTTTCTCCGCTCCTGGGAAGTACTGGGCAACATAGGGTACCCCATTGGATGTACCCCAAGTCTGTCTTCTGAGAAGGTCATTACAGTTTTTCGCTGTGGCACATCGGAAGTGGCGATCGATGGGTTGAGCATTGTATGGCATTCTTATGAGGGCATCCTTCAACACCTTCAGTTCTCCATCTCGTTCCTCCCCATCCGAACAAATCCTGTGTATGAGTAGGGATTGTCCATAGGGGATGGCTGTTTTCATATGTTTAGGGTGGAAGCTAGAGGAGCGCAGCATTGTGAGGTTATCAGTGGGCTTGCGGTAGAGTGAGGTACAGAAGTGTCATCCCTGATGGAGATGCGTGTGCCCAAGAATGAGACTCATTCTAAAGTTAAGCCCATAGTAAATCTGATGGTGGGATGAAGCTTGTCGATATCGCTATGTAGTTGTTTCAGTGATTCCTCGCCATGAGTCCAAATGAAGAAAATGTCGTCAATGTATCTGGTGCATAGCATTGGTCAGAGATTCTGTGCAATGAAGAAGTCTAGTTCGAACCTATGCATGAAGATGTTAGCATACTGGGGAGCAATGGCTGTTTCATGTGTCTGGATGAAGAACTGGTTGTTGAAGGTGAAGATGTTGTAGTTGAGGATGAAGCAAATGAATTGTAGGATGGCGTCTGGAAATTGGCAGTTGGTATTGAGTACTGAGGCTGTTTCAGCGATGCTGTCACTGTGGGGAACACTGGTGTAGAGTGCTGAAACGTCCAATGTGACAAGGAATGTTCCTGGTTTGACTGGTCCGTTTTACATTACCATGTGAGCGTGGCTGATGAATCTGGCATTCACGCATTCTCTGATGGCTTGAGCATAGCTGTTAAGCCCTGGGCAACGTCCCTCCGGAGGGGTCCAAATTGACTCCTTCTTTGCCCGGTCTCCCACGGATCTCTCTGTCAACTGATCTGGTTCATTCGTTGTCTCATTGGGCTCGCTGCTGACATCTTGGAAGAATTCCCAGAGCCTCATTCATCTGCTGAATTCCTCTGTGTCTGTCGTGAGACCAATGGGGTCCATTTTGGTGGTGGGGTAGAAATTGAGTCCTCAGCTGAGAACTTCAATCTCGTCCAGTTGAAGGGTGTGGTCAGATAAGCTGACGATGGATTTTCCCCCATGGTGGTACCGCTTTCAACTGTGGTACCAGGGGAGACTTGATTATGGCTGGTGGTGATGCCAAGTTTCTCCAGTTTCTTGTTCTTGGTGTGCGTGCAGGTGGTGCAGTTCCACTGCCTCATCTGTTTGGCAATGTCTCATAGCTGTACTGCTGCATCTTGAGTGCAAGCTGAGAATATGGACTCTCTCAATTTCAAGGTTACAGAGTACATACACACAATCTCCCCCCTCCCCGCTCCCCCCCCCCCCCCCAACACACACACACGCACACACACACACACACACACACACGAATCAATGCGGTGAATTTGTATTTGCAGATACATTCTATTTTGTTCAAAAGCACGCAATTTACAGGCAGTCAGTGAATGTAGCATTTTATAAATTCCTACTTTAGAAAATAAACCAGTCTGACTCCAAACCAAAATACACACAAATTCTAAACAAGGCCTCACACCTAACATGGATTGTCTGACCTAAAATGTCACCTCTTCTTTACACTGTTAAAACCTTTAGTTCTCTCAGGACAGTGACTTCAAAGGAATTCGGGGACTTACATATACATATTAATCAAATAAAACCTTCTAACTGATTAAAGATTTAACAGCATCTTAGGTTTGTTTAATACATTCTCATCAGTGGTGTGACCCTTTGATTTTTTACTTATAAATTCTGTTTCTGATACTACCCCTCTTACTAACAGCTGAAGAAAGAGCAAGGCTGCTAAAACTTGTTTTCAAATAAACCTGTTGGACTATAACCTGGTGTCGCGTGATTTCTGACCTTGTCCACCGCAATTCCGGGCAGTGTATTCCATAGTTTAACTACTTGCCGTATGAAAGTGCTTTCCCACCTCACATTTGCTTTTTGTAAAATACTTCAACACTGTGCCCTCTGGTACACAATCCATTTATGAGTGGTAACAGTTTCTCCCTATCTATTCTGTCCAGACTCCTAATAATTTTGAAAACTTCTATCAAATCTTCTCTTAGCCTTCTCCTCTCCAAAGAAAACAGAGCCAACATTTCCAATCTATCCTCATAACTGAAATGTATCATCCCTGGAACCATTCTTGTAAACCCCTTGGCACTCCTTCCAGTGTATTCAGATTCTTATAGTGAATTGACAGCCTGTTTCATTTCTCCCTCCTTGTATTTTTCTATTCTATTTTTCTATTGCTATTCTCCATTGTATGCTATTGAACAAAGTTCTGATAAACTTTATTATGGGAGAAGGACGCACATAAAAAATGAGAGAGTAAAAGTGAGTAGCCAAGCATTCGCAGGAAGATTGAGGCATTTTCCTTATGGTTTTCAACTCCCTGCTTACATAAATTGGAAAAATAATCATTGCATTAGAAAGTGAGGGGTGTGCAATTCACTGGGTGTTAAGAAGAAGGGGTAAAACATCTCTCAACATAATCTTGTCTGGGAGATCAAATATCTCATCACTAAAACTTAATGATTCAACAACTAAGATGGACCTCAATATGGGCTAAAAACAAGGTCTATGTATAACTTAAAACAATATTTTTGCCTCCAGGAAGAAAGTCACCTCTGTTTATCTGAAAGGTTTTATGGGAGATGCGTGGATCAGCAGTTGTTCCTTCAAAATGAGAGGCTACGCTTACCGATTGGACATGCATACTTAATACTTGCATGTAAAAAGTTATTTTCCATGCACGATATAATTTATTAAAAATAAGCTGGATAGAATAACATCATTTGTTTCGCAACTGGATCCTATCTCTATGTAAAATGTAAAACCCAAATAATAAACTAAACTGTGCCAGAAGAAAAGCTGTGATGCATTATAGTCGACAGTTTTAAAGCACCCACTGCAGTATATCTCATCAGGACATAACTGTTGCCAAAACAAATGATGGAAAAGAACATTTATAAAAAAAGATGCTATAGAACTCTTATTTAACCTCTCATCTCCTGCATACTAGCTATAACATGAAGGAGAACAGCAAAACATAGGGATCTCATGAAAACTTACTGATCTTAGCCAGAAAGTAGCTCAGCCAACCAGACAAGGTAAAGCCGAGGTGAAGCATCAATCAGGCTTCTAATCCCAATTTATCTTCCTTGCTAGAAGGTGCATCCAGATATGGAATGAGGACAGAATGACCCACTCCCTGTCAAATAATTGGATGTCAGCATTGTCAAGGCTCAGACCACAGTGATTAGCGCCAGTCATATTGTTCTTCATCAATGAGTCAGTCTATTTAAAAGGAGGTGAATTTAGGAAGAAAATAATAAATCTACCACTGATTGATATTTTGATGGAATGGTTAAACTTTTTATTGCTTATGTTTTGCCTTGATTTTTCTTCATTCTAAATCATTGGAGGTGCAAGCTGACAATGGCTCACTGAAGGCAATGGGGCATCTGGGACTCGGGTAGATATTGGAATGTATGTATGTAATCAATACATGAACACAAATAATACATTGAGAAAGAGACAGGAACAAGACAAAGGGAAATAGGGTGAAGTAATGTCAAATCAAGTGCTGGAAGAACTATAGAGAGAACAAAAGATTATATTGAGAGGGACAAAAAAAATGTTAAAAATTGGAAATGTAAAGGATAAAATTTTATCTATGTCAAGCCACCATTTGCTATCTGTAGGAATGAGGCAGCAAAGATTAAACTGCTCCATTTCTGGATTAACAAGGCTGAGTGGTACTGCAGATAAATAAGTCTCATCCAAAAGAGTCATAGAGTTGTAGAGCTGTACAGCATAGAAACAGACTCTTTGGTTCAGCTCGTCCATGCCGCCCAACTATCCTTAATTAATCTAGTCCCATTTGCCAACATTTGGCCCATATCCCTCTAAACCTTTTCTATTCATGTACCCATCCAGATGCCTTTTAAATGTTGTAATTGTACCAGCCTCCACTATTACCTCATTCCATACACGCACCATCCTCTGTGTGAAACAATTGTCCCTCAGGTCCCCTTTATATCTTTCCCCTCTCACCTTAAACCTATGTCCTCTAGTTTTGGACTCTGCTACCTTGGGAAAAAATACTTTGGTTGTTCACCCGTCATGGCTTATAAACCTCTATAAGGGTCACCCTTCAACCTCCGATGCTCCAGGGAAAGTAGTTCCAGTCTATTCAACCTTATGATGCAGATGCATATGCAGTTGAATAGTTTCCATAGCTTTCTGTAGCAAGTCTAACTGGTAATTTTTGTATTTCTGTAGTCATTCCTTGAAACTTTTAGAAGATGGCAGAAGAATGCAATCTGGCAAGCATTGCTGGCAATGTGAATTCACTCTGCATTTCTTTTTTCTAACACGCTGCTGAATGATTGATGTTAATAATGATGAATGTCATTAAACTTGCCATTATTTTGACTGCAAAATTTGGGCTACTTTTTTACAGTTACAACAGTTGCATTGCTGTCCCTATTCAGCTCTCCAGAAATGTCAACAGCATCAATTTTGTTGTTTATTTCTGTCTATTGCAATCCAGTTTTTGAAGATGTGTTATTCACCCCACAACATCTGTTTTTTTTTTCCCCTGGCTGTACAGAGTTTACAATTCTTTCAGTATGTTATGGTTGGTCTCAATGGATGAGGATAAGTTAGATGATTAATACTCTGAGCATTTTGGACAGTTACTATAACATTAAAACAATATTGTTTTGTTTGAAATTCTATCTTTTGTCACATTTTGCAAATGCAAAATCCAGACATGTAGAAGAAGGGAGAACAACATTTTACATTGTTCCTCATAACAGCCCATGGTGTTGGAAGTAGTGCATTGGCATGGATGGAGAATTGACTAAGAGGTAGGAAACAGCGAATAGGGTTATGGGGTTCTTTTTCAGATTGACGATCTGAGAGGTTCCACAGTGATCAGTGCTGGGACTACAAACGCTAACAATAAATATTACTGATTTCAAGGAAGGAAATGAATGTATTGTTGCCAAATTTGAAGGTGACATAAAAATAGGTAGAAAGGCAAGTTGCAAGAGGGATACAGTTTACAGAGAGATATTGATAGATTAAGTCGGTGGGCAATAAGTTTGTCAAATGGAGGAGAATGTGGGAAAAAGTGAAGTTGTTCATTTTGGAGTCATGTATTGTTTAAATGGAGAAAAGCTGCAGAAAGGGACTTGGGGATATTTGTGCACAAAGCACAGAAAGCTAGCAAACAGGTACAGCAGGAAATCGGCAAGGCTAATGGAATATTGGCCCTTATTTCAAGGGGGTTGGAGTATAAGAGCAGGCAAGTCTTAATGCAACAGGACAAGGTGATGGTGAGACCACATCTGAAGTACTGTGAGCAGTTTGGTCCCCTTATTTAAGAAAATATATTATTTCATTAGAGGTAGTTCAGAGGAGGTTCACAAGGATGATCCCTGGTATGGAAGGATTGCCTTATGAACAATGGTTAAGTAGGTTGGAACTCTATTCACTGGAATTTAGAAGAATGAGAGGTGATCTCATTGTAATGTATAGGATTTTGAAGAGGTTTGACAGAGTAAACACTGAGTGAATGTTTCCCCTCATAGGAGAGTCTAAGATCAGGGTCATAGACACATGATAAAGGGATGCCAATTTAATACTGAGATGAGGAAAAATTTCTTTTCTCAGAGGGTTGAGAGTCTTTGTAGCTCCTTGCCACAGAGAGCTGTGGGGGCAGAGTCCTTGTGTAAATTTAAGGCTGAGATAGATAGATTTTTTATCTATAGGGGTTATGGAGTTATGGAGAAAGGGCAAGAAACTGGACATGATGCCATGATTCTATTGAATGGTGGAGTTGGCTTGAGAGCTGAACAATCTACTCCTGTTCTTATTCCCAATGGTCTTGTGGTCTTATCACTGTAAGAATGAATGATTTTTGCACCAATACCACATATAATACCCTGGGATTTTCGTTCAAAGATGGATATACAATTTTCCTCATTCGTGGGAAGACAGATGTTACAAAGCAATCTCTATGGGGATTCAAGGATGTGTGTAAGACAAAGCTTGCCTTCTAAACCAATCAGATTAAAAAATCTTGATCAAAGCAGAAAGCATACGTTAAAATATTTAATTCCATGTATAATCAGCTAAAGAAAGCAAAACCCATCAAGTAAAGATGGAATCAAGAGTCAGAAAGGTAAAGGGACAGTAAAAGCCAAAGAAAATATTTTTTTCAACTTGCTAAAAATTATGAAAATTTGAAAGAACAAGAAGCCACATACAGAAAAATTAATTATCAGTGCCAATACAGCTGTATGGCGATATGTAAAACTTATCACACCTTGAAATAATCCCTTATATGTGATTTGACAAATGGAAGGCAAGTGTATAAACACCGCGGTTTCATGGATTTTACTATCGGATACCTTGGTGATGTATTGATACAGTGCAGCTTATGGATGAGTAAGGAAAATTGGACGACAAATTCCTGATTTCCTCATCTAACTGCACTCATGTGGATCCGGAGAGTTGCAGTGTGAGCGTTGATTTTAGGCAAAATGCTATTAGAGGCCTGAATGGTATGTGATCAGGCAGGATATACAGCAGAATTGTGTGAGAAGTCCAGCAAGGCCTATATAGTAATACAGACGTACAGCATGGAAACAGACCCTTCGGTCCAACCAGTTCACACTGACCATAATCCCATGTACTTAATCCAAATGTCTTATAAATGCTGTAACCGCACCCGCATCCATCACTTCCTCTGGAGTTCATTCCACACACGAACCACCCTTTGTGTAAAAAAGTTGGCCCTCCTGTCTTTTTTAAATCCTTCTCCTCTCACCTTAAAAATATGCTCCCTACTCTTGAAATCCCTCAACCTAGGGAAAAGATGCTTGCAATTCACCTTATCTATACTCCTCATGATTTTACAAACCTCTATAAGGTCACCCCTCAAACTCCTACGCTCCAACGAGAACAGTACCTACCTGTCCAGCCTCTCCTTATAACTTAAACCTTCCATTCCTAGCAACATCCTGGTAAATCTCTGCTGAACCTTCTCCGGCTTAATAATATCCTTCCTGTAACAGGGCAACAAGAACTGATCTCAGTACTCCAGAAGGGGCCTCGCCAATGTTCTGTACAATCTCAATATAATATTCCAGCTCCTACACTCAAAGGTCTGAGCAATAAAGGCAGATGTGCTAAATACCTTCATAACCATCCTGTCTACCTGTGACGCAAATTCTGAAGAATTACGTACCTTAATCCTTAGGTCTCTCTGTTTTCACAAGGCCCTGCCATTAATTGTGTAAGTCCTGCCCTTGCTGGTTTTACCAAAACGCAATAGCTCACATTTATCCAAATTAAACTCCATCTGCCATATCTCAACATTAGGAGCAATCTGCTTCACCTTTGAACAAGGTTGCAGACTTTTGAGGTGAGATTCTTGATAGGCAATGAGGAGTTGCCTATTGAAGGGGATTATTGCTTGATTAACTCATTAACTGCAGATGTGCCTGATGAATATGTAGCTTTCTATTGTATCACCTGCAGTGAACAAACAGATGCTGAGAATTCTCAGCATGGAAATCTGAGCCAGTACCTGGTGACTTCAGCTCACTGCTTGCTGCAAAGAACGTCCATGCGAGACACAGGGTACCAACATTCACACACACAAACAGACGCAAACAGACGCACACACAAACATATACACACCTAAACACACAGACACACGTGCACACACACACATACTCACACACACA
>NC_063336.1:33056576-33089301 GCF_021869965.1 Rhincodon typus
CTAAACACACAGACACACGTGCACACACACACATACTCACACACACACACATATACACACACACACAAACATATACACACCTAAACACACAGACACACGCGCAGACACACACATACTCACACACACACACATATACACACACACACACAAACATATACACACCTAAACACACACACACACACACATACATACCCACACACACACATACACGCGCACACATACACACCCAAACACACACATACACACATATACACACACATACACACACACACACACACACACACACACACACACACACTTCACACTCGTAGACATATGGCAGGCTCTAAAGACACTCATGGGACATCTTGATATAATTAACAGAACACTTTGATATGTCCCTCTAACTGCACCAACAAAGCTGCTGTGAGAGCATGGACTGGACCAGGCTGCATCTCTGGGTTGGTTGCTAGCTCTCTTCACGATCACTCACTCTGAGCCTAACTGGAAGCTCACAGAGTCCTTTCCTTGCCTTTTTGCAACTTGTTTCACAGCCAGAGCTACCAGGCCCACAGTGCTGCAGCATTACTGTGCCAATTAACACAGACACAAAGCCAGGAAGCTTGTTATAGTTGCCAGCATTCCACAGTTCACAAGGGTCATTGGATTCGGTCAGGGGATCCCAGCATAGTAAGTCAAAGGCAGCCTCCAGTACCAGTCCAGGAGCTTAGACACAGTCAGTCATCCACTTGGGGTGTTCAGAGTCAGAACGGTCTCCACATAAGGGACATAAGGGGTAAAGAGACAAATGTTAGTGGTACACCACTCATCTTGACTCAGTTTCAGTGAGTGGTAGAAAAGACACAGAATCAGGCAAGAGGGACACCCTGAGGCCGGTATGTAGTCAATGAGGTGAATCTGATAAGATTTGCTGTAAAATTTTTGCTAGCCAGGCAGGGAAAAGACCTCTATGTAACCCAATGAAGTTGACACTTAGCCAAGAAAATACAAAGGTCGGCTCATTTTCACCATATTTCCTACTGCAAAATCCAAGCCACTGTTACAGAATGCTGAGTAAGATGTAATGAAGAAACTTTGCAAGTCTCGTCAAGCCAGTGAAAAATTCCCATGAATTAGATATACCAAGTGAGGGCATGTGCATTTAAACATAATAGCTGAAGAGAACAGTCAAAATTCTGTCACGCAGAATACACTTCTGGTTGTCCAATTCCCTCCCATTGTTCCTTTCCTACTCTTAGAGTGTCCTTAAAAGACTTTTGCTGATGCATGATTTTAGCCCTTTCGATAATAATTTCATTTTGTTTTTACTAATCCCTCTAACGTGACATTGGTTTAGTTTTGTTCCCTGCTATAAACTGTGAAGTGTATTCTTGCACATGGAGAGCAGTATAAAAATTCAAATGCCAGCAAATGAGAGGTTGAGACATCCCTTTTGTTGTTAATAAATAAAACTTTATGTGCTTTATTGCCTCATATAAATGTTGAGTATAAACACTTGAAGAATATTTGGAAATGCCTCCAGTCCTTCTCCACAAAATGAAACACAAATGTTTTACATGGATCTTAATACTGATCTCAATAAACAACAACAAAGATTAACAGATTTGGAGAACATTTCAATATTTATAAACTAACGTGCCATAATCTTCAAAGCACATTTCCCCAGAAGCAAAGAGCCTCACAGTTAAACATTAAGTTTCTCTATCTCAGAGGCAACCTCTTGAACAACCTGCATATCTGGCCAAATCTATTTGGCCTGGTTTGAATAATTTGTAACGCTACTCCCTTCAACTTGGCTGCAAACAACATTGTTGCAATGCATTGTGTAATAGTCAACGTATTGGTAGACAGCCATCTGGAGGCAATCAAATAGTTCACTGCCATTGGGACAAAGAACATAAATCCTTTCCCTGTCTGTCTAACCTGACCAGAGCTGACCAAGTGTAATTATTCATCAGCTGATAATTGCTGTGTAGTCCCATTGATGTTCCTTTGCTGGAAATTACTCAATGGGGTGATGGAGGCCATGGTGCTGAAAAATAGAACCATGATATGTGAGAAGAGGGAGCCAATATCAGGCAGCACTCACACATTGAAGATTGATAGAGGTGTGCCTGCTTTCTCAGCCGGAAGTGTTAGGAGAGTGAAGAAGTGGAATCAGATGTTTGGCGTCCTCATATATGGGGAGGTACCTCACATAGCTGATTGTGTATCATTGTGGTCAAGAATGCCCACAATCTTCTGATGCCACATCAGTCATTACAAGCAATCAACCTCACACTGGATTCTCTAAATCAAAGAGGCAATTGGTTGGTAAACTGGCTTTTCACTTTTTAAATCTTCTTCAACTGATGGCGATTATCATGCTATTTCCTTCCAAACTGTTGGCTGTAAGAGCTGAATAGCATAGGAAAAACAGGCAGGGCATTTGGAGGTGCGTGTGTGGTGAATGTATATGCATGTGTGTGCATGTGGTGTGTGTGTCTGTGCATGTGTTTGCGCATGTGTGTGCATGCATGAGTGTGGGTATGTGTGTGTGCATGGGTGTGTGTGTTTACATGGTCTACGTATATCTGTGTCTGCATGCGTGTTTGTGTGATGCATGTATGTGCGTGTGTGTGCATGCGCGCGTGTGTGTGTGTTTGTGTGTGTGTGTGCGCCAATGATGGTCTAGGAATTACTTGCAGAGTTTAAGAGAATTTTACCCACTTTGGAGGAGACGGATAAGTCAAAGGCATCTTGAATTTGATAAGAGCCTAGAAGTCATAATGATATATTTGACAGGTTCAGTGAACTAGCTGTTATTTTCCTGCCCTTTCTCATTCTATTTTCGTGTGCATAAAATTAATAATGATCCAATGCTGCATCTCTCTAGTTCAGATGTACTCCACTTCCTTGCTAGTTGGATTGCCCCAATGTAAAAAAATTACCTTCGATCAGACATAAATCAGCAACCATTAACGAAAGTGAGCAAGGAAATATCTCTCACTGATGTAATGAGTTTGGAGGTTTCATGGCATGCATTTATAGAATGAATGAAGGCTTGGGTCATTGAAGAGAAAATTGGTGAGCCCAAACAGGATAACCTGAAATTGACAACAGAACGAGGAGACCTCACTTCATGCAGCACTGCCTCACGCACATATTTCATAGAATCAAAGAACACTACAGTGCGAATACCCACCCATTGAGTCCACACCAACCCTCTAAACAAAATCCCACCCTACCACCTTGCATTTCCCGTGGCTAATCCACCTAATTTACACATCCCATATAACAGGGCAATTTAGCATTGGCAATCCATCTAATCCGAACATTTTTGGATTATGAAAGGAAACTGGTGTACCAGGTGGAAATCCATGCAGACACAGGGAGAACATACTAACTCCACACAGACAGTCACCCAAGGCTGGAATCAAACCCAGATCCTTGGCACTTGAGGCAACAGTGCTAACCACTGAGCCACTGTGCCGCTCAATTCACACTAGTTGCATAGCATTTTCTTCACTCTTCACCTTTGCTATCGTAAAATGAGGTCTTAAAAAAATCAATCTCTGATCGTGTTGATAACATGGTCATAGTCCTCAGATTCATGTCATTTCTGAGGATAGATATTTAAGGCTCTTGAAGTAGAAACAAAATAGGGTCAGGCAACATGTAAAATTTCTTAAAATTACAATATAATTTTTTAGATGAAATAACATTAAATTATGTACCAAAAATTCATCAAGCAGCCCACACAATTGGGAGGTCAGAGCATTGAGTAAATACTTCAAATTGGAACACCTTCTTCTTCATAAAGTCAATAATCTTTGGAATTCCCTTCCACATTGAGCAGTGGAGGCCAAGTAATAAAATATACTCAAGGCCGAGTTGGACAGATTACTTTTTGACACGGCAGTTAAGGATTGGGTTGGCTTCACAGGATGTAGTCAGGTGAGTGGAGTTAAGGCCACAATCAGATTGGCCATTGTTTTGTTTAATTGCAGAGCAGGCATGAGGGGCCAAATGCCTATTACGTCTATTCCTTATGTTTTGCAAAATATTGCCTTGCAATTGGTTATGTTAATTTTGACATTGACTGGCTAAAAGACCAACATAGAAATAGGAGGCAGCCAACCAGCCCTACAAGTCTGTTCCACAATTCTAGACCATGGTTGATCATCTACCTCAACACCATTTTCCTGCACCATCACGATATCCCCTGATGTCATGAGTAACTAGAAATCTATCAATCCTTTCCTTGACCACATTAAATAAGTAGACTTCTACAACCCTCTGAGGACCGAATTCCAAAGATTCGCCACTCTCAGATAGACAAAACTCCCCCTGATCTCAGTGCTAAATATGTTGCCCCTTTTTGAGATTATGCCTCCTGTTTCTAGACCCTCCAGTCAGGAGAAACATTCTTTCTACATATCACATATCTGCCACTTTAGAAATGTTGTAATTTTCGATGAGATTACCTCTTATTCTTCAAAATTCTAAACAATAAAGACCCAGTCACCTTAATCCGTCCTCATAGATCATTCCTGCCATCCCAGGAATCACCTGGTGAATATTCTGTGCACTCGGCCCACGGTATGAACATGTTCCATTCCCCACCACACATATTGCTCACCTTGATCACATGTATATATTACATGTCTGAAAGGTACTGTCTTAAATCACACTCCCAGCATCACCGACTGGGAATGAGGGTCAGTTGCTCTATTTCTAGATGATTTTGAGGGTATTTTAAAGATAGGTGCTGCTGTGTTGCTTGGTTTTAGGGTCACGCCTGGAAGCCTAGATTCAAGGACCACTATTGGAGGAGAAAGCAAAGTCAAGAGCTGTCTCCAGGCTAATGCTCCTTTTTTTTCCTCTACTCATTTGTAGGATGTAGGTGTCGCTGGCTGGCCAGCATTTCTTGCCCATCCCTAGTTGCCCTTGAGAAGGTGGTGGTGAGCTGCCTTCTTGAATCACTGCAGTCCTCCTGCTGTAGGTTGACCCACAATGCTATTACTGGAGGGAATTCCAGGATTCTGACCCAGCGAATGTGAAGGAACAGCGATAAATTTCCAAGTCAGGATGGTGAGTGGCTTGGAGGGGAACTTGGAGGTGGAGGTGTTTCCGTATGTCTGCTGCCCTTGTCCTTCTAGATGGAAGTGGTTGTGGGTTTGGAAGGTGCTGTCTGAGGATCTTTGGTGAATTTCTGCAGTGCATCTTGTAGGTAGTACCTACTGCTGCTACTGAGTGTTGGTGGTGGAGGGAGTGGATACTTGTGGATTTAGTGCCAATCAAGTGGGCTGCTTTGTCCTGAATGGTATCAAGCTTCTCAAGTGTTGTTGGGGCTGCACTCATCCAGGCAAGTGGGGATTTTTTCATCACACTCCTGATTTGTGCCTTGTAGATGGTGGACAGACTTTGAGAAGTCAGGAGGTGAGTTACTCGCTGCAGTATTCCTAGCTTCTGGCCTGCTCTTGTAGCCACTTTGTTAATGTGGTGAGTCCAGTTGAGTCTCTGGTCAATGATAACATCCAGGATATTGATAGTGGGGGATTCAGTGATGGTAACACCATTGAATGTCAAGGGACGGTGGATAGATTGTCTCTTATTGGTGATGGTCATGGCCTGGCATTTGTGTAGTGCAAATGTCACTTGCCACTTGTCAGACCAAGCCTGGATATTGTCCAGATCTTGTTGCATGTGAACATGGACTGCTTCAGTATCTGAGGAGTCACGAATGGTGCTGAACATTGTGCAATCATCGGCGAACATCCCCACTTCTGTCCTTATGATGGAGGGAAGGTCATTGATGATACCCATTGATTCCAGTTTTGCTAGGAGTCCTTGATGCCACACTCGGTCGAATGCAGCTTTGATATCAAGGGCTGTCACTCTCACCTCACTTCTGGAATTCAGCTCTTTTGTCCATGTTTGAACCAAGGCTTTAATTAGGTCAGGAGCTGAGTGGCCCTGGCAGAACGCAAACTGGGCGTCACCGAGCAGTTTATTTCTGAGCAGGTGCTGCTTGATAGCACTGTTCATGACACCTTCCATCACTTTACTGATGAATGAGTTAGGCTGTTATCTAACTAGTCTGTGAGACAGCTCTCCCAATTTTAGTACTAACCCCCAGATGTTAGTGAGGAGGACTTTGCATGGTCGACAGAGCTGTTTCTGCTGTTGTCTTTTCCAGTGCCTGGGTCGATGCCAGGTGATCTGCCTGGTTTAATTTGTAGCGATTTGTACAACTGAGTGGCTTGCTAGGCCTTTTCAAAGAGCAATTGAGAGTCAACTACATTGCTATGAGTCTGGAGTCACATATAGGCCAGACCAGGTGAAGGTGGCAGATTTCATTCCCTGAAGGATGTTAGTGAACCAGATAGGTTTTTCCGGCAATTGGCAATGATTTCATGGTGATCAGTAGATTCTTAATTCCAGATTTTTTTAAAACAATTGTATTCAAATTCCACCATCTGCCATGGTGGGATTCAAACCAGGGTCCCCCAGAACATTATTGGGTTTCTTGACTAATAGTCAAACGATAATACAACTAGACCATCACTTACCCCCTGTGTAGATTCACTTGATCCCTGCTGCCTGTACCTGTCATATGCTTCCTTCTTATTCTTGACCAAGACCTCAATTTCTCCAGTTATCCAGCATTCTCTACATCCACCAGCCTTGCCCTTCACCTGAACAGGAACATACTGCCTCTGGACTCTTGTTATCTCATTTTTGAAGGCTTCCCATTTTCCAGCCATCGCTTTACCTGTGAACACCCATCCCCCAATCAAGTTTTGAAAGTTCTTGCCTAACACTGTCAAAATTGGCCTTCTTCCAAATTTGAATCTATCCTTTTTCATCACTATTTTAAAACAAATATAATTATGATCACTGGTCCAAAGTGCCACCCTACTGACACCTCAGTCACATACCCTGCCTTATTTCCCAAGAGTAGGTCAAAGTTTACTCCTTCTCTAGTAGGTACATCCACATACTGAATCAGAAAATGTTCTTGTGCACACTTAACAAATTCCTCTCCATCCAAGCCCATATGGCAGTCACAGTCTATGTTTACAAAGCTAAAATCCTCTACCATGACCACCCTGTTATTCTTAGAGATAACTGAGATCACCTTACAAATTTGTTTGTCAATTTCCCGTTGACTATTGGGGGGGTCTATAGTACAATCCCCGCAGTGTGATTATCCCTATATTATTTCTCAGTTCCACCCAAATAATTTCCCTGGATGTATTCCCAGGAATGTCCTCCCTAAGTGCAGGTATAATGTTATCCTTAATCAAAAATGTCAATCTTGCCTCTCTTGCTCTCCTTTCTATACTTCCTATAGCATCTATACCCTGCAACATTAAGCTGCCAGTCCTGTCCATCCCTGAGCCATATCTCTGTAATCGCTCTGATATCCCAGCCCCATGTTCCCAACCATGCCCTGAAAGAAGCAACGGAGTACTACTTACCACTCTATATTTGCTTCCCCTTGTGCAGTGATGAAAAAGTAGGCATCTCCAATTAAATACTGAGATGAGGAGAACTTTTTATTTCTTTCTGAGACTCATTAATAGGTGGACTTCTCCAGAGAATCATTGAATGTATTCAAGGTAGATTAGACAGATTTTTGATCAACAGTAATCTTAACCCTAATCCCATGACTATTTTGTGTAAATTGCACAATTTGTATCATGAGGGAAGCATTTTATATCGATAAATGGCATAGATTATTGCATCAAATAAGTCACCTCCTGACTCCCCAGAGTCTGTCCACTATTAACAGAGCACAAGTCAGGAGTGTGATGGAATACTGGAATATTCCCCCTTTACCTGGAAGGGGGCAGCTCCAATAGTAGTCAAGAAGCCTATCACCATCCAGAACATTTCAACTCAGAAAAAGATTCTGATCGTCAACCCAATCTATGCATTTCATAGTTTTATAGACTTCTATCAAGTCTCCCCTCAGCCTCCACCGCTTAAGAGAAAACAACCTAAGTTTTTCTAGCCTCTCCTCATAGCTCATATCCTCTAATCCAGGCAGCATCCTGATAAACCTCTTCTACACCCTCTCCAAAGCCTCCACATCATTCCTGTAATAGAGGCAACCAGAACTGAACACAATACACTAAATGTGGTCAAACCAAAGTCTTATAAAGCTGCAACCTGACATCCTGACTCTTGTACTCAAATCCCTGACCAATAAAGGCAAGCAGATGGTACACTTTCCTTCCCACCCTATCTACTTGTGAAGCCACTTTCACGGAGCTATGGACTTGAACCCCAAGATCCCTCTGTGCATCAATGCTGTTCAGGGTGGTATCATTAACTATATACTTTTCCTTAACATTTTATCTCCCAAAGTGCAGCACCTCACACTTACCCAGTTTAAACTCCATCTGCCATTTCTCTGCCCATATCTGCGACTGATCTATGTCCGGCTATATCCTTTGATAACCTTCTACACTGTCCACAACTCCACTGATCTTTGTATCATCTGCAAACTTACTAACCCACCATCAACATTTTCATCTAGTCATTTATATATGTCATGGACAGCAGACATCTAGGGAAAGATATACTGACATTGGAGGCGTTCCAGAGAACGTTCACAAGACTGATTCCACGTATGGGCCAACTATCTGATGAGAACAGGATGAGTAGGTTGGACCTGCACTCAACTGAATTTAGAAGAATGAGAGGTGACAGAATGAAACATAACAAGATTCTTGGATGAGTTGATAGGGTAGATTTGGTGAGGTTGTTTCCATTTGTGGCAGACTTTAGAGGCAGAGGCCATATTCCCAGAGTAACACATGTCACACGTCACACATTTAAGGCAGAGATGTGGAGGAATTTCTTCTCTGAAGGATTAATGAATTTGTGGAATTCTTTACTGCAAAAGGCTGCCAACGCTGGGTTTTCAAGTATATTCAAGGCTGAGATAGACAGATTTTAATCATTATGGGAATAAAAGGTTAAAGAGAAATGTCAGGAAAGTGGAGTTAAGGATTATCAGACTTGGCATGATCTCATTGAATGGCAGGGCACACTCGATGGGCTGAATGGTCTCCTTATGCTCCTTCATTTTATTGGGCTTATTATGGTCTAATCAAAAACAATCATGGGGGATATGTAACCCAAATGGGGAATGACAATTCTGGTCTATTTCAGACATCAAGTCAAGGTAAATGCCCCTTTAACTATCTAGGGGACATAGAGGAATTGCTGGACCAAGCGGGTCTAAGCTTTGTAAGCTATAGAGGAATCTTGGGGCATGAAGTTTAACTCTGTGTTCTTGTTAATTTGTGCATTTCTCAACTTGCTGAACATAACAGATCTTGGTGTTCTGATTTAAAGTTTATCTATCATTAAGGAACAACACTAAAACAGCCCTTTCAAAATCACTAAGGCTGTAAACTGTAATCAACAAACCAGCAAGGGAAAAAAGAACAAAATGTAGGATTTCAAGGACTAGATTGCAAAGATTTGGGGGTTGCAATGTAGCCAGAGAGACATAGTTGGAGTATTTCATCAGTGAATAGACGATCTAACAATGTTAGTTTTGCAAGTTAATTCTGCATTTGACCTGCTGAAGTCAAAACAGTTCAACACCCATCTTTACAATGCAAAATGTTTCAAAACAGATTAAAGCCAGGGTCAAAGTGACTTTGTGTATAAAACAAAGAAAGAAACAATTTGGTTTATAAAATTTACTTTATGGCATTATATTTCAAGCTCAATAATTGATTTTATGTGCAATTATGGAACTTGAAATGATTTCCAATGCTACAGATGCAGGAGAGAGGCGAATGTTAAATTTAACTCATTATTATTTTAATTTTTTATCAATAATCAATAAATATTCCATTTTGCTTGAATTGTTCTTCCAGTAGTCATAAATACAGATGTGGGAATGAGGTTTACATTCAATGCGAGTCACATTTAGAGCACAGTGACGGTGACTTTCCACTACATCTACACAGCTGGCTTGGCGTATACTACCTACTGTTCTCCTGGCTGCAATTATTTTGATCTTGTGGCCTCATAATTTATCATTTTTTCACCTTACAAGAATGAGGTTTCCCTATTCACTGTTTTTAGAAAAACTCTAACCGTGTTCTAAATGTTCTTTCTTATTGATAAATGTCGGAATTCAAAAATACATTAAATCATTGAAGCAATCAGCTGCAAAAAGAAAGAAATAAAGACTTCAACCACAGGATGTCTCAATTAAATCTTTTTTGCACCCAATTAAACTTTTTTTAAGTGCAATCACTATTCTTGTGGAAGAAATGGAGCAGCCAAGTTGCTGGAGCAGTGATACTTTGCTGCAATTATACAGGCCCTTAAAGAGACCACACCTGGAGTATTGTGTGCAGTTTTAGTCTCCTTATCTAAGGAAGGATATATTGGCTGTGGAGGCTCTGCAATAAAGGTTCACCAGAATGATTCCTGGGATTGCGGGATCGATGTATAAACAGAGACTGGATCACTTAGGACTATATTCACTGGAGTTTAGAATACCTCATAGAAACCTATAAAATCCTAACAGGACTAAACCGTGTAAATGCAGGAAGGATGTTTCCAATGTCCGGAGAGCCCAAAACCTGGGATCACTGTTTAAGAATACACGTCAGGCCATTCAGGACTGTGATAAGGAGAAAATTTTTCATCCAGAGCCTGTGAAATTTTCTGCCACAGAAAACGGTTGAGGGTGAAGTATTGAATGGTTTTAAGAAGGAGTTGGATATAGTTTTTAAGGATAAAGGGATCGAACAGTATTGGGAGAAAGCAGGAATGGGGTAATGAGTTGGATGTTTAGATATTGAATAGCAGTGCAGGCTTAAAGGGCAGAATGGCCTCCTTCCGCTCCTACTTTCTACATTTCTATGTTGCCTGCAGCAAAACCCTAAAGAAAAAACAATGTGATAATGACTGGATAATCTGTTTTTGTTTTGTGTGCTGTTCTTTCAGGCATATAGATTGGCCAGGACACTGAGGATAAATCCTCTGCTTCTCTTTAAAACAATACAATGGGATTTTTTCATATCCATAATCCAAGTGTTTGGGATATCAAATTAGGGTCACATCCAGCAGATATTTCCTCCAACAGTGCAGCATTTCCTAAAGTGTCAGAATTGATTCCTTTCAGTCGTGTCCTAGAGTGGGATTTGAATACAAGAATCAAAGACAAGAGTGGTACCAACTTAGTCACTGCTAAAAGGAAACAGATCTTGATACTGATGCTTCATTCGTATCATATGAGACAAGGAAACATGCATGAAAACAGAAATTCAGAAGCACCCCGTAAAAATAGAAAGTATAAAAGTGCAAATTCTAACAAGTATTAACTAAGAGGATGAAAGTTTTTGTCAGTTGTTGCCAATTATCAAGTGTGGAGCCAATTAACTTCGATCAAGCTTCTGTTGTTATGCTGCATGTTGACTGGATTTTAATGTCTGGCTGTTGTTTGAAGACTGGGATAATGCATTCTGATTGTTATGATGCAATATTTGACATTGAAAGTGAATACCCAATGAGGCATTGTTGCACTTTGATATATTGAGCAAAAATGGGGAAATTATTGATGAAAGCTGTTTCAGCAATATGAATGTATGAATGGCTATTCCGATGTGAATGAGTGAAGACTGCTGCAAACATACTAACGCCTGGAAAAATATAGAAACTTTGGGTCCTGGAAGAGGGTGAGCTGTCAAACAGCAGGTAACCGCAGTGGATCAGATTAGCAAGAAACATGACTGACACGATGTGTAAATCCATGGCTTTGATCAAGTCTTATACCCCCCTTCAATCCTTCAATAATGTAGACAAAGAGAATCTGTTCCCACTGCCTGATGCATCAAGAATAATGGGACAATGAATTAAAGGTTTCAGGCAAGAGAGGTAAGGAAGAATGCTTTAATTTAGCAAATGAAATGAGCTGGAACTCACTGCAGAGAGGCGCGGAGGTGAAACTATCAATGATTTCGAAAGGAAATTGTATAGACACTTGAAAGAAATTAACCTGCAAAACTACAGGAATTAAGTGAATAAGGAAACTAGGTGAATTGCTCTGAGGAGAGCTGGCATGCTACTGTTGGTTCAAATTTGCAGTAAATTACGCTATGACTTTAAGATGAAATATATGGCACTAATTATTACTCTTATTTTAACAATTCTGCAGCTCCTGCCACATCCAGTTGTGAATGGTGATGAAAACTAAACAACCCACTGGAAAGGGAAGCTTTACAAAGAACAACATTCTCTATATCAGAGAGCTGGGTACATCAGTGCAAAAAACAAGGCTGACACATTTGTAATTATCTTCATTCAGAAGTATTAAATGGATGATCCACCTTGGCATCCTCCTGAGGTCACCAACATCAAAGACTCCAGTCAATTCAATCTATTCCATGTAGTATCGAGAAATGACTGACAGCACCAAAAACCACAAAGGCTTTGACCTCCGACAACATTCCGGCAATAGTACTGAAGGCTTGTGCTCCCAAACTTGCTACACCCCAGTCAAGCTGCTCCAGTACAGCTACAACACTGGCATCTGCCCAACAATGTATTCTTTGCTCTGTTCTTTGTATTCTTCACTCTGTTCTGTTACCCCAATGTGTTGTGTACGGTATGATCTGAGTATACAAATATGCATATGCAAAACAAAACTTTTCACTGTACCTAGGTACATGTGACAATAAATCAAATCAAATCAAATGTGGAAAATTGCCCAGGAAAGTCCATTATATAAAAAAAGTAGCCCAACTCTAACTCCACCTCCACCACTCACCACGCCTGTAATCTACTGTCGATTATTTGTAAAATGATGTCAGGGGTTCTCAACAGTGCTTTCAAGCTGCACTTGCTCAGCAACAACTTGCTCAGTTTGGGTTCCACCTCTGGCCACTCGGCTTCAGACCTCGTTATAGCTTTGGGCCAGACATCAATAAAACAGCTATTCTCCAGAGTGAAATGAGAATGACTGCCAATAAGTGAAAATACCTCAAGACAGCATTTTACCAATGAAATCAAAGAGCTTTAACACAATTGGTGTCAGTAGGCACTATGGGAAATCTTTGCCCTGGTTTGATCAGAACTAACATGGTCAGATTTTTTAAATTATAAGTTTAGTTGCAGGAGACCTCTGCCAGAGTTCTTCAGGTTAGTGTCTCAAGTCTAATCATTTTCAGTTGCTTCATCAATAACCTTCCCTCCATCATATGGTTAGATGTGAGAATGTTTCTAGCAACTTTCAAGCTTGGGCTGATAAGTGTTAAGTAACATCTGCACAACGTAAGTGCCACACAATGATGATGTTCAACAAGAAGGAATTGAATCATCTCCCCTTGACATCCAATGGTATCACCGTTGCTACATCACCTGCTATTAACCTTCTACGGGTTATCACTGACCAGAATGTGAACTGGGCCAGACAAACAAAGACGGTGGCTGTAAGAGCAAATTAGAGGCTAGGAATTCTGCTGTGATTAACTCACTGTCTGTCTCCAAAATTCCTCTCCATCATCTGCAAGGCACAAGGTAGGACTGTGATGAAATACTCCCCATTTGCCTTTAAAAACCTTAACACCATCCAGGAGAAAACAGCCTGCTGAATGAGACCCCAAACAGCACCTTCAATATTCACTCCCTTTACCACCCGTGTACCTGGCAGCAGTGTGTATCAAGAGCAGCAAGACTGTACTAATTCTGCATTTTTGAGCAAAGTGTGTGATGTTTGTTTTTAGGTAATTTCTGGGTCTGTAGATTGTTAAAGGGGCAGAAATGGCTTTTAGTAGGGTGATGTTCATAGAATCATAGAATCCCTACAGTGTCGAAACAGGCCCTTTGGCCCAACAAGTCCACACTGACCCTCAGAGCATTCCACCCAGACCCATCCCCCTATAACCCCCTAATCTACACATCCCTGAACACTGTGGGCAATTTAGCATGGCCAATCCACCCAATCTGCACATCTTTGGACTGTGGGAGGAAACTGGAGCACCCGGAGGAAACCCATGCAGACACGAGGAGAATGTGCAAACTCCACACAGACAGTTGCCTGAGGCTGGAATTGAACCCGAGGCGCTGTGAGGCAGCAGTGCTAATCACTGAGACACTGTGCCACCCTTCTCTTTCTGTAAGATGTGGAAGATCAGGGAGGATTTGAATGTTCCTGGAGACTATGTCTGTTAGGAAGTGTGTTTGGTTGTGAATCCTATCGGACGACATGGATCAGTTGGAGTGGCAGTTAGAGGAAATGAAGAATTTACTGGAACCAGGGTTGTGATGGATGGTGGTTTCAGGAAGGTAGAAAAACCACAGATAGAACCAAGTAAATAATTGACTGCTAGGAATGGTAGGAGAGGTAACCAGGTAGTGCAGGAGTCTCCTGTGGCTATCCCTATCTCAAATAGGTATGCCATTATGGATACTATATAGGGCTGGCATCTCAGTGGAGTTTGGCACTGATAGCCAGGTTGTCGCTGTACATGACATTAGTGAGGCCACTTTTACAATACTGCATACAATTCTGGTTGCCCCTCGATAGTAAAGATGTCGCCAAACTTGAGAGGGTGCAGAAAAGATTTATAAGAATGCTGGCAGGACTTGAGATATAGGAAGAGGCTGAATAGGCTGCAGCTTTTTTCCCTGGAGTTTCAGAGGCCGAGGGGTGACCTTATAGAGGTTTATAAAATCATGGAAAGTGTGAATAGCCAAGGTCTTCTTCCCAGGAAGAAGGAGTGGGACGTATGGAAAGGAGGAAAGAAAAAGTGAGGGTGAGGGGAGGGATCAAGTACTATATCACTGTCACTGGGTCAGAATCCTGGAACTCCCTTCCTGATAGCATTGTTGGTGCTGTTACAGTCCAAGGACCGTGGAGTTTAAATAAAGCATCTGAAATCTACCTTCCCCAGTGAAATTAGGGATAGGACTTAAATGTTGCCCTAGCCAGCAATGTTCACACCCTCTGAATGACTTAAAAAAAACTCTGCCCCACATTTCCTGTTTAAAATGCTATTATTACCCACATTTTCAAGGAAAATGCACTCAACACTGAAAAGGTCTAGAGGGTCAGAAGGTCATTTGGAACAGTGAGTTAAAAATAAACATGAAAATTTAAATAATTGAACAGAAAGTTACCTGGGGAGATGATTGCTAGGGTACTGACTTGAGTTTAACAACTCAGAGAGTAAAAGGGAGAGAAGGGGACCTAGAAACAATTACATGCGTTTTGATCCAGAGAAAAGAGTTCATCTCTCTCTTTTATTCATTCATGGAACATTGGTGTTGCTGGCTAGTTCAGCATTTATTGTCAGTCCCTTATTACCCAGAGGGCAGTTAAGAGTCCATCACATTGCTCTGGGTCTGGAATCACACGTAGACAAGACCAGATAAGAGCAGCAGTTTCCTTCCCAAAAGGATATTAGTGAACCTGACAGGTTTTCAAACAACAATGATTTCATGGTCATCATAAGACTCTTAAATCTAGATTTTTAGTGAATTCAGATTCGGATCACCACGATCAGCCACGGTGGCATTCGAATCCAAGTCCCCGGAATGTTACTTGAGTCTCTGGATTAATAATCTAGTGCTAATGCCATTAAGCCATTACTTCCCCTAATTGTCAGATACCTGCCCAGCATGCAGTCTTAGATGAACTGCAGTTTGATCCAGATCAACATTGTGAACACTAAAGTTGGCATCATCAGCATTTACTCCTAAAAGTCATTAGTTGGGTATGTTTTCTTTCAGTAATTCATGGGTACTGGCCATCAAATTCATTGTCTATTCCTAATTGTTCAGAGATCAGTTAACAATCAACCGCATAGCTATGGGTCTGGAATCATATGCAGGCCAGATCAGGTAAGAATGGAAGATTTCCTTCCCCAAAGGGTTTTAATGTTTTGTTACAACAACTCAGCATCTGAACAATCGACAATGGTTACATGGTCGCCATTAGACTAGCTTTTCCTTCCTTGATTTTATTGCATTCAAACAGCAATATCTGTTATGGTGGGCTTCAAACTACTACACCACTGCCTCCAACATTTGTAAAACAAAGGTCAGGATTTTACAATCGCTTCACCCATTCTGTTCTATTATCTTTTCTGGTTTCTGTTGGTTTTGTATTTCTCTTGTTAGCTTTGTTTTCGGACAAGAGCTATTCAGGATCCTGCCAGTCACACCTTTTAGAGTCATATAGCCATAGAGTTATACAGCGTGGAAACACACCCTTTGGTTCTGCTTATCCATGCTGACCAAATATCCTAAATTAATCTAGTCCCATTTAACACCATTTGGCCCATATCCCTCTAAACCTTTCCTATTCATATACCCATCAAGATGCCTTTTAAATGTTGTAATTGTACCAGCCTCCACCTCTTCCTCTGGCAGCTCATTCCAAAAACATACCATCCTCTGCATGAAAAAGTTGCCACTTAGGTCCATTTTAAATCTTTCCCCTCTCAAGTTAAACCTATGCCGTCTACTGTTGGACTCTGTTACCCTGGAGAAAAGGCCTTGGCTATTCACCTTATCTATGCTCCCCCATGATTTTTTAAACGTCTATAAGGTAACCCCTCAGCCTCCAACACTCCAGGGAAAATAGCCCCAGCCTATTCAGCTTCTCCCTGTAGCTCAAACCCTCCATCCCTGGCAACATCTTTGTAAATCTTTTCTGAATCCTTTCAAATTTCACAAGACCAGAATTGAATGCAGTATTCCAAAAGTAGCCTAACAAATATCCTGTACAGCCTCAACATTACCTCCAAACTCCTATACTCAATTCGCTGACCAATAAACACCTTCTTCATGATCCCGTCTACCTCCAACTCTACTTTCAAAGAACTCTGAACCTGGTCTCCAAGATCTCTTTGTTCAGCAACATTCCCCAGGACCTTACCATTAAGAGTCTAAATCCTGCCCTGATTTATCTTCTGGATATTTCTAAATTTCTCCAGTTTTCATGAAAGGTCACAGACTTGAAATGTTGACCCTATTTTTCTCATCATAGATTCTGTGTATTTCCAACATTTTATGTTTTTATTGTATACTGAATAAAGGAAAATTAGCCCTTATATATGTACATCAATTAAAAAGACACATGAATGGTGAGTTAGAGGCTTTGCTCATTAAACTTTTGGCCGCCTCTTAGGTTTTTCACTGTTTTGAGTTGAAAAATAACTTTATGAAATACATTATTCATAAACTCAATGTTATAATTTTTCCAGTTTGTACCAGGTGGAATGTTGTTAAGCAAATCTTGTAGAATAAATGGAGGATGATAATTACTTTGCAGACTTGAAGCACCAGAAAAAAAATATAAATGTTAGTATTCAGGCTGTGCTGGAAAAAGCAAATACAAGTACAGCACCATTGCACCAATTCATCAACCAAATTTGTAGAAAAATGAGTTTACCATTTGACATTAGTTAATGTGCTGCATTACAGCTGACTTCTACCTGCCTTATAGCTACCTTGAAATATAATTGCAGTTCAAACAGGAAACGATGGGAAGTGTAGCTCAAGGAGCTGAGAGACAGGTTTCCAGACTAAGAATGCTCACTAAATTACAAAAGCATGTACCTATACCCATAACTTAAACCTAGAAATAATTGGTAACAAATGGTTGGAGCTCCATGACTCTGCCTGATGAAAGGCAAATAATAAATATCTGGCAATCTTGTGCAAATTCCAATATTGATCCCAGTTACAAATAGATGCAATGTCTGAACAAGGTTTCTGAACAAGGTAAAAGATACTGCTTGCATAATCTTGGTGTAGGAGAAAGTATAGCAAAAGAGTTCAGAAAAATCTTTGACAGCCATCAGTGAACTTACGTGGGAGTAGCTTTAAACAGATGAGGGAACTGTTACGATCAAGTATTTATGAGTAACTATGAAGAGAATCTTTAAAGAGGACCCCACCCAGTTCAAAGCAGAAGCTCAATTAACAAGTTACAGATCTAATTTTAGAACATAATTAACAGAAGATAAGCACACAGTATGACAACCATTCTAGGAAATACTAATAGTTTAACTGAATAAAATAAATAAATAAACAGAACATAGTATTAATGGTTCCTGGCTGTCTATTGTAAAATGCAATGAGCTTAAATCCTTCCACAAACTGATAGCCAAGTCAATCATTAATGGAGTGGGACTCTATTGGCAAAGTTCTGAAGGTGTTTTAACTTCCAACTGAGTTAAACCTCTTGCCCAAATACTTGGTAATCAACAATTCGAGCCAGCCCTGGTTACCTGCCAACAGGAAAAACCATTAGTGCTCAACACATCATTCAGTTTAAATTATTTTAGCTGTTACAATAGGTTTGATTTTTGGTAATAAACAATAACTGAACAAGTCAGCAGTAATGCCTTCATAAATATTTGTTTGTTCTTTCTCAGAAAGAAGGACCAGAACATTAATTTTGTCACAATGCATTTGGCAAATAATAGGATGCTGTCTGCTATATAAATGTCCTTAGATTGTGGGTAAACAAATGGTAGGAAGTTTGTCAAGCATTTCTTTATGAATACAGTGCCTTTTTAAGCATGTTTGCCTGATTTTACTATTTGTTTGTTGTGATCTAAATATTCTTTACCACAAGCAAGCATATTAAATTAACTTCTTCCATTAAAGTGAAACATTAAAATTTAATGAAAGATTTTCAGGCTTCCAAGGAATTCTGGCAGGCAATAATCAAGGCAGCATATGGTATCTCTATGGAAAAGCAAATGTTTGGCTATAGGTGGAAAAGATAGGAAAACAGAGATTGGAGACGACTCTAAAGGTAGCACAGCACTCTAATCCCATGTGGAAGAGCTGCATGTGACATGGGACCGTCTCCAAGGTAGTTCTGCAACATGACTGTCAGTAGTATAGGATTTGGAAACAGATGTGAATAGATTTTAACCTTTAGAAAGCTGATATTGTGGGGGCTGACCAAACAGATCACATACCGGGATGAATAGAGTCATAGAGCTGTACTGCATAGAAACAGACCCTTCAGTCCAACACAACCATGCCGACCAGATATCCTAAATTAATCTAGTCCCATTGGTAAGCATGTTTTGTACTAAATAAATAAAAACAAAGAATTGTGGATGTTAGGATTTTGAAACTGAAACAGAACTTGCTGGAGAACCTCAGCAGGTCTGGAACATTTATCGAGGGAAAGCAGAGCTAGCATTTCGAGTCCCTTCTTCACCTGAAACTCTGCTTCCACAGATGCTGCCAGGCGTGCTACATTTCTCTGACTATTTCTGTTTTTCTTTCATGAATACTTTTGGGGCAAACTGTTCAGTTATAATTTGTAGGAAACTTTGAATGAGCCTTACCACTAGAATTACATCAAGATGTAGGTATATCTCCACCAGAATGTATAGGAAATGTGCTCTCTATTAAACCTTTATTTATTCCCATCCTGATATTTGACTGTAAGTGGGAGATGATGTGAAATCTATCCACCCAAATGCAGACATTCATATGCTAACATGATGCAGAATGACAGGAGTATGTCATCTGATATGTTTTGGATCATTTGCTCAATATCAATGGTAAATGCAACAGTTATCCATTCATAAGCAAAATACTGCAGATGCTGGAAACCTGAATTAAAAAAGAGAAAATGCTGGAAAATCTCAGCCAGTACGGCAGCAATGTGAAGACAGAAGGAGAGTTACCTTCCCAGGTTGTGAATTTCCATCAGATCACAGATGATCAGTTCAACCCTCACATGTACCCTCAAAACCTCAAATTGCTAGAAGTATTAAGCAATGTTAATGGGACAGAGGTCACTAACTACGTATATAGCTGCCTGCTGGGTCTGCTTTGGAGTCATTGAGTCATACAGATGTACAGCATGGAAACAGACCCTTCAGTCCAGCTCTTCCATGCCAACCAAATAACCTAAATTAATCTCGTCCCATTTGCCAGCACTTGATACATATCCCTCTAAACTCTTCCAATTCATACACCCATCCAGATGCCCTTTAAATATTGGAAGTGTACCAGCCTCTACCACTTCCTTTGGCAGCTCATTCTATACACGCACCACCCTCTGCGTGAAAAAGCTGCCCCCAAGGGCCCTTTCAAATCTTTGCCCTCTCACCTTAAACCATTGCCCTATAGTTTTGGACTCCCCTACCCTGGGGAAAAGACCTTGACTATTCATCCTATCCATGCCCATCAAGATTTGATAAACTTCTATAAAGTCACCCCTCAGCCCCTGACCCTCCAGGGAAAATAGCCTCAGCCTATTCAGCCTCTCCCTGGCACAGTCCTTGTAAATCTTTTATGCATCCTTTCAAGTTTAACAACACCTTTCCTATGGCAGGGAGACCAGAATTGAATGCAGTATTCCAAAAGTAGCCTAAGTGATGTCCTGTACAGCTACAACATGACATCCCAGTCTAGCTATTCTCTACATGAGCTTGTTCAGGTAGGGAGTAGGTTTGCTAGGAGTATAGATACAGTTATCTGCAATAAAAATTGCCCCAAAGACTGTGTTGCCTAGTTGGTGCCAAGGTTGATGGTATCTCCTCTGTGCTGGGGAGGCATTGCAATCATTATTATGGTGACAATCTGCGAGTCCATTCTACAATGAGCTGACCTGCTATACAATGTAGCTGGTAGCTGTACGTGTGATGACCTTAATGAATATATTTCCCAATTCTTTTTCAAAGTGGTTTCCTTCCTGAATTTCAAATTGCTGACCTGATCTCACTTAGAGACATGGTGTGATTCCACTGTCCATGATGTGAAGGATACTTTAATTAGCAAAAGTTCTGAAAAGCCCCATCTGTCAGAGGTGCATATGGGGAAACTGTGGGCAAGAGCACCAAAAACTGGTCTGAAACACTGAGTGTAAAGTGAAGCACACGGTGAATCATGTGAGATATGGTGAAATAGTTGCCAATCTGTCCTGCATGTAGACAAATGCCTGCCCCAATCAGAAAATGATAAATAATGTACATGGAATAGAAAGAGCAAGTGCTGTAACTGATAAAGATGGAATGGCCCTGAAATCTCAGTGGGTAGGAGGAGTACGACAATGTCCTGCAGTGATCTTGGCAGCAAACCAATGCAATCCCAAAAGCCTCCAGCACACTTAGATTAACCAGCTTCCTGAGAGTTTACCTCTTAAAGTTAATGTACTTTTCAGGAGCTGAAGAATTGCTTTTGCATTTCAATCTTTTGAACCTTTTTTAGTTGCTGCCTTTACCATGCTGACAGATGATCAGCGGTGACTGAGTTTGATGATGCTTGATATTTTTGGAGTCATTTTACGTGTGTGTATGTGTGTGTGTGTGCGTGTGCGTATGCATGCATGCATGTGTACTCTGTGTGTGTGTGCATGTGCATAAGTACCTGTGTGCACGCGCATGTGTGTGCGCGCATGTGTGTTTGTGTGTGTGTGGGTGTGTGTGTGTGCGGGGGTGTGTGTGGGTGTGTGTGTGTGCGCGCGTATGTGTGTGTGCGTGTGTGTGTGTGCGTGTGTGTGTGTGTGCGTGAGTGCATGCGTGTGCATGCGTGTGTGTGTGCATGTGTGGGTGTGTGTGTGGGTGTGTGGGTGTGGTTGTGGGTGTGTGGGTGTGGATGTGTGCATCCAGGTGTGTGTGTGCATGCGCGTGTGTGGGCATTGGGAGCAATAAAATCTTTCAAAATAAATTCATGGTGATCGGATTACGAGAGCAGATCTGAGTCAGAAGGGCAGCGATGGTGGGAGATTTTAAAAAATGCTGTGGCACAGAATCCCTCCAACCTGCTTCTTCCGTGCCTTAATTGATTAGCTAAGGAATTTAAATCAGGAGACATTATTGCAGCTTATGGGTACAGTCAGGAAATTCCTTTTTAAAATATTTAACATCTAATGTATTAAATAGAATAAAGATGACTGGGCAGACAATGAGTTGCAGCTGTCATTCGTGGGAACTGTTGCTCTCTGGTGAGATTCTTGGTGACCACACCTACAGCAAATTTTGGCCACTCGAAGAACTTTGGCTCAGAGTTGATGAACTGGAGCCCAAGTTACAGACACTGCAATACATTCAGAACAGGAAGATGAGGATTTAGGGAGATTAGGAAGGATCAGTATGGACAAGATGGGTCAAATAGCCACATTCTATGCTGTATCGTCACTATGGCTCTAGGAGGTACCTGGAGACTGTTACAAGAAGCAGTCTCAACACTTAATTACATCAAATTTGGTCCATGGGCAGGGACAGGAGGATGTGATTGCAAGTGAAGTGGTTATGGGGATCCCAGATTATGTTTTGGAGGAATCTCAGCCAGTGCCCTTGTCCAATAGATATGAGGTCTTCCTTCTGTTGCAGACAAGGCTACAGGTTGTAGGGAGGCTGAGCGAACTAAACACATCACAATGGCCCAGAGCACCATTCAAACAGGGAGAGAAAAGAGAAATGTAGTTCTGATAGAGGATAGTTAGGGGAATAGATAGTGTGTTCTGCAACAAAGACAGAGGTCCTAAAGATTGTGGTTGCCCATCTGGTGTAAACGTTGAGGGCATCTCTTCTGGGCTGAGGAGGAACTCAGAGGCAGAGAGGGGATGGATCCAGTTGTAATAGTTGCTGTAGGTACCAATGACGGAGGTAGGATTAGGAAAAAGATTTTGCTAAGGGATTACACACAGCTCGGGGCTCAATTAGAGAGTAGAACCATGAAGATAATAATATGAAGATTATTACCTGACCAATGCACAAATTGACATAGGGTGAATGAATATTGAGAAGCAAACGTGTGGCACGAAATTTGTGTCGGAGAAATTGATTCCAATGATTGAGCCATCATGTTGGTGATGGCTTCAATTGAAGCCTGTTGGGACTGATTGCCTGGTGAATTGTATAACTAACTTGTAGACAAGGCTTCTAACTAATTAATGGGGAGGAGGGTTTAGCTTAAAAATCAAAAGGATATGAGGGACCATTGATGCAAAGTAATGAAGAGGTAAATAGTACCAAATATGTGATAGGAAGGGTCAGAAAATATAAACTGAAACATGCAACAGAAATTAGAACCAGTGAGAAGAATAACGGTAAAATACGAAAGCTTAAGGATTTTTATCTGAATGCACGGAACATTTGAAACAAGATAGAGGATGGGGCATAAATAGAAATAAAGGAATACGATTTGATAGCTATTAAAGACGTGGTGCCAGGTGACCAAGACTGGGAAGTCAATATTCAAGCGTTCGGAGTGCAGATGCTAGAAGCTAGAGTCAAAAAATGTGGAAAAGCACAGCAGCTCAAGCAGCATCCAAGAAACAGGAAAGCCAACATTTCAGGTCAGAATCCTTCTTCAGGAGTCTTGTGTAATTGATATTTGAAAATATAGGCAAAAAGGAAAGTGGGGTGGATGGGTTGTTTTAATAAAGGAAGGTATCAATGCAATGGTAAGTATTGATATAGTTAACTTCTCTTCTTAGCCATCGTTATTACAAGGCTGATATAGATAGATTCTTAATCAGTAAGAAATCAAGGGTTATAGGGAAAGGCAAGAAAGTGGAGTTGAGAATTAACTGATCAGCCATGAACTTATTGAATGACAGAGCAGACTCAATGGGTTGAATGGCCTACTTCTGCTGCTACATCTCAAGGTCTTATAGACCATTTTAGCCATATGGCTATTATTTCCCTGGGTAATGTGGGCTATGAATTAATTGTTTAAATTGCTCTCATTGCTTTCTGTTTATTTATAACATTAACCGACATAAGTATTTGAGTCAAACCACAACATCTCTTTTCTTCTCTGCATGAAATTCCCACTTGCACCAAAGTCGCAACCAGCCTACAGTTTCAAAATTAAACAGCCCTGTGCCACTAATTACATGACACGCAGTTAAAGAGCCCCAAAGTTTAGGTTAGCCACTTGTACCAAATTTCAAGGAGTTACATTTTCTTTACAATGCGCTCTGTTTTGAAATCCCCCTTTGCCAATTACCTTGTACATCACAGGTGGTGGTGGCATTGTTCTGTCCTCCTGAAGGTGATATTGCGACTGGTGTGGTACAGCACCATGAACTTGGAGATATAACTCTCCTGATGCTGTAAGCATATATTTGACAAGCTCACCCTACCCACTTAGCACATGCCAGAAGTAGGCTGCACTGCAACCAGTGCCATTTATGTCTTTGGGTCTTCTGCAATGCTGGTACAAGTGGCTAACCTTAACTTTGGGGGTATTTAACTGCGTGTCGTGTAGTTAGTGGCACAAGGCTGTTTAATTTTGAAACTGTAGGCTGGTTGCTACTTTAATTAGGGCATTAAAGGCCTTTGGATCGGCCATGATCCAGAAGTGTGTGGATGGCTGGATGCATGAAGGATTCTTTTAAGTAAATAAGCAACAGATTTGCATTTATAAAATCTCATAAATTGTTACTATGGATTAGATGGCACAACTTAAAACTGTTATAGTTAATGAAAATGTATTTTTATTAAAACAAAACAGATTCCTGGAGTAACTTTAAAATGACAGCTGATTTTAATTAAATACGAAAGTAAGTAACTCTAGCCAGACTTATTCTTTGCATACTGAATTACTATTAATCCATCTCCTCAGTCAGCAGCTCACTCTTCGAGATATGCCCCTTGTAACTGCGATAGGAATGATAACTTCACATTGTTCAAAATGATCAATGTTGTACCTGCTACAATAATAATTTGCTGTATGGTTTGAATTCGAGCTGAATAAATCACAGACGGTCAAACTATCGTAAATATTTTGTTCTTTCATATACAAAAGTTTGAGTCTAGCTATTTCTCAGTTGCAAGTAAAGTTCTGCTAAATGCCTAAAACAATAAGTGAGGCATTTTAAAAATTCATGCTCTTAAGTGGGCTGTGCAAATCGCCAATGAAAATTTAAACTGCACAGAATTACTTCCTCTCTGTTGAGGGTGCCGACCTTCCCACAGACAAGGATGCAGAATTTATAATCAAACAAATGCATCATAAATTTAAAGTTTTCAGAGGGCAGAATGCAACATTGAAAGCAAGGTGTGAAAAGAGCACCAAGGAAACAGTACTCTCTCCGTGACTCCCTTGTCCGCTCCACACTCCCCTCCAGCTCCACCACACCCGGCACTTTTCCCTGCAACCGCAGGAAGTGCTACACCTGCCCCCATACCTCCTCCCTCACCGCCATCCCAGGCCCCAAGAAGACTTTCCACATCAAGCACATGTTCACCTGCACATCTGCCAATGTGGTATACTGCATCCGCTGTACCCGGTGTGGCTTCCTCTACATCGGGGAAACCAAGCGGAGACTCGGGGACCGCTTTGCAGAACACCTACGCTCGGTTCGCAACAAACAACTGCACCTCCCAGTCGCAAACCATTTCAACTCCCCCTCCCATTCCTCAGACGACATGTCCATCCTGGGCCTCCTGCAGTGCCACAACGATGCCACCCAAAGGTTGCAGGAACAGCAACTCATATTCCGCTTGGGAACACTGCAGCCCAATGGTATCAATGTGGATTTCACAAGTTTCAGAATCTCCCCTCCCCCTACCGCATCCCAAAACCAGTCCAGCTCGTCCCTGCCTCCCTAACCTGTTCTTCCTCCCACCTATCCCCTCCTCCCACCTCAAGCCGCACCTCCATCTCCTACCGACCAACCTCATCCCGCCCCCTTGACCTGTCCGTCCTCCCTGGACTGACCTATCCCCTTCCTAACTCCCTACCTACACTCACCTTTACTGGCTCCATCCCCGCCTCTTTGACCTGTTTGTTTCCTCTCCACCTATCCTCTCCTCTATCCCTCTTCTATCTGCCTCCCACTCTCTCCCTATTTATTTCGGAACCCCCTTCCCCTCCCCTTTTCTGATGAAGGGTCTAGGCCAGAAACGTCAGCCTCTCTGCTCCTATGATGCTGCTTGGCCTGCTGTGTTCATCCAGCCCTGCACCTTGTTGTCTCTATAACTAATCTATACTTTCTTGAGCACTTTATAAACACTGATTCAGCCTCAAAAGGAGTATTGTCGCCAATTCTAGGCTCAGCAATTGAGGATGATGTGAAAGCTTTAAGGTGTTTGTAGCGTAGATTTACGAGAATGATTCTAGAGAAAAGGAACTTCAGTTACCTTGCAAAACTGGAGAAGCTAGGATTATCTGCTTAGAGGAGAGAAGTTTGAGAGATTTGTTAATATTGTGGAAAGTCATGAGGGATCTGGACAAAGCAGAGAGAGACAAGCTGCTCCCAGTAAGCAGATTCAATGATGACTTTCAGAAGGGAACGTGGTAAGCATCTGATGTGAAATGAAATCGGAGCACTACGGGATAAGGGAGAGATAGTGGAATGAACAGATTTGCTTTTGCAGAAATGCAGGACAGAAGCAACAGGCCAAATGGGCTCCTCAGGGCTGCAACCATCTATCACTCTGTGGGTTACGACTGAAGCTGCATGTAGTGTATCCACTGCTGGAAACGACTTATCCGAAAATGAAAGATCCAGATAGACTCATGTTAATTGCAAAGTAGTTGATAGAGGTTGAATGGAAACATGGTGTAGAGCAGCAGTTTGGAGTGTGAATAGATTCACTATGGGCATCAAGTGCATTTCAATTCCAAGAGAAACAAGTCCCACCCAATTTATTAATTAATATTAGTAATTACCCCTCCAGTGACAAACTGCTTTAAAAAAATTGCATAGCGCAACAGCTGGTCCAAAATTCACCCCTGCAGACCCTTGCTCAGTCACAGCTTATATCAACACACCATTTGTAAATGTCTAAAGAACAGTGAATACACAGAAGTTTCAATATCAGCTAATTTGTGGTGCATCATTTTTTGGGAGTGAGACTCTTTCTATGAAAATGTAAAATAATTTGTCAAATGTGACTAGAAAAGAAATGTAAAACCATTGTTCGGGGGTGGGGGGTAGAGTCAACTGCAGCATCTTTTGTTGGAAATATAACAAAAGCCTGGTAGACTCACCTATTAGAGCCTTCATCACATGGACTGCAGTCATTCAATTAGAAAGCTCCCCACCAGCTCCTTGAAAGCAATCCGTCATAACCGAATGTATGTGGCACAACACGTTCCATGCACATATGGCATGGAGCCCACTGGGCACAAGGTTAGGAAGCCAGGAATTGGCAGCTGTACTGCAGGACTTAAAGACTCTGAGAAGTGCAAAATTTGTTGTCTGTTACTGCCCAACAGTTATTATCTGGATCATCAATTATTTGGAGATTAGAGGGTGGGGAGTTTGCCTAATTTGTAACTTGAGTCAGTTACTCCCAGTTTCTTTTGTAATAAAAGATTTTTTGCTATTTTGGCCATCCTGTGCTTAAGTTGATTGGTGTGAATCATACATTCTTTTGGTTAAGTGATAGATGTGTCACGTTCTTTGGAGGGTTTCTTTCCCTTCTAGGCCGAACATAATTCCTAACTGTATCTTACCAAACCTGTTTCATTTACTACCTACCCTGCCCCAATGGTTAAAAGTAAAACTTAAGGCTCTTTTCCTGAATGTACGTAACATTTATAGCAAGATCAATGAGCTTACAGCACAAATTGGAACAAATGAATATAACTTGATAGTTGCTACAGTGTTGAGGTTGCAGGGTGACAAAGATTGGGAACTTAATATTCAAAGATGTTCAACATTCCAGATGAATAGGTAGAAAAGGAAAAGGAAGTGGGGTCTTTATTAAGAAGGGAAGCTATCAGTGCAGTAGTAAGTAGTGACATATGGGCAGTTAATTGTGACGTAGAATCAGTTTTAAAGGAATATAACTTGCCATTTTTCAGTCCAAACCTGGATGTTGTCCAGGTCTTGTTGCATTTGGACATGGATTGCTATAGAATCTGAGGAGTCATAAATGGTTCTGAACATTGTGCAATCATCAGCAAATTCTGAGCTCATGATGAAAGACAGGCCATTGATCAAGCAGCATTGATGAATTCATTGAATTTGATAATGCCCTTTTGAAATTCTACACTATCTCCAAACAGTTCTCAATGCTTCCAAGTTCTGTATCAACAAAAGATTTTGAAATTCTGCCAAAGTCTGAGTCTTTTTTACATATAATCAGGAACAGCAAACGTCCATCAATGAACTGTGCAAATTCCACTTCAAGCCTTTGTGCAGCTCAGAAAATATCTCTTAACCACAATTCTCTGTTTCATGTTCATGCTTTTTTATTTGTTTGTTTTCTGTTTTTGAGATGTAAGCATCTTCTGGAAGGATCCACATTTATTGTCCGCTGATAAAGTTTGATAATTGGTAGGGAACAGCCTTCCTGAACTGCTGCTATCTTTATGATTTAGGTAAACACAGTATTGTTGGAAGGAATTTTGACCCAGTGAAACAGTGATATAGTTCCAATCTGAATGGTGCAAGAATCGGAAGGGAAATTGAAACTGGTTGTGTTCCCATGCGTCTGCTGCTATTGTTCTACATGATAGAAATGGCATAGAGAGTTCTGTTTAAGGAGCCTTAATGATTTGCTGCAGTGCAATGACGATGGTACATTTGCTGCCACTGTGTGCAAAGGAGTGCTTTGGGAAGAGAATGGATGTTTAAGGTGATGAATGGAGTGTTTTTCAAGCAGGCTATATGGTGTTGACTTTCTTGAGTGCTGTTGGATATAGCACAATCCGGGCAAGTGGAAAGTATTCCATCACCCTCCTAACTTGTACTTGTGGACAGCCTTTTGTCGTCTGAAAATACGTTACTTGCAGCAGAATTCCTGCTCCGGTGGCTCCAATATTTGTAAGCTGGTCCAATTAAGAAATCCATAGGACATCAATGGAGGAATGTTCATCAATGGTAATGCCATTAATTGTCATATGAATAGACTTAAGTTTCTCCCTTGTTGAAGATGGTCATTGCCTGACACTTAGGTATTATAAATATTACTCACCACTTAGCACCCCGAACCTGAAGATTGTCATTGTCTTGCTGCAGATGGCAATGGACAACTTAAGTATCTGAGGAGATCTAAATCAGATTGAGCACTGTGGAATCATCAAGAAATATGTCCATTTATGTTTATGTTGGAAAGAAATTCATCAATGAAGCAGCTGAAGAGAATCGGGCCTAGGACAGTACATTGAATTGACTCCTGTGACACAGCAGTAGTTTCCCTACCTTTCAGTGAGGAGTCCCATGTTCAAGCCCCAACTGAGTTATGTGTCATAACATAATTAGGAGTTAGCAGGAAAGTGCAATCAAGGAGACAATTAGATCAATCAGAATAAAAACCAAAACAACTACGGATGGTATAAATCAGGAACAAAAACAAAGTTGCTGGAAAATCTCAGCAGGTCTGGCAGCATCTGTGGAGGAGAAAACAGAGTTAACGTTTCGGGTCCAGTGACCCTTCCTCAGAACTGATGGTGGCTGGGAAAATGTCAGTTTATATGCAGAAAATAGGGAGGTGGGTGGGGTAGGGAGTAAGCGATAGGATAGAGCCCGAAGAGAGAGAAAGACAGTTGGACAGACAAAGCAGTTACTAATGATCAGGCTGGGAGGGTGCATAGTTGTTAATGGGGACTGTTAGTGACTAACAACAGGGGGTGTGTAGTGGCAGGCTATGTGGTAACAAGGCCTGGTGTGTGGGGTGGGGTGCTGGGACTTGGGAGAGTTTAGGCCCTAAAATTATTGAACTCAATATTGAGTCCGGAGGGCTGTAGGGTCCCCAAGCGGAAAATGAGGTGTTGAAGTGGTACTTCAATGCATCACCTTGCTCCCTGGCCAACATCTCTGTCTCCGGCTTGCTACAGTGTTCCAGTGAAGCCCAACGCAAGCTGGAGGAACGACACCTCATTTTCCGCTTGGGGACCCTACAGCCCTCCGGACTCAATATTGAGTTCAATAATTTTAGGGCCTAAACTCTCCCATGTCCCAGACCCCTACCCCACACACCAGGCCTTGTTACCACATAACCTGCCACTACACACCCCCTGTTGTTAGTCACTAACAGTCCCCATTAACAGCTATTCACCCTCCCAGCCTGATCATTAGCAACTCCTTTGTCTGTCCAACTGTCTTTCTCTCTCTTTGGGCTCTATCCTATCGTTTACTCCCTACCCCACCCACCTCCCTATTTTCTGCATATAAACTGACGTTTTCCCAGCCACCATCAGTTCAGAGGAAGGGTCACCGGACCTGAAATGTTAGATCAATCAGAGGCTTATTGATGGGGACAGCGAGCTCAAGGAGGAAAATGGCCCAAGCATACTCATAATTTGGATGTTTACATTGTCAGGCGGATGCTAGTGTTGCAGTTACACTGGAACAGTTAGGCTAAGGGCTTAGCCAATTCTCGGGGAGGAGCCTTCATTACTACAGCTGGAATATTGTTGCCTTTTCAGTATTCCAGTGTCTTCATTTGCTTCATCAATGAGCTTCCCTTCTGTTTAGAGGAACCCCGAGAAAACATTCCAACAGATTCAGTTCTTATTCCTCGGCATTATTGAATGTAACAAATATTTTGAAACAATCAAATATAACAATCTATTGGAATTGTCTGTCCCCAAAATGTTATAATGTTCACCGAGTACTGTTTCCTACAGCACAAATTGATAGAACCAAAAATGAATTCATCCTACTTTCTCCTTAGAAGAAATAAACCATCACCGAAGTGATTTTTGTGCTTATAGTGACTTGGAAAATGCAACAAGTCTTTATCTCCAAAAAAATGACAGACTATACAGACAAGCCTTTGATGTGTGTACTTAGCCTTTTTCTCTCCAAGGAGGACAATCCAACCTCTCCAAGCTATTCTCATAGATGAAGTTTCTCATCCTTGTTACCATTTCTGTAAATCTCTTCTGTACTCTCTCCAATGCAACACATCCTTTGTATAGTGTGACACCTAGAACTGTACACAATTCTTTAACCGGGGTCCAATAAGAATCTTGAAACGTTCAGCATCATCTCTTTGCCCTTGTTCTCTGTGTCCCCATTTATAAAGCTGAGGATGTTGTCTCCTTTATTTACAGCTCTCTCACTGTCCTGCTACAAATTTAAACCATTTTACACCTGTCTGAGTTGGGGACAGCCTCTCCTTATCAAAATCTTTATTGAGTTTACTGAGGGGTATCCTCCCCTTTTAGTTCGACCTTTAATTGAAATTCCTTTTCTTGTTCCCTTTCTTTCTTCCCAGCCTGTACTGCAATCTGTGGCACTATGTTAGCTTCATATAAGGAAGTCCTAATCTCAGCCAGAATTATTTAGACAGAAACTATGAGCAGGCACGAAAGAAAGATAAATATCAGTTTGACGTATCCTTAACCAACATGGATAGCCTCTAAATGTGAGCTGTCATTTTCTCTCTCAGTTGATGATGGATGTTACTGGTATCACAAGAAAGCAAACGCCATCCCAGATAAATGCGGTAATTTTATTTTTAAAGGTACATTCCTTCAGAGAAGGAGACAAGGAAAATTGTACTGGAGGATTGACTGCTTGGCCAAAAGAATAGATGAGGCAGAAGAAACAATATTTTAATGTAAAGACCAAAATGGAAAACAAGGCAAGAGAAAGGGAATGTGATTAGTTTTGCGTTGCTCTAGCACAAACTTAAATAAAGCAATGACCTTCTCCTGAGCTGTGAACTAAACAACTCGACAGAAATACTTATAAACAATAGCAACTTTATAAAGCTGACTTATGTGCTACATTGTGATTATCATTAAGTGATCCCTGGCATGTTGAATCCATACAAAGCTGACTCTTCCTTATGGGAGTTCAATGTTACTATCACGCCAGTAGAATCACTTTTTAGAGAAACTGTGCTTGGGTTTTGGAAGCTGTCCAAATCTGGGGCCTATGAGTTGTAGCTGACCCTGGAATGATGACTCATCATAATGGTCCGCATTTTGCTTTGTGGCCAATCATCAGTGACGAGAAACAAATCATGGATTTCTCATGGCCACCCATGGAAGTGAATGTGTGAAGTGCTCAATGTTCACATATGTAATGCTCTTCCAAAGCAGGCTCCAATCCCAAGTTTCAGCAGCTCACTGATGATACAAATTGATTGTCAAAACAGTCAGGCTTTGCTGTCCACGTGATCCTCTCCATTGGTAACCAGCCAAGCCATCATCCTGAAGTTCAGTGACTGATCTCCTTGGTGTAGCCATACCTGTGCTGATGCTTATCCCTGTGAGATACGTTGAAACAGGGTGTTGCAATACAGTGGGAACAAGAATCTTCTCCTCTTATGTAATCAAAAATTGGGCATGGGTTAAAGTAAGATGCCTTCAGTACCTGCATTGCCTACAAAAGTCTGGCAAAGTGTGTCTTAAATCAATGGAATGTAAGATTGCACTGGATAATAAGAGTCATTGATTTAATCCCATCAATTTCCTGCCAAGCATCTGGATTTACCCCTGTTGTGTAAGGCAAAGCAATAAGCCAAAAATCCAATTATTACCCATATAAGCAGATATTTCCACCTGGTTCTCATTGTCTGTTTAAGGATTTGAGGGATTGACTAAAGGAGTGGTGAGTCATGTCTATTTCCATGCCTAGTCAACACACAAAAAAAAAGTTCCCTCAAACATTGCAGGCACAAATAGAATTAGAATTAAAAATGGATTGAGCCAGAATGATAGGCATAAACAATTTGCAATTATGACTTCTGGAAATATACAGTGCATAAAAACTTCTAGATTTAAATTCTCTTCAATTTGGATGTGTCAAAACACAGAGTTCAGTGCTCTTACTAATGAAATCCTTCCTTGGCCTTGC
>NC_063336.1:33089401-33107016 GCF_021869965.1 Rhincodon typus
CCCCCCCCCCCCCCCCTAATTCTGTAACAACCTCCATCCTCATAATCCTCTGAGCTGTCTATGCCCCTCTAATTCTGGACTCATTGGCAGGAGAAAGGTCTTTTTCAGACAGTGAGTAGTTAGTGCATTCCAGACCCTGTCTGGAGGACTGGGGAGAGGGGAAAGATATAAAAGGGACCTATAGGGCAACCTTTTCATGCAGAAGGTGGTGTGTGTTTCGAATGTACTGCCAGTGGAAGTGGTGGAGGCTGGTATGATTACAACATTTAAAAGGCATCTGGATAGGTACATGAATAAAAAGAGTTTAAAGGGATGTGGGCCAAATGTTGGCAAATGGGATTAGATTTATATAGGATATCTGGTCGGCATGCATGAGTTGGTCTGAAGGTCTGTTTCCGTGTTGTATATCTCAATGACTCTATGGATCTATGACTGGTTGAGGCAGGCTCAATTGAAGCATTCAAGACAGGACTGCATGATTATTTAAATAGAAATAACATGAAGGGTTACGGCGAATATGCAGGAAATTGGCACTAAGTTGTAATGCTCAGAAATCCAGTACAATGAGACATATCAGTTCTGCACAATATCAATGTTTTGATTGTAAATGGTAATAGTTCTGAAACATTAACTTTGCAAACTGCATTAAACTCCACCCAATATAATTATGTCATACATTCTTAGTGGGGATCTCAAAAAAGAATTATAATTGGTTGTTTTATGCCATTCTAAACCAAAAAAAATGCCCTTAGACCCAGTCAAGGAAAGAGGGGAGTATTTTTCTACCCAAAAATACCACATGGGGATCAGAGGCAAACATAGAGTCACAGAGCTGTACAGCATGGAAATAGACCCTATGGTTCAACTTATCCATGCTGACCAGATATCCTAAATTAATCTAGTCCCATTTGCCACTATCTGGCCTGTATTCCTCTAGACCCTTCTTACTCATATACCCATAAGTTGATATCATTGCTTCATACCACAAAATACCATGGTGAAAAAATCCTTTAGACCCAACAGAAGAAATTTCCAGAAGACGTAGTGAGTTCATAACTTTAAAAAAAAACTTACCACTTTAGTAAGTCCTCATACAGACTGTAAGAACTTGGCCAAATTTTCTGAAGAGGTAAAAGAGAGGGTTAATAAGGGTAATGCTGCTGATGCGATCTTTATGAACTTACAAAAGGCTTTCAGTGCAATTCCACACAACAGACCTGTGAGAAAAGGTACAGATCATGGAATAAAGGGGACAGTAGGCCACACCTCCCATTCTTAAATGTATTATGGCTTTGAGAAACCCAGACTTGTGACAGACTTATCATGTCTGGAGCCTGAGACACATGACAGATTCTACTATTTCTCCTAAAAATGTGTGTGCAGGGTCTACCACCTCAGGTCCTGGCTCCTCTCCCTAGACATTGTCATTACTTTCAGTGTCCCTGAAATTTATCTGTAGTGCTTTGACTGATGTGTGGTTACCTGATGGATGAAGAAATCCCAAGTCACCCATTTTGCTGATGATGATACAGGAACTGATATGTGGTGACTGAAACATAGCATATCCTTTTATTGGTTTAAAACGTTCCACATCCTTTACTTTGGGGAACTTTCACCCTATTGATACAATAAGACTCCAAAAGACACTGGATCAGTGCATGTGAAGACATATTTACAAAGTATTTATTCTGTACAATGAGTGTGCATGAAGATATATTTACAAAGTGTCTAAGTCTGGACAATAATCAAACAATTGCAGCACAATGTGTCCCCAGAAGGCAGCTCACTGTCTCTCCTACCCATCAAATTTAGGTGCAGGCCTGACACCTGTAGCCATGCAGAGAGAACTCCCTGTCTGGTATGCCTAGTGATTTTGAAGACTTTAGCAACTGTTTCGCAGAAGCTGTAAGGTTTGGAAAGCCCCAGCCTGCTGAGAATGTTCTGCACAGGAACCATCTCACCCTCCTCTGCCTGGGCTGCTGGAGGCAACTGAGTCATTGACAGAGAGGAGGTGTAGAGGGATGGGGCGCCTCTGCAAAGTCCTGAGGTGAAGCTGAAGACATATCTGTCTGTACCTGCTGGCAGCATCCTGTCTCCTTGAGAAGGGAAGTTGGAGTGGGATTGACATGCCTCATTCCTTTCTTGCCTTTCCCATTCATGTGGAGTGCAATGGATAGAGCTATGGAGTGCAGTTCAAAAAATATTGGCATACTCTTGTACCTCCCATTCTAGCTTACCACTCGTACAGCTGCCTGATGTTCCCCCGCCTCTCTCTCTTCAAGTTAAGAATGTCACTTATGGCTGAGTACAGAAGACATGTCTTGAGCAGTGGTCTGTCCTCAATTTGAAAGGGCTTTTGTTTTGTATTCCAGCATCTGTCAATGAAGGTTTAACGGAAGCCGGTGATTATTTTTTTAATTGGCTTACCATTCCTCAGAGAGGCCATGAACCATGTCTACTTACGCATGGGGTTGAGTCTACACAATTGTAGGCAATGGGGTTGTCTATACTACCCACTGCTGTAATGGAGCTGCTACGTGTGGGAGTGCTGAACTTGGGTGAGCTACCCACACCCATATCCTGTGCTGGTGGAAGTAGCTGAGATCAAAAATGGTAGCTGGAATCTAAGAATCAGGTCCCATCTGCTCTTACTAATTTGATTGAGCTTTTTGAAGAAGTGACAAAAAAGATTGAAGAAGGCAGAGTGGTAGGCATTGTCCATATGGACTTCAGCAAGGCATTTGACAAGGTTCCACATGATAGATTAGTTAACAAGATTAGCTCACATGGAATACAGGGAAAACTAGCCATCTGGATACAAAATTTACTTGAAGGTAGGAGACAGAGGGTGTGATGAAGGTTTGCTTTCAGACTGTAGGCCTGTGACCAGCAGCTCCCCCAGCTTTTTGTAATATATATAAATGATTTAGATGTGAATATGGGAGATATAGTTAGTAAGTTTGCAGATGATACCAAAATTGGAAGTGTAGTGGACAGCGAAGGTTACCTCAGAGTACAATGGGACCTTGATCAGATGGGCCAAAGGGCCAAGGAGTGGCAGATGGAGTTTCATTTAGATAAATGTGAGGTGCTGCATTTTGATAAGGCAAATCAGGGCAGGACTTATATACTTAATGATAAGGTCCAAGGGAGTGTTGCCAAACAAAGAGACCTTGGAGTGCAGGTTCATAGCTCCTCGAAAGTGGAATCACAGGTAGACAGGACAGTGACGAAGGCATTTGAAATGCTTTTTATTATTGGTCAGTGCATTGAGTATAAGAGTTGGAGTCATGTTGTGGCTGTACAGGACATTGGTGAGGCCACTTTTGAAATACTACATTCAATTCAGGTCTCCTTGCTTTAGAAAGACGTTGTGAAACTTAAAAGGGTTCATAAAACATTTACAAGGATGTTGCTGGGGTTGGACAGTTTGAGCTGTAGGGAGAGTTGAATAGGCTGGGGCTACTTTCTCTGGAGAATCGGTACGCTGAGGGGCGACGTTATAGACGTTTATAAAATGATGTGGGGCATGGACAAGGTGAATAGTCAAGGTCTTTTCCCCAGAGTAGGGGAATACAAAACTAAAGGGCATAGGTTTAAGTTGAGAGGGGAAAAATTTGAAAGGGACCTAAGGGGCAACTTTTTCACGCAGACGGCAGTTAGTGTATGGAATGAACTTCCAGTAGAGATGGTGGGGGAGGCTGGTAAATTACAACATTTAAGAGGCATCTGGGTGGGTACATGAATAAGAAGTGTTTAGAGGGATGTAACTCAAATGCTGGCAAATGGGGCTAGATTAATTTAGAATATCTGGACGTGTTGGACCAAAGGGTCCGTTTCCATGCTGTATAACTATATGACTCTTATGACGTCTGCCTCAATAAAAATCGAGGCCATGGTCCAGCTGGCTACAAAAGAATATCAGTAAATGGATGGGAAGTTGGAATTTATCAGTTACAAAGCACTTGATTCAGCAGATAAGCAGGCCGCTGACACAGCAGACAGTTTCTCATCGACCTCCAGGAGAAGTTTCTCACTGATAGATAATCTCAAATTTGCAACGTATTACAGGTTCTACAGACTGTGTTACAACTTCAATCTGTAAACTCACACGTTTATTAATTAGGAAGATTATAATGGAGGACTAATTGATGTTCTCTGTGGTGAAACTTGCTCTGAATATTATGCTGTCCAAATTTTTAAATCATTCACATATCTTTTTATGTTAATTCTCCTGGAAATGAACATTGCACACAATAAATTTGCGGTTTTTGAGAGAATTTGAAAGTTGATTTGCCCCTCTTTCTCATCTCTGATTATTAAATAAAAAGGACAAGTTAGGGGGGCTAGTTGGGGGACAAGCTGCTTGTAATTTAATGAGAAATGACTCACATAAATATATGAGACTCTGTGTTTAGTCCTTGGTGAAGGAGCTGAAATTTACGTGGCTATAGACAAGGCCAGGGGCACTAGGTGAATTGCTCCTTTGGAGGGATAACACTGATACAACAAGCTGAATGGCCTCCTACTGTGTTGTAACCATTTATTCATTCTATGATTTTACAATAACTCTCAGACACCTCTGACGGTTTTCAGCCTCACCAGAAAAATGCAGATGATGACTTGAAACTACTAAGAAAATGTGTATGCGCCAATATTAAAGTTACACACTTGCTTGTGTACAAACAAATAAAAGACTAAAAGCGTGAAAACAGACTTACAAATCTAGCTACTGATTTGGATTTTAACTCTCTCAGAAAATTGTTATATCTGGATGTGACAAGAAGGATGAAAGATTGGGCACAGTCTAGAAATGGGGATGAAGAGTGATGCTTGAAAGCAAGGAGAGAACACCTGAAATTGGCACAAAGGACTACCCTGGGAAGAATAGATATAAAAAGGAAGCACTTACGGATCATTCTGAACAACACTGCCAAAGCAAGTACATACTGTGAGGTACAGTTACAGTAGCAAATTCAAGGGCAATTAAGTTAATTTATACTGAGGCTGCAGCATCAGGAACATAGTGGAGCACATTTAAGGTAATGGAAGGGCAATTCGAAAGATTTAGGAGACAGAGCCTGACAGAAGAATTTTAAGACTTTAATAACATCAGGAAATACTTAATTTAAATTTATTAAGACCGAAATCACAGCCTTTTATTCGAAAACCAATACGAGGATATGCATTGCATTTTAGGCTGTGAAATGAGCAAGAAATTCATTTTGTGGAGCTGGAGGAACACAGCAGGTCAGGCAGCATCAGAGGAGCAGATGCTGCCTGGCCTGCTGTGTTTCTCCAGCTCCACACTGTATTGTCTCTGATTCCTGCATCGGCAGTTCTTACTATCACTGAGAAATTCATTTTGCCTGCGAAGAAACTGTGAAACTCCACACAGACAGCAGAAGATGGAAAAACCTCCATTTTGATTTAAATACAAGTAGGAAAAGCCAGAACAACCAGTACAGAGACACAGAATTAAAATGTTTTTAGAAGAAAGTAATTACAGCATTGCTACAATAGAGTTTAAAAACTTGAAGAGACTTTAAAAAAGGGAATCAATGCAGCACTGAAATGCTACAAGACTAAAAATCAGCAAATTGCAAACAGCATTGAGATGCTGTCATTTTAAAACAATTTGAGTGTTAAGAATAAATAATGAGTTTAAGAGCAATGGAAACAAGAACGTTATAAAACAAAATGTGAAACCAAACCAGTTCAGATGGTCAAAAATTGGTTTTTAAAGACTGCTTTACAGGATGAAAGCAAAAAGAAATGCTGGTTGGGGTAGAAACTTTCAGATCTTGGGGCCAAGTTAACTGAAGGCACAGTCGTCAGTTGTGGAGCAATTAAAATTGGAAATGAACAAGAATCAAAGGAGTGCTGAGTTTTGGATGTCGTTAAATTTAATCAGGATAGGATATGGGAGAGCCAACAGAAGTGTAATGGACTAATTAAATCTAAACAAATAAAGGCACAGATGAGGGTTTCAACAGCAGGTGAGTTGAGCATCTGAGTTGCAAAGTAAATGTGACTGAGGCAGACGTAGGTGCTGTTAGTATTGGCACAATTATTAGACCAAGCTACTGACACACTGGCTCAATCTCAGACTGTTACCAGTGAGAGGGATGGAGTCAGTAGCTAGGGAATGGAGTTTGAAGTGGGGACTGAAACCAATGGCTTGAGTCTTACCAATATTTAATTGGCAGAAATTTCTGCTCCTCTAGTACTGCACGTCAGATAAACAGTCTGATAATTCAACATCACTGGAGGAGTTGAAACAGATGGTGGCAAAATCGAGCTGGACAGAATCTGTACTGATGTGTAAACTAATGCTACGCCTTCAGATGATGTTGCTGAGGGTTGAGCACATGGATGAGAAATACTGATCTGAGTTGTGTGCGCACAAATATTCATTAAATAATGGCTTTCCCTCGTAATATAAACTACTTTTTATAAACAATGATAAACTAAAAATGCCAATAACTGTAAAACTGAGTTTAATCAGGTAAAATTATATTATATCCCAATTAAAGGCATTATTTTTCCTTCGCAATTATATTGTTAAAATTAATCTGAAAAAAAATCACATTATTATAATCAATTAAGATCTTGTCATGCCTTCACAAACCAGGGAACTTTGTAATGTGTCAATGCCTATATAACGGCTATAGCCACAAACACTTGACTAATTTTGGAACCATATGCAGGGTATAATTTTCTGTTAGTTAATTAGACAACTAATGCTAGTCCTATTTTAAATGATGGGCCCGTGGGCTTTCTTCAAGAGTGCTGGTTTGGAGGGTTTACCCATTGCTGAATTGGTAAGGTCAATGTGTCCCAAACTTGCACCACCACCCTGCATCTGGTGCAGATAGTTGAAGAATGGGAGGTGGATCTTACATAATCCTTTGGCCTGTTAATGGTGCTGCTGACAATGACTTTCCATTCACTCAACGCAAGTGATGCTGACAATAGACACAACGCTATGGAAAGTTGTCTGAAGTAATTTGGAAATTATGCCTGAAATTATGCCCATTTGTGTCGATGACATTTTATACCCTAAATAGCATTAGCCTGGGCACCTGGATTTTAATTTTTATTCATTCAGTGGATGTGGGCTTAGCAGGCTCAGCCAATTTTTATAACCCATCCCTAATTGTCCTGGAGAAGGTGACAGTAAGCTGTGTTCTCAAACTACTGTAGTCCACGTGATGTAATTGACCCACAATGCCGTGAAGGAGGGACTTCCAGGATTCTGACCCCACAAAAGTGAAGAAATGGTGATATATTTCTGAGTCAGGATGGTGAGTGGGTTAGAGGGGAACTTGTAAGTGGTGGTGTTCCCATGTATCTGCCGCCCTTGTCGTTCTGGATGGAAGTGGTTGTGGGATTGGAAACAGTTGAAATTCTACAGCGTGTCTCGTGGATAGTACACACTGCTCCTATGGAGTGTTGGTGGTGGACAGAATGCATGTTTGTGGATGTGGTGTTAATTGTTTACAATTTACATAGATAATTTCAAGTTGGGGACCAAATGTAGTGTTTCAAAGTTCACAGTTTACACTAAGGTGAGTGGTAGAGCAACATATGCAGAGGACACTGAAAGTCTGCAGAGGGATATAAATAGGTTAAGTGTGTGGGCAAGGGTCTTGCAGATGGAGTACAATGTTGGTGAATGTGAGGATTTTGGTAGGAATTACAGCAAAATGGACTATTATTTAAATGGCAAAAAATTGCAGCATGCTGCTCGGCAGAGGGACCTGGGTGTCCTTGCGCATGAATCACAAAAGGTTGGTTTGCAGGTGCAGCAGGTATTAAGAAGGCAAATGGAATACCGTCCTTCATTGCTATAGGGATTGAATTTAAAAGCTGGGAGGTTATGCTGCAGCCGTATAAGGTCTGGTGAGGCCACACCTGGAGTACTGTGTACAGTTTTGGTCCTTGAGAAAGGATGTACTGGCACTGGAGGGGGTGCAGAGGATGTTCACTAGGTTGATTCCAGAGTTGAGAGGATTGGCTTATGAGGAGAGATTGATTACACTGGGACTACACTCCTTGGGATTTAGAAGAATGAGGGAGGATCTTATAGAAACATATAAAATTATGAAGTGAACAGATAAGATAGAAGCAGGGAGGTTGTTACCACTGGTGGGCAAAACTAGAACTAGGGGGCATAGTCTCAAAATAAGGGGGAGCAGATTTAGGACTGAGTTGAGGAGTAACTTCTTCACCCAAAGTACTGTGAGTCTATGGAATTATCCGCCCAGTGAAGCAGTTGAGGCTACCTTGTTGAATGTTTTTAAGACAAAGATAGATAGATTCTTGAACAATAAATGAATTGTTATGGTGTGCTGAGTCCTTGAAAAGATCAGCCATGATCATATGGAATGGTGGAGGAGGCTGGATGGGCCAGATGGCCTATTCCTGCTCCTAGTTCTTATGTTCAATCAAGGAGGCTGCTTTGTCCTGGATGGTTTAAGATTTTTGAGTGTGGACTCATATAGACAAGAGAGAGTGTATTCCTTCACACCTTTTTCTGCACCTTGTAGATGGTGGACAGGTTTTGGGGAGCCAGGAGGTGAGTTACTTACTGTGGAACTCCTAGCCTCTAGCCTAATCATGTAGCCACGGAATTTATCTGAGCAGGCTTGTTCAATTTCTGGTCAATGGCAACCTCCAAAATGTTGATTGTGGAAAATGCAGCAAGGGTAATGCCCTTGATTTTCAAGGAGAAAAGGTTAGGTTTTCTCTTTTGGAGATGGTCATTGACTGGCACTTGTGTAGTGTGAATGTTAATTTGCCACTTGTCAGTCCAAGCCTGTACATTGTCCAGTTCTGCTGCATTTGGACATGGACTGCATGAATATCTGAGGAGTCACAAATGGTGCTGAACATTGTGCAATCATAAGTTAATATCAACAGCTGCTCCCCGCGCCTCCCTCACACCCCCCAACCCCGGACTTAATTGATGAAGGATATGAAACAGCAAAAAATGTTTGGTGCTAGGAAACTACCCTGAGGTACTCCTGCAGAGATGCCCTGGAGCTGAGATGACTGACCTTTAACAAACACAACCACCTTTCTTTATGCCAGGTATGACTCCAATGACAGGAGATTCCCATTGACTCCAGTTTTGCTCAAACTCCTTAATCCAACAACTCAGTCAAATGTTGCCTTGAAATGCTGCCACTTTCACTGCACCTCTGGAATACAGTTATTCTGCCCACGTTTTAATCAAGGCTGCAATCTGGTCAGGAGCTGAGTGTCCCTGGCAGAACTGAAACTAGATGTCAGTGAGCAGGATATTGCTGAGTTGGTGGTGTTTGATGACACCTTCCATCACTTTACTGATGAGAGTAGTTTGATGTGGCATTAATCGGTGGCTTTGTCCTGTTTTTTGTGAACGGGACATGGCTGGGCAATTTTCTACATTGTCATGTAGATCCCAGTGTTGTCAATGTACTGGAACAACTTGGCTAGAAGAATGGAAATTTCTAGGATACAGGTCACCATACAATTGCTGAAATGTGTCAGGACCCATAGCTTTAGCAACATCCAATGTTTTCCACCCTATCATGTGGGGTGAATCAAATTGGCTGAAGACTGGTTATCTATCTGCAGACTGAATGTTGGGGACTGCTGGAAGAAGCCAAGATGGATCATCAACTTGGTTCTTCTGGTAGAAGATAGTTGCAAATTCTTCATACTTTTCTTTTGCACTGATGTGCTGGGTTTTCCCATCATTGAGGATGGAGCCTCCTCCTCCAGTGAGTTGATAAATTGTCTACCACCATTGATGACTGGACATGGTAGGACACAGAGCTCAGATTTGATCTATTTGTTGTGGATTCACTCAGACCTGTCAACCTGTTGCTTAAGCTACTTGGCACACTAATAGTCTTGCTCTGTATCATCACCAGGTTGACACCTCATTTTTAAGGATTTTTGGTACTGCTCCTGGCATGCCCTCCTGCACTTTTAATTCGTCCCCTGATGGTAGTGGTTGAGTAGGGGATATGCTAGGCCATGAGGTTGCAGATTATGCTAGAGTACAAGTCAGTTACTATTGATGGCCCACAGCACCAAATGGATGCCTAGTCGTGAGTTGCTAGATTGGTTTGAAATTTGTCCTATTTAGCACCGTGACTGTGCCACACAACATAATGGAGGGTATTTTCAATGTAAAGAAAGGACTTCATTTTGCTAATCTCACTTGAATTGATAAATTATGGAATTTGGTAAATGTCACCAGGAATCAATTATAAACAACTGGATTTTCAGGAAAGCCCTGAACTCGTGATTATATATCTCATTTTAATTATGGAAATTAAAGTTTCAGCTCATGTAACCATTCTTCGTGCCCAAGGGATAAGGACAGATTTAAGGACTTGCAACATTAAAACTTCTCAACCTTTAATGTAACTTATCCTGTTATTAAAATGGATTCAAAGAAACAGAAATTATAGCGCATGGCTCAATGTGGATAAATAGAAAGAAGCTCAACAAATCACAGCAAAACTCCAGAAAGGTTAATACTGCGCCTAAAAATCTGGTTATGATTAGAAGAAAGCTTCTAAGTGATTATAATTGCAAGAAATGATGTATAACCAGGGCTGGAGTAATCATTTAGGGTGGAGGTGCTTTTGGATGGAGCGAATGACAGTTATAAACTATCAATAGAGATGGGCGTATTGCACTAGCACATGTAACTGACTAGCCCCAAATTTGTCGCTCTTCTCTACTATGCTTTTACTTTAAATCTTTATAGTTGTATGCTGTAAGTACCCAGGAAACTCAGGCCAACATGTTTAAGAAAGTGGAATCACGGAAACTGACTGAATTATGACATCATTCACGTTGGTGCCATAAAAACACATTCAAACAGGACATTGTAGGTCTTGGGTCAAATAGAGAACACAAGTTCATAAATTGTCATAAAGGATCTGAACTTTGGGTGTAATTTTAATTCTGATCTGAATCAGGAACTTTATATGAAGCTTGGCGGAGAGCTATTATAAAGAACTGAGATTCACTACGGCATGGAAATCAATAAATATACAAATGCAGAGAATGCAAGTTAGGTGTAGTTCAATCATAATCATAACATATTTGCATCCAATTTTCCAAGCAACAGGCTATCTGATTCACACTCTGGTTGGTATAGCTCTCTCAAAAAAAAAACACAGGAAACTTTACACTGATTGTCAGTTAGTGACAGGATTGAAAGAGAACCAAGGGCTGAGAGCAGACTGATCACCCTGACCACTGAGGGACCTTGGATTAAGTTTGAATTTGGCCAAGAATTATGCCAAAGAACTTTTTAAAATAATAAACAAAAAACGTAATGTGAACACCTGTGGAGTTGGTGGGATTCAAATGCGCAGGTATTTTATACCAGTCATGTAAGAATTTCATTTAATTGAGAGAGGTTTTATACTATGCGAAAAAAACAGCTTAACTGAAGCTGGTAACAATGAACTATTCTCTCAGCCACTTAAAGAAAGGGGCTGGGAGAAAAATAGACCAATGTTACTTGGCTGCCCCCTGCAGTTACAGTTCACATGACAGGTGGAATTGATTTCTTGGCATGAGTGGATGCTCCAGGTATAAAGCTGCTCACTGTCGATCTTGCTGCTCGTATGTTGTAATCTTAACAACTTTATCCATCACCAGAAAGTAACTTGTGATCCGCCAAGCTCCCTTGTATTTAGATGTGTACCCAAGAATCTCCATAACTGATGAGAATAAATGCATTTCGTTTCCTGGGAGGAGAATTTACAATGCTTAGTGAAGCAAGTGTTTTGAATAGCATTTTTTAATGCTTTCTACCAAGCGCTTGGGTGTTTTATATTGTGCACATTCTGAAAGCTGGTATTGTCTCTGTAGCTATCAATGAATCTCTCAGATGACCACAGCTCCTGATATCAGTCCTTCAGCTGCAAGACTGGCACAAAATCAAGTCAAGGATCCCCCAGATGATTGAAGTGTTCCTCAAGGTAGTGTCCTGGGCCAAGCCACCTTCAGCTGATTCATCAATGACCTTCCCTCCATCATAAGGTTAGAAGTGAGGATGTTTGCTGATGATTATGCATTGTTCAGTACAGTTTGCAACTCCTTATACAAGAAAGCAATCTATGCCGAAATGCAGCAAGACCTGGACAACTTTAGGGTCAAGTTACACTTGCATCATGAAAGTGCCAGGCACTAACCATCTCTAAAAAGAAAAAAACCTAGTGATCTCCCCTGGACGTTCAATGGCATTACCATTAATGAACTCTGCGCAACATTCTGGGAGTTTTCATCGATCAGAAGCTGAACTGGATTGGTCTTATAAATATTGTGGTGACAAGAACAGGTCAGAACCTGGGAATTCAGCAGTATGTAACTCAGCTTCTATCTCCCCAAACCCAGTCTGCCATCTAAAAGGCACAAGTGAGGAGTGTAATGGAATACTCCCCATTTGTCTGGATGAGTGCAGCTCCAACAACATTCAAGGAACTCAACACTATAACAGCCTGCAGCACCTTAAACATTCACTCCCTCCACCACTGATGCTTGGAAGCAGCTACAAGATGCACAGCAGTAAATAATTCAGGTCCTATTGATGATACCTTCCAAATCCATGATCTCTACCACCCTAGAAAGTGAAGTGGAGAAAGCAAATGACAGCACCAGCACCTGCAAATTCCCTGAATTGGAAACATATCACTATACCTTCAGCATGACTTGGTCAAAATCCTGCAACTTTCTCCCTTATAGCATTGCTAATGCACCTATTTAAAATGTCCTGCAGTGGTTTACGAAAACAGTTCATTACCACCTTGTCAAAGGTAATTGGATTTGGCCAATAAATGTTGGCCCAGCCAGCAACACGAACATCTCATGTATTATTGAAAAAGAAGCAGTGGTAGGCATCCATGGAGATATTCCATAACTTTCAAGAAAGATACATTCCATTGAGAAAGGAAGACTCTGTAAAAAGGATGAAATATCTGCGACTAAATTAAGACGCTAAGCATTTAAAGAAAAGGTGTACTGGCACTGCAAAGATGAGAACTAGGATGGAAGATTGATAAAACATTAGGAGTCAGCCAGGAATGCTTAACTAGCAAGAAATATAAAGCCAACAGTGAGATCTTCTATAAGTATAGAAAAAGAAAGAGAATAGCTAAAGTAAATGTTGATCTCTTAGTGCGACTAGTCAATTAATAATGGAAAACAAAGAAATACCAGACATTGAATGAGAATTTTGTTTCAGTTTCTATGGTAGATGACACGAAAAACTTAAAAAAAGCAGAAAATCAAGTGGCAAAATGGGAGCAGGAACTTGAAACAATCACCATCACTTGAGAAAATGTACTAAGAAAACTAACAAGACTAGATATTCACAAGTGCCTTTGCTCTGATAATTATCATCCAAGGAACAGGTAGCCTTTCGAATTCTGGTCCTTCTTTCGGTAAAGTACCCCAGTAGAAGGACTGCACAAGGGACCCCATCCAAAATATCTCTGTGATTTTATCAGTGCTCCCCACATGCCAACTCACCTCCTAGGGTCTCGGGAAAATTTACCATTTGAAAATGTAGCTGGGCTAAGTTGCACCCACCTGGCGTGGAGTTTTCCAAGTCCACTGGATCTTCGTGACCCCTTCATAATTAAGCCATTAATTTATGCAAATGCAAACAGTGGTTTGGAGTAAAGCTGCTCTGTGTTGATCAGCTCATGAAATGTCTCAGTCACATTCAATCTGGTTTGTTGGTCATCGAATCATAGAATCATACAGTACAGAAGAGGCTTTCAGGCCCTCGGGTTTGTACCACCAAAAATGGAAAGGCAGGGCCAGATGGTACTATTGCTGGACTGTTAATCCAAGTAATGTTATGGGGACCCAAATTCAAATTTCACCGTGGCAGATGGTAGAATTTGAATTCAATAAAAGTCTGGAATTTAGATTTTAATGATGACCATGAATCCATTATCGATTGTCAGAAAAATCCACCTGGTTCCTTAATGTCATTTAAGGAAGGAAACTGCCGTTCTTACCTGGTCTGGCCTACATGTGACTCCAGACCCACAGCAATGTGGTTGACTCTTAATTGCCCTCTGGGACAACTTAGAAGACTACCTTTTGTGCTTATCTCTTCATTCCATGTAAGTCCTTGGTGATAAATCATTAAATGTGTATGTTAGCATTGTTATGATGAAAGGTGCATGGGTGTTGTAGCTCCTTTTATGTTTTAACTGTGAACCCTGCCAATGGGTGATAGGCAATGCCACTGTGGTGCCAGTAGTACTACACATGAGGCACCTGATGGAGGTGCCTAGCACCAACATATCCCACTATACCTTGACCCTGCTCTGCCATGTATTAAGATCATCACTGATTGACTATAACTTCAAACCTGCATTTCCACCTACACCTGCAAATCCATCATTCCCTTGCCTAACAAAAATCTATCTTAAAAGCCAAAAGAACTGTGGTGCTGTAAATCAAAGCCTAAAATAGAAATTGCTGGAAAAGCTCAGCAGGTCTGGCAGCATCTGCGGAGAGAAATCAGAGTTAACGTTTTGGGTTGAGTGACACTCCCTCAGGTCACTCGACCTGAAACATTAACTCTGATTTCTCTCCACAGTTGCTGCCAGACCTGCTGAGCTTTTCCATCAATTTCTCTAATTTTATCTTCCTCTGCCTTAAAAATATTCAAGAATTCTGCTTCCACCACCTTTTCAGGAAGAGATTTCCAATGACTCATGAACCTCTGAAAGAAATAAAATCACCTCATTTCTGTTTTAAATGTGCAATCCCTTATTTTTAAACAGTGAACCTTAGATCTAGATTATCCCTAAGAGGAGCCATATTCTTCACATCTACCCTGTCAATTTCCATTGTATCAATCAACTCTTACTCTTCTAAACTCCAGTAGAAACAAGCCTAGCCTGTCCAACCTTTCCTAATAAGACAACCTACTCATTCCAGGTATTAGTTTAAACCTTCTCCAAACTCATTTACTTATCTACCTCCTTCCTTAAATAAGGTGATCAACACAGTGCTGGGTCCTCCAGCTGTGGTTTCACCATTGCCCTGTAAAACTGAAGCATTACTTCCTTACCCTTGTATAAAATTCCCTTGCTAATAAATTATAACATATATCAGCTTTCCTAATTACTTGCTGTATTTGCATACTTTTGCAATTCGTGCACTCAGACATCCAGATCTCTCTGCAATATCTCACCCCTTGCTTCTTTTTTATTCTTTCTTAAAATTGACATTTTCACGTTTTCCCACATTATACCACATCATTGCCCTGTCTGACTTATTGCGTTTGTTGCTGCTACTGCTCTATCATGCAGAAAGTGATGTTCTTCCTGCTCAATGTCCTCATTTTCCTCCTCAGAAGACTGTTGCTGGATGCCCTCATTGGCTTCTGCAATTGTGCAGAGCACAGTGTGCAAGGTTTATGAAGGATACTCTGTCGGGACTGCAGTGCAAGATACCCTCCAGCCTTGTCCCACCTTCAGAACCTCACCTTCAGGACTATGGTCTGCTCCATTTTGGCCTTGGTTGAAGAATGGGCAATATTGTATCTACACAGGTCCTTAGCCAAGGGTCACGTAACAGTGTCATCAGCTATGGCCACAGAGGCTTCCCCTTTTCTCAAACTAATCATCCTTTTAAAGCATCAAGGCCTTGTGACAAAGCAGGAACTTTAAAGTTCTTAAGAATATAGGCATCATGGCAACTTTCACAGTAGCTGGCACAGACATTTGAGATGCAGTACTAATGATCACAGAATACTTGCACATGAATGGAATGGAACCCTTTTTCCTTCATGAATTTGGCTGCGCTATGATATCGTGCTCTCAATGTGACGTGTATGGTCTGCAGTGCCCTGCAGCGGCAAAGCTGACTGCCTAAGCTGTAGTATTGACTTCATTCTGCAGAACTAAGATAAAACTATGTGATTCGGCACAACTTCCATCAGTAACAACCTTGATACATTTGTAGGTGGACAATTGAGAGATCCCACTCAGGTCCCCAGTGGCTCCTTTGAAGGTGCCAGTCGCGTCTAAATTCAAAACAGCTGTCACCTTGATGAGAGAATGTAGGAACTGCAGATGCTGGAGAATCCGAGACAACAAGGTGCAGGGCTGGATGAACACAGCAGGCCAAGCAGCATCATAGGAGCAGAGAGGCTGACGTTTCGGGCCTAGACCCTTCATCAGAAAAGGGGGAGGGGAAGGGGGTTCCGAAATAAATAGGGAGAGAGTGGGAGGCGGATAGAAGATGGATAGAGGAGAGGATAGGTGGAGAGGAAACAAACAGGTCGAAGAGGCGGGGATGGAGCCAGTAAAGGTGAGTGTAGGTAGGGAGTTAGGAAGGGGATAGGTCAGTCCAGGGAGGACAGACAGGTCAAGGGGGCGGGATGAGGTTGGTCGGTAGGAGATGGAGGTGCGGCTTGAGGTGGGAGGAGGGGATAGGTGGGAGGAAGAACAGGTTAGGGAGGCAGGGACGAGCTGGACTGGTTTTGGGATGCGGTAGGGGGAGGGGAGATTTTGAAACTTGTGAAATCCACATTGATACCATTGGGCTGCAGGGTTCCCAAGCGGAATATGAGTTGCTGTTCCTGCAACCTTTGGGTGGCATCGTTGTGGCACTGCAGGAGGCCCAGGATGGACATGTCGTCTGAAGAATGGGAGGGGAAGTTGAAATGGTTCACGACTGGGAGGTGCAGTTGTTTATTGCGAACCGAGCGTAGGTGTTCTGCAAAGCGGTCTGATCTCCAACTATCTAGACTCCATTTTCTCCCCCTTGGTCCAGGAACTCCCTACCTATGTCCGTGACACCACCCACGCCCTCCACCTCCTCCAGAACTTCCAATTCCCCGGTCCCCAACACCTCATCTTTACCATGGACGTCCAGTCCCTCTACACCTGCATTCCCCATGCAGATGGCCTTAAGGCCCTCCGCTTCTTCCTGTCCCGTAGGCCCGACCAGTCCCACTCCACTGATACCCTCATCCGCTTAGCCAAACTCGTCCTCACACTCAACAACTTCTCTTTCAATTCCTCCCACTTCCTACAGACAAAGGGGGTAGCCATGGGTACCCGCATGGGCCCAAGCTACGCCTGCCTCTTTGTAGGTTACGTGGAACAATCCCTCTTCCATACCTACACTGGCCCTAAACCCCACCTCTTCCTCCGTTACATTGATGACTGTATCGGCGCTGCCTCGTGCTCCCACAAGGAGCTCGAACAGTTCATACACTTCACTAACACCTTTCACCCCAACCTTAAGTTTACCTGGACCATCTCTAACACCTCTCTCCCCTTCCTGGACCTCTCTGTCTCCATATCGGGCAACCACCTAGAAACCGATATTCATTTCAAGCCCACCAACTCCCACAGCTACCTAGAATACTCCTCCTCCCACCCACCTTCCTGCAAAAATGCTATCCCCTATTCCCAATTCCTTCGCCTCCGCCGCATCTGCTCCCAGGATGAGGCATTCCACTCCCATACATCTCAGTTGTCTTCGTTTTTCAAGGACCGTAACTTCCCCTCCTCAGTGGTCGAGAACGCCCTCAACCGTGTCTCCCACATCTCCCGCACCTC
>NC_063336.1:33107416-33138422 GCF_021869965.1 Rhincodon typus
GATGCTGCTTGGCCTGCTGTGTTCATCCAGCCCTGCACCTTGTTGTCACCTTGATGAGATGGCCATCCACTCCTTCAGGTCACAGGTTCCAATCCATCGGTTGACATAGTCTGTGACACTGCCCACGGATATCCTCAGCCAGCATCACAATCATCTGGATAAAGTGGCATTGAGGATGGTAGATTCTGTATTCATGTGCATCCTGAAGGGACCTTCAGCTGCAATCCCTTCATGTTCAGGTTGTTTAGTATCTGCTGGAGTTTCTGCTGCTCCTAGGCTTGCTGTACCTCTTCCATTTCTCTGTGCCTTTAACGATAACACAATAACGATAACCCGCCGCTGTGGCTATATCCATTTAACACACTTCAAATGGACCTGTGTGGGAAAATTAAGAAACAGAACAGGTCCTTAGCAATGTGAACACTTAACATTCACACTACTCACACATTGCAGTTCAACATTGTCCTCCATTCAGCGGGGAATGTAGAATTCCGGTAAGGAGTGCTACGGAATACCTCTTCTTGGAACTTTGGCAGAGGGACCTTTTTCTGATGAATGAAAAGCAGCAGTCTTGTCTCAAAGAGACAATAGGAGACAATAAGGGCTGCATGACTTGCGGCCTTCTTCTCCCTCATCTAATCACCTAAGAAAGATGGCATTTTATATAAGAACATGGTGGCAAATACCTACAGTTCAAAGTGAGAGGAAGTCAGTTCTGTGCTCCTGTGAAGCCCATGAGATCTTGAGCTGTATTTGTAAATTATGGCCCACAGGTGTGACTTTTAAGGCTTCCTGTGATCACTTCTACTACACAGGGATGACCACCTTTAATCTACAGTAACTGCTGACATGGTCAAGATTGCATGTGACAGTTGATTTTACGTACCCAGTCCTACGTTTACAGTTGACTTCATGTTATCTTGTGATAGTGCCTGGTTAATGCAGTTGCCCCTGAAAAGGCCTCAGATCACTCTCAAATAATGCCCACATCCTCAGAAAGAGAAAAAAAAAATACTGACTCTATCCACTCTGATCATAGCCACTACCAATTTCCATTTTCAGTGCCTATTTATAAGTCACATGAATATGGAGAGGATTTCACGTTAAAATAATATGCTACTACTAAAACCTGACTGCAGATAGAGATTCATTCTCTAGCTGGTAAAGCCTGTGTGGGTCAGGAAAACTTTGAATAGAGATAGAAATATAACAGGAAGAGACAATGAGGAAGCTGACAGTCTTCCCCCTCTCAGCAAAAAACTGCCTCTTGCAGAATCTCCTTGCTCCAAGAATATGCAAAAATAGAGATTAAAGACCAACTGCAACAGTAGTCTGTGTTTGTTAGTGGCCTGATATTCCAACCTATTTCCCACTGCCCTTGACGTGTTTTGCACTGTTCCTGACTTGCGTTACCCTGTTCTTCATCTGCTCTGCTCCTGACCTGTGGGAGCAGATAAGAAGTTCAGGAGTGGTGACTCACATCAGAAGCAGTGGTGAATACATTAGGAGCAGTGGGAAGTAGGTTGGGTGAGGAGTCAAGCAAGTGCTCTTGACCTGCTTGACTCCTCTCACAACCTCCTTGACTCCTCTCACAACCTACTTCCCACTGCTCCTAACGTATTTGCCACTGCTTCTGATGTGAGTCACCACTCCCGAACTGCTTATCTACTCCCGACTTACTTCCTAGTGCTCCTGACCCTTTCCTACTGATCCTGACCTGCTTCATTGCTCTTGACCTGCTTCCTTCTATTCCTGATCTGCCTTCCACTGCTCCTGATTTGCTTCACACTGCTCCCAAGCTGACAATGTCTCTCCACTCATTAATACTTTTCAAAGTCTTCCCATTTATGTTGTCTTTATCTAACATTTGTTCTCCCAAGGTTCACTGTTTCACAATTTTTTTATATTTACCTGCATCTGCAATGCTAATATCTATTTGATCATCCTGTCTTTGTCATCCTGAAGCCTGTTCATATCATCATGGTCTACTTTGTTGCTGGGGGTGATGCATCACCTGCAAACTTTATAATGTTTCTCCTTGCAATTGAAAAGAAAAAGGAACCCAACATTGACCTTTGGAGATAACTGCTTCAAATCCTTTCCCAGTCTGACAACATCTATTCCTCACTAACCTTTGCATACTGTCACCAGCCAATTCTCAATACATCTGTCACATCCCCCTTAATTCCATGAGCTTCCATCTTCTTAGTCAGCCTTTTGCGTGCTAACATGTGACATGCCTTTTCCATATGCTTTCCAATATATCATTTCTGGACTTTTGTAGCTGATTTTAATCACCTTTCTCAAGGGAGAATGTATACTGGGAGAAGTTTAGGACATTACTTAATGTGCAGTGTCTTGGAAATAGCAGATTCACCAGAGGAAACATTGTGAAACATCTCCGCCTGTGAATAATCTCAATCTCTGAGCATTCTGTCCACCACAGTGCAGACTATACTGATTTACAAAAGTATTTTATCAAACGCACACATCATCCTCAGCATCTTTCAGGATTTCCTACACACCCAGATTGTAAAGCGATTCGAATGATTTAATGTCACAGTCTACACCAAAACAATTGTAGATTATATGATCTCTACATTCAATCATAAAAATTATCGTGGTTCACACGCATCATGGGGATTTTTTCTGACAATTCAAGTTTTACATTAACACCACAAACACGCATTAAATCCATAATTAAAATTTTAAAAGATCTATAGCTGAAATGCTTCTGGGATTTTAAGACATAATGATCCCATGTAATATTAGCATTCTTCTTGCGTCTGTATATATTTAAGGTCAACCACACCCCTTTTCATTTTACAGTGATACATTTTGGTAGGAAAAATAAGGACGCAGAATAAACTTAATTGCATAAATTTAATGGGGCTGCAAGGCCAGTTAAACCTTGGGACGTACATACAAAAATCTTCAAACACAGTTACAGAATGTGAGAAGGCTTTTAAAATAATAACATCCAAAAGCCTGTGTGTTAAAAGTCAAGGCACTGACAGCAATGCAGCAATGTTGTGCTAAAATATGAACTACTGGTTGGTTTAGTCTGGAGTGTTGTGTTCGATTCTGAGTCCTGGGGAGAATATTAAGGCAGTGGAGAAATACAGAGGCAAATTACTAAAATGAAAACAAGGCTGAAGGACTTCAGCATTGCCTATTGTCTAGGGAAGATGATATTGTTTTATCTAGTGCAAATAAAAAAAGGTAATTTTAGCAGGTATGTTCAAAATCCTAAAGTTTTTACAAAATTAATAGGGAGAAACTGTTTCTGCAGTCAAGAAGCTCTTTAGCTGAGGACATGGCATTAAGATAATAGACAAAGGAACTGGGGACAATTGACAAGGTGCACAGAAAATGCATTCGTCAATGTGCCGCATATATAGCTCATAAAAAAGATAAAAGCTCATGGAATTGAAGGAAATATCGCAGGAGGAATTCAAAATTGATTGAGTGACAGTATGTAAAGAATCACATAAAATTAGCTGTTATGAATGAATTAATGGAAAAAGAAAGCTGATACATTGGCATATTACGAAAAGGAATTATATATTTACTAAAAAAAGAAAGGCTTGTAAGATTGTGTGGAAAGCCGAGAGGGACCTATTTTTCAGAGTCACAGGCAAAATGAGACAAATGGTTTCATTCTGTGTTGTATGGTTCAATGATTTTACGCCATTGATCAATTCCCATTGTTTATGATCTCTATTAGATATTTGAATTTTCTGTTTCAAATCCTCAAACAACAAGACTTCAAGTTGTGTGACCTTTACTATAACAAACAAACTAGAAGTAACATTTACAAAACACTACTTTCCTGGCAACTTAACAATAAACTATAGATAAGTTGTCCGATTTAATTTTCAAAATAATTCAAAGCCCACTTTGTTCTGGAACAAGTCCAAAGCTATTCTCCATTCCCAATGGCCTGCTTCCTTTTTCCTACTCCAGCTGGGACACGTAATCCCAGAATTGACATTTAGTGTCAGGTTACACCAGATATTGCTTCTCTCTAGCCCAAATGAGCCAAAACTTCCAGCCTCCATGAACTCCTCATGATCTCAGTCTCTCCAGACTGAGCATAAGGTCCCACTCATGTTCTTTGAGGTGACTAATACAGTCAGCATTTTCATTGCTTCACGTGCAGAATTAACTAGCTCGACCTCCTGCTTTCTCTCTTTGAAATTCTTCCCAACTGCTGTTGTCTGTGATGTTTAATGAAATGTTATTAAATCTGTAATCCAAGACCACAATGTTTTTCAATGAATGCTTTCCGTTACAAGGTTCATTACCTTGGCTATGTGAATCACATGTACCTTACATCCAGGTAGAAATGCTAATTAACTGTCTTATTGACCCAAAATCCATTCTATCTTGGAATGATAAATAGATAGTTTTAAGAACAGCTGTTTATAAAATCTGACATTCTTAATACTTTCCTGTAGACTCAGAAATTAACCATTGTCCCAGAGTCAGTTTTTTTTAAGCAGCCTGTTCAGATGTGTTATGACTAGATCAGGTGATACTAGAACCCAGGCCTTCCAACTCTATGACTGTTAACTCAGCACCTTCTTCCCAGTAAGACAACCTAACCTTCCCCCTCAAGCCCCTTAACCTTAATCAATCAACTAACCAAGGCTTGTTCTTAGACAGGAATCAAAGCATGTTACACTACTTCCTTCGTTTCTGTACTTTACCTTACACTACCTCAACCTGAAACTTAACGATCTTGTAAACTTCACATTTTAACAATTTAGAAGAATCTAGAAAGGCACATAAATGTGGTAGTAAAAATTGAAGTGTAATTCAGGACTTGCAAATTTAAAAGGGGTAACTTTCCTACGGGAAGATCAGATTTGTTTAAAAGTTATCATTATTTTCATAACGTAGATGTAGGGTCACTCATTGTGATTGTCACAGGAAATGGACACAAACATAGAATGCGGTTCCCAAAATGGTGGAGTACGCGTGCAATTCTGCCTGTAAATCTCTAGAATTCAATTGACAAAACACTGAAAGGAAAAACAAGGCACTGATATTTTTCTCAAATTTAAATTTTCTGAAATAAAGAATTATTTTTGTTATTCCTTTCAGCAATTCATGTTGCGAGACATTCTCCCTACCCCTCAGTTGCCACATTTTAAATGTGCTCTTTGCAGATTTACAATGATCTTCTACACCATTTTAGCTCATCATCATCCCAATTTCTAATAACAATTTATGGGAACTAAAGACTTAAATACCTCTGATAGCATGCCATTTATCACTTTTAATATCCCTCTGGTCTTCATAACTTAATTCTCAGTAATGACTTGGTATTTAAATAAAATTTTTATGATTTCTTCCTTGTCAACATCAATTTTTATTGATTCTATGGTTCAACTTAATTCCTCAGCAAAATTTTCAGGCCATTCCCCCAGAAGATACTATTTCTTTTAGCTTGCCTTTTGACAGTATTTATTTAATTTCTTGGTCTAACCATCTTTAAAAAGCTGTATGATGATATTTGCTTTGAAATTTAAGGCCAGAAAGCGCAAAAGTTTCCATCAAGAAGTTTAACAGCAGTTACCATAAATCAACTGCGTCCCTAATGATCTGTAATCTGCTTTTCACAATTAAAGAGATAATGTAACTCAGGCAGAACTATTGACATTGACAACACAAGAGAAAGCAATGCAAGCTATTATTTCTGTTGTGGCTGTTTGCTCGAATGATTCAAATCAATTTTCATTTTTCTCCCAAAATATACTACTTCATATGTACAAATATAAGAATTTGGTGCAGAATTAGTCCATTCAACCCTTCAAAACCACTCCACCTTTCAATGTGACTGTGGCTGATCTGTTTGAGCTTTGAATTCCACAGTCTCATCTATCTCCGATAATCTTTGATTCCCTTGCTTATCAAGAACCTACCTAACCCCGTCTTAAAAATGTTCAATGACCCCATCTCCATTGTCTCCAAAGGCAGAGTTTCAAAGTCAAACAATGCTCAGAGAGAAAAGAATTCTCCTACCTTCGTTCTTTAAGGGTGACCCCTCATGCTCAAGAGGGAATTCTGAGTGTTAGAAACCACCTACAAATCATTAAAAAGGAAACAGGACGATGAAATAATTCCATAGAGACCAGTAGCCTGTCAGCAAGCCACCCCTTATTTAAAATATAAACTGTATTTGACACTGATCCAGCTCCCTCAGAGCCATCTCTCAGAGTGAACAGAAACCCTGACATGCCTGTTTATATCTTTCAGCCAGTGCTCCCTGACTAGAACATAGAACATAGAACATTACAGCGCAGTACAGGCTCTTCGGCCCTCAATGTTGCGCCGAACTGTGAAACCAATCTGAAGCCCATCTAACCTAAACTGATTGGATCAGATTAACAGCCCCAGTCAGGGAATTCATACTCTGAGGTCCACCTAGCTGACCTCATTACAGTCACTAAAGAGGCAAGGACTCTTTCACTCTCAATGTCATCAGTCAGCTACCATCAGAAGAAACAAGGACAAAAGATTTCAACTAAACCTGCAAAGCAAAGAATCCTGAAAACAGCTGTTCAACTATTAATGTTGTACTGTGCACTCTTCATGAATGACCCATAGAAATGGATATGTATATCTTTTAACTGTTACATTTTGTTTTGACTGACTCCTCATTTCAAATCCGCCCTTAAAGAGATAACGTAGCTCAGACAGAACTATTGACATGTGTATTGCATTATTGTTTGTTTTCCTGTTCGGTAACTAATAAACTCAATCTTTGTTATCTCAAGAAAGTGTCGTTATATTGGCTCCATTTAAAACATAGATTCACCTCTTCTGGGAGAAAAGTATCCACAAGGGAGGGAATCCTTTCTACTTAGCCTTATTGGGACAACCAAGGGAGCAGGTGAATAAAGAAGGGCTGATGGTTTATCCTTCATGACCTAGGACCTTGACAACTAAGCATTTCATGTCTGGAACTGTAATAATTTGGAGAACATTGCCCATGATCTGGTCATAGCATACTCCATCTGCCAGATTTTGACCACTCACTGAACCTATTTCTATCGGTCTACAACCTTGTTATGTCCTCTTCACAACATACTTTCCTACATAGGCCCATCTGCAAATTTAGCAACAGTATCTCCGATTTCTCAGTTAACTATAAATTGTAAAAGGCTGAGGCTCCAACACAAGCCACTGCAGGATGCCACTTTTTACATCCAGGCAATCAGAAAAGACCATTTATGCATAGTCTCTGTTTTCTGTCAGCCAGCCAATTTTCATCACCTGCTAACAACTTACCCGCATAAAATTCAACCGTCCATCAGGTTTCCCTTTTAACCAACCCATATATGTTTTTTTAAAGTCTTGAATAGTTCCTCATTGTTTCCCAAACCAATTGCTTTTGTACTGCCAGAAAATTTCAAGACTATGTTCATTATGTTAAAGTCTAAATTATTTTGCTATACTGAGCATCAAAGTGCTATCAAGTCTATGTGGAAAAGCATATCCAACTACTATCTACATTTTCATCCAAGTTATTTATATATATATATATCAGACACAGCAGAGGTCCCAGTATGGATCCCCGTGGATCACAATTAGTCATGGACCTTCAGCCAGAAAAACACCCTTCCACCACTACATTCTGCCTTCTATGGGCAAGCTAATTCTGAATCCAAGTGGCCACATCACTATGAATCCCATGTATCTTAATCTTCTGGATGAGCCTACCATGAGGGACCTTGTTGAACCCCTTACTGAAATCCATGTAGGCAATATCCGCTGCTCTACCCTCATCGATCACCTTCTTCAACTTCTCGAAAAATTCAATCAAGTTAGTAAGACATAACCTACCCCGCACAAAGCCATGCTGACTGTTCCTTATTAGGCCATGCCTTTCCAATTGTGTGCAAATTCCATCCCTAAGATTTCTCTTCAACAGCTTCCCGAACACCGAGGTGAGACTCATCAGTCTATAGTTTCTTGGATTATCCCTATTTTACTTCTTGAACAGAAAAACTACATTAGCTTTCCAGGTCCTCTCCAGTGGCCAGAGAGGATACAGAGATCTTGGTTAAGGCCTCAGCAATCTCCTCTCTTGCCTCTCTCAATAAACTGGGGTTATTCAAGAGACACAATACCATTTCTTTCTTGATCTCAAAATACCCTAGTATATTAGCACGCTCCACACTAATCTCACTATCCTCCATATCTTTCTCTTGTGTGAGTACTGAAGCAAAATACTCATTTAAGGTCTTGCCCACCTCCTCTGCCTCTAAGCACAAGTTCTCTCCTTTATTTTTGAGCAGTCCTACCCTCTCTCTAGCTATCCTCCTGTTTTTAATGTATGTATAGGATGCCTTGGGATTCTCTTTAACCCTACTTACCGAAGTCATTTCATGGCCCCTCCTTGTTCTCCTAATTCACTGCTTGAGTTCTTTCCTGCTTTCTTTTTATTCCTGAAGGCCTGTGTCCGATTTTAGCTTCCTAAACCTTACATAAGCAGAAATATTAAATCATGCATTGCATGGAAGCATCAACAATAATCAATGCCAATGTTAGTGACAAGACAGAGCTTGATACCAATTTAGTATTATTTGGAAGCATCTCTGATAGTTTCTGAGCTACAGTTAGGCTAGAAGAACTTTTTTGCTCATTTTGATGGGTATAATCTGAACATTCTAGTTCTGTGACATTAGCGAGGACAGAAGAAGCTCATATAGCTCTTGATGGCGTTCTCAATAGCAATACAGATAGCATCTAAAATCCAGCTATCAAGAAACCAGAAATGTCCAAAAAATGGAAGTTTTCCTCATCAGTGGATTTTATGACTCTAGGGCTGTGATTGGGATCATTGTGCTTCAGAAGTGGCAGGAACAGAGCTGGAAATGCTTTTATTAAGGTCAGCATGAAAAATTCAAAAGCCCATCTTCTGAGATCTGAGGTTTATATCCTTCTATCAGAAGTGCCGTGCTTTCTGGGATCATTACGATTGTGGTTCTTCAACCTCATTTCCAACTTTATGGAGGGCAAAAATATTCGATCTCACTTTTTGGAATTAGTCAACACAGTGTGGAGCTGGAGGAACACAACAGGTCAGGCAGCATCAGAGGAGCAGGAAAGTCAACATTTGGGTTTACACCCTTCATCAGGTCCTTTTTTCACCCAAAGTATGGTGGGAATTTGGAACTCACTGCCTGTACAGGTGGTAGAGACAAAAATCCTCATTTAAGAGGTGTGATGCCAAGGCCTACAAGGCTATGGGCAGAAAATGGGATCAGAATAGTTAGGTAGTTATTTTTGACCAGCATGGACTTAACGCCTTTTTCTGTGCTATAGATTTCTATGACTCCATGATTTTAATCGAAAGGACTTTTCCTCCAATTTTTGGATTGCAGAACAATCAGAGTTCAATCATTCATACTGTCCTTAACTATCCATCTAACTACTTATGATGGACTGCAGAGAGTAAAGATCTTTTGGATGGATATAAGGTAGATAGATGGAAAAAGATTACCTCATCTTGATTACGCTAGCTATGTTAAAGTGTCTTTCAATGTTCAAATGAAGTATCAAATATCAACAAACGATCAACAGAAGTGGAATTAATGGGTGTGATCTGCCCAGCTCTGTATGAACAATAGAGGCAGATGGAAAAAATATAGCTATGGTTTTCTCTCTCCTTTTCCCTATGCCTATGTTTAGGTTCAGTCCTGAGGTCCATAGCTGGGGTGTAGGGAGCCTGCCCTATAGAGGAGCCTGTTGGCCTTGGAGTTTTGAATAGGTGACTATTGAGGTGCTTGCAGCTAGAGGGCCCAGATCTGCTGAGAGTGTCCTTCCCCAGTGCAGATTCATCTTCCATGTCTTAAAATCCCACAGGGTTGGAGCTTGCAGGCAGGATGGAGGCAGTGATGTTCATTGAATCCCTACAGCATAGAAACAGGCCATTCGGCCCACAATGACCCTCCGAAGAGCATCCCACCCAGACCTGTCCCTCTACCCTCACATTTCCCATGGCTAATACACCTAACCTACACATCCTTGAACACTATGGGCAATTTAGCATAGGTAATCCACCTAACTTGCACATCTTTGGACTGTTGAAAGGAAACCGGAGCACCCGGAGGAAACCCACACGGGCACGGGGAGAATGTGCAAGCTCCACACGGACAGTCACCCGAGGGTGGAATTGAACTCGGGTCCCTGGTGCTGTGAGGCAGCAGTGCTAACCACTGAGTCACCGTGTTGAGTTGTGTAGCTTTGAATTGTCTTGATGGGATTGCTCCTCCAGCTCAGTGCCTACTGGCACCACCCTGTCCCCTGTGAGAAAGGGGCACCTGGCATAAGATCAAGGTGTTTCAATCTCCTTTCACCATGTTGTTGGTGCTGAGCATCAATGGCTTAGAGCAGCAAAGTGCAGACACATTCATAAATGCAGCAAACCCATTAAGGGTACTGGATCTGTCTCTCCATGGGCATTCACCAACCTGTCCATGGAGACGAACATATGCATGTTGAAGCCAGCATGGTACAGATAGTGTTGGCAGACTCCTTCAACCTTCAATTCAGTTTCCTGAATGTCTTCCAACAAACCTCCTGTTGCTCCTGTGTCTGCTTCTGCATTTCAATGGAACGTTGTGCCCAACCCTGCGCACTACACTTCGTGAGGATGTCAAAGCTTTGGAAAATATACAGCGGAGATTTTATTGGAACAGTGCCAGGGATGAGAAACTTCAGGGAAATGAAGAGACCAGAAAAACTAAGATTGTTCTCCTCGAAGCAGCGAAGCGTCTGGGGAGATTTAATTGAAGCGTCAAAATTCTGAGAGACTTTAATAGAATATAAAGGAAAAGGAATAAGAAGGGTTCCTATCCAGTTCCATTTTATGAAAATGATGGTTTTACTTTAATAATGACTGTTTCTGCAGATTACAGAGTTTGACCTGGCAAAGTTAGTGCACAGGAAGAAGGTATACAATCACCCTCTCAAATGAAATTTAAGGTAAGCTATAAATGCCAGTCTTGTCAGAGACATTCATTTCCTAAATTGCAAACCCCCAACAGTGCAGTGATCTATCAAGCATTGGAATGTCATCTTAGGTTATCAGCTTATATTTCTGTTTAAAGAGGCAAGGATCCTAGCTCGTGAGGCATGACTGATCATCATTTTTTATCAATATTTTGAGCATCACATTCATTAGGTCTGGGCTTTACAATAACTGCTTATGACTAAGTACAGTTCTGCAACATTTCTATTTGTCTTCCCGTGAAAACTACAAGCTAGCAGTCTGTGATATCACACCAACGAACCAAATAAGCACTTTGGTGAGCCTTGACTGTCAGATCTAATTAAACATAGATTAGCATATTGCATCTATAATTGTTCACATAAGAATGGAGAAGATTTAATCACAGGGATTGGTGACAAGATTAGTGCTAAAAGCCAACAAACAGCATTGAATCATTTAATTAAGGGAGGTAGTTTAAATATAGTAATACAGACATGTTCTGATGTATTTGAGCACCCACAGTGTAAAATTTCACATAGTGGCAGGTGAAGAAACTGAGTACAACTGTGTCTGAACTATTGCTGCCAAAAAACTATATCTAAAATGTCTCGATGTCCTATAGTCCAACATAGATGCTGAAATGTTCTTGATGGTCACCTCAACAATTTTGATACTGAGATGTATTTTGGGGATCAGTTTCTAACTGTCAGCTTCAAGACCTACCTTACAATTTTCTCATTTCAAGCTAATGTTATCTTAATTGTGATACTGTCTTTTTCCTTCAATAAGTGTGTTGCAAAATATCTAACAGTGGTGTTGGCACAATTAAAGTTGAGGTTTTATAGTATCCACTCATTTGAGAACATGAACAAGTAACATTTGTAGTGTGGAATATTAAATGATTTTTTCACTCAGAGGCACCAAGTGATTTTCAAATTGACTTACGTTGTCTTCTCCATGATAGAGCTTTGGATTTTCAGACTATTAGCATTGATTTGCTTTATAATTTCCTACGCTAGGCTGTTCATGAAACAACTAAAATTAAATTTTCTAGCAAAAAGATCTGTTGAAAAACTTAGCCAAATGATTGCTGGTGTAATGGAACATTTTCAACTGTAGCACCTCAGTGGTGGGACCTCAGGGAATATGGTTACGCTGATGGAATGCTGCTCTCTTACTCACCTTTGAAAATGTCAAGCAAGATTCCATTTAGGAACAGTTGTGGTGGTAGAGTGTTGGGAAATCTCAGACTGGAGAGACAACTGTCTGATTTGGTTAATATTACAAGATCTAGGCCCAGGCTGAGTCAACAGACTTGCACAACAAATAGGAAAACATGTAAATTTCTGCACCCTTTAGTGAGATATTCCTCTTCCCTGCTAGACAAAACAAGCCTTAGCACTGAGAAATGTGGCAGGTAACTCTAGCCAATTTAGTGATCAACACATTAAGCTCACAAATCACCCAGAACATCTAAGCTGCCTTTATGCTAGCCATATACATTTACAGTGGCTATTAGTAGAGTAAGACTAGCCTTTCCCTAATTTAATGAAAAAATATATTTAATACTACTTATACAACTCCAAAGCATTGAAAATAGGGCCAACGGTTGAAGTATTTGTTAGTTGATAGTCTTTGAGCAACGCATAGAAGGGAGTTAAGGCCTTTCCTTTTGACTAGTGGTATGTTTTTGAAGTCCATGTTTCAGTTATATTAAAAATGATGTAAAATTGGAAAATAAGCTTTGGGAAAAATATAGAACTGTAAAAATGTAATTTATGGAGCCAAGATTTGAGTTTTGATTTTCTATTTGTGACAGGTTTCAAGCCTTAGCTACAGAAGCACTTGGAAAGAGAAGCTAAATCCCTCCAGGCAGCAACCATATCTGCCTTCCATCTACTGGTGGAGGCAACGCCTTTAGAGTATGTGCCTTGATACTTTAGTTCATGAAGTCTTAAAACTTTAAAAATTCTTTAATGGGTCTTTTGTACCACTTTCAACCTAAAACTAATATACAACAAATTGATGCAGTCTCCATGTCTACACTTTAACAAAGTAAATTTCTGTTATAGAAAACAATCACACTCCCAAATCTGCACAGTGGGCTAATAAGAATCTTTTTACTTTGTTCAACAAGAAACCAAGGCAGTCCTTTGTCAACATTTTGATTTTGAGTTCAAAATATGTTAGAATTTCACTTGATAAAAGAGCAACTCTGTTGTCTAGAATCTCACAGGTCCAAGAGAATCTAGAAATTCAATGGTACATAAGTATGTTCACTGTGCAGATGACTCATATTCATGAAACATGAGAACTGGGTGATATTTGTACACTGACGTCATAATTTTAAACAGCCATGTGTCCATGCTACAATGCCTCTGATTAGCAGGCAATCTGTTTTCGAGGATGGGAAATGCATGACACTGACAATCTGTACTTCTGGAGCATTACTTGGCTACAGGCAATAGGGGAGGTTAACAGAGGGCATGAAATGACTGGACGTGTAAAGGATCAGATTCTCAGATGCAACTTATTTTTATGAAGTCTCACAGAAGAATGGGAAGTCAATCCCCACAGTCATTCTCCTTCAAGAGCAGAGAAGCCACTAGCAAAATCTATTTGAGGAAGAGATGGCTGAAGGTAGAAGCACAAGAAGCATCAGTCCAGGGTCTTGAGGCAATGTAGCAAGAAGTTTAATAACCTCAGCAGGGTTATTGAAATGTTTAAAGAATAGAAATGTTTGTTCTCATGAGAATGTACTTCCACAAGAGTAGGAATTTCAGTGGATTGCCTATTCTTTTTAATTGATGAGAGGTTTCTTTTAATAATGACATCACCACTATTTTATGTCAGCATGGCTCCTGCAGTGCTGAGAGAGAAGGAATATGAAGTGTACAGGCTAGTGTGCTGAAGCTAGAGCTAGTGCACCGCAGCAGGCCTTCCACGCAACAACCTTCACACTCAACAGCATACATAGCCCTTCTGGGGTCACGAGGCCCAACTCCCAGATCTCTCTCCAGAATGCAAATCCACAGTTACAGGACTTTTTCTGCATCAGCACTCCTACCTGAGAAAGGAAATCCCAGCAAGAGTGTATTTTGAATGTAGGCAAGAGGAGGAGCAAAGGAATAGAGGTAGGCCATTCATTCCATTATAACTGTCGCTGATCAAACATTTCGATGCCTTCTACACACACCATCCCCATGACCCCGTGATCCACTGGCAATCAGAGATCTATTCATTTCCATCTGAAACATACCCAAAGATGGAACTTTCACAGCCCTCTGAGGAAGAGAATTCCAAACATTTACAACTTTTGGAGTTAGTAAACGTTGTCCTCATCTTGGATCTAAGTGGCATCCTCCTTAGTTCTAAATTGTTTCCCCTAGTTCTACATTTCCAGCCAGGGCAAACAACTTATCTGCCTCTACCTGATCTATCCCTTTAAATATTTTGTAGTTTCAACGAGATCATCTCTTATTCTTTGAAGCTTGGGAGAATACAGGCCCAGTGTACCCAACCTCTCTTCATAGGGTAGTCCTGTTATCTGAAAAACAAGTCTGGTGGAATTTATTGCCCTCCTTCCATGGCATTAATATCTTTACTGGGATATGCACACAGTACTCCAGATGCCATCTAACTAAGCCTCTTATACAATGAAGCAAGACTTCATTACTCCTGCAGTCAAATTCTCTTGCAATAACGTTCCTAATAGTTTGCCGCACCTACAGGTTAACTTTCAGTGAATTGTTGACAAGAATGCCTAGATACCTTTGTACATCTATACTTTCCAATTTCATACTATTTAAAACATACTGTATGTATCTGTTTCTCCTATCAAAAGATGCTTACATTTTTCCATATTATGTTCCATTTGCCAGTTCTTTGTCTAACCACTTAACATATCTATGTCCCTTTGTAAAGTCTTAATATTCTCTTCAAAACTCATTTTCCTACCTATACTTGTGTGCCATCATCAAAATAATTTATGTAAATTGTAAAGACTTGACACCCCAACACCAACCCCTGTGGCATAGCACTCGTAACATCCTACCAGTCCGAAAATGACCAATTATTCCAACTCTGCTTCCTGGTCGATAACCAATCTTCTATCCATACGAATATGTTACCCCCCACACCATGAGCTTTTATTATTTGCAATAACCTTTGGTGTAGCATCATAACTAATGTCTTCAGGAAATCTAAGTACAATATATCCATGGGTTCTACTTCATCTATAGCACAAAGTATTTCTGCAAAAAACTCCAATAAATTAGTTTTACATGATTTCCCTTTGAAAAAACTATGTTGACTCTAACTGATTCCTTTGAACTTACCCGAGCGCCGTGGTATAACATCTTTAATAATAGAATCCCTACTGTGAAGAAAGATACCATTCGGCCCATCAAGTCAACACTGACCCTCCAAAGAGTAAGCCACCAAGATCCACCCTGCAACCCCGCATGGAGTTTTTACTATGGCTAACCCACTTAACCTACACATCCCTGGACACTCTGCGGCAATCCTTAGCATGGCCAATCCACATAACCTGCACATCTTTGGGCTTTGAGAAGAAACCAGAGCATCTGGAGGAAACACACGTAGACACAGGGAGAGCATGTAAACTCCACACACACTGTTACCCGAGGCTCAAACCAAACCTAGGCCTGTGGCACTGTGAGGCAGCAGTGCTAACCACTGTGACATCGTACCACCCGTATAGGCCTCTGACATTTTCCCTATGACAGATGTTAAGCTAACCGGCCGGTAGTTTCTTGCTTTCTATCTCTCTCTGTTTATGATCAACAGAGTTCATTAGCTATATTCTAATCTAAAGGAATCTTCCTCAAATCTAATGAGTTTTGGAAAATTAAAACCAATGCATCAATTATCTCATTAGCTACATCTTTTAAGACCCCAGGATGAAATCCATCAGGGTGTGGGGCCGTGTCAACTCACAGTTCTAACACTTCAATTATAAAGCCATGGAGTCATATATCATAGAAACAGGCCCTTCAGCCCACCACATCTATTCTGACAAACAAACATAAAACTACACTAATCGCATTTAATAAAACATAGAACATAGAACAGTACAGCATAGTACAGGCCCTTCGGCCCACAATGTTGTGCCGAACTTTTACCCTAATCCTAAGGTCTATCTAACCTCCACCCCTACCTTATACTATCATCCATATGCCTATCTAATAGCCGCTTAAATGCCCCCAATGAGGCCGACTCCACTACCCTCTCCGGCAATGTATTCCAGGCTCCTACCACTCTCTGGGTAAAGAACTTACGTCTGGCGTCTCCTATATATCTACCTCCACTTACTTTAAAACTATGCCCCCTCGTAATAGCTACCTCCACCCTAGGAAAAAGTCTCTGGCTGTCTACTCTATCTATACCTCTGATCATTTTGTACACCTCTATCAAGTCATCTCTCATCCTTCGTCGTTCTAAAGAGAAAAGCCCTAGCTCTCTCAACCTTTCCTCGTAAGACCTTCCCTCCATTCCAGGCAACATCCTGGTAAATCTCCTCTGCACCTTTTCCAACGCTTCCACATCTTTCCTGCAATGAGGCGACCAGAACTGGACACAATACTCCAGATGTGGCCGAACCAGTCTTTTGTATAGCTGGAGCATAACTTCATGGCCCTTGAACTCAATCCCTCTATTAATGAAAGCTAACACACCATATGCCTTCTTAACAACTCTATCCACCTGGGTGGCAGCTTTCAGGGAACTGTGGACATGAACCCCAAGATCCCTCTGCTCCTCCACACTGCCAAGAATCTTTCTGTTAACCCTGTATTCTGCTTTCAAATTTGTCCTTCCAAAGTGAATCACCTCACACTTTTCAGGGTTAAACTCCATCTGCCACTTCTCAGCCCAGCTCTGCATCCTATCAATGTCCCTTTGTAACCTAGAACAGCCCTCTGCACTATCCACAACTCGACCCACCTTTGTATCATTCGCGAACTTACTAATCCAAAATTATTTATTTATGTATTTATTTATTTATACTCGATCCATAGCCTACCATGCACTTGCATTTTAAGTGCTCAGCCAAATGTTTCTTAAATGTTGCGAGATTACCCATTTCCAGCATCCATTTGCATTGATTTCCATATTTCTACCACCCACTGCATGGAAAAGTGTTTCCTTAGATCCCCTCTAAACCACTTAGAGTCATACAGTCATAGATATAGTTGCCAGCATTTGGCCCATATCCCTCTAAACCTCTCCCCTTTATGTACCAGTCCAAATGTCTTTTAAATGTTGTCAAGTCCACAATCACAATATTGAGTGCTACTTACTCCTAACCTTAAAATTATGATCTTAGACATGTCTGCCATGGGACGAAAGGATTCTAATGATCTACCCTGTCTATGCCTCTCATAATTTTGTATACCTTAATCAAATGTTCCCTCAGCTTCTTCTGCGACAGGCAAAACAAACCCAGCCTATCCAATGTCTCTTCATGACTGAGGTTTTCCATCCCAGACAACATCCTGGTGAATCTTCTCTGCCTCCTCACGAGCACAGTTTACTCAATATTACTTTGCTGGTAATTATAATTTTCTGGAGTTGGTCCCTTTCTTTCAATTCCTAACTAACAGCTATTTCCAGGATGTCACTAATATTCTCACGATGGAAGAGTGAAGCAAAATATCTGTTCGATTCATCTGCCATCTCTTTATCCTCCATTTCTAATTCCCCAGATTCATTTTCCACAGAAGCAACACTTTGTTAATTCATTTCTTTTGAAATATTTGAGGAAACGTTTCCTACTGTTTTTAATATTTTTGGCTAACTTGCTCTCATACTCTAGTTTTTCCCACTATATTCAACTTTTAGAAAATCTTTGCTTTTTTTTATATCCTGCCAAATCTTCTGATCCGCCACCTATTTTGCACAGTTATATGTCATTTCTTGATGTTTGATACAATCTTTAAGTTTTTTAATTAACAATAGTTGTCAGATCCATCCCTTGTAATATTTCTTATTTGTTAGAATACTGAGAGGCCTGGATAGAGTGGACATGGAGAAGATGTTTTCATTAGTACGAGAGACTATAACATGAGGGTACATCCTTCGAGTGAGGGAATGGCCCTTTAGGACAGTCGCATTCATATTCTATTCTCACCTTCCTTATCAGTTTATTGGTCCTCCTTTGCTGTATTCTAAATACCTTGCAATCCCCAGAATTACAGTTTCTTTTTTGCAACTTTATAAGTCTTATCTTTTAAGCTTATACAATCCCATAATACCACCGTTGCCCAAGCCACATGTTTCTCTCATCTCCTGATTAATACCATATCTCACACTACTACCACTATTTGGTAGCCCATAAATAACTCCCACCAATGGTCTGCTGCTTTTTACTGTTTCTTAATTGCATCCAAATAGGTTCCACACATTATTCTTCCGATCTGACATCCTCCATTATTGACCTACTGATCCCACCCTTTACCAGCACGACTCCACCTCTTTTTCCATCTTGTCTGTCCATCTTAAAAGTTGATTAGCTTTGAATATTCAGTCCTGATCATCATGCAGCCATGTTTTTGAAATGGCAATTAAATCATGCTCATATATTTCTGCTTGTGCCTTCCGATTACTTAACTTGTTGTGAATGTTGTGTGTATTCAGGCAGAATGTCAACTTTGTTGTTTTGCCATCATTCCATTTTCAAAGGATACTCGATGTTTGGCTTTGTTTCTCCTCTCTTCTCGTCTCCTGAGCATCTTTTCTATTTCCTGCTACCAACTTTATTTCCTTCCAATTTGGATTACCCTTCAGGTTCCCATCCTCCTGACAACTGATTTAAACTTATTCCAACATCATTAGCAAATCTCCCTGCGATGATACCAGTCCCAGTCCCATTAAAGTGTAACCACTTCAGCTTATACAGCTCCGACCTGCCCCAGACCTAATCCCAATTCCTCAGAAAGATGATGCCCTCCCTCCTACACCAATTCTCCTGCCACATATTTCACCAATCTAATCTCCTGTTCTTGTGCTCATGGCCCTAGAGAGAGATCCTGAGATGACTGCACTTGAGGTCCTGCTTTTTAGTTTCCTCCCTAATTCCCTGAAATTAGCCTTCAGAACCTCATCTCCCTTTCCACTTGTGTCATTGGTAGCAGTGTGGACCATGACTTCTGGCTAATTCCCTCCCTCAGAAGGATGTTCTGCAGCTGCTCTGTAACATCTGTGACCATGTCACCAGGGAGACAACACATCATCCCATTTTGATATATTAAAAAAAATAGATGCTGGAGATCTGAAACACAAACAGAAAGTGCTAGAGAAACTCATCAGATCTGGCAGTATCTGTACAGAGAAAAGCAGAGCTCATGTTTCAAGACCAGTGACTCTTAACTTGGCCCTTTCAATGTGGACCCTTTAACAAAGGCAGTACTTCAGTTGTCTTCCAATCAATGGATAAGTTGTCTGCATTCCTTCTTTTACATTCTCCTGTGCATCCTGCACAACAGCCTTTCAACAAAGCACTAGCATTGACAATATGATCAGCTTTCACAGCAGGGTGATCTTAAATGTCATATCATAGACCCACTGTTGAGCTAGATAAGTTACTAGATAAGTATCCAGGGTAGTGAGTTAATTGTGGACCTATTCTGTCTTCAGCAGGTAGCATGTAATAGAAATAGCTTCAGGCTGTTCCTCACAGTCGGTAATCTCTCAAGCTGAAGCTTGCAAACCATCATTGCACAATCAACTCTGACATTTCTAAAGGTTTCTTTACTCATGTTTCAACATCATCTTCAGGGATGCCTTTAAACTGAGTAAAATCTAAGCTTTGCACTTCACGGGGTTTAATGCCTGAGACTATCAAGGAGCAACTAATAGTTGAGAAAAGAATGGACTGTTATCGATAAAGGATTAGGGATTCATGATTTTGGCTTCTCGTGCTTTTCAAATCTGAGATATATCCTAATAATTACTTGTACAAAATGCAATAATAAATAACTGAACAATCAAAAATAATAAGGTTATTCATCGACTGTTGATATTGAATAATCAGGGTAATTTTACTTCATTGAAATGTATTATTTGTTTATGAGATTGAGTCAAGCCAGCCGTCATTATCTTTTAGAAGTGATCGAATTACTACATACTTCTACAACATCAGCTCGGCCAATCTACTCTCAACCTCTCAATCCTGGAACCACGCTCCGAAATCTTTTCTGCACCCTTTCTAAAGACCTCAATCTTTCCTCAAGTGTTATACCTAGAATTTTAAATTTTGGAGATGCCCTGAGGGTGAAAATACACTTTATAAGATGGTGAGACTCAGAACCACATTTTACTAGCAGCGGGCAGTAGATGCTGCCAGGAGCATTATTTTTAAATTCAGAGAGGATGTGAGAGTCACTAGTTAGACCAGCATTTATTCCCTATCTCTAATTGCCCTTGAGAAGGTGGAGATGAGCTAGCTATCTTTTTAAACTGCCACAGTCTAGTTTCTGTAGGTAGACCCAAAATGGTATTGGGGATGAAGTTCCAGGATTTTGACCCTGTGACAGTGAAGGAACAGTGATATATTTCAAAGTCAGGATGGTGAGTGGCTTGGAGAGGAACTTGCAGATGGTGGTGTTCCCATGTACCTGCTGCCCTTGTCCTTCTAGATGAAAATGGTCATGGCTTGGAAGGTATGTCTAAGGAGCCGAAATGAGTTCTTGCAAAGCACCTTATAGATGGTACACATTTCTGCTATTGAGCGTAGGTGGAACAGGGAATGAATGTGTCTGGATGTGATGTCAATCAAACAGGTTTCTTTGTCCTGAATGGTGTCAAGCTTCTTGAGTGTTGTTGAAGCTGACCCATCCAGACAAGTAGTGAGTGTTCCATCGCACTGCTAACTTGTGCTTTTTAGACAGGAGACAGGCTTTCGGGAGTCAGGAGGTAAGTTACTCATTGAAGGAATCCTAGCCTGCAACCTGTTCTTGTAGCCACTGTTATTATACTGTTATGATCCTATTTGACAGTATTACTGGGCAAGTCAGATCCCAGACTGCAGTCTGGCTAGATAGATCATATTTTCTTTAGGTTTACAGATGGTGCTCGTTCACTAAAACATAAACATGCAATGCTTCCATTTGTTTTATAAGTAGAAGTTTAGTACGCAAAAGAAATGAAGAATAATTCAGAATAAGCCAAACTATTTATAGATAACACAAGTTTAAGGATTTCAAAGCACTGTAATATACAATCTCTGGGGTTCCTCAGGGCAGAGTTCTCAACCCAAACATCTTCAGCTGCCTCATCAATGCCTTCTCTCCATCACACGGTTGGAAGTACTCTTCCAGTGAGTTGTTAAATTGTCTACCACCACTCACATTGATAACATGAATGCAAAGCTTAGATTTAATTCACTGGTTGTGTAATTTTCTTAGACATATCTATAACTTGCCTCTTATACTGTTTGTCAGGCTAGTTGTCCTATTTTGTAGCTTCACCAGATAGCCACTTCATGTTTAAGTTTGCCTGGTGCTGCTTCTGGTGTGTCCTACTGCACTCTTCACTGAATCAAGATTGAACTCATGGCTTGTTGGTAATTGTACATGGGGTAGAATGTAAGGGGGATAGGCCAGGCCATGAGATTGCCAGTTCTGAGGAAGGTTCAACGGACCCGAAACATTAACTCTGTTTTTCCCTTCACAGATGCTGCCAGACCTGCTGAGCTTTTCCAGCAACTTTGTTTTTGTTCCATGAGGTTGCAGATTGTGTTGGAGTAAAATTCCACTGCTGTTCGCCAGCACCTGATGGATATCCTGTGTTGTGTTGCTAAATCTGTTTGGTATCATGTGAAGTGAATCGAATCAGCCAATGATTGGCACCTGTCATGTTGGAGACGTCCACATGGGGACAGAGGAATTGTCTGGGAGAGGGGTTTACTTAGTGGTGTTATCACTAGATTAATAATCCAGAAACTTAGGTAATGTTCTGAGTGTTCTGAGAGGTTTCAAAGCTATTCATTTACAATAACTGTTGACCAGAGTTATAAAGGGAAGCACTGCATAGCAATTTGATCATAGCAAATCGAATCAGCATAGATGGTATTGTGAAATTTAAGGGTGACAAATGTATGTAGGCTTCAGAAGAAGGAAAATTGAAGGTGAGTGCAAAGACATTCTCACATAAGAGACAAAGCATTAGCCAGCACAGAGTGAATATGAAAGTAATTAAAACTTACCAAGAAACATAAAACAAAATAGTAAAAGTCCTGATGAAGGGTCCAGACCCAAAAAGTTGACTTTTCTGCTCCTCTGATGCTGCCTAATCTGCTGTGTTCTCCCAGCTCCACATTGTATCGACTAGTAAGATATTCCGCAGGCACTTAAATTAATAAAATGGAAAGTTGGAATGGGAATAGAACCATTAAGAGTTGGCCAGAATAAATCAGAAACAGCAATTGGGAACTGACAGAAATAGTAAATAATTATTTTGTTCCCATGTTTATGAGAACAACAAATTAAAAGGACATGACAACAGTAGATGCTATTAAAAATTATGCAACTGCATCTAAATGAAAAGGGGACAAACAAGAAAAAACAGTTGTAAGAAATAGGAGAAAGAGTAGGTGATTCATCCCCTCAAGCCTGCTCCACCAGTCAATAAAAATATGGCTTTCCTGTCCGTCCTCCATAACCCTTGACATCCTTATCAATCAACATCTGTCTAACTCAGCCTTGAACATATTCAAAGATCCAGTGCTTTCTGAAAGAGAGAATTTCAAACATGAATGACACTTTGGGAGAACAAATGCCTCCTCCATGGGGGAGCTTTTCATATTAAACTATGCCCCCTAGTTCTAAGCTACTCCATGAGGGGGTGTATCCTGAATTTTCATTCTTGAGTTGGGTGGAAGTTAAAAAGAGTCTCAGTTTAGCTTGCCCACCACAGGGACAATTTACACAGAGGGAGGGTTGGGTGGGACATGCCTGCAGGCCACAGTTGGTCCAGGTCACCAAAGAAAGTGTCCAGAGGCAGCCCCTGGGGATGTGGAGTATGGAGGTGGTCTGTTTAATAGGCCAACCTCAGTGCTTTGGGACATTATTGCAGCTAAAATACAGACTGAAAGGCCCTCCAGACCTCACCCCTCTTCACTCCCCGCATATACCCTTTGTGCCATCCATAGCACATTCGACACCCCACTCACCCCATTTAGCTTCTCATGCTTGGCAAGCCATCACCTACACTATTATTGCTGTTCATAACCTATTTGCTAGTCTGTGCTTCCAACACATCCCCACAGCCCCTCATGCTATTCCTCTGACCCAGCCACTACTGCCCTGAAACACCCCTATGCCAGCTATGACCCTCCACCTTATGCCAAGCTATGGTTTTACCAATGTCCATTCACTCACTATACATTTTATAGAACAGTGACTGCTGCAGTGTCAGGAGGATGTGTGAAAAACTTTTTTGAAAAAAAATCATTCATTGGTAATTTACCACTATGTTACAATTATCTCCTTTTCACTACAGCCCCAAAAATCAATCATCAGACCTTTTAACATGCCAATAGCTGCAACCTCAAGTGTTTTAAATCTCTTTGATCTTGTGAATTGACTGCAGATATCAAGGAAACTCGAGCTGCCTTCAGCAGGAGCTCAGCTGTTACAACAGAGCCCTGGATGTCTTGGCTCTTAACCAAGAATGATGCTTGGCACCAAGAACATTGGGAAAACCCAGAACACAGCAGAGTGAAGGCAGAATGGGGGATGATGAGATAGTATGTACAGGAAAAGGAGAGCAAAGGGGTTGAAGGCAAGGGCAGCTTATTGCCTTCCGAGTGCCAGGTCTCTCAATTATGAACAGAGTGCTTGATAACAAGGGACCCACTCATTTCCATCAGGCAGAGGCCACTGACAAATCTGACGGGGTTTTCTGAGCAACACAGTGTGGAGCTGGAGGAACACAGCAGGCCAGGCAGCAACAGAAGAGCAGGAAAGTTGACGTTTCGGGTCGGCACCTTTCTTCAGAAATTGATGCTGATGATTTCTCTGATGCTGACTGACCTGCTGTGTTCCTCCAGCTCCACACTGTGTTATCTCTGACTCCAGCATCGGCAGTTCTTACTATCTCTGGGTTTTCTGAGGAGCCTTCGGAGGGCATTTGGAAGACATACAGATCTTGTTAAAATCATGAACTACAACCAAATTGCAGTAAATTTAGGAATAATGGAAGGTCATTGACTCATATTGTTAGTGCACAATTAGGTACGGTTCCACTGTGAGGAAAAAAGCAGAACTGAGGTATCAGTGTGCCTTCTGGTCAGCAGATAATCCTGAGAGTAGTCACAAAGAAATCACAAGTGTGTGACATTAAACAGTATCATTCTGCATTCGGCACTGATTCCAGCAATTTTTCCACTCCCATCCCAGTTTAGATTTCATTACTTAGTTCAGAGTAGTGAAAAACTAAGCATTACAAGTTACTGAGAATAACAGACTTTAAAACAGGGATAAAAGTAAATGATAAAAAGCTGTCTTCCAGAAGTGTTATCCCTATTCTGGAAGTGAATGTCCTGTGTTTAAAAATATGTCAAACCAAAAGCTAAGCTGACATCATACGTTTTACAGCCACCTTTATTGGCAAAGACAGGCAAGCTGTACTTTCTACTATTTTCCGCACCTCTACAATGCTACTTTGATGGCAGGCAATTACTTGAGCAAACGTTCTCTCTCTGAGAGATCGGTGACCCATTTCTCATGACCTAACTAATCATTTTAAGTGACAGCCAGGGTGGTCTTGCTGCTTAAGTTATAGTTTATCTCAGTTTTACTCAAAGGCAGCAGAGTTACTTTTCAGAATTAGTAAAACCACTGGGAGAAAACTGAAATCCTGATATGATGGCTTTCAAACTAAATGCAAATTGCAATAGGATAAGCCTAATTAAATAAGCTTAGATATTGAATCTTTTTTAAAAATGAAAATGATTAAAACAACAAACAATAATATTAAGGTAGAAATGCACTTTTATTCAGACTGGGAATGCAATGGAAACCGAAAGAACTGCGGATGCTGTAAATCAGGAACAAAAACAAAGTTGCTGGAAAAGCTAAGCAGGTCTGACAGTATATGTGAAGGAAAAAACAGAGTTACCGTTTCAGGTCTGGTGACTCTTCCTCAGAGGAAGGGTCACTGGACCTGAAACGGTAACTCTGTTTTTTGTTTCACATATACTGTCAGACTTGCTGCGCTTTTCCAGCAACTTTGGGAATGCAATGGATGTTGAGACCGTTTAACAGTCATCTCTGAATGATGCTTTAAATAAGACTAGCATTAGGTATGTGAAAAAGGTTTGACTAATTTTTTATTCTGAGTTGCAAAATCCATAAAACAAGAATCAAAGTGAGACTGAATACCAGCTCATAAGATATTTTCATATCTTACCATAATAAGTAGGTAGCATTGAACACTGAAATAACTCCACAGAGGCCAGTATCCCATCGCCAAGTTACCCTTTATTTACACATGGAAAGTCTTTGACACTTATGCAGCTTCCTCAGAGGCTGCTCTCAGAGTGAACAGGATGTCTGACATTACTGTTCATGCCTGTCAGCCAGGGCTCCCTGATTGGACCAGATTAACAGCCCCAATCAGAGAACTCATATCCTATGAGGTCAACCTGGCTGACCTCTTAACAATCACTACATCCCTTCCCTCTGATTCCGAGGACAAAGCACCTCCTGGGGCATTTCAGCACCAGGTCAGGTACCTCCATCTTTGCCTCTGATACGGGCAGTGTGTAACACACAGTAATTCACCTCTTGCATCCAGAGCGTCTCGAAAGAAATTCATTCTCCTTTTCAAGTGGCAAAGGCTTTGAGGCGGCGACATCCGCTCTGTCCATCTCAGATTCTGAGATATCTTCAACGTTTGACGGTGAGGGAGAACCCATGGGTTCCAGAACAGTCAGAATGGCTATCGAGGAGCTAGTACATTTTGTTCAAAAGTTCGTAAGAAATAGGGGCAGAATTAGGCCATTAGGCCCATTGAAGTCTGTTGTGCCATTTGATCATGGCTGATATGCACTCCACCCCCATTTTCTTGCCTTCTCCCCATAACCCTTCAACCCATTACAAATTAAAATTCTGTCTAACTCCTCCTTAATTGTACTCAGTTTCAGCCTCCACCACATATTTGGGTAGCAAGTTCCACAGATTCACAATCCTGTGGGAGAAGTAGTTTCTCCTGAACTCTGTTTTAGATTTGCTAGCCCTTATCCTAAGACTATGATCTCTCGTCCTAGATTGCCCCACAAGAGAAAGCATCTGCTCCACATCTATTTTATCTATACCTTTTATCATCTTGAATACCTCAGTTTGATCTCCCCTCATTCTTCTAAATTCCAGAGGGTATAGGCCTAAACTGTTTAATCTCTCTTCATACGACAAACCCGTTATCTCTGGGATCAATGTGGTGAACCTCCTCTGAACTGCCTCCAATGCCACTACATCTTTCCTCAAAAAAGAGGACCAAAACTGCGCACAATACTCCAGGTGCAGTCTCACCAATGCCTTGTATACTTGCAATAGTACTTTCTTACCTTTATATTCTATTCCTTTAGCTATAAAAGCCAACATTCCATTCACTTTCTTTATTATCTGCTGTACCTGCATGCTAGTTTTCTGTGACTTATGAACAAGGACTCCCAGATCCCTCTGCACTGGAGCACCCCAAAGCCTCTCCCTATTTAGATAATAGATTGCCTTCCCATTTTATTGTCCAAAATGCATGACCTCACAATTATTTACGTCTAACTCCATCTGCCACATTTTGGCCCACCTATCCATATCCATTTATAAGGCTTTTATTTCCTCATTGCAATTTACCATCCTGCCTATTTTTGTCATCTGCAAATTTGGCTATAGAGCCTTCTATCTCTGTATCAAAGTCATTAATGTAGATTGTAAATAGCTGGGGTCTAAGGACCAGACCCTGTTGTACCCCACTAGTTACTTTTTGCCATACAGAGAAAAAAAACAATTTTTCCTGATTCTCTGTCTTCTGTCCATCAGCCAGTCACCTATCCAAGCTAATAAATTACCCCCAATCCCGTATGATCCAACCTTGTGAATTAACCTTTTATGTGGCATCTTATCAAACGCCTTCTGGAAGTCCGGATATATTACATCTACAGGGTTCCCATTATCTACTTTGCTTGTTACATCTTCGAAGAACTCTAGCAAATTAGTCAAACACCCCTTAGACTAACTAACTTGTTATTGTCTTTCATTCAAAACAAGATCTATTTATTCCTACTGTCTGCTTCCTGTCTGCTGATCAATTCTCAGTCCATGTCAATATATTACGATTAACCCGTTGTGCTTTGATTATGTACAATGATCTCTCATTTGGGACTTCTTCAAAAGTTTTCTGAAAATCCAAATATACCTCATCCACTGGTTCTCCCTCTTCTAATCGATGGATTACATCCTCAAAAAGTCTTGCATGCTTCCCTTTCAGAAATCCATATTGACTTTGTCTGAGTCTTGTTACATTCTATTGCCATATTAGCATGTCCTTTATAAAAGACTACAGCATTTTTCCTACTGCTGATGTTAGACTCCCTCTATCCTTTTTCAAATAGTGGAGATATATTTGTCACACTCCAATTTTCTGGGCTGTTCCAAAATTTTAGAAGATAACAATCAAAAATCGACAATATTGATGGCCAAGCAGCAACAGAAGAGCAGGAAGGCTGATGTTTCAGGCCTAGACCCTTCTTCAGAAGGGTCGAGGCCCAAAACGTCAGCCTTCCTGCTCCTCTGATGCTGCTTGGCCAGCTGTGTTCATCCAGCTCTACACCTTGTTATCTCAGATTCTCCAGCATTTGCAGTTCCTACTATCTCTGATATTGATGGCCACCTCCTTTAGAGTTCTGAGATGTATGTTATCATATGGGATTCGTCAGCTTTTTGTCTCATTAATTTCCATAGCAACTTCAGTTCATACCCTGCGCCCGGCCTTGGTCACCCTGTAGTTATGTCTCTGTAATCGAAATCATATCATACTAGTTTATAACTGTCTGTGCTGATAATTCATCTACCGATTAGAAATTGTCCAGGCATTGTAATAACAGCGCTTTCAGGTTTGTTTTTGTAATATTTTTAAACTTTTTTGTACTTTGGCTCTATCTAGTGTTAGCTACTTGTTTTGTCTGCTTTCTGCTTTTGCTTTCTACTTTTCCATTCTTCTATCTTTGTTTCTCATTCTTTTGTCCAATCATTCAGGCTCTCATCCCTCTGTCACTCTAGATTAAATCTTTGCCCAAAGTACTAAAAAATGCCCTGTGAGGATACCTTGGTCAGGTCTCATCTTCCCAGAATCAGTCTCAATACTTCTAGAATCTAAATCGCTCCCTCATACACCATCTTTCCAGCCATACATTCATCTGGTCTAGTCTACTGTTCTCGATCTGGTTAACACTTGGCACTGGGAGTAATCCTGAAATTACTACTTCCTGCATTCTCTTGACAAATTCTATCTCCAAACAGCATCCAAAATGCAATATCTGTAAGAGAGGCAGTGGACCCAGAAGATTCTTGCACTGCCTGCCTAGCGTTTTTACTCTGTCTGGTGGTTACCCATTCTACTTCTGCATATGCACTCCTTACCTACAATGTGACTTCCTCATTGTTTATAACTATTCATATGATTTCAGCCAATGGGATGTTCCTCACTGACTCTAGCTGCTGCTCCAGATACAAAATGTGACTCTTGTGTGGCTGCAGCTGGAGGTATTTCCTGCACGTGTGGCTACCGTGGACACTGATATTGTTCCTGATTTCCAACAGGAGGGATTTTCACATGACCAAACTGCCTTTCCATGACTTACCCTTAAAGTACTCTCTTTATGGCTATTTCCTTTTGCTTAATGAATATAAAAATGTATACTAGCAACTTTGCTTTATTTCTTCAACTATAAGCTTCTTTCTATTCATTCATGGATGAGGGTATCATTGGCCAGGCAGCATTTATTTCCCAGAGGGCAGTTAAGAGTCAACCATATTGTTGTGGGTCTGAAGTCATATGTAGACCATGTTGCATAAGGATGGTAGTTTCTTCCCTCAAGGACGTCAGTGAGCCAGATGGGTTTTTCCAACAATCAACAGTCAATTCATGGTCATCATTAGACTCTTATTTCCAGATTTTTAAAAATTGAATTCAAATTCCACCATCTACCATGGTGGGATTTGAACCTAGGTCTCCAGAACATTATCTGGGTTTCTGCATTAACAGTCCAGTAATAATACTGGGAGGTCATGGCCTCCCCCCTTACTTAGTCTAAACAGAAGACCCACTGCAGCTGCTCAGCAACCAAGCAATTCATGTCTTTCCTGTGCTATCACTCCCAAACAAAGTCCAGCTGCTGAGTAGAGTCTGATTCTGTTCAGCTCCAACTCTGCTACAGCAGTTAAATGAAAGGATACTATTTAATTAATCACAATAAATAAACTGAGAATATGATTAATGTCTTCCAAATTCATATTTCAATGACTCTTTATTTTGACACAAAAGCAATAGGAAAATTTTAAAAGCTTTCAAAGATGACCAAAAAAAGAAAATAAACTATGATGGTAAACTTGCAAGTCATATAAAAACAGTCAGTAAGAATTTTTCAAAATGTTGTTATAATTCCAGCTGATGTTATTACTGGACAAGTCAGATCCCTAACTGAAATCTGGCTCGATAGATTATGCTTTTTTGAAATTGTTTTAATGAGGTTGTTCGTTACTGAAACATAAGGACACGTTGCTACAAATTTGGATTTAGCAATAAATCACAAGTTTATTATGCCAAAGAAGTGAAAATAAAGTAGGATAAGCCGAATAGTTTACATAGAAGATATTCTTAAATATTTTGAAACACATGATAAAAAATCTTATTAGTCTCAAATGTGCCCTTATACCGTACTTACAGAAGAGTAGTTTCTCTTCTCTATTACCCCTCTTAATTTAACTGTGGCTTCAACTCCCAGTTTTGAGAGTCTGATAGCCACTCTCCCGGACCCTTCATACAACTGTGGTTAGAATTTCACAGCTTCAAATAGCTTTTCAGGTTTTAACCAAAGATTTCTGTTTTGAAACTTTTACTAAACTCCTGACACTAAAGTATTTATAATACCCTAAACCATCATCTCCCTTTCTCTGGAACAACTGCTTCAAACAGACAGCCTCAGTAAAGAACACTGCAGAATTGCTCAAACTTAAACCTTTTTTTTCCCAATTTAACAGTGTTTCTCCCAATTAAAAGAATACCATCAATCTCTGACACTCTAAACAGGAGCCTAATGCACAACTGTTTACCTCATCAGATTCTCCCAATTTGAAACAAAAACCCAATACTCTCGAGGAAATCTTCTTCTTTTGTTTTAAAAGATATCTTTGTTTTAAAAAGAAATAGTCCTGGTTCCAAGTTAAAGATCAGAGTGCTTCAGACACATGAGAACTCATATGCCATCAGTTGAAATACAAAAGTCTAAACATAAAAATAAATGATATTACATTATATGTATTAAAAAACACATCTTACAATGCAATGTATAAAAAGAAAGAGAGAAGCCAAAGTGAACATAACCCCCTCAGACAATGAGGTTTGGGAAATAATACCAGGAAACTTTGCATTAGTTTCATGGTAGAGGACACTAATAACATTCCAAATATTCTGAATCAAGGTTATGAAATAAACACAATATCTATCACGAGACAAAAGGTATAGAAAAACTAGATGTGGCTAAAGGCTAGACAACAAGGTGCAGGGCTGGATGAACACAGCAGGCCAAGCAGCATCATAGGAGCAGGGAGGCTGACGTTTCGGGCCTAGACACTTCATCAGAAAAGGGGGAGGGGAAGGGGGTTTTGAAATAAATAGGGAGAGAGTGGGAGGCGGATAGAAGAGGGATAGAGGAGAGGATAGGTGGAGAGGAAACAAACAGGTCGAAGAGGCGGGGATGGA
>NC_063336.1:33138822-33153397 GCF_021869965.1 Rhincodon typus
GAGGTGCGGGAGATGTGGGAGACACGGTTGAGGGCGTTCTCGACCACCGAGGAGGGGAAGTTACGGTCCTTGAAAAACGAGGACAACTGAGATGTACGGGAGTGGAATGCCTCATCCTGGGAGCAGATGCGGCGGAGGCGAAGGAATTGGGAATAGGTGATAGCATTTTTGCAGGAAGGTGGGTGGGAGGAGGAGTATTCTAGGTAGCTGTGGGAGTCGGTGGGCTTGAAATGAATATCGGTTTCTAGGTGGTTGCCCGATATGGAGACAGAGAGGTCCAGGAAGGGGAGAGAGGTGGCTAATAGGTTACCTGGACTTGATGAGATGCATTCTATGATACAAAAGGAAGTCGCTACCATGATAATGGAGGTACTGGCAATAACTTTCAAAGAATCATTAGATCTTGGAGAAATCCTAGATGACTGGAAAACAGCCAACGTAATACCCTTATCCAAAAACAGTGGAGTCAAATAGAGATAATTATAGATCAGTCAGCTTAACATTTGTCACTGGCAAAATGATAGCGTCTACTATAAAGGATGTAATAACAGAGCATTTAGAAATGCATAATATGTTGAATCAGAGTCAGCATGGATTAATTAAGGGAAATTGTGCCTGACAAATTTCCGAGAATTTTTCAAGGAGGCGGCATGCAGAATTGAAGACAGAGAGATGGGATAAAAGCAGCATTTGCAGAATGTTAATCGGTCCCTAGTGGGAGATAGAAGGCAGAGAGTTAGAATAAAGGAAGCATTTTCAAGACGGCAACCTATAACTCGTGGGATGTCATTGGGATCAGTACGAGGGACATAGTTATTTATAACATATATCAATGACCTGAATGAAGGAAGTGAATGTACTGTTGACAAGTTTGTGGATAACACAAGTACCTCTAGAGAGATATAAACAGTGATATGTGAGTGGAAAAAAAACTTGAAAGAAGGAATGTAATATAGAAAAATCTTAAGATTATGAAATTTGGCAGGAAAAGCAGATGAGCTGAATATTATTTAAATTAGGTAAGACTGCAGAAAGTTGCAACACAGAGGGATTTCTGAGTGTTTGTGCATGGATTGCAAAAAGCCAGAATCCAAGTGCACTGGTTAGACAAATGGAGTATTGACATAGGAATGCAGTATAATTATACAAAAGTTTTACTAATATTATGCAAGGCACTAATGAGACCACAACAAGAATACTGCAGTATTTGGTTCCCTTATTTTAGGAAAGATGAACTGACATTGGAGGCAGTGGAAAGAAGGTTCACTTGGCTGATCCTGGGTATGGATGAATTTTCTTGTGAAGAGAGCTTGAGTCAGTTGAGTTGTACTCATTGGAGTTTCGAAGAATGAGAGGTGACCTTATTAAAACATATAAGGTTCTTAGGGAGCTTGATGGAGTACATTGATTCTCCATGAGGGAGAGTTTAGGATGACATAATCTCAGAGAAAGGGATTGCCCACTTATGACAGAGATGAAGAAGAATTTCTTTTGTCAGAGGATTGTGAATCCATGGAATTTTTTCGACAGAGGGCTGTAGAGACTACATCATTAAAAATACTCATAGCTATGACAGATAGATTTATTCAGTAAGGGGATCAAGGATACAGGGAAAAGGCAGAGAAGTGGAGTTAAGGATTGTCAGATCAGCCGTGATCTTATTGAATGGTGGAGCAGACTCGATGCACTATAAATGACCTACTTTTGCTCCTTTGTTTTCTGGTCTTATGGGGAGGAATTTTAGTGAAGTGGGCACAGCAAAATTTGTAGGAAAGTCAGAGAAGCCTGGTAAGGCTGATCTCGATGTTGCGACAATCTTGTTGCACCCTTTATGCTTTTGACAAGCACAGTAGTGAGATGCTCACTGAGCAGTGGCAAGTTACTAATTGAGGAGGATTATAGCTTTTTAAACACCTTCGTGAAGGCCTAACTCACTTCATTAAAATGCAGCTTCCTACTCTACCAAGAAAGCTAGAATCCAAGAAAACTCATCATGGAAACCAGAGCAGGTATCTGGCGACTTCAGCTTTCTCCTTGCTCCAGAGGACATCCATGTTGGCCACTGGAGACCATGGACACCATGTTGGAACTCAGGGCACCATCCATAGGCACCAGCCATAAGCACCTCACATCCAAGGACATTAGGATATGACATGTATCTGTCACAAATAGTCCTCGTGGACACAACTGTGATCCACTTGCAGGACATTTCTGTACCTTGCAACTATCATTGTAATGCTGCTGCATGGGCACTGCACGCTCAGTGACATAAAACCAGTTTGTGGGTTAGACAAGGCTGTACCTAAAGGCTCTTTACTCTCTGTCACTCCAAGCCTGTCTGCCTTGCATTTCCTTGCCTTGCCCCCTCAGCCAGAAATACCAGGCTTATGTTGACTTTTGTTTTATTCACTCATGAGACGTCAGTGTCATTAGCTAGGCCAGAATTTATTTCCAATCCTTAACTAGCCTAAGTTAAGAGTCAACTACATTGCTGTAAGTCTGAAGTCACACATAGGCCAGACCAGGTAAGGATGGAAGATTTCTTTCTTTCTTTAGTGAACCAGATGGGATTTTCCCTGACAATTAGCAGTGATTTCACTGTCATTGTTAGACTGTTATTTCCAGATTATCATTGAACACAGGTCACCAGAACATTTCCTGGGCCTCTGGATTAATTTGTTAGTGATGATATCACTAAGCCATTCCTACCGTTCATACCTCTGTTGTGCCTTGCCATTTAGTGCAGACACAAAGGCAAGAAGCTTGTCACAGTTGTCAACAGGTTTCAGTTTAACTGAAGGGCAACTCAGGGGTCCTAGCACAGTGAGACAAGGGCAGTCTCTGATACCAGTTCATGGGGTGTATACAGTCAGTCAGCTACTCAGGGCAGTCAGAGTCAGGATTCTCTCCCCATAAGAAGCTGAGGAGCTGGATGTTGGGCAGCCCATCACTTGCCTTGACTGTTTCTGCCCTATTGGAAGTTATTTTACTCCTAGAGTGAGAGAAAAGCAGGTATTACAGGAGATGCAAGTTACTTTTGGTGCAGATGCCCTGAGTGAGAGAGTAGGCAGCGCAGAAGGCATGCAGGGGTAAACGGTATCAGGAATTAGGGAGGGTGAGGAAAGATGTTGCAGATAATGAGATAACAAGGTGTAGAGCTGGATGAACACAGCAGGCCAAGCAGCATCAGAGGAGCAGGAAAGCTGATGTTTTGGGTCTGGACCCTTCTTCTATTGCATGTTGCAGATAATAGCAGGATTGGGCCTTGGTAGGAGGTGATCATTCACCTTCTTCCTACATTTCTCCAGATGCCTGAGATTGCATTAGTCTTATAGCAGTCTGGCATAGTCTGGTATCATGGTCTATGCTGCTGGTCCTGGGACAAGAAGAAGTCTTACATCTGCACCATTACATTCAGCAGGAGCTCCAGCTCACTTCCTGAAAAACGGGCCAGCAATTTCCCCCTGTCTGCTATGTCCAGGATGAATGTTAGGAAGCAGATTTACAGAGCTTTTCCAGATGGACAATGGGATTTTAGAGATGGCAGAGGTGAAAGGGGTGCTAATGAATCCTGGACATCCGCTAAGTAGTGAGTTATTCTGGAGACAGCGCATGGTAAGGGGGAGCTGGAATTAGATGAGAATGATGTCAAGGGTGCACAGTAGGTAATCAATGAAGTGGGTTTAGTAAAATACAGCAAATAAATTCACTTGGCCCTGCGGCAGAATTCGCTCCAAAGAAGTCAAAGAAATTTGGAATGAATGAATTAGCTTTATTGTCACGTGCAATCAAATGAGTGCAATGAAACATTTACGAGGGCTCGCTTCCTCATGGTGAAGTCTGGGACACGCCTCCCTGTGACTGTCTCCGGTCCGGGACATGCCTCCCAGTGACTGTCTCCGGTCTGGGACTCCCCTCCCCATGACTGTCTCCGGTCTGGGACTCACCTCCCAGTGACTGTCTCCGGTCTGGGACTCACCTCCCAGTGACTGTCTCCGGTCTGGGACATGCCTCCCAGTGACTGTCTCCGGTCTGGGACACACCTCCCTGTGACTGCCTCCGGTCTGGGACTCCCCTCCCTGTGACTGAGTCCGGTCTGGGACTCACCTCCCAGTGATGGCGTCTGGTCCAGGAGTCACCTCCCCATGACTCTCTCCGGTCTGGGACATGCCTCCCCGTGACTGCCTCCGGTCTGGGAATCCCCTCCCTGTGACTGTCTCCGGTCTGGGACATGCCTCCCTGTCACTGTCTCTGGTCTGGGACATGCCTCCCTGTCACTGTCTCCGGTCTGGGACATCCCTCCCCATGACTGTATCTGGTCTGCGACTCACCTCCCCACGATGGCATCTGGTCCAGGAGTCACCTTCTCCATTCCATCCAAGCTAGTTTAAAAAGTTAAAAGTTTTAAAAAGACACTCAAAAAAAGGTAAAGCAGAAAAAAAAAGAAACAGGCAGAGCAGAGGAACTCCAGCTGCAGCGTCCTACTCTGCCGCCATCTTGGTCTTTCAGCCAAAACAACATAAGATTCGGCCCTTGGGCATTTTCCTGCTCCCTGCTTCAGCTCCACCTGCACCCACTACTGAGCTCTGGCACAGTTGGGACCACTTGCACTGCTGGCCAAATAGACAGGCTGGCACAAACAAGAACAATAATTGCTGGAGAAACTTAGCAGGTCTCACAGCATCAGTGGAGAGAAAATATTGTTAATGTTTTGAGTCCAGTGACCCTTTTTCAGAACTAGAAGTGGCTAGGAAACTGTGGTATTTATGCTGATGATGTCTCAGGCCTGTTGCATGCTCCAAACAGGCTCAAGGCAAACTGGGGGAACACTTCTTCTTCCGCTTAGGCATCTTACTGCCTTCTGGACTCAACAACGAGTTTAGCAATTTTAGAGCATGTGCACACCCCTACCTTGTCTATAGTCTACCCACAGATCCCGGGTCCTGTCATGAAATGAGTTGCTTTCAGCATAGTTAACTCATTTTCAACTTTCCATAGTCTCCATTATCACCTAGCTAGTTTCTCTTCTTCTCTAGCTTACTATCAACAATTCCTTTGTCTTTTTTCTCTCTCACTCTGGGCTCCCTCTTCACTTATTCACTCATTCCTTCTCCCCCACTCCCCACCCCTAACTATCACAACAAATACCACCTCTTCCTAGCTGCTCTCGTTCTGAAGAAGGGTTACTGGACTTGAAACATTAACTCTGCGTTCATACGTGGCATAATTATAACTGACTTCACTTCGACTACATCTAGAAATCAAGATATTAAGCAAGACACAAGGAAGCTCAGAGATACAGAGGGACCTTGGGGTGCTTGTCGGTCGATCCCTGAAAGTAGCAGGACAGGTTAATGGGATGATTAAGAAAGCAGATGAAATGCCTGCCTTTATTAGTCGTCGCATAGATTATAGGAGCAGGGAGGTTACTTTGGAGCTGTACAGAACTTTGGTTAGGCATCTGCTGGAATACTGTGTGCAGTTCAGGTTGCCACACTGCAGGAAGGATGTAATTGCACTGTAGAGTCTGCAAAAGAGTTTAACCAGGATGCTGCCTGAGATGGAACAATTCAGCCATGATGAGAGGCCAGATAAGCTGGGCTTGTTTTCTTTGGAACAGAGAAGGTTGAGGGAGGGCCTGATAGAGGTCAATAAGATTTTGAGGGATAGGGTTGGGTGAGTATGAACCAGTTGCTCCCCTTAGCTGAAGGGTCAATAAAAAGGAGCATCATTTTAACATGAAGGGTAGGAGAATTAGATGTTTTGAGGACCAACTTTTTCACCCAGAGGATGGTAGGAGTCTGGAATGTATTGCTTAGAAGGGTAGTTGAGCCAGGAAACCTCACAACCTTTAAAAAGCACTTGGATGAGCACTTGAAGTGTTGTAACATTTAAGGCCGTGAGCCTAGTGTGGGAAAATGCGACTGGTGTAAGTAATAGTGTATTTTTGACAGTACAGCCTTGATAGGCTGAAGGACCTTTTCTGTACTGTATGATTCTATGACTCTAAATTTAGTAGCTGCTTTAAAAAGCCTTCATAGTCTTGTAGATTTTGCTGTAGAGTCGGGTTTTGGATTTATTGATTTTCAGTCCGACCTCACAGAAGATTCTGTTTCTTTCTGAGAAATTGGTACTTTAGGCACTGAGACCAGGATTGGTTCACACTGTGGTATCACCGGGATCATGTGATCTGCATGGGTATCTCTCACCTTTCCGTCAACTTCAACTCTTTTGGTTCCATAAACCTCTCCTTCTGGCACATTCAACTTGTGTGACTTGGGTGGGAGGGGATGGCGTGCAGATGATCAATGTGCTCATTTTGCCTGAAACATTTCCTTTTGTTTCTGTCATGCTCACATTTATGGACAAACTATCTGCACTCAATTATAACACTCAGTGTTGGTAGAACCAAATTCCAGCATGCCCTATAAGTTTCATTTCATCAAGAAATCAGCAGGTAGTGGAATGTGGGTTTGTCTGAAACTTCACTGAGAAATTGACCAGCCACTGTTTCAGAGTGAAGTTTCAATATCCATGCAGAACTCATTTCCTGACCATCCTGTTTTTCTGCTGCTCCTTTTGATGCTGAATATAAAGGAGAACTGGGGGTATGTTTGATATCACTTTGCTTCAATAATTTTGGAAATTCAGACTGATAGCTGAGAGAAGGTGCTCTGTTAATTTGTGATAGGCAAAAATAGATGGTCACTCATTCGTTTTTCTTTCAGCATTGCTGTTTTGATCCTTGTGTTTTATGATCCAATGCCTGTTGTTAACAATGAGCATGAAAAAAATTCTCATTTTCCTTTCCACAAAAATCTCAGGAATTTATTGAAATGGTTTGTCAGCCGTGACCACAACCAAGTTATTTTAGCATCTTAATCCCACAGTTCTGGTAAATGGTATGTTTGCTTGATTTTAATTCACTGCCCACACCAGATGAAGAAATAAATCCACACTCTATGGATTTCATACTGGCTATTCCTGTGTATTCAGCATGGAGCACTGCTGAATTCCTGTTCCTCAGAGAACAAGGCAGCACCACTCTGTTAGTCCATTTGATATAGTGCTACTCACATGACAACTCATTGTCATAATTATGGAATGATACCCTGGTCAAACTCTTTCCAATCCTTCAACGTGTCTTTGCAGACTCTAATCAATACTGAGTCTTTCTGGGCTTTAGCTCCAATTTCAGTTACTATGGTTGGAAAATCAACATCTGCATCTGCCATTATGAAGATTATACTTTCATAGCCTATTTCTGAGCCCTCATGCAGACATGGCAACAAATCCTCTCTTTGGAACTGTGATATAGAATTCTGTAGTTCTGCTGTGGGACAGGTGCAACTTTGAGGTTCAATTATTCAGTTTGTAATTGGTTGTATAAAGTGTGCTATCAGTCAAGACTGAGTGTAGTAACAGAGAGAAACAGAAACAGAACTGAAAGTGGCTGCAAGAAATTATAACTTGAGGGAACAGATATTTTAAATAGAATTGTAAATAAAGTCCTGTTCAGACATAGAACCTGGTGTGTAGTCTCTGTCTACCTCAACGGAAAATACAAAACATAATACAACCCAGTGCTATATTCTTGAGTATTGCCAGTATTGCAATTCTTTATTCTAGAGTGAAAGATTTATGAACTGGTTCTATCGCAAAGTTTCTACCCAACAAAAACTGGTTAAAATTTTAAATTCTAAAGTGATTACAACCACTCCATTTTCTTTCCATGAAGAGCTGCATCTGCTCTTAGTGAAATACACAATGCAAGTTCTATGGCCATCTGTTGACCATCATCCATGACATGATTGCTCACTGCTCCAACTCCATAGTTTTAAACACCACAAGCTCACTTCAGGATATAATTTGTGTCATAGTAAATGCGTAGTAAATGACAGATCAAGCTTCTTTTGTGTGCATCAGAACCATCTTGCTGGGTTTCAGCTCATTTCAATTTCATGTCTTTCTTTGACCCTCATGTAGTGGAATTAACACATTGGCTTATGGGAGGCTTGGTGCCCACATCTGAGGGCTGGTCCTAGCAGCACCATTGGTGGAGGCTGGGTGCAGTGTGAGGGGCATCAGGAAAGAGAACAGACCAAGGGCTGAGGGACCTCCAGTGAATACAGAGGACCGAAAAAGCAGGACCACCCACCCCCCTCCCCCCACCCAACCTTGCCCAGTCATCTGATTGCAGCCTTCACACTCACAGTGTCCTCAATGGTGACATCTCAAAGGGCTCGGAAACCCTCAAGGCTTGCATCATGCTGCATCTCAATCCCTTCACTTGTCCCCTGCAAGTTCCAGCATGTTATAGCTCTTGTACATTTCTTTCGATACACAAGCTGAAAAGTTCTTGAAACCCATCATATGCTCTCAGCCTTCCGATCCAGCACAGGTTGTAGTCGTATTGGCCTGGTTTGAAATTCAACAGTAATGCAGTGAACGATGTAGTTTCTCTCTCTGTGAAAGTAATATAGAGTATCATGCACCAAACATGCAAGGCAGTTAATATTAAGCATCATGATATGTCAGTTGAGATGGAACAAGTTCACCTAAAATTCTGCAGGAACCCAAAGAACTATCATTGGATTCCATCCTCATTGCCCATGTTACACATAATGGGCACCACAAAAATAATTCTTCATGAAAAAGTAACCTCTTATAGAACAGTTTTATTGCATCATTACTTTTATTTTGGTTTAGGTTTTATTGTCACGCGCACTCAAGTAAGGGGTACAAGAGTACAGTGAAAAGGGTACAATGTCACCACACATGGTGCTATCCTAGGTACAAAGTAATGAGGTACAAAACCTTAGTTACAGAAGTAGAAAAATAAGGAAATAAGTTAAAAAGTTCAGCAGCACAGTTTTCTTTATGTAAAAAGTAGAAAAATAAAGAAAGTTAAAAAGTCAAACATTACAGTCCTTTCTTAAGCCACGGGCCTGCAGATGCTCCAAGCTGGGCTTTCCCCAAGAAGGATCGCTTTTCTCTGTTCTGGGCATGCTTTCACTGCATTGGGCGAAGACCTGCCTGTGCTCGCCAGCCGCTTACCCCACAGCACCGACCTCAGCTTCTGCTGGCATCCTTCCCAACTTGCCACTGTCCCATCGCTAACCACCACTGCTGTCATGCGGGCTCGCAAGGGACCCCAGCACCTGCCACACTCCATTGCTGCATTTGCTACCTCGCTGCAGAGTCCCACTCTGGACATTGATGAAGCTGAGTCTGGAGTCACATGTAGGCCAGGCCAAGTAAGGATGGTAGCTTCCTTCCCTGAAACACATGAGTGAACTAAAAAAAAGAAAAGGAGCGAGAAAAGAAAAGAGAAAAGTGGTCAGAGCGGAAGATCTCCGGTGAGGAGACCTACACCGCCACCATCTTGCCCAGATGTGAAAGTGGGGGAGAAACAGCGGAGATCAGGACAAAAATGGAGCCAGAATGGACTGGGAGGTTTTATAAATACCCAGTGTAGGCTGCTAGAACTGAATTAGAAACTCCCAATCGCACGTTTGCAGCAAACGGGAAAACGGGTGGAGACGGGCCCCATGTTACTGCCACCATCTTTATTAGTGGCAAGTACTCACTCATTGTGTGAGATCATTGCAACATTGTGTATTGCTCTAGCATAATGTATGAATATTTCGTTCACATAAATTTCAAATATCTCAATCACCTGATAAAGGAAAACATTATACATTTCTTTTTCTGCAAACCATTTACTGGACCTTGGATTGTATAGTTTGGCAAAGAATAAACAGCACAATGCCAAGCATGGAAGCAATCACCCACTGTCCAACATCAATGACTCTATCCTTCCCTGAGTAATGTTGGAAATGGTCTGTCTGGCACTGAGTACCTCAGTAGTGAAGCAAAGCCATCAGACATTGAGCTCCATTAGGAGAAAACCAGAGTGATTCCTTCAGTTTACATCATGGTGACAAACAAAATGAGAGTGATGGTTAACAACTTCAACCACTTTGGGAGCTCAGTACAATACTGCCTATAGGAGTTTGAAGTGTTGAGTTAACTGAAGTGGAGTTTTGATCCCTTTTGTACCACAACAGAGTTAAGAAAATGGTTAGTAGGCTTTATATTAGCAAATTTATTTCATTTTTGCCCAGAAGAGGTTGCGTTATCTTAGAAACTTGGGATTGTGAAAAAGCATGGCACATAAGGGAAGTAACTTGTTTTGCAAAGCAACATAATTCAGTGTTGGAAGTCATAATGTAACAAATGAGGTACTGAAAGACCGCTGTAAGGAAACATGCATGCCAAACCAGCTACAGTCAACAGAAAGCAGACAGTACTAGTGCATAACCCCGATACCTTGATTGAAAATGCAAAATATTGCAGGTAGAAAAAGTTACTCAGCAAATATTGCAGAATGGCTTTCTAAATATTTTTAATCAACCTGTTCAGACATGTTATCACACACCTCTGGAGCAAGTGAGACTTGAACCCAGGCCTTCTGGTTGGGCAAGTCAAATCATAGAATCCCTACAGTGTGGAAAGAGGCCATTCGGCCCATTGAGTCTGCACCAGCTGTCCGAAGAGCATCCCACCCAGACTCGGAACCCCAACCTGTCCTCATAACATGCATTTAGCATGGCCAATCCACCTAACCTGCACATCTTTGAATTGTAGGAGGAAACCGGAGCACCCGGAGGAAACTCAAGCAGGCATGGGGAGAAACTCCACAGGCTATCACCCAAGGCTAAAATCAAACTTGCATCCCTGGGACTGTGAGGTAGCAGTGCTAACCACTGAGTCACTTTGCCACAGTATTTAGTTCACGTCCCTAATTGCCCTTTCCAAGACGATGGTGAGCTGCCTTCTTGAACCGACACGGTCTACTTTAAGGAAGGGAGTTCCAGGTTCTTGAACTAGCACCACTGAAGGAACAGCGATATATTTCCAAGTCGGGATGGTGAGTGTCTTGGAGGGGAATTTGCAGGTGATGGTGCTCCCATGTACCTGCTGCCCTTGTTCTTCTAGATGATAGTGGTTATGGGTTTGGAAGGTGCAGACTAAGGAGCCTTGGTGAATTGCTGTAGTGCATATATAGATGGTACATACTGTTGCCACTGAGCAAAAGTGGTGAAGGGAATGAATGCTTGTGAATGTGGTACCAATCAAATAGGTTGCTTTGACCTGGATGGCCAAGCTTCTTGAATGTTGTTGGAGCTTTACTCATCCAGGCCCGTTTTTGCCACAAATGGTTCTCTTTTTACTTCTTGCACATTACTTCTTATACATTTGTATATATCTACATCCTTTGCATTTTTAAGGTCATTGAACCCATCAGAGATGGGTTAAAATGTAGAATTTGCCACTAAATGGATTCATTGAGTAGTTGAATAGATCAGTAGGTGAGTAGCAACATGCATAAGGGAGAAAGGATTGAAGGATATATTGATAGGATTAGCTGTTTCATGGATCAGTTAGGCCAAATGGTCTGTTTATATACTTTAAATTCAAAGTAATTACATGCAATGTTTACACATACTGCTGTAACGTAACAGATGTTCTGATCCCTGTGGGCATTGGCAAATCAAAATAACCAATTTACTACACAACCTTCAAATTTAAATATTACTGACACAATATCACTTTTTGTAGCCTTTACTTTGACATGAATCAGAATCAACATAAATCAAACATGAATTAGGATGCAAATAACATTTGATAAAAGCAAGAATTGCAATGGAAAAGCAGACACAGCAAACATTATATCACAGTGTTCGCAGTCAGTCTACTGTGCATTTATATTTCAGTTTCACGTACGCAGTCCTTCAAAGCAGAAGTCCAGTCCCTTTCCTTTAAGGACTTAATCAAGTCTCTTCAGACAGCAGCCAACTCTTCCTATTTGCACCTGCATGGCACACCATACTTGCCTTTTAATATCCCATTGGTACTGCTTCCAGATCAAGGGCTACCAATTGCATTGACCATTACTGCATATTATCCAGAAATCACAACTTTTTAGAGACGTTAGAAACTCATTAAAGTCTTTTTACAAGCATTTGCAAAACAATTACAAATTATCTAACCATATTTTAAAACAATCATTATTTTTCCTTTCAGTTACTTCTTCTAGGTCAAAGGCCAACACAAAGCGTCTAAATAAAATTAAGGACTGAAGGTTTACTATTACATTGAAATGTTAACTCACCTACATGATTAAACCATTCATATACAACCAAGTAGCAAGACGCATGTTCATTTATTGAAACACAAAATGCACTGCAAGTTCATCTGATTTGTGTCACTGTACTGCTCCAGAAAACTTACAACATCTCAAGACTATTTTGTGTTTGGACGACAATATGACTCATCATTAAAAGGAATAGAGCCAGATGGGATTAGAGCTCAAAAGCTGCAATCCCTTGATCTTTCAAAGCTTTGAGGAATTCATTCTGGACCTCATTAGGTATGACAGGGTGGATGGAAGAAAGGAGAGTGAAGCCAGGAGCCTCCATTACACTATAAACTAGAACATGCTGCTCATATTAGTCACAATCTTGTATCACTCTTCCTCTTCTCTTTGGTTCTTGTTTCCTGTTCACGTATATTAGCAGTGCACATGCTTACATTTTCTAACAAAAATTGACAAAACAGTTGTTAATCAACAGAAAAATATGGCTTTTCTTTCAACTGTCCATACATTTATGGAATAGGGATTGATACAGTGCAGAAAAAGGCCATTCAGCCCATTATGCTTCTGCAAGCTTTGAAAGAATTGACTTTGAAGGCTAAATTTTCCAAAGTTTTTGAGATGAATTGGTAGGAGGAAAAGATGGCAATACGGTGGGGAAAGCACCTGGAGGGGAGTTGTCATCTTTCCACTGCCATACTTTTGCCAGTGACAGGAATCTCGGAAGCACAGCCACCCACAGAGTAATTGACTGAGACAATTCAAAGCCCAGTTAAGTGTTTCTACTCGCAGGGGACTTTGCCCATATTAGGATGGCCTATTGCTACCTCCAGGTAAGCCCTTGTGACCACCTGGCTGCTGACTGAGGGGCTGTGATGGTGGCACAGGAGGGGTGAGACCTCTTTGATATTACCTCCACGAAGGATCTCCCTGGTGGCAATAGCCTCCCATAAACCCAAAATACTACTACCAGAGCAAATATTACCTGCCCTTCTTCTACCCCACCAATCCCAGCTGCAGAACATCCTAACCTCCAACCTCAGAACCTTGACTGCACTTTCACAGTTCCACCAAAGGTACTCCTCGCTGGTCTTGAAGAGTATCTCAGTATTGAGGCACCTCCTCCTTTGCAGAATTTTTGCTTTCATTCATGTGATGTAGAAATCCTGGTTAGGCCAGTATTTATTGCCCATCCCTAATTGTATAGTAAGCAGTTACGAGTCAAACACATTGCTGTGGTTCTGGAGTCACATGTAAAGCCAGACCAGGTAAAGATGGTAGCTTCCTTCCCTAAAGGAAAGCAGATGAGTTTTTCCTGAACAATTGACAATGGTGTCATGGTAATTATTAGATACTTGATTTCAGATATTTTTAAAAATTGGATTCAAATTCCACCATCTGCCTTGGCAGGATTCAAACCCAGATCCTTAGGGTATTACATGGCTCTCTGGAATAACTAGTTTAGCCATAATACCACTTGGCCATCACCTTCCCTTGCCTCAGCACTGGCCACTTCCAACAATAAGTGTGGCAAGACTTACTGACTTACTGTTTCTAGGGTTGTGCTCGCAGCTTGGGTCATGGAGGTTGGGATTCAGGAGAGAATAGCATCCCTGGCACTGCCTGTTAAGAGACCACCAGCGACAAATGCCCTGTCCGGATTCTGCTAGATCTGGGTCGACTCCCAGTTGTAGGGCTTGATCTTTTCTAACAAAATTCAGCCCAAATAATTTGTTCCACTCTCCTGCTCACTTCCCATCACCCTGTTCTTATTTCCGTCTTCAAATGTTGATCCAATTCCATTTCAAGATTTACTGTTGAATCTGCTGCCACCCTATTTTCAGACAGTGTTAGTTGTTACCTGTGTACCTACTGTGAGTGTGAAGCTGGCAACAGTGTTAAGTGTGTGAGGGCAAGGTTGAACTCATTAATGTGAGGAGTGAGTTTCTGGGAAATAAAGATTGCTGGCGGGTAATTGACGGGATGTGTTGAATTAAGTGGCAAATTAACTCAGGCAAATTAACTCAGGTCTAGCCCGAAACGTCAGCCTTCCTGCTCCTATGATGCTGCTTGGCCTGCTGTGCTCATCCAGCTCTACACCTTGTTATCTCAGATTTTCCAGCATCTGCAGTTCCTACAATCTCTGGTTTGTAGAAGGCTTCAGTTGCAAATAAACTCATTGACCTTGACCCACTCATGAGGCCATTGAACTTCTTGCAGTACTGCTAATTTGAAGTGGTGCTGGCGTTCGAACGTAGACCGCTCTGTTGTTGCATGCAGCCAATGATCAACGTTGGTTGCAAACAGCAATCATTCAAGTAAGCAGGTCTGGCAAATTTAGCTTGCTGCCTGTATTACATCAATTAGGGACAACAAGGTGCAGGGCTGGATGAACACAGCAGGCCAAGCAGCATC
>NC_063336.1:33153797-33220043 GCF_021869965.1 Rhincodon typus
TGCAGTGCCACAACGATGCCACCCGAAGGTTGCAGGAACAGCAACTCATATTCCGCTTGGGAACCCTGCAGCCCAATGGTATCAATGTGGATTTCACAAGTTTCAAAATCTCCCCTCCCCCCACCGCATCCCAAAACCAGTCCAACTCGTCCCTGCCTCCCTAACCTGTTCTTCCTCCCACCTATCCCCTCCTCCCACCTCAAGCCGCACCTCCATCTCCTACCGACCAACCTCATCCCGCCCCCTTGACCTGTCCGTCCTCCCTGGACTGACCTATCCCCTTCCTAACTCCCTACCTACACTCACCTTTCCTGGCCCCATCCCCGCCTCTTCGACCTGTTTGTTTCCTCTCCACCTATCCTCTCCTCTATCCCTCTTCTATCCGCCTCCCACTCTCTCCCTATTTATTTCAAAACCCCCTTCCCCTCCCCCTTTTCTGATGAAGGGTCTAGGCCCGAAACGTCAGCCTCTCTGCTCCTATGATGCTGCTTGGCCTGCTGTGTTCATCCAGCCCTGCACCTTGTTGTCTCGGATTCTCCAGCATCTGCAGTTCCTACTATCTCTTACATCAATTAGGCTTGTCTTCCATTGATTCCAATATCCATTCATGGGTGATCACAATTTAGCCTTTATATCTCCCAATGGCATGAGGCTTTGTGAACTCAGAAGAAAATTAGATCTGTTGAATATGCAACTTGAGACAAGAAAATGACAGCTAATTTGATTGTAAAGGCCTGAAGAGTTTTTTTTAACAACTATAGATAAGGTCTGTAAATGTTGTTCTTGTTAGCTCATATTTTGAAAAGAAACATATTGCGCCCTCATTTCCAACATCAAAGGAAGGTTGATGAACCTTGCAATCTGTTTGGTTTTATGAAACATGATGCCCTTTGACATATATATACGGAGTAAAGAGTTTCAACAATAAGTATGAAGTATATAGATATGCTTTCAAATGTGCCCATTGAATTTAAGTGGCATTAATAAAATGTGGTTAACTGCTTATGGGCAGCACTACCACCTCATTCATCAGACATTTTTCAAATCTTGGAAGATTTGAGTCATGAATCTTAAGAAATGTCTCGTTCTTAAAATTATTGGAAATGACTCACATCACAGAAGATAGACTTATTAGTCTGGGAGTAAAATAAAATTGCATGACTTCCAATATAAAAATATCAATTAAATTTTAACACTGGAAGTAACAAAATAAAAGAATTATTATTAATTACTTATCCCTGAACTGAATTCCCAGAACAGCATTGTGGAGCATAATCATTTAAAAGCTGCAATGATTAAAGAATAAGAAGTGCCTCTGTTTTAAGTAACATAAAAAAAAGGATTACATTAATTCAGCACCTTCCATTACCTTAGGATTTTATTTCCAATAGTACTTTAAGAGGGTCATCTCTGTTGAATGCAAGAAAATGCCGCCTTTTTTCTGATGTTGTTAGAATAATAAATAATAGCTAAGTTGCTTGACAGAATTCACCTGCTCTTCTTCAATAATGCCAAGGGATCTTTTGTATCCAACTGAGAGGAGATAGTGTCTCAGTTTAATGTCTCAACTAAATGATCATGTTGTATGTGCTGTCATCCGTATCTTTTAAGTGTCTGGCTTCTTTCAGGGCTTATGCGGTCTACTCTGTGCAAAGGTAGCCACTTTCTGGACTAATGAGAACAGCAAACAAGATGAAATACAGTGCATCTCTGCAACTATTCACAGTTTATCAGATTAGGCTCTACACTACTGTAAAGACCCTTAAAATGACATAGCCTTAGGTCATGACTAATACTGCTTTTTAATCAGTAAGCAAATCAAAGGTTATGGGGGAAAAAGACTGGAAAGTACAATTGAAGAATCTGATCAGCTATGATCTCATTGAATGGTGGAGAAGAATCAATGGGCTGAACGGCCTACTTCTGCTCGTTCTTATGGTTGCACAGTCTGTCTCCCACAAGATCTAACTTTATTTTGCCCCAAAGCCTTCATGACATCATCATAATGGGTAGGGCTTATTGCATTCAATCAAGTATTAACTTCTTCAGACCCTTTCAGACCCATACATAAGTGTCCATCAAGAATTTCTCTGATCATTATTATCATTATATACTTATTTATACATTGCTATTCCATATCCCCCAACCTGTTAATACAGTCAAATGACCTGGAGGTTTCACTATTATTCCCGAATGTGCTCTCCACTGATTTGGTAGAAAAATGGTTTGTAGGTTAAAGGCTTGCTCTGCTCAACTGTTTTCCTGACACATTAAGATCTGAGGTCTGAGGTTGTTCTCTATTGTGAGGTTCATCATTTAGTTTACTCTGAGGATGGCTCAACCATAAGGGGGTGAGATTCCTGTGATTCCTTTGTAAGTGTCCTTCAACAGCACTTTCAATTTTAATTCACCCATGCTATATGGGCATTGCTAGCTAAGTAAGTGTTTATTGCCTATGCCCAGATGCACATAAGAAGGTGGTGGTGAGCTGCCTTGTGGAAGGAATTCCAAGATGTTGACCTAGCAACACTGAAGGAATGACGATATATTTCCAAGACAGGATGGTGAGTGTTTGGTGGGGAACTTACAGGTGGTGGTGTTTCCATGTATCTGATCTGCTGTCCTTCCAGATGGTCGTGGTCATGAGTTTAGAAGGTGCTGTCTAAAGAGCCTCGGCGCATTTTTGCAGCCCATCTTGAGGATGGTTTACATTGTAGCTACTGAACATAAGTGATGGAAGGAGTGGATGCTTGTGGATTTGGTGCCAATCAAGCAGTTGATTTGTCCTGGACGAAGTTAAGCTTATGGAGTGTTGTTGGAGCCTTTGTCATATTCAGAGCCTCCAACCATTTCTTAATATGATATGGAGTGAATCAAATTGGCTTAAGATTGATCTTTGATGGTAGGAACCTCTGGAGGAGTTTGCAATGGATCATTCACGCAAAACATCTGGCTGAAGATTGTTATGAATTCTTCAGCCTTATCTTTTGTACTGATTTGCTATGCAGCCTTGTCAGTGAGGATCCAGATATCTGTGCAGCCTCCTCCCTCAGAGAATTGTTTAATAATCCATCATTGATCCATAGTTTGGGGAATTGCTTAATGTTGTCTATCCCTTGCTGCTTATGTTATTTGACATGCAAGTAGTCCTGTTTTCCAGTTTTACCAGGTTGACACCTCATTTTTAGGAATGCCTGATGCTGGTCCTGGCATGCCTTCCTGCAGTCTCCATTGAACCAGGGTTGATCCATTGGTTTGATGGCAATTGTTGAGTGGGGTATATGCTGTGCCAATGAGGTCGCAGATTGTATACAGTACAATTCTGCTGCTGCTTTGGCCAACAGTGTTTCTTGGGCGCCCAGTCTTGAGTTGCTAAATCTGATCAAAGTCCCATTTAAGAACAAAGAACAAAGAACAATTCAGCACACAAACAGGCCCTTTGGTCGTCCAAGCCTACTCTGACGCACTTTGCCTTTCTATACTAAAACTGTCTTCACTTACAGGATCCATATATCTCTATTCCCTTCCTACTCACATATTGTCAAGGTACTTTTTGAATGCTGCTATTGTATCTGCTTCCACCACCTCCTCTGGCAGCGTACTCCAGGCACTCACCGCCCTTTGTGTGAAAAACTTGCCTCACACGTCTATTTTAAACTCTACCCCCACCTCCACCCTTCCCACCCACCCTGTGTCCCCTAGTGATCGATCCCTCCACCCTGGGAAAAAGCCTTACACTTTCCACTCTTGTCTATGCCATTTACAACCTTATAAACTTCTATGAGATTGCTCCTCAACCTCCTGCGTTCCGGTGAATACAAGCCCAGGCTATCCAACCTTTCTTCATAACAAAAATCCCCCCATCCCAGGCAACATCCTGGTAAACCTCTTCTGTACCCTCTCCAAAGCATCCACATCCTTCTGATAATGTGGTGACCAGCACAACTCGCTATATAATATCAAGAAAAGGCCGCAGACAATGGAAATTGCAAAGGCTATGGATCCCCACTACAAAATCAGCAGTAGTGAAAACTTGTGCTCCAGAAATAGTTGTAACCTTAGTCAAGCTACTCCAGCACTGCTGCAATAGTGGCATCTACTAACCATGTGGAAAACTTCCAAACTATGTTCTATCCACACAATAACACATGGCAGTCCAATTGGGCTAATGACCATCCCATCAGTCCATTCTTGGTCATCTGCAAAGTAATCAAAGGGGTGCATAAAGCACCGACAAGCAGCACTTAGACAGCAATAAAAACTCAAAGTTAAATTGTATTCCAGAATACATATTACTCAGCTCCTGATGTCATTACAACCTTGGTCTAATCATGAAAAAATAATGAAGCTCCACAGGGGAGGTGAGAGAGTCTGCCCTTGATAGCAGGGCAGCATTTGACTGGGTGTAACATTAAGAAGCCCTAGAAACACCAGGGTCAATAGGAACTGGGGGAAAACTCTGCTGATTTGTGTCGTGCCTAGAACAAAGGACGATGATTATGGTTGTCAATCATCTCAGCTCCAGGACATCACTGCAGGAGGTCCTTAGGTAGTTTTCTGGCCTGACAATCTTAATCTGTTTCAATGATCTCCCTATCATAAGCTCAGAAGTGGGGATGTTCACATAATATTCAGCGGCATTTGAAACCCTTCAGGTACTGAAGAAATCTGCCCATGTGTAGGAAGATCTGGAGAACATTCAGGTTTGGGCAGATGACTATAAAATATGTAGGAGCACACTTAAGAGGGAAATCAGAAAAGCAAAAAGAGGGTATGAGATGAATCTGACAGGTAAGGTTAAAGATAATCCCAAGAGGTTCTATAGCTATGTTAAGAGTAAACGGGTGGTTAGGGAGAGAATAGGTCCCCTTAAAGATCAGCATTGCTGTCAGGAGCCTCAGGCAATGGGGGAAATTTTTAATGAATATTTCTCCACTGTTTACTGAGGAGAGAGTCATGGATGCTAAGAAAATAAGGGAAGCATGTGGGGATGTTTTGGACCACATACATATTACCAGAGAGGAGGTGTTTGCAGCCTTAAAGCACATTAAGGTGGATAAATTCCCTCAGCCTAATCAAGTCCATCCTCAGATGCTGTGAGAGGCTAGAGAAGAAATTGCAGAGGCCCTTGCAGAGATTTTTGCTTCATCTTTGGCCACTGCTGAAGTTATGGAAGACTGGAGGGTGACTAATGTTGTTTCATTGTTTAAGAAAGGTAGCAAAGACAAGCCAGGGAACTACAGGCCTGTGAGTCTGACATCAGTTGTAGGCAAGTTATTGGAGAGGATGCTGAGGGACAGGATCAACCAACATTTGAATGGTGAGGTCTGATTAGGCATAGTCAGCACAGATTTGTGCGCAGGAAGTCACATATTACAAATCTTCTAGAGTTTTTCGAAGAGGTAGTCAAGAGGATAGATGAGGGTAGGGCAGTGGATGTTGTCGATATAGATTTTAGTAAGGCATTTGACAAGGTCCCACACAGCAGGCTAGTCATAAAGGTCAGGTCATGTGGGATCCAGGGAGAGCTAATTAATTGGATTCAAAATTGGCTCGATGGTAGGAATCTGTGGGTGATGGTTGAAGGTTGCTTCTCAGACTAGAAGCCTATGACAAGTGGTGTGCTACAGGGGTCGGTGCTGGGACTTTTGTTATTTGTTATTTACATAAATAATCTGGATGTGAATATACAAGGCATGATTAGTAAGTTTGAGGATGATACAAAATTAGCAGGTATCATTGATAGCGAGGAAGGTTATCAAAAATTACAGAGGAATCTTGATCAGATGGGGAAGTGGGCTGAGGAGTACAAGTACATAGTTCATTGAAAGTGGTGTCACAGGTGGACAGGGTGGTGAAGAAGGCATTTAGTATGCTGGCCTTCATCGGTCAAGGCATTGAATATAGGAGTTGGGGTGTTACGTTACAGTAGTATAAGTCATTGGTGAGGCCACACTAGGAGCATTGTGTACAGTTTTGGTCACCCTTTTATAGCAAAGACTTGGTTAAACTGGAAAATGTGCAAAGATTATTTACAAGGATGTGGCCAGGACTAGTAGGCCTGAGTTATAGGGAAAGGTTGGCCAGGATAGGACTTTATTCCTTGGAGCATAGGAGAATAAGGGGTGACCTTATTGAGGTATATAAAATCATGAAGAGCATGGATGGAATGAATGCATATAGTCTTTTTCCCAGAGATTGGGAATTGAAAACTGGAGGGCATAGATTTAAGGTGAGAGGGGATAGATTTAAGAAGTACCCTTCTTCACACAAGTGAATGGTGCATATATGGAATGGGCTGCCAGAGAAAGTGATTGATTTAGGTACAATAGCAATATTTAAAAAAAAACATTTGGATAGGTACATGGATGGGAAGGATTTAGAAGGATACGGACCAAATGCGGGCAATTGGACCTAGCTGAGTGCACACAATGATCATCATGGACCAGTTTGGGCTGAAGGGTCTGTTTCTATGCTGTATTACTCGATGATTCTATGATGCCACGTGCTGTTTTGGTATGTTATTTAAGGGTAGATGCAAATGCACTGAGGCAGTTCAGAGATGGTACTAAGTTGATACCTGGAATTAGTGGGCTGAAGGACAGACTGAACTTGTTTCCACTGGAATTTAAAAGACCGAGGGATAATTTGAGTATATAAGATCCTGAATGGCCTCCACAAGGTAGATTTGAGAGGGATGTTTTTAGAACAAAGGAGCACACAATTTCAAAATCTAGTGTGGCCTTAAGACAGATGAAGAGAAAGTTGTTCTATGAGAGCTGAGACACTTTAGAATACACTGCCTCAGAAAAGTTGAGGGAAGGGGCTGCCATCAGTGGTCACAGTAACAGCACTATTTACATCCATAAACATCAACCTAGCCAAAGAAACAATCACCAAACTGCCGGATGAATCATGTAAACAGACAACCCAGGACACCAACATCATCAGTAAGGACACCACCATGAAACTACTAGATCTGTGCCTCACAACCCACTTCACCTTCAATGACAGCATATACAAACAAATCAACGGAACACCAATGGGATCCCCAATATCAAGACTGATTGCAGAAACAGTAATGCAAAGGTTAGAACAGACAGCGCTCCCCACTATACAACCCTAACTTTGGGTCCGATATGTAGATGATACCTTCGTGATTATTAAACACGCAAAACTAGGAGAAACCCACCGACACAAACAACACCCTTACCAGGATAAAATTCACAAAAGCAGAAGAGAACAACAACCGACTATCCTTCCTGGACATGATGGTGGAATGCAAAAACAATGGGGAACTGCAGACTAGCGTATATAGAAAGACCACACATACGGACCAGATACTCAATTACACTTGCAACCACCGCAACGCCCACAAACAGAGCTGCATCAGGACATTACTTAAATGAGCCACAACACATCGCAGCAACCCGGAACTGTGCAAAGCAGGACTGTAACGCTTATACGGAGTCTTCAAAAGGAATGGATACCCGAAAAGCACAATCCGCCGTTACCTCTGAGACAGGCCACAACAGGGAGACACAACACGACTGGACTCACTAATCACCCAACTGTACATCAATGACATTTCAGAGATGACCACAAGACTACACAGACCTCTAGGTATCAGAGTTGCCCACAAATCGACAACCACCCTACAACAGCTACTGACAAACATAATGGATCCCATACCCAAAATCAGCAAAACTGGGGTAATATACAAAATACCACGCAAGGACTGTGAGAAACACTATATAGGCCAAATAGGAAGAAAATTGACAATACGGATACATGAACACCAACTAGCCACTAAGAGACATGACCAATCCTCACTTGTCTCACAACGCACAGACAACGAGGGACATGAATTTGACTGGGACAACACATCCATAATTGCACAAGCCAAACAGAGACATGCAAGGGAATTCCTGGAGGCCTGGTATACCAACCGGAACTCCATCAACAAACATTTTGAATTAGACCCTGTATACAAATCACTGAGAAACAGAACCGGAAGTAATACTAACCACCCCAGCAAACTGAGGCATATAAATAACAAGCGGGACAGAACACCAATGCTTCACCGGAGGTGCACTGACCACGTTACCTAGCAGGGTAATGAAATGTTTGCAACCAAACCCACTGGCTCGGTGATATGTCTACAACCTCATCAGTGGTTAACTATAAATATCTTCTAAAAAGTATTGAACTAAAAGAAGGCAGGTCATCAAAGGCAGGTCAGAAGATTGCACAGAACATTAAAAACAGCTAAGGATGACCAAAAATTAACAAAGAGGGAAATCAGAGTATGAGAGAAAGCTAACCAGAGATATATTTACATGTATATAAAAGATAATAGCAATTTCTATAATTTCTTTCAAAAGAAAAGGAGAGACAATGTCATCATTGTGTTGTTACTGATTAGTGATGTATGCAAAGTTCTGGAACCCAGGTTCTAATTCCACTGTGACAGGTGGTGGAACTTGAGTAGTGAGTTTTGAGGTGAATAGATGTGTGGATGAGGGCAATGCAATGCAGTGCATGTTGTAGTCTGTATGGACTTTGGTAAGGCTTTTGACAAGGTCTAATGTGGCTGACTGGTCAAAGTGGTAATAGCTCATGTGATCCAGCGAGATTTGGAAAATTGTTTGAGGAGCAGGAAGCAGAGAGTGATGCCCGATGGGCGTTTTGAGAATGACTTCCAGTGGCATAGCATAGGGTTTAGTGCTGGGCTACTTTGTAGCATTGATTAATGATCAAATCTCTTACATTCATGTCCAGATCAGTATGTTTGCACATGACAAGAATTGTTGTCATAGTAAATAGCAAGCAGAAAGCTGTAGCCTACAGGATGATATGAATGGGCTGGTCAGATGAACAGAACAGAATCATGTAAAGTGAGGGCTGATGCATTCTGGGAGACCCAACAAGACAAGGGAGTACACAATGAATTAGCATGAATGATGTACGACTTCCATTTGTTTGCATTTTCATGGATGTTTGTATCTTTTCTATTCAAAGCCTTGACATCAAACTATCACTTTGTTCCTAGCTCTGACGGATATCTCACACAATAGCACTTATTTTGATGTGCTGTGCCTGTCCAACATGATAGGATTGCTATTTATCATGCTATTTACCTTGGAATTATTAAAGCATAAATTTGGAGCCAATTTCTATCGTAGGATGAAGAGCTGAGTCTTCAGTTTCTTGTTCATCAGGAACTCATAGGGTGCTAAGCTACAATAAGGTAGGCTGAACCTATAATTCAGTAGGTCTGTGTAGAAATTAGAAATCTTCTTCCTGAGCAATTTAAACTGCATGCTTTGCCTCTCCGTTAGACTGTGGGTTCCACAATGTCCAATGTGACATGTCCAAATCAAGAATTGGTAGCTGTGGGTGAAGGACTAGTTCGAAAATTGTGGCTCATTGTCCAAAACAATTACATCAGAGAAACTGTATACTGTGTCTCGTGTAAGATCCAGGTAACTGCTTTTGCAGTTGTCATATGTAATTTCTTAGCCTCGGTCCATTGGGAGAAATAATCGATAATGAAGAAGTAAGATCTTCTATCAAATACAAACAAACACTTTCCATATGTTTTCATGTTGGGAATGTAGTGAGTCATAGAGTCACACAGCACAGAAACACACCATTCAATGCAACCAGTCCCTGCCGACCATAATCCCAAACTAAACTAGTCCCACTTGCCTGTGCTTGGCCCACATCCCTCCAAACATTCCTTATTCATGTACTTATCTAAGTTATATTTTAAATGTTATACCCATATCCACTATTTTCTCTGAAAGTTCATTCCACACACGAACCACTCTGTGTAAAAAAAATTGTCCCTCATGTCCTTAAATCTTTCTTCTCTCATCTTAAAAATTTGCTACTTAGTCTGGAAATCCCCTACTGTAGGGAGAAGGCACCTGTCATTCACCTTATCTATACCCCTCATGATTTTATAAGCCTCTATAAAATCGCTCCTCAACCTCCAATGCTGTAGTGAAACAAATCCCGGCCTATCCAGCCTCTCATTATAACTCAAATCCTCCATTCCCAGCAGCATCCTGGTAAATCACTTGTGTTGTATTAAATCTCTTATCCATAAGAGTATTAATGGCTTTCTGTGTTCTGGCCTATGCATGGCACTAATTGATAATTAGTAATAGGTTCTTCAAACTGCAAAGGGATCCCAAGCCACCACATTGCCAACCATGGTTCACTTGGCGACGTCTAAGGTTCCTTTGTGCAGTATCCTGAAGTTGTCCTCTCAAAGTGAAGGTGGAATGATAAGTCATTGGCATACATGAGTACGGCATCAATAATGCTAAAATGATTCCTGTATTTGAAATACATTTTCACGGCCACCCAGTTGAGCCTCGATATAACAGTCCCTCGGTGCATGCAGGCAGATGTTGGCCTTTCTTTTGGTCTTGTCGACTCTGGCTAAGTGGATTGTGACCTATTGGTCTTTGTGCCACTGTAGACTGGATCTGTAACTTGATTTCTTGGATGAAATTGCCATCATGACTGGTAAATCTTTGAGCCACCACTCTGGAGATTATCTACTCTTATTTGCAATTTCCCATGTGCATAGATTCTTTCATTCGTGACATTTATGAGACACAGTTGAAATTTTTATGATCTTGGAGACGTTCTTGCTAGTTTTTTTTCCCCATCTTTTTGAGAAATTAAATGCTTGTGATTTGTTTCGATGACTATTTTCAGATGCAGAATGTGATCTGATAATCTGTCACAAGCCTAACAAACCAAGACAACCTCCTTCTAAATCACTGAATATCATGTTTCTGCATCAGATAAAGCCGGTGATGCATAATAGACTGATTTGTGACACACATTTATCTGCTCCTGAAAGAACACTGCTCCTTAACCTGCAGCTGAAGCATCAGCTGCTATTATAATGGGAAATGAAGAATTATAAAGTACTAAGAGAGCTGTAGACATCAACATTTCCTTAATCTTTTGGTAAGTGTTTCCTTGATGAGGATCATAACACCATCCTTGTGCCTTCGTGAGGATTTGCCTCAAGGGTTGTGTAATTGTTGTAGGTTATTGGCAAAACATTTGCCAAAAGTTCACCATGCCCAATAATATTTGAAGATCCTGAACTTACTTTGGTGTTAGGATTTCAGATTCTGCAACAGTCCTGGAAGATTGGAGGGTGGCAAATGTAGCCCCACTGTTTAAAAAAAGGAGGAAGAAACCTGGGAATTATAGACACGGTTATGCTAACATCAGTAGAGGGGAAAATGCTGGCATCTATAATAAAGAATGTGATAATTGAACATTTACAAAATACCAACTGGATTACACAAAGTCCACATGAATTTATGAAAGGGAAATCATGTATAACATGAGCACTGGAATTTTTTTGGAGGTGTAACTCAGAATAAATGAGGGAGAACTAGTGGATGCGGTTTTTTGGGATTTTAAAGAAAATATTAATAAAGTTCCCACATAAGAAGTTATTGTGCAAAATCAAAGCACATAGGATTGGTGGCAATATGCTGGCGTGGATTGAGATTTGGTTAGCAAACAGGAAACAGAGTATCAAAATAAATGGGTCATTGTGAAGTGGGAGGTGGTGATGAGTGGGGTATTGTAGGGATCAGATTCAGATCCTGAGTATTCACAACATATTTCATTTGGAAGAGCGATTCAAACATAATACCTCTAAGTTTTCTGACAACATAAAACTAGGTTATGAGTACAGTATTAAGATAGAGGATGAAACACAATCATATTGAATGGCAGAGTGTGTTTGTTATTGGTCAAATGACCTACTCCTGCCCCTGATTTCCTTGTTTCCATCTTTCCTCAATGTAATGCAGTATTTAGTTTTAATCTTCCTAATCCTTTGGATAAATTGGATATTCCCTTTCAAAGGAATTCTTTAGTTTGTTTTGCCTAAGGTCTTCTACACTTTGAATGAGGCTAAAGTCAATGCATGTCTTTCTGGTCAGGAGTGAGAATTCCTGTTTGGAAATTACGGACAGGTTTCTCATACTTGGTGTCTCCGATGATGGATCGTAGCACGCCTTTAACTGTAAGGGCCATGACCTCTGGAGTAGTTGAACTTCTGTTGACTGTAAACAGTATCTCGTGAACTAAAGCTCGATGTTTGCAAAGACTGTTGGGAAGTCCTCGCCTTAGATCTGCCCCCAACAAGATCGGACTTTGCTCGCTTATTGCACTCAATTAAATATTAATCCTTTCGGACTGTTCCAGACCCATAAGCAACAGATGAGACCTCTGACAATGTAGTATTCTCTCAGCGCTGACCTGGAGCATCTGCCAAAGTCTCTGGTGTGTGACTTGAAGTTACAACATTCTGAAGCAAAGGCATATGTGAAAGCACTGAACCTATGGCTGAGATGAATAATAAGGAGAAGGTAGTATATGAAAATTTATGACTCTGCTTATTAAAACAGCTTGGATTTAGAACAGCATTTAGAAATAAACATTCTTTTTGCAATAAATTCAAAATAACAACTGAGTCATCCTCCTTCCCAAAAATAGTCAAAGATAATCTTATCGTATTGGACAGTAGAGGCAATCATAGAGAGGTGCAGAACAGATTTTCATCAAGATTAGTAACATGAATAAACATCTACCTATTTCTGGTTGAAAGGTGCTTGTCATACATTAAAACTGACATTTCTTTTTATACTTTTCATAGTTCATATGCTCATATTTCCCAATTTTCTGAAACAATTGCAATTGCTCAATGTTCATAAGCGATAATGTGAGAAGGAATTTATCTATTTTGAAACAGATGTAGGACCGTTGTTGCAATGTTCAGGAAGAAATGCACAAAATGATCAGGCCAGGATGGGTGGCCTGCCAATGAGATATTGGCCAGGGAAGAAATTGGGCAGTGACTGGAGTTGGGAGAAAAGATGTCTCCCACGAACCCCTCCTGCCCTAAACCCAAACTCTCATCCCCACCTCCCCCCCAACCCCCTCCACCCCTCCACCCAACCCTAAACTCTTCCCCCAACTCTCCATCCAGCCGAATATCTTTGTCACCCCTATCCCCGCCAGGTCCAATTCCCATTTCAATGTCAAGCCTGTTCTGAGCATGTGTGGATTGCGAACTTTGCACATGACACAATGACATAGAGGGTCTGGAACCATGTACACATGCATTTCTAAAGGAGTGTGTCTTGCAGTTCCAGAGTCAGCAGACACTGCCCTGCTTAAAGCAAATTATTGCTGTAACTTGTCAATTTTAATTGTCCACCTAGTTGGAGTCCTCTGGGCTGTTAGGACTAGAATGATTCCTATCATCCTCTCTCCATTCTGTACAAATGCTGACAAGATGCTGATAAACATTTGCAGCAATTTTTATTTGCACTTCAGATTGGTGCTACTGTTTGTAAATTGTTCATTTGTTATACAGATAAATGTCGACTGAGAAAGGCATCTCAAGTATGTGCACGCAGAATCAGAAACCTTGCCACTGAAGTCCTGCTTGGTGTGTTCATATTTCCATGTAGCTGTCATATTGCACCTGGATGACTACCAACTGGGTGAAAGACGTTCTTTGGTCTGCCTGAATGAGTTGACCTCAACCAAGTGTTGCAGACTGGCACATTCCAATGTCCAGGACTATGTGCTGAGGGACGCACTAAAACTTGGAGCAGATGCCACCAAGGCACAGTGCGGAAAGACCACCTTCCAAAGTCTTTCTGCCAAAGTTAAATGGTTCAGTTCAGTTATCAGGCCCTCCCCGTGCCTCAAATATATGTAAATGTAGTCTTCTACAAGTAAGAGATGCCTTGGGTTTGTTTTCTGGATATAGTCACACTCCAATGTTTGTTTGTTTCTTCATCTGCTACTGTGCAAAACCAAACTGCTTTAGTGACTGTGTATATAAAGATATTTTTAGGAATTAAGTATAGTTCTGAAATCTTAAAATAAAATTGCTTATGTTCTTATATAACAAGAACAACAAGAATATATCAAAAATTTGTAAATCCGAGACTGTCTGTACAGAATTAGGGAAATTATGCTTCAATGATACATGGCACTGGTGAAACTTCATCTTGAGTACTATGCACATGATTATTTAAGGGAGAATATAAATGCATTGGAGGCTTTTCAGAGAAAGTTTCTGAAACTATTACTAATAATGGACGGTTTGTATTATGAGGAAAGGTTGGACAGGCTGGACTTATAATCAGCTGGACACTGGAGGAGTAAGACACCATTGTTAGTTATGGTTAGTCTTGGCTCACATCAACTCTAGCCTCCTAGCCTACCTTGATCCCTTGCAAATCAGCTACCAGCGCAACAGGTCTACAGAAGATGCTATTTCCCTAGCCCTACACTCATCCCTAGAACATCTGGATAATAAGAATATCTACATCAGACTTCTACTTATCAACTAAAGCTCTGCCTTCAACACTATAGTCCAAATTCCAAAATCTAGGTCTCAGTTCCACTCTCTGTGACTGGATCCTCACTTTTCTGACCTACAGACCGCAATCAGTGAAGATGGACAACAGCATTTCCTCCACGATAGTCCTCAACACTGGCACCCCACAAGGATGCGTACTCAAGCCCCTGCTGTACTCCCTGTACAGTCATGATTGCGCAGCCAAATTTTGTCAAAATGGCATCCACAAGTTCGCTGACCACATCACCGTTATAGGCCAGATATCAAACAATGACGAGTCAGATTACAGGAAAGAGACAGAATACTTGGTATCGTGGTGCAAAGATAACAATCTCTGCCTCAATGTCAACAAAACAAAATAATAATCATCAAGTTCGGGCAGAAAGGAGGAGGACATGTGCCTATCTATATTAATGGTCCTGAGATGGAGAGGGTTGAGAGCATCAAGTTCCTATGTGTGACGATAACCAACCATCTCTCCTGGTCCTCCTATGTAGATGCAATGGTCAAGAAACACAACAAAGCCTCTTCTTTCTCAGGAGGCTTAGGAAACTCAGCACATCCATAAAGACCCTCACCAACTTTTATAGATGCGCCATAGAAAGCATTCTATCTGGGTGCATCATGGCTTGGTGCAGCAACTGCTCTGCCCAGCACTGTATGAAGCTACAGGAAGTTGTGAACACAGCCCAGGCCATCATGCAAACCAACCTCCCATCCATGGACTCCATCTACACTCCTTGCCGCCACAGAAATACAGCCAACATCAAAGACCCCTCCCACGCTGGTTATACTCTCCTCCAACCTCTTCCATCAGGGAGAAGATACAGAAGTTTAATCACATGTACCAACAGGTTAAAGAACAGCTTCTTCCCTGCTATTATTAGACTGCTGAATGGACCTCTCTAATTTCAAATCTAATGTTGATCTTACTTTTGTGCACTTCCTGTGCAGTCGTAACCTTGTATACCTCAGTCTGTCTAAGCACCCTATGGTCCATATGTCCTTGTATTTTATGACCTGCCTATTCAACGTGCAAAACAAAACATTTCACTTAGGTGAAGTTAAATCAAATCATTGATTGAAAAATTATAGGATCATGAGAAAGCTTCACAGAGTAGATGTGCAGATGATGTTTCCTATTATGAGAGAATCTAAAACTAGGAGGTCACTTTAAAAATCCAGGATCTCCTATTTTGTTCTTCTCAGAATGTCCAGTGCTTTTGGAAATCACTTCCTGAAAATGTGGAGCCTGAATCCTTGAATATTTTTAAGTTGCAGGTAGAAAGGTTATTCATTGAGCTAAGGGGGTGAAAAGTTATGAAAGATAGATGAAAGTGTGAATTTGTGGCTACGATCAGATCAGCCATGTTCTTATTCAATAGCAGATCAGGTTCGAGGCCCTAAGTTATATGTTATCCAGTCACCCAGTTAGCTAAATTAGAAAAATAGGATGGTATGAAATAAAAACAGAAATACGTTCTACAATTCTATGGAACTTCTGAAACACAGTTTTCGTTTTAGACTCCTATAATGTTATCTTTGACAATCTTACTTACACATTTTAATTGATGAAATGATAACTTTAGAAAAGAAACAATGATTTATTACAGCCTACGAAAGTGCTGATTATTTTGACAATGACAGGCATGGAGATACAGCAGGACTCTTAATTGTCAATTGTAGTTAACATTCAAATACAATCAGGCTTGATTGTTCAGGGCATTGCCATAGGGATGCAGCAGGCATTCCCTGTCTCTGTAGCCCTCACCTCATGAAAAATATGCAATGCGTGGAAATATTCCTTTTGCATACAAAGCAGCACGGTGGCTCAGTGGTTAGCACTGCTGCCTCACAGCACCAGGGATACGGGTTCAATTCCACCCTCAGGCGACTGTCAGTGTGGAGTTTGCATGTTCTCCCTATGTCTGTGTGGGTTTCTTCTGGGTGCTCTGCTTTCCTCCCACAGTCCAAAGATGTACAGGTGGATTGGCCATGCTAAATTGCCGATAGTGCCAAGGGATGTTTGGGTTAGACATGGGAAATGCAGGGGCAGGGGAATGGATCTAGGTGGGTGCTCTTCAGAGAGACAGTGTGGACTTGTTGGACAGAATGGCCTGTTTCCACACTGTAGGGATTCACTGCTCACCATGTAAAATTGATGCTAAGATTGCATCCATCAAAACTAACCAAAACAATGATATCTCAGCTGAGGTTCTGAATTGGTTTGATGCCAGTAATGTTGCAGTGATTGATTGATAGTATCAAATGGTACTTTGCTTTGACTGTTTGCCAAAGGCAGCCTATTTATTGTGCTGAAGAAGTCAATGCTTGCTAGACTTTGAACATCATGCCCAGAATCAGAAGTGATCCTGCTATTTGACAACCTTTACCAAACAATCTTAACTGTACTAAGAATTATGCGAGAAACCAATTTGGAATTATCAGTCAGCACGCAAAACTTTATTATTTGCATGCACTAAAAGTTACATAGACACATATAGGGGAGGACAGTAGCATAATGACAATATCACTAGACTTGTAATTCAGAAGTGCAGGTTAGAGCTCTGTGGATATTGGTTAAAACCCCAACAAAGCATCCAGTGAGATTTAAATTCAATTCATAAATACAAAATCTAAATCTCAATCAATCATACCTTGACAGCTATGATTGATTGTTGCAAAAACCTATATGGATTACGAATGTTGTTTATTGAAGGAAATCTGCCACCTTTGCTCTGCCAGTCCTCCATGTGATTCCAAAATCATAGCAATGTGGTGACTACTATGCCTTTTGAAATGGCCTTTTGAAAGGGCAATCAAAGATGGACAACAAAGAGTAATCTTTGACTTCAGGAAGAGGAGTGGATCACACACCCCTATCTACATCAATGGAGCTGAGGTGGAGATGGTCATGCTCGTTAACTTCCTAGGAGTGATAATCACCAACAATCTGTCCTGGTCCTCCCATGTAGATGCAATGGTCAGGAAGGCACCACAATGCCTCTTCTTCCTCAGGAGGCTATGGAAATTTGGCATGTCCATAATGACTCTCACCAACTTTTATAGATGCACCATAGAAAGCATTCTATCTGGACGCATCACAGCTTGGTACAGCAACTGCTCTGCCCAGGACCTTGAGAAATTACAGAAAGTTGTAAACACAGCACAGACCATCATGCAAGCCAACCTCCCATCCATTGACTCGATTTATACTTCTCGATGTCTCTGAAAGGCAACCAACATCAAAGACCACTCCCACCCTGGTTATAATCTCTTCCAAACTCTTCTGTCAAGCAGAAGATACAAAAGCTTAAACATACTTACCAACAGGTTCAAGAACAGCTTCTTGCCCATTGTTATTAAACTTCTGAGTGGGTGTCTCAAATTTCAAAACTAATGTTGTAACCTCCTTTGCAGCTGTAACTTTACAGCTGTATTCCTTGCTCTGTCCAATCACCCTATAATCTTTGTATGTTGTGATCTGACTGTACAACATTTAAAACAAAACTTTTTCACTGTACTTAAGTACATGTGACAATAATAAATCAAATCAAATACTACAAATTCTGGGCTTAATATTGGGTTCAACATCTTCAGTTGTGAACTCACTCTCATTTCTTCCCTTTCTTTTAGCTTTACTTGTTGCATTCTTTGTCATCATGTCCTCTCTCCCCTACCCCGACTCCAGTAGAAATATCTGTTCTTTCCTGTTTGCAGTTAGACACACCATTGTTCTGCCATTCTCACATTCCGATCACTTAATCTACATTACCAAAACCCTTTCTTCCCCCAGCACTCCGTCCCCCAACTATTGCGTAAATGCTGCCCCCTCCCCACTTCATATCAGCTCTGGTGAAGAGTCATCTGGACTCAAAACATTAGCTTGCTCTGTCTCCATGGCTGCTGCCTGACACACTCTGATTCCAGCATCTACAGTAAATTGCTCCCAAATCAAATACTTGCCTTGCCAGTGTCATCCCATGAAAAATAAAAGATGTGACCTGTTCTGTGTGTGCAAAAGGAATATGTCCTCACATTGCACAAATTTCTAATAAGGAACAGGTTACGGTGCATTCCTATTGCATCCTGAAGGCAATGCTCTGGAGAAACAAAGTTTGAACTTAATGAGTTAAATACAATTGACAATTAACAATTCCTGCCACTTCTCCACTCCAATCATAGTGCAACCAATCAGTACCCACATATCATTCTGTATAAATCATTAGTTACTGAGGAAGGGTCACCGGAACCGGAACGTTAACTTTGTTTTTCCCTTCACAGATGCTGCCAGACCTGCTGAGCTTTTCCAGCAACTTTGTTTTTGTTCCTGATTTACAGCATCCGCAGTTCTTTTGGTTTTGATTCTTTTACTCATATTGGTTTGCTTGTGTTTCAGTCACTTTGAATGCAACTTGAAAAGTTTTGGCTTCACGTCCCTTTTTAGCAATGTTCAAGTTCTGTACTGCTTAACAATTATCAGACATATCCATTAACAACTCGAGTGAGATTTTCCTTATTGCTTCGTGGAAAGGGAAAGACTAGCAGTTAGATACTGCACTGTTAGATAGTGTCTGTTCCAGCATCAAAAGAGGGCTGCAGACACTGGAAAGACATTTATTGGATAAACCCATCCACTGAAGGCATCATTTATAGCTCTGGCCTTCAGCAGCTGAGATGTGGTGGCAACTTGGAGACTCTAGGACTATTGCTGGGTCCTCTCCCTCCCTCCCTCTGGTGTGCTTGGGGATGTTGCCGCCAGAACTAGTTGCCATGATGCAAGAAGCAGTCTCTGGGGGCATATAGAACAGAACAGTCAGAAGAAACTCGACAATTAATGTATAAATTATTTTGCACGCAATTTTAACTTTTATCATAAATGAGTTAATGACCGCTAAGTCACGCACAAATAAATTCTATGAAAATAGATTAATTTTATCAGTGCCAAGAAAATTACAGTATCAAAAAGTGCTTGAAAGAAATTAGTAAGGAAGGCTTCAGTAGGTTTGTATGCTAGAGGACTTTTAAATTTTGGTTAACTTGTGGCTGATGAGCAACAAAATAACTGCATCAAACTTTGCAATTTTAAACAAAGGTTAAACACTGTGGGTGCAGGCAATCCAAAATAATGACAAGAAATGCTGAAAAAACTCAACGGGTCAAGCAGCATCTGTGGATAAAAACAGAGCTAGTGTTTCAAGTCAAGATGACCCATAATCAGACCTGAAGAAAGAGTTTGTAAAAACTTATATTTCTGTCTTTCTTCAATTTCCATGAAGGGTCACCTTGAACTAAAACATTAATTTTGTTTCTCTCCACAGATTCTGCCTGGCCTGCTGAGATTTTCTTCTCACTTTAGAGTTTTTAAATTGCTCTTCAATTTGTGCAGCGTCACTTTACTCTGTTATCAATCGTTTCAGTCAAAATTACCCTTTCACATTTAAACATCTTCTGCCTGGGACTCATAACAGTGCAGAACATCAGGAAGGTACCAGATTTTATCACTGAATAGAATCCCTACAGTGTGGAAGCAGACCATTTGGTCCATCAAATCCACATTGACCCTCTGAAAAGCGTCCCACCCTATCCCTGTAACTCTGCATATCCCACGGTTAATCCACCTACCCTATACATCCCTGGACACTATGGACAATTTAGCATGGCCAATTCACCTAACCTGCACATCGTTGGAATGTGGGGGGAATCAGGAGCACCTGGAGGAAACTCACACAGATATGGGGAGAATGTGCAAACTCCACCCAGATAGTAGTCCGAGGGTGGAATCAAAGCCAGGTCCCTGGCGCTGTGAGACAGCGGTGCTAACCACTGAGCCATTGTGCCATTTATGCTTTATATTATGAAGGCACGAGGTGTCCCATTTTTTGTATCTTGTTATAATGTTTTTCACTCACATTTGACCAGATGTATTATATCCACCTGACATCATTTCCAGAGATGGCAGAGATGTGGCATTAATTTGGAGGTGGTTGTACAACGTGCGGGCAGAGAGTACTAGTGGAAGAAACCCAACACCTCCACACTCCCTTACACATCCAACCTTACAATGGCAAAATTGGAGACGCATCTTCAATAAGAGGCAAAAGGAAGGGAATATCCAAAGAGGCCACAGACTTCTACATTTGCTGCATATACTGTTTTTTGTATCTAGATTCCCAACTTTCAACAAATTACATTCTCTGTTTGAAATATGACCTAAGCATTTAACAATTGCTATCGTAGTTTAACAGCTTTGGAGGAAATTTTCATTAGTGAAGCTATGCAGATGTTCAACATCAATCTCTCCCAGAAATATTGACCAGAATTTCAGTTCACTGTTTTCTCATTTGTTCAACATATTTAATGTCATATGCCCAGCCTTTTCCTGCTCTAAAACATACACAATCTTCCAAATAGCAAAATGTTTAACTTATCCAGTCTTTGCTCTTAAACAAACACTCCAGAATGAAAGGTGCCTCAGTGCATTTTTCTCTTACAAAGATGCTCTCATGGATAGGGTGCCCACAAACAGGCTGCTACTGTATTAAACCTGAAATAGAACATTACAAAAAAACTCTTTCATGACTCAGAAATAGAGAATGCAGGGGCCAGTTGTTCATGTAAAATAAACCATCAAATGGCAATAACTTTTGAATCGATGAACATGCAAGTATGTGTTGGTTACATAAGCAGTAATGTGATTGATTTTCTTTTCGCACAGTACATAAACATTTATAGATTATACACTGTTTCTGGCCAGGATATTCACCGGAACTGCTCCATCAGATGTACTTCATCAGTCTGTGTGCGTAAACAGAGTTTCCATTGCATTTCTGGTGAAGTCAAACCCACATTGTGGGAGTAATTCATAGGAACCTCCCCAACTTTATTTTAGTTTGTGGGCATGGTTGCATTCTTTATATGGTGATAGTGCAGTTGACTCCACTTGGCATCAATGTTTTAATTAATTGACCAGTACAGTGCCTGGAAAATACCTGTTGTCATGAAAGTTTAATCATGGTAGAGAATGTAGGAGTTATGCAGATTGTTGTGAGCAATGACAAAGAAGCAGAATTAACAATATCCTGTCGGGACCATGAATGTTCCATCAGTATGCATTATTTCTGTTTTAGTTATCTGACTGTCTGTCCATTTCTTGAAATAGCTCCCTTCATCTATCTATTTATCTACCTGACTTTCCATGTATATATTTATCTATGTTTCAAGCTCTATCCATTCATGCATATTTCAAGAGCTATCTATGTACTTGCAGTAAAATCGCAATGAGTCAGATTTGGATCACTCAAAACTCTGGTTGTTACAAAGCCGACAGCAACTTCCACACCTCAGAACAGAAGCAGCTTGGTAAATTAGTGGTTAGCACTGCTGCTTCAAATTGCCAGGAACATGCATGGGTTTCCCCCAGGTAATCCAGTTTTCTCCGACAGACCAAAAGATGTACAGGATAGGTGTATTGGCCATGGTAAATGTGGGGTGATGGGATGGGGTTGGGAGGCCTGGGTCTGAGTGGGATGTTCTTTAGAGGGTCAGTGTGGACTGATGGGCCAAATGGCCTCTTCCTGCACAGGTGGGATTCAATGAAACACAAAGAAGGATGTCTGTAATAAGCCAAAACTCCAGACTAGTTACTGGATTAAACAAACTCATGTACACTTGCCACATTACTGCACTAAGAAACTGTAGCATAGCTAGGCCACACTACAGCACTAAGTTGCGCACTACAAATCGTCTTGCCCACATCCTGGACAAGTATGCACCAAGAGGCATGGACAAAATTGGATTGCTTTAATTTTTACTACCAGCTTGCTCTTTAATAAAGTTGAAACACGTAATTGTAGGAAGTAAAGAAAGGAAAGATGTACTGGCATTAGAGAAAGCCTAGGCAACATTCACTAGGTTGATTCAAGGTATGGTGGATATTTTTTTGAAGAGAGGTTAAGTAGGCTAGGACTGTCTTCATTGGAGTTTAGAACAATGAGAGGAGAACTTATTGAAACACACAAAATTCTTAGAGGTCTCAACAGGGTATATGTGGAGAATTAGTTTTCCCTTGTGGTAGGGTCCAGGACCAAACAGCATACTCTCAGTAAATTGTCTCTTATTTAAAACAGAGGAGGAGATATTTTTCTCAGAGGGAAGTCAGTCTGTGGAATATGGCAGATCCCAGTCAAGGTTGGATCATTTAGTGTATTCAAGGCTGAGAAAGACATATTTTTAATCAGTAAGGGAATCAAGACTTATGTGGAAAAGGTAAGAAAGTGGAGTTGAAGATTATCAGAGCAGCCATGGTCTCATTGAATGGCAGAGCAGATTCAATAAGCCAAATGGTCTACTTCTGCTCCTGGAATGTGTCAACATGGATGGCATCAAAAAGTTGCTGTTTCTTGGAAAGACCAGGAAAGTACATTGCTTTGTGAATGTCATGGTCAGAAGTCACACGACACCAGGTTATAGTCCAACAGGTTTATGTGAAAACACAAGCTTTTTAGCCTTGCTCTTTCTTCAGGTGTTAGTGAGAAAGGTAGTATCAGACGCAGAATTTGTAAGTAAAAGTCCAAAGGGTCACACCACTGATGAGAATTTACTAAACAAACCTAAGATGCTATTAAATTTTTAATCAATTAGAATCCCCGAATTCGTTTGAAGTCACTCTCCTGAGAGAACTAAAAGTTTTATCAGTGTAAAGAAGAGGTGACATTTTAGATCAGACAAAGCATGTTAGGCGTGAGGCCTTGATTAGAATCTGTTTGTGTTTTATAAATTCCTACTTTAGAAATAAAGCCAGTCTAACTGCAAACCAAAACAGATTTAGCAGCATCTTAGGGTTTTTTAGTACATCCTCATCAGTGGTGTGACCCTTTGATCTTTTACTTTAAATTCTGTGTCTGATACTACCTCTCTCACTAACAGCTGAAGAAGGAGTAAGACTCCGAAAGCTTGTGGTTTCAAATAAACCTAGTGGACTATAACTGGTGTCGTGTAATTTCTGACCTTGTCCATCCCAATCCAACACCCACAGCTCCACATTGTGAATGTCAAGGCAATACCCATGTAGTATCAGGTTAATAAAATTTCCTGGATAACCTCCAGCACTTTTGAGGTGTGCATCAGGAAATTGGACAAAATGTATCAATGGATGAAAAGGAAGATTATCGCCCTGATGATCCAAAAGAGTCTGATTAATATCTACACGCTCATCTTCCAGTTTCCTTAGCTGAAGCCACAAAGTTTGTAGAGATGCTCCAGGACTTCATATTTCACCACAAAAAAAATGCAAAAATTATGTTTGACTGCATTGATGATGTGGCGGACTGCATCATATGCCTCAGGACACAGGAGGTGAAGCAGAAAAAGAATAAAAATTAACTCTGGGAAAGCTCAATAATGTTTTTCAAAGCCTTCATTGTACATGGTCAGGTCATTGCAACTGATGAACAAATTGAAAGATAGACATTGTTCATGTATTTACTGCATCACTGCATTTTCAATTGCCTTTTTTGATAAACGAAACAGCATGTTTGTAGACAAACTAGGTGATATGAAGTCTCCCTCAGTTATCTTGAAGTTCCACACAAACAAATTTGTGGGTGTACCCCACGTGATCTGACTTTGAATGATTTTACCATATTTATCTATCTGCTCAAAATATGCAAACCTCAAACACATTTGATTTACATGTTGCACACAAATTACAATGATTGACAGAAGAAATTAGCATCTCAGTCAGGAACACTGAACATTTTATCATGCAGTTTCATGATATTGTTCCCATATTTCAATACACCAGCTCATGAAATGCTGACAAAAATTTGAAATAGTTAAAAATGAGGAGGATCCAGTCATGCTATAATCCCAGACCAAGTTTTGTATTCTTATATGTCCAGCCAAACACCCAAGGTTTCCAGTGAAATGAAGGTCGATGGCTATCAATGAGAAAATGCTGCAGGTACCGGAGATTCACAGAGTCATACAACTGAACAGTGTGGAAACAGACTTTTCGGTTCAACTCATCCATGCCAACCAGATATCTTAAATTAATCTAGTCCCATTTGCCAGTATTTGGCCTATATCCCTCTAAACCCTTCCTATTCATATACCCATTCAGATGCTTTCTAAATCTTGTAATTGTACCAGCCTCCACCACTTCCTCTGGCAGCTCTTTACATACACGCACCACCCTCTGTGTGAAAATGGTGCCCCTTAGGCCCCGTTTAAATCTTTCCTTTCTCACCTTCAACTTATGCCCTCTAGTTTTGGACTCCCCCACCACAGGGAAAAGACCTTGTCTGTTCACCCTTTCCATGACCTTCGTGATTTTATAAACCTCAGTAAAGTTACCCCTCAGCCTCTGATCCTCCAGGGAAAATAGTCCCAGCCTATTCAGCGTCTCCCTATAGCCAAGATAAAGGAAGATAGCCTTGTTGTTGAAGTTCGATTACTGTATTTCCAAGATATCATTCAAGAGATGCTTATGAAATCATCCTGTCCCGATTATCTATTGAATCAATCATTTTCCCTCCATCATGAGATCACCAATGACATTGCACACTGGTCATTTAATAGGTGTTTAATTCCATTTATTGCAATATCACAGACAGGGATAGAGTAGCTTCACATTAACAACAATGATTAAGTAGTTTGTAGGAAATGCTAACTCAGAAGTTGTACAGTGATATCCCAATCTGGAAAAGTTGTGAAATAGGATTCAACGGAAGACTGCAAATGTCCTTGCAGGATATTATCAAGCATTGTGGACTTTGAAGGTGCAGCTTTTGTTTACATTGCTTTAACATGGGCAGTTCCAGCCTGGGGTTGGTTAACCGAGGCTCAATAACAAGGGGACTGGCAGAGTTATGGAAGCATGAGCATTTGTAAGAGTATGAGTTTTTTTTTGTACTTGCAGAGTTGTCGGAGTATGAGTTTTATTATCCTGGGAGATGACAGCACCTTCTTGCAACACGGACCCACTGAGCTACCTGATCTATGCTAATGTTGCTGTCCCCACGACAGGGATATTCCATGAACCAAAGCCTGCAATATCACATCTTCATAGATTCAGCCTACCATGATGTCAGGGAGTTGAGTTTCTGTGCTGTACCCTTCAGACTGATCTACATAGTTAGGTTGCTCCTACAGAGTCTGCTGCATCTTTGTCATTACCTGATTTAAGAGTAACTATTGTCTGATTCTCAGCAAGTGCTGTGAACTCTGTTTGTGTTCTAACATACAGAATATCAATTACAGCTCTCTAAAACAGTTCTTCCATTCCTCTCTGCCCTGAGAAGTGTTGGTCTGTGGTTGCCCTGCCACAACATATATGCTGACGGGCAACTTCCAGCACATGACAGAATGCATGGCTGACCTTTAAGCAGGTGACAGTTGCAGGGATTGGGGGTAGAAACATAAAAAATAGGAGCAGGATTAGGCTATTCAGCCCTTCGAGCCTGCTCCATTGTTCATTATGATCATGCCCAGTCATTCAACTCAATAGTCTGTTCCTGCTTTTCTCCATATCCTTTCATCCATTTGGCTACAAATGCTAAATCCTTCTTGAAATCATGCTTTGTTTTGGCCTTAACTGCTTTGTTTGGTAGTGAATTCCACAGGCTCACCACTCTCTGGAGGGTTTGAGTTATCAGGAGAGGTTCAACAGCCTGGGATGTTTTTCACTGGAGCGTAGGAGATTGAGGGGTGACCATATGTGGGTTTATAAAATCATGAGGGTTATAAATAAGGTGAATGGCAAGTGTCTTTTCCCTAGGGTTGGGGATTGCAAGACCAGGGGGCATATTTTTAAGGTGAGAGGAAAAAGATTTAAAAAAGACATGGGGGCAACTTTTTTTTTTACACAGAGTGGTTCTTACATGGAATAAACTTCCAGAGGAAGTGGTGGATACAGGCGCGGTTACAATGTTTAAAAGACATGTAGATAAGTACATGAATAAGAAATGTTTGGAAGGAGTTGGGAACATGATCGTCATGGATTGGTTGGACCGAAGGTTTTGTGTTCTGAGGAAGGGTAATCGGACCCGAAAAGTTAATTCTGATTTTTTTCTTCACAGATGCTGCCAGACCTGCTGAGCTTTTCCAGCAACTTCTGTTTTGTTCCTGGTTTTGTTTCCATGTTGTACCACCCGCAGTCTCTGGATGAAGAAATTTCCCCTCATCTCAGTCCTAAATGGTTTATCCTGGATCTTTAGATGGTGACCACCGCTTCTGGACTGCCCTGCCATCAGGAACATCCTTCCTGCACCTACCCTGTCTAATCCTGTTCGAATTTTATAGGTTTCAATGAGATCCTGGATAGCCCAGCAGTGACAAAAACTTCTTCCCACAGTGAGTGGAAGAATTGAAGAAGTTCGGGCACCATATGTAATCAGACAAGTTTGGGAAGATAGTGTAAGAAAACTCGCTCAGCCTGACGGAGAAAAACCCTTCATGAAACTCGTCAAAATTGACACCGCTGATTTCTGATAAAATTCAGCCCAGTGCTTTTGGGAGAAATTGTCCATGGGCAGCATGTAGATGAGAATTAGAGGGAACTAAGGAATCTTCGGCTATAATTAGACAGAAAATAATGGAACCTTAAGAGTGCAGTCGCTGGATGAAAGGGAGTGGGTCATGGAAGAGGATAGCGTGTTCAACCCTGCCAAATGATGCAGGCAGGTTGAGAAGGTTAGGATAGATAGCCTACCTTTATCCCAGTTACATAGAATGTCACTTGTGACTTTAATAAGAGATATAACAACACTTTAACAGAGACTGAAGGGATTCAAACAACTTAAACACAGAGTGCCAAAAAAGACAGGCAGGGCTTCAATAAGCAACATGATGACTTTGGCTGCACGTCAAATATACATTTCATGTAATCTATTCAGAGATTGATTTTTAATGTAAAAAGTTGGAGAATGATCTGCCAGGGACAGAGTTTACACAAGTCAAAAGGATGTTAGTGTTCTCTTGTGAACAGTGATAAAAAGAAAAGATACATATGCACATGAATAGAATCCATACGATGTTTGCTGCTCACAAATGGCTGCAGCTATGCCTCAATCTGGACATGTTAGAATTTTCAATACAACCATCTGTCATCAATTAGGAACAGTATGCTAAAGAGAAACAACTTTAACCTTACATTGTTCTCTGAATATGATAAATAGCTGTCCAAGAACTGATGCTTGACTGTGCAGAATGATACAGTTTAAGCACTTTTGAAGGAGTATGTCTCAAGTGAGACATATTGGAAAATTTGTGTCATGTATGGCAATGCTGGACCATGAAAGGTTGAACAGAATGTAACTGTATTGTTGAGTGATCTCTGACAGAACGCAAATGGAAGAGGAGAGACAGCCAGCCAGTTTAGAAAAAAAACAAACTTTGCAGTGCTAATATTCCGCATTTAAACTCTCAGTGTCTAATGTGCCTGAAGACATTATAGTTCACAATCATAGATTTTTCAGTTGAAATGCTTTAGTCATTACTAATTTAGTTTCCAAAAGCTAAAATTAGGGATACCAAATCTTGTTAAGATCAAGCCTGAAGACATGTCTGTCACTGAGCATTTCTGGGTCGGGGAGTGAGAAGGACAGAGGCAATTGATAATTTCCTCATTAGTGACCCAGAGCTGAAACATGCTTATCTTCTGGGAATAAATCCAATTTATCTGAATGGTATAGGTCAGCAGTCCTGTCAAAAGTATTTGATTTTGTAAACTTGTATCTCACCAAACCCTGTGTTATTTACATTTCACTCTGGGACATCTTCCACATTGTGTCAAATGATCATAATTATTTTCTGCAATTGATAACACAGGATATAATGATCAAAATTGCATTGTAGCCAGTTTAGTTAGAACGATTTTTAAAATTTGCAGATCAACACGGACTGAAAATCCTTCTTCCGTAGACTTGGACAAATGCTGTTTGAGGCTAACCTAGCAGATGAGTTATCTCAGCAGATCAAACATGGGAAAAAGAGAAACTTACATTTTATTACTTCCAAAAAAATGCAAATGAAAAAGTGTTGACTTTTTAAAAAAACACTACACTTCTGAAGAAATGGTCTAAATGATTTTTTTTCAGCAGTTTACGTTATTTCTCCGGATGTTCTGCCAATTTCCTACCAAACTTATGGCAAAAGATCAGGGAAGCTCTAAAAGAATTTCAGGGCCAGCATCAATTTTGCCTCAGTTAACCTTTACAAATATTTCCTCTTCTTTTCCAAAATTATTTGAAATTAAGTGGCCTTGAAGGTGCCAAGAGATAAAGAAAAAAAAGTTCCATCAACACTTCTAATTGAGAGTCACCCACTCTGTGAGGAAAATTACTCCCAATAAGTTAAAACAGTGAACAAAGAGTGGTACAGCAACATAAGAATCTCTGTAGCAACTTGCACTGATGAGCCATTAAAAGCATTGAGAATTGAAAAGTTTAATCCTGTTTATGAGATTTTGGTGGCTCTTCTGCTGAGGTTTAGTGTTGTCAAGTGGGCGAATTTTCACAGAAATGTATCCTTGATGAGCTTTGATATTGTTGCTGAAAATAATTTTTATCCTGGTGGGTATTACATTGTTAAAAACAGAACATGTTTAAATTACCGTAATACTTTTTCTATATTTAAAAGAGGATGTGACAAGTTAATGTGTGGGCGAGGCATATGAAATTTGCCTTTCAATGATTTTGATTCATACTTTTTTGCCCTCTTTCAGCAAAAAAAAATGCTTAAAATAGTTAACTCAGGATGGCCTCAGTCCAGTTAAATCACCCCCTGATTCTGGGATGTATTGGAATGTGAGGCAAGACCAAATGTAACAGGGAGCCAGTTTATTTGATGAATATCAAAAACACTGCCAGATTTATGTTTAACTGACTTCAGTTTACAAATGATAGATTCTGGATTTACATTCCCAATGAAAGAAACTGGCAGGGGCAGTGCCTAATGTTTGCCATTTGGGGACCATGGGTTGAATTTCTGAATTTTACAAAAGCACATACTGCTCACCCTCACCCACTCAGGTAGAAAAGTTTGTCACTAATTAAAGGATTCTAAAACCACTGCCTCACAGTGATAATAAGCTGAGGTAATATTGAGATAATTGTGGGAACTCTGGCCCCTCAGGGAAAGAAGGTCTCATGCCTGAGAGGCATCAACTGATCTGATTGACTGGCAACAGTGTAGTCCCAACAGAGCTAATAGTGGGCTTTGCTGGTATTACAAGAATTTCCCAAAAAAAAAGTGACAACTGGACTGATGGGGAATCCTAGGATTCTTGGTTGGTTACCTTTGAGTTGGAAGGGGGGAGGGATGTGGTCTTGAGTGTTTTGGAGGCCAGTGGGAAAATTGCAAAATGTTGGGGGAGCTGGTAGCTTTTGGTTTTCATTATCTTCACATGATATATAAGCATCACTGGCAAAGCCAGTATTAGTATTAGTAATTACATTCATAATTGCCCTTGAACACTTTTTTTAAACCCACCAAAGGATATGGATATTAAGGGCTGGACCAGTATTTATTACCTATTCCTAACTACCCTTAAACTGAGAGGTTTGGTAGGCCATTTAAGAGGGCAGTTAAGAGTTATCCACATTGCCGTGATCCTTGAGACACACATAGGCCAGACCAGATAATGATAGCAGATTTCCCTCCCTAAAAGACATTAGTGAAACAGGATGGTTTCTCAAACAATTGACAATGGTTACATGGTTGTCATTAGACTAGCTTTTAATCCAGATTGTTATTGAATTCAAATTTCATCATCTGCCACTTGGGATTTGAAACTATATCCCCAGATATGGTTAGTCTGGCACTCTGGATTACTAATTCAGTAAAATTACCATGTTGTCACTGCAATATCTCAACAAAGACTGGTGTCCTGTCACCAAGTCACCTTTCATTTACATGTGCATAGTACATGACACTGATCCAGGTAGCTCAGAGCCGGCTCCTAGAGTAGCAGAACCCCTGACTCTCCTGTTTATATCTGTCACCCAGGGCTCCCTGATTGGACCAGGTTAACAGCCCCAAATAGGGAATTCATATTTGATGAGATCCAGCTGGCTGACCGTGTTACAAGCGCTGAAGTCATCATCTCCCCATTCGGTATTTCACAGGGCACTTAAGAGTCAAACACATCGCTATGAATTTAGAATTAGACACAGGCTATCCTAGATAAAAGGTGGATGTTAAATGAATTCAGACCTGTTTCCCCTAGAAAGAATCCATTATGTAGCACAAATCCTATAGTGATAGCCCTTGGGCTAATGTCAACTGACAGAGTGAAAAAGCAATCTCTGCTTTTCTCTCAGCTCAAGACAGCTTTTACAAAAACCATTAAAGATCAGGAGAGTTAAAGGCTTTCGCAGCATGACAGTTCTGAGGAAGGGCCACAGGACTCTAAATGTTAACTCTTATTTCTCTTCACAAGTGCTGCCAGACCTGCTGAGTTTTTCCTGCAATCTCTATTTTTATTTCTGACAGTCTCCTTGCCAGCTTGACAATTTGAATACAATTGACAGTTTCAATAAGTTTATCCATTAAATATACACTTTGAAATTTACATTTAACAATTTCAAAGGGCTCCTTACCTCTTCCAAAGGTTTCTTAAGCCTACCCCAAAAAGATATTTTCCATCTCCAAAGAACTCCAGCACCTTGAGACCTCCTCCTGAAGTTGTGTATTGGATATGTCATGAGTGAAAATTGGATCTGTTCAAATGTGGATAGGTATTAATATTTGTAACTGCCTTTGTGAACTATTGATGTACAATGTGCAACTCACCCTAATTTCCCCAGTGAAAATTTCAGGGACAAATGTCAACATCAAAATCTTTCAGTAGACTAGGTATCAGGTAACTCTAAAACCATAAACAAGTCCATGTCTTCAGCTCTGACATCCCATTCCACATAATTTCAAAATGCACTACTTCTTGTAAATTATGGTTTGTGTCCTTTAGAATGATTTCGCAGACAGTAAAAATTATCCTCACATCGGAGGAAATTTCAACAGGAGTTAAGATGGAACTCTTCTACCACTATCCTTTCAAAGTAATTCATTGACTGGGAGATTTTTTTTTTGAGCTAACAGGGTTTAGGCTGCTGAGGGATTAATCTTTACAGGAATCTCCAGATCGTTGTACTCATATCAGAAGGCTTCTATTCAGGGTCAACTCTCAGGAGGATTTCTTTTGAACTCGCTTTCCAATCTGTCCTAGATTTCTAGATCACAGTTCAAACGAAACGTGAGGAACAATGATCTTCATTTAGTTTCAGCCTCTTGATTCCAAGTAAGCAATATGAGCCAGAAAAATAGTGTCAACATCCAAAATAAGTGAAAATAACAGGCGCCAATGTTGTAAAGCACTAGATAATCTTTCAGAGTTTGAAAAACAACCTTTATGGATTTCTCCTTGGTATTTTAAAACTAAAACTTTGTCCCAGAAATGTCACTTTCCATTGTTGACACATTAATCTTCCCTGATGTGCATGTACCACATGTAGCAGGTAATCTCTAATGTTGGAGGAAGGAATAGCCAAGGTCTTTTCCCTAAGGAGTGGGACGTGTGGAAAGGAGGAGTCTAAAACTAGTGGACATCGGTTTAAGGTGAAAGGGAAAAGATTTAAAAAGAACCTGAGGAGTAACATTTTCACGCAGAGGGTGGTGCGTGCATGGAACGAGCTGACAGAGGAAAGGATGGAGGTGGGTACAATTACAACATTTAAAAGGCATCTGGATGGGTACATGAATAGGAAGGATTTAGAGGGATATGGGCCAAATGCTGGCAAATGGGATTAGGTCAGACTGAGATGTCTGATCAGTGCAGACAAGTTGGACCAACGAGTCTGTTTCCATGCTGTATAAGTCTACGAATAAAATGCAGTTCTGCTTATGATCATTCACTATTTTCAAGTCGGGTCTTTTTCACATAATCTGCAGATTGTTGCACATCATGGTTCTAGTCTAATTCAAGACCACAAAGCCTGACTGTAATCAACTCCGGCATCCCATGACCATCTATGCATGGTGCCAAAATACTAAATATTGTTGTTGTCTTAGGAAAATAAATAAACTTGCAGAAGTACATTTTCTGATGTTATACTCCATATAGTGCATATCAGGAATTCAGATGCAGGATATTATGGATGAATAAAGTTTTTCCATAGAACCATGAATCTGTACAATTTCCCCTATAATTTTTTATTTCCTGCAATCAGAGTAACACACAGATTTGTAATTTTGATCTGTATTCATTTATTCTCTCTGTTAGAATCACTGCCTATTAACTACATAGATTCCTATTGCAATAATCCATCCCTCTAGTATCATTTCTTAAATTGTTCACATTTTATGTATTGGAGTGCCAACAGTATCACTTTCAAACTCAAAAAAGACTGAACTGGAAACCTAACAAAATGGAAACACTTTGCATTAAACAAGGTAATTTAAAATCAGTATCTGAAACTTTTTTGAAAATGCATTGCAGACAATGTGAAAAATTCAGTGTCAATGCATAGAATGTGGAAAAAAAGAGGTGGTGGGAGAGGACAGAAAGATTCCCAATGGGAATATGCAACTTTCAAGGAAGAATGAGGAATGTTTTCAGGATTGGAACTGGGCAGTTTCAAACTGTGCAAATCTAATGACATTTCTCCTCTGTCCACCATCCCTAATAGGCTGGGTAGACTGATGGATGCAATGTGTTAAGGAAAGTGTGTTTCCTTCACATTCTATGATGTACAGAGATAAGTTTATAATCATTTTGTTTGCATCCTGACAGAAGGAGTGGAGTATTGCATCTATGTCCCTTTATGATCTGGGAAACTGGGAACATTTCATCGGCTCTATCCTCTGATCTGGAAGGTTTGTGTGTTTTTGATATTCATTCTTAGAATGTGGGAATCTAAAGACTTATTGTTAATCAACAGTGGTGGTGCTGAATGTAGTTTGCTACAATTAATTGTCATATTGGCCTCTTCAAAGGATAAAGGAGAATTAGTCCTTCTAATTCGGAATTGGGGAAAGCACAGGCATGCGTACAGATGGCTGAAGGACAATGATGGGGGGTGGGAAGCTTAAGGTGTATGGCTGGTAGGCCAAACAACCTTAGAGGTCATGGGTGGCAATGACAAGGGTTGCTCTTAGCAGTACCTATGACCATTGGAGCATGGATGACCGGGATAGGCATCAGTAATATGTAATGCCAGTGTTCAGAGAGGACAGTTAGAGATAAAGTTTAATGTATTTGGTCTCCATGTTGAGCAGAAGAGTGGAAATGGGCTGTCAGGTAAATGTGAGGTAATACCATAGATCTCTGGTCTCAGGCAGAGCTGGTGCTGACAGTGTCCACCACAAGCCCCTTTCCTTGCATCTAGGTAATAGCAAACAATGGCAAAAGTGCAACTGGAAACTGATTAGGATAATGCTTAGGGTGGGCAGAGTCAGTGTCAGTTTGCACCCAAAATTGTGGGATCAATGTCTACTGGATGCTAGGACTGTGAAGGGGCAAATACATAAACTATACATTTATAAACTCCAGCTACAACTAAAGTGCAATCTCTTCACCATCCCTGTACAATGCATGTGGAGTGAATCTGCTCAGTGTTCAAATGCTGGTCAAAAGTGATTTTCAACATCAAAATTGGTTGCAGCAATGACATAAAAGGAGGCGTGTGCTGGCCTAAGGCAACCCATTACTTGTGCAACTTCCAAGGCTGCTGTGAGAGGTGGAGACTATCGTTTTATCACCTGCCATGTGCGTTTAATGATGGTTTATACTGAACGCAATGAAAAGTTGAATGACCGATATGAATCTGGGATAGGGAGAGGGTTGAAGCACAGCAGGCACTTATTTTGATGCAATGTGCTGGTCTCTCAGCTGGAGTAGCAACTTCATTAGAGTTGGTGGACATGTGGAGGCTGAAGCTGAATGAGTGATAGAAATATGTCTCACTGTCTGGAGGAGAGCGTGCAGGATATGCCATTACTAACTGGTGATTTGCATTTGGTTTGTCTGTACTGAATGCAGCATTGCAAGCATTTGGTTTGCATTGTGGGGGTAAACTGCAGTCTCTGTTCCTATTTTTATGTTCACTTTTGATGATTGTAAATAAAAACTCATGTTTAGATTTGTCTATCTGCTGGCCTGGATGTGATTTTCCACTATTGGGCAATGACAATTGTGGGTGTTCAGTCAGCAATGGAGAGAGGGTAACAGTAACTTAGGGTGGGTATTTAGGCAGGATTGAGGTAACGATAGTCAAACTGTATGACATGGTGGTTAAGTAGCAACTAATGTGAGAGATTGGCGTTGTATGTGAGGTAATGTCAGCCATGAGGAGCTTGGCCTTGTGCCTGTTCTGCCATTACATTGCCAGTAAGGGATAATATTGGCTTGCCAATGCTTGTCCAGCTACACACAGAGAGACCTAAGGATGCAGGTACATAGCTCCTTGAAAGTGGCATCCCAGGTAGACAGGGTGGTGAAGAAAGCGTTTGGCAAGCTTGCCTTCATCTGTCACAGCATTGATAAAGGATTTGGGACATCATCTTACAGCTGTAAAAGACATTAGGAATGCCACTCTTAAAGTACTGCATACAATTCTGGCTGTCCTGCTATGGGAAGGATGTTATTAAGCTAGAAAGGATGCAAGAAAGACTTACAAGGATGTTACCAAGACTGGAAGGTTTGCGTTACAAGGAGAGGCTGGACAGACTGGGACTTTCACCCTACAGCGTCAGAGACTGAGGGGTGACATTATAGAGGTTTATAAAAGCAGGAGGGGCATTGATAGGTTGATTAGCCAAGGTTTGTTCCCCAGGGTAGGGGAGTCCAAAACTAGAGGGCATAGGTTTAAGGTGAGAAGGGCAGGATTTAAAAGGGATCTGAGGGGCAACGTTTTCACGCAGAGGGTGGTGTGTACAGGAAAGGTTTAAAGGGATAGAGACCAAACTCAGGCAAATGGGACTAGTTCAGTTTAAGAATCCTGGTCAGCATAGGTGAGTTGAGTTGAAGACTCTGTTTCCCTGCTGTATGATTTGATGACTCCAGAAAGGTGATGTAGGATCAAGGGATACCAGCCTTTTGGCGGATATCTGCTGACTGGGGAGTTGTTCCAGAAATGGTGTATGGTAAGATGTGGAGGGAATCAGATGTGCGAAACACCATAGGATATGTAGTTAATGAGGGGAGTTGATTAAAAAAGAGAGAAGCCTCATTCAGCCTCATGGCAGGAAACCTGCCAAAAAACTCAATGCAACACATAACCAAAAGAAACCATAATATTCACCCCCTTCTCACATTTACAAATGCTGCCTATTTCCGGATTTATAATAACTGAATTCAGATTCTTGTGACTACTATAATGCAATTTATGGTTGTGTTCTCTGAATTAACTTTAACTTACTATTCCAGTGACATTGTCACTCTGATATTACACCCCTCTTTTCAGATGCGACCAATAATCTAGATTCGCACTTTAATACTTGATGTGCTGCATTGCTGGACGTGCTGTTTATCAAAGGAAGCACTGAAATGGCTGAACTTCCCACTCCAATGGATACAAAACTCCTCATGGAACTGCACACAAAAGAGCTCTACAATGCACTGGGAAGTATGTTACCTGTCCCAGGGTAATTCATAGCAAAGCTATTAACAACTTCTCTCCTATCAATCACATCCTCATGCTAGGTGTCCTATACAAAGTGAAAACAGAGCTCATTTGTCAATACTATGGGAAAATAGCGTAATATTTCAAATAATTTATTTTCCAAAGGTTTATCAATATTTGTCTTACAAAATTCTAATATGCTGTTGAGCTATTCTTTTAGCCCTTTGATAAAAGAAGAATAAGCTTTTGACATGGTTTGCATCTTTTTTGTCCTCTTCACCTTCAAGAATCTTTTACCTGTCTCATCAAATCCTAAACACACCTCAGAACACGCTTGTTATCTTTTTTTTATTAGCTATTGGCTTGATTTGCATAAGAAACTCATTTTTATTATTTTATTATTTTAAAAGCCTCCCTTTCTATCATAGTGCAAAGACTGCTGTCAAAAGAATGATGAAGCTAATCACACTTATTGAAATTTAAATGCCACGTCAGCTTCAAGTAAATATGTCTGTGATTGGGTTCAGAAATCAGGAAATTATTGTTAGAGATGTTTCAACAACAGTACCTTGGTGGTTCATTCACCATGTGAAAGCATAAAGCAGCCTGATATGCCTGAACTTGCACATTGTGTTTCTGATAAATGCAAACAATTTGGTTTCTATAACCTTCCAACAGAATTTTTAGGAATCCCTTGCCAGGACTGCAAAGTAAAAAAATGGCCCAAGGAGTTAATGATGTTACCAGATTCCATGCAAGTGGGCATTACATATTGGCTCAGATATTCCAATAGGAAGGTAGTCACTGCTGAAGCCAGCAATCAAATCTGATGTCAGCACCATGCAGAAATCCTGATACAGCTGCTTCTGCAGGTGTTGCCTGGGAAGTTAGAACTTCCATTGGGCAAATATTCAATGTCTGGCATCTTCTGAAATGAGTTAGAGTTAGATACTTACGAGAGTTGTGTGTTGCTGGTCTAAAGCAGCTCTTGCCTCAGATGTTTGGCCAGTTAACTTTTTTTTATTTGATCTGGGTTGGAAATTGGGATTTCAATGCAGTTCACAAAGTTCAGGCATATTATTCACTGGTGTGGGCTGCTTCCTGGATGGTGTCAAAGCCCTTGGAGCAATTGGGGAGTATTCCATCACACTCCTGTTTTGTGCCTTTTGGATGATGGACAGACTTTGAGGAGTCAGGACGGGAGTTATTCACTGCAGTATTGCTAGCCTTTGATCTGTTCTTGTAGACACCGTATTTATATGGCAAGTCTAGTTCTATTTCTGTTCAATGGTAACTCCCAGAATATTGATCATGGGGGATTCTGTGATGGTAATGCCATTAAACTTTAAGGGACAAGAGCTAGTCTCCTAGTGGAGACGGTCATTGCATGTCACATATGTGATATGAATGTTGCCTGCCAATTGTCAGCCCAAGCCTGGATATTGTTCATATCTTGTTGTATTTGAATATGGACTGCTTCAGTGTCTGAAGTGTCATGAATGGTGCTGAACATTGTGTAATCATCGGTCAACATTCCCAGTTCTGACTTAATGATGCAAGGAAAGTCATTGATGAAGCAGCAGTGGATGGTTGGGCCAAGAACACAAGAACCACTTGGTTAGTAGTGGTGCTGCTAAGCCACTGTTGGTGGTGGGTGTTGAAATCTCCCACCCAGGATATATTCTGAGCTCATGCCACTCTCAGCCCTTCCTTCAAATATTCAAAATGAAGGACTACTGATTTATCAGCCAAGGAAGTATGATAATCAGTAGGAGGTTTCCTTGCCCATTTTTCATCTGACACTATGACACTTCATGTTGTCCAGAGCTAATGTTGAGGACTCCCAGGATAATTCTCTCTCAGCTGTGTACTACTGTGTTGCCACTTCTGTAGCCAGCACATACCCAAGGATGGAAATGGTGTTATGTGTGATAGCGTATGTAAGGTATAATCCTGCGAGTATGACTATGTCAGACTGTTGCTTGACTATTCTGTGAGAGACCTCTCCCAATTTTGGCACTAATACCCAGACATTAGTAAGGAGGACTTTGCAGGATCAATAGGGTTGTGCTTGTTATTATCATTTCTGGTGCCTAGATCAGTGTCAGATGATTTGTACAGTTTCTTTCATCTTTTGAGAGTTTCTAATGGTTGACTGTTCAATGTCTGACTGAATAGATTTCTAAGCCATTTCAGAGGGCATTTAAGCATCAACCACATTGCTATGGGTCTGGAATAGCAAGTAGGCCAGTCCAGGGAAGGTCAGTAGTTTCCTTCCCTAAACAGCATTAGAGAACCAGGTGTTTGTTTTTACAAGAGCAACAATGGTTATGTAGCCATCATTACTGATTTCTGCCATGATCTGCTGTGCCCCTGAACATTGTCTGAGTCTCTGGATTACTAGTCTAGCAACAATACCATTAGGACATTGCCTCTCCCTATCTAGTGCACTAATGCTGCAACATAGTGTCTGAATTACTCAGATGTAAGCTTGTCAACCATGAAATCCAAATCTTAAGTATAAAAGTAGGGAGATGTTGAATGAGACTGGAGATGGAAAGAAGTAAATTTGAAAGGCAAAAAAACAGAAGTTGCTGGAAAAGTTCAGCGGGTCTGGCAGCATCTGTGAAGAGAAATCGGAGTTAACGTTTAGGGTCCCAGTGACCCTTCCTCAAAACCCGAAACGTTAACTCTGATTTGTCTTCATAAATGCTGCCAGGCCTGCTGAGCTTTTACAGCAACTTCTGTTCTTGTTTCTGATCTACAACATCTGCAGTTCTTGTTTATTATTATTTAAATTTGAAAGGCAAATTGACTAGTTTCCATCGCTGCTCATTGTCCTTTCTTTTCCATGCAAGGTAGAACATGCAAGGGTTGTAATTATTCCCTTAAGTTATGAAGGGACAGTTTGTACATGACAAATGTTACACAGTCTATGTGATGCACCAAAGGGAACTGGCAGCAGCTTGAGAACAGGCTGCACATTTTCATTTTCATCAGCTGAGACTACATTTCTTTAAATACAAAAGGGGGAGGTGGAAAGAAACTGATGATGTGAAATGTCAATTCATCCAAACACTAAGAAAATGTGGATTTTAAAAAGTTAAAAACCGTTTTCAGATCTGACAATAACCCTTTAACAGCTCTTAGAATTTGGAAGTACTGTCAAAGCTAATGATGAGTTTCAAATCAGACAGGTAAAGATAAAGGTCTAAATAACAGCCCACACAGAGTCAGACTGACTCATCTACTTCAAAACTAAAACTGCTCCTGTCCATTGCATTGCTACGCCAAGCATCCCACACAGAAGAAAACATAACGCAATTGCTAATCTCTCTTCACATTTTTATTCATTTCCTCTGAGACCTTTCTAACACTTAAGTGATCAGCTCAACTTCCTGTAGAGAATTAATCAAATAAGCACTAAATTACCCTTGAAGCAAACCAAACAGGAGCTAGAATCCACTGTTGTCCATTACTCCAAAGCATAATTGAATTACTGAAAGTTTCTGGAAGAATTTGCTTCTTTTGTTAGCTCCCAAGTGAAGGAATTTATTTTTCATGCTTGACGTTGTTAAAGCCGCGGGATGTCCTGCCAAAAAGTGACGAACGAAAGATGATGAGATCCTCTGTCAAGTTCTGGGTGAATGCAACCCACTCTGAGGGATAGATTTAATATAATAGGCAGGTGTCCCCACCATTGGTTGATGACCAGGAAAACCACGGTTACACCTCTATTAGGAAATCCTTCTTTTGTAATCTTTTGTGAGATGTGGGCATCTGCTTTCCTTCTCAAATTGCCCTTGAGCAGAGTGCTTGCTCGGCCATTTCGTGGCATTTAAGAGTCAACAATAGTATTATGGATCTGGAGTCACAGATAGGCTAGACTTAGGATGACAGATTTCCTTCCCTAAAAAGATTGAATCAGATGAGTTTTATATAACGATTGATGATAGTTGTTATGTTCAGCATTACCAAGACTGGCTTTATATTTCAATTGTATTAATTGAGTTTAAATTCCATCAGCTTTTGCAGTGGGATTTGAAGCCTTACTCTCAGAGTCTTATTCTTGGCCTTTGTATAACTAATCTAGTCACATTACTACCACAGCACCATCTCTCCAATGGCTGCCACATCCTGGAACAATCAGGCACTTATTTCTTGTTCTTCCTTAACAGGCCAGTGATGGAGCAAAAACAGAAGATGCTGGAAAGCTCAGCAGGTCTGGCAGCATCTGTAAAGAAAAAATCAGAGTTAACGTTTCGAGTCTGGTCACCCTTCCTCAGAACGGGTCCCTTCCTCAGTGATGGAGCCTGCCCCCAAGAAGAAGAACCTAAGGACCCATCCACCAAGAGCTCAGGCAGCACAGTGGCTCAGTGATTAGCACCGCTACCTCACAGCAAAAGGGACCTGGGTTCGATTCCAGCCTCAGATAACTGTCTGTGTGGAGTTTACACATTCTCCCCGTGTCTGTGTGTGTTTCTCTGGTTTCCTCCTACAGCCCAAAGACGTGCAGGTTAGATGGACTGGCTATGCGAAATTGCCCATGGTGTCCAGGGATTTGCAGGCTGGGTAGGCTAAGCATGGGGATGCAGAATTATAGAGTGGTGGGTTTAGGCGGGATGCTCTTCAGAGGGTCAGTGTGGACTTGATGGGCTGAATGGCCTGCTTCCACACTGTAGGGATTCCAGGAGCAGTGAACCTTTCAGCACTGTCCCACTTCCTGATTTTGTGTCTCTTGATCAGGCTTTGAGTGGTTTGAATGATGGATAACCACCCCCTCCCTCAACATAGGAGCACAAAGTAAATCTGCCAGGATTTGACCAACTGGTCAGTCATCCTCCCCACATGGTGAGACCCTATCCCACCATTGATTTAATAATGTGCTCCTTAACTGGGTATTGTTTACCCACTCAACAGACTTCAATTGGCTGCACAGTGGGAGGTGATCCACAGGTCTTTCTGCTATTAGACTTGATTAGGGTGGAGGTGGAAAGTTGGCAGAGTCCCCACTCACAATCCTCCAGCCTGATAAATACTCCCCCACCAGCAAACTCACCATGAGGGACAGCACAAGTTTTCGCTCAGATGCTAAATGAAAAAGTGGACTTACAATAGCAATAATGGAGAGTTATTAGTAATGATAAATGAAGAATATAATTTGATGATATTGGAAAAAGACAAATTAATCAGATGAGGGTTATGCTGAAAGAGAACAGAATGTTGAAAGACATCTTAATACTTCTGTCAAAATGAATAAAATGAAAGGCAGAAGAAAAGACAGGATAACCTGAGGAATGGGAGAACATGCTGAAACTGAAACTGGGCACAGAAAGGAAAGATTGTTTTAGAGAATGGAAAATTAAACCAGATCATGTCTTAGGAAGACGATGAGCCAGTCATTCTGGTCTTGATTTGTCTTGTCTTGTTCCACAATTTCAAATTTCAAGTGATTCAAACTTGATATCAATTTGTTACAGAAAATCCTTTAATGGTGCACAGCAGAAATTAATACATGTTGTCTAGGCAGTCATTCATATCCCCAAACAGATAAGATGCAGTCTGAAAGACAATTGGACAGGAAAACATTCATTGTCTATATCATCTGGTTCAACTTCTTTAACAGCATAGTTAGCTCCAGACAATATTCATACCTACCCATACAAAGTGTCTTTTTGTTTTGTGTTGCACTCCTGTGCCTGACTATTAAAACAACAACAGAAGTTGCTAGAAAAGCTCAGCAGGTTTGGCAGCAGCTATGAAGAAAAAAATCAGAGTTAACGTTTCAGGCCCGATGACTCCTGCTCAGAACCTCAGAAACGTTAAGTCTGATTTCTTCTTCACAGATGCTGCCAGACCTGCTGAGCAACTTCTGTTTTTGTTCCTGACTTACAGCATCTGCAGTTCTCTTGGTTTTTATTCTTGACTATTAAAATCCTTATTTATCCCCAACTAGTATGTCTGACACAATAAGGCCAATAATTTCTCTCTGCTTCAGCTCAAAACCTGTTCTCCCGCAGTGAGTTTATACATTTTGAGCTCACTTTTTACCTCTCAATTGTAAAATTACCCATGCTTTTGTCTTGCCCATCTCTGAACTGAACCACCATCGTTACAATTATCATCATTCTTCTACAAACACTAGTTTGCCCATCATTCTCCTTAAAGATCCCATCCAGTTTTGACTGGAGGATCTGTGCAAAACATGAGGCTTACATTTTCAATTTATTCAAACTACTGCACTGCTAAAAATTAATAAGATCTTCACCGGTAAAATTTACTCAGATTATCAAAAACAAAATCCTATGTTTATAACATGTCAGTAAGTTAAATCAGTGAAGTTATTGTAATTTAATCCATGATCTCAACATATATTTTAAGGAAAACACAACTCTGATTTCAAACTGGTTAATACAAGGAAACATCTGTTCTCCAGCTCTGTTCCCTTTCCATACATCTATTAATGGTTTAATTACATTTCATACATCATTTTACAACCCACATGACAATCATAAGCCACAACTCATTCTTACACGTATTACTGGTTAAAAACTCTTAATAAAAGTTAGTAGAGAAAAGAATGTTCATTAAATTTCCTTACAGCAGACACTTATAGACAGGGAGCTTTGAAATGCAATATATTGTAAATGCAATGACTATGTCGGTGTTTCCTTGAGCTAACGTTTTGCAACTTGCTTCTTTTTAGGTTTTGTTTTGGTCTAGGGGAACAAATTTATATGGCAGCCAGTATTCCTTATCACGCATGCCGCTGTAATTATCTTTGCCAAGTAACAGATAGCACCATGCACTCCTCAGGACGTTTAATAAGTTTGAGGAAGAAGTACTAGCTGTTGGTTAGTAGGTGATTCAGGCAAACAGACACCTGATAAATTACTGGGTGAGTGTGAAACTAAAATGTTGCAGTTAAAATGTTATTGTTTAATTTAATGTATAAAAAGTTTTGAGGGATTATGCCTCCTATAAATTTCCGTGGTAGGTGTGGAATCTTTAAATAATGAGGATTCTACTGAAAGCTCTGCGTGCAAAATGAACCCTGACCCAGGACAATGGATGAGGGTTACTGTGGAGGTTGAAAGTCAAACAGAATTTCTCCCCACCTCTACAATACCAGCTGACATTTCAAATTAGAGTGTCTCGTAACCTAGTGAAGTTAGTAGAACTCCTGTCTGTGCTGTAGAGCCTAGGGACCTTGATTCTTCGGGCTAGTTTATGAAAGAAACATGCTGCCTGTATAGAATCGTCTACTCAATTCATTTGCATTGTCTGTTAAAGAATGTGGATGTGTACATGAGCTGAATCAGTACAATCACGGGTGAAAGAACGGGAAAGATTTACTTTCTTGATTGGAACATCTGAAGGCATTTTACAGAAAAGGAAGCATTTTTGAAGTGCGGTCACTGCTGTAATGTAGGGAAATGTGGCAGTCAATTTGCACGTTGTAAAGAGAAAAATGATAATGATCAAATAATGTGCTTTCGTGATGTTGGTTGATGGATAAATATTGGCAAGGAAAGCCTGCAATCTGGTGGAATTGGCAGCCCTGTCAAACAATTGTTGCTGAGCAATGCAAAAACAGATGAAAGCATCTGTGAAGGAAAAAACATAGTTCTGAGGAAGGGTCACCGGACCTGAAATGTTAACTCTTTTTTTTTCCCTTCACAGATGCTGCCAGACCTGCTGAGCTTTTCCAGCAACTTCTGTTTTTGTTCTTTATCCTAAGATTGATTGTCAGATACAACCATTCATGTGCATGAAAATTTCAAAAGCGTTATTTGGAATAAATTCAATTCAATGTTACTTGTTGGCTTTTACTGCACTCTTGCCTAGTACTATAAAATACATATGCAAAACAAAGGTAAAGTCACCATAGTCCTAACAGACCGTAAAGCGGCTCACTCAGAGAGAGAAACAACTGGTGGTGGTTTAACCAGAGGGTTGCCATGCCTCATGTAGGGAAACTTTGAAAAGGAAAATCCTCCGTGGGTTACCTCAGCTGGTGCAGGAATTGAACCCAAGCTGTTTGCTCTACTCTACATAACAAACCACCTATTCAGCCAACTGAGTTAACCACCCCTTCCCTACATGTATGGATACATATCCTACATACAGTGTTACAGCTGAGGTTGGACTGGTGTATTGTTTTATTTGAGTCCCACTCCTCCACTGCTCAATAAAAGGATAAATGAAAATCGGTTGACGATGTGGCCAACAACATAGCTCTCAGAATGTGGCAGTTTCAGTGTTAAAAGTACATTAGTCAGATTTATGTAGTCAACAACAAAGAACTGATTTATTACCAAAACAAACTTAGTCAAAGAAAGATGGAAGCATTATTGACAAACCCGCCTTTAAAAACACCTGATGCATGTCTGAGGAGAAAAAAAGAAAAAATTCTGCAGAATGTTACCTTTAAAATACTCTGTCAATGTAATAACTAAACTGATGAGTAAAAGGATAAGTCATAGATTGTCTCAAATGTTGCATTGAATTCAAAGTTATTCTGCACAAACACAAGGAGCTGACTCTAAGGTGTCTTCCTAGAAAAGTTGCAGTTGGCTGAATTGTCTGTACTATAGATTCTGGTGTAGATTAACATAAAATCAACTGTTATTTTCTTTCTGTTTGTGCTGTATCTCCACCTGTTTACTCCTTACCCCCTCCCCCACCCTGTTTTCTGCACTAAAACCAACATTTTCCTAGATATCATCAGTTCTAAGGAAGGGACACGAAACATTAACTCTGAATTCTCTGGAAGTTTAGCAGTTTCCTTCCCTAAAGGACTTTAGTGAATCAGATGGGTTTTTCCTGACAATCAACAATGGATTCATGGTCATCATTAGGCTCTTAATTCCAGTTTATTTTTATTGAACTCAAATTCCACAATCTGCCATGGCAGGATTCAAACACGGGTCCCCAGAACATGACCTTCCTTCCATCAAAAGATCAGAAGTATGGGAATGTTCACTAATGACTGGATACTGATGCATACCTGTCCAGATGTAGCATGATCTGGGCAACATCTAGACTTGAGATGATAAGCAACAAGTAACATTTGCATCACACAAGTGCGTGGAAATGTTCATTTCCAACAAGAAAATAAAGAACCATTTCCCCATGACATTTGATGGCATTACCATTGCTGAGAGCTCAACTACTAATCTCCTGGGATTTACAATTGACCAGAAACTTTGCTGGAACATCCATGTAAGTTCTGAGGCGACAAGAGTAGATCAGAGGTAAGAAGTTATTTGTTGAGTAACTCAACTCCTGTCTCCACAGTCACTGTACATGATCTACAAGACAGAGTTAGGATAGCAATTGAATATTCTGCACTTGCCTGGATCAATGCAGCTCCAAGAATTCTCAAAAATCTAAACACAATTGAAGGCAAAGTATCATGCTTGATTGGCATCCCTTTCACCACATCCACAAATGTTAGCACCCTTCACCACAGATACAGTAGCAACAGTGTGTACTATCTAAAAGATGCACTCCAGCACCTTCAAAATCTGTGACTTGTGAAAGGACAAGAGCAGCAAATGCATGGGAACACCACCACCTGCAAGTTCTCCTCCTCAAAGCCACACATTATCCTGACTTGGAAATACTTCACTGTACCTTCACTGCTGCTGGGTCAGTGTCCCAGAACTCCCTTCCTAATAGCAGTTAGTTTACCTACACCCCACGAAATGCATTCATTCAAGATGGCAGCTCACACTGTCTTCTCTAGGTCATTGAGGATGGACAATAAATATAGGCCCAGCTAGCAATACCAACATTGCATCAAAAATTTTTTAAAAAGCTATTCTGAAATCACTGTATGCATTTTATAGGTGGATATCTTAAATTGTTGGCATCAAATTTTGTCTTGCAAACAAGAAGCATTCTCTGTGTCTATTGCATCAAACGTTTCATAATTTTGAATAACTCTTTTAGGTCACCCCTTAGACTTCCTTTTTTCAAGGCAGAAGAGACCCAGCCTGTCAATATTTCCCTGATGTGAGTACCCACACATTTCTGGTATCCTCCTAGTAAATTGTGCCTGCATCCTTTCCAGTGCCGCTGTATCCTTTTCACTATATGGTGATCAGAGCTGCAAGCAGAACTCTCTGAATGCATTCTAACCAAGAGCTGATACAGGTTTAACATAGCCCCATTACTTTTGACTTCTTTCCCATTAGAAATAAAGCTTGTGTTAGATTTGCTATTTTAAAAATGACATTGAACTTGTACATTCAAAATAACAAATCACCTCCATAGTCTTCCAACCAAAATATACAACCCCACATTTTTCTCTGTTACAAATGTACGAATTAGGAGCAGGAGTAGGCCATTTGGCCCATCCAGCCTGCTCTGCCATTCATAACATCAATGTAAAAATGATCAATTTGTCCCTGCTCGCTGTTTCCTGCATGGTAACCACATCTATATCCATGTTAATATGCTGACCCTCCACCACAAGATTTTATTTTATGTAGTAAACATTCTGTGGCATCTTGTAAAATGTTTTTTAGAAATCTCACTGAACCACATCTATATGTTTCTCTTTATTCATGCTGCTTGATTCTTCCTCAACGTTTATTGGTTAATTAGTCAAATATAATTGCCATGTTACAAAACCATACCGGTTCTTCCTAAATTCATTGGAATTCTCGAATTACCCTCCTCTAATTACCACCCTTGGTAATAAAGTCCAGCGTTTTCCCCAATGACAGATGTCAAGCTAACTAAGGGAGTGTACAATGGAGGTACACCAGGAAACAAATAGCTAATTGATACAGCAACCAGTTTTTGATGACAAATGCCTTCTGTGCCCTAGGTAATTAAATAGCTGGTGCGTGTAAATAATTAGGCAGAAGCCATTGAACATCCAGAAAGGAAGGATCTATCCTTCTCTCTGCAGTGAAAACCATCCCAAGCCCGAAGAAAGCCATGTTATTTCCCTCATCATTTGCGGTAAATAGTGGCTTTTGAGTGACAAGTTCAGAAACGTAAGTCTCAATCAGTCGCCCTGTGCCTTCTGCAAGCAAGTGAAAGTCCCTGGAAAAGGATGGTGGAAGAGCAGCCAAAAGGGTCATCTCAGTGAACCATGTGAGCAGGGACCATTGAACTGTCTTCCCAGTCTTTCCTTCCATGCATGACAACCATATTTGATTTGTGTCTGTAGAGGGAGTTTAAAAAGGAGATTAGAGATTTAACTAGTAAAATTATATGATGATAGTTCACTATTGTTTACATGGAGCCAGATACTATTCATTTGGGAGAAATAGTTATTCTTGTTAAGAATAGAAATCTGGCCCATGCTTTCTGCCAGCCAGAGTCTAAAAGGCAGCTAAGTTGGGAAATTTTGCATACTTTTATAAAATTATTAACTTTGTAGTGACTATGGGCAATAGCAGGGCTCAATTTCCAGTATGCTACTCCAGTGAGGTTTAACAAAGTTTTTAGCTCTAACGTATTTCCCTTCCCCTGGTGGCTATAATTGTTTTAAGCAACTCCCCACCAGTTCACTTCTTGCTTTATAATTATTTAGTAATTAATTATATATATTCCATTTTAATTCCCTCCACTTCCTCTCTAGAGGACTAATGGTTACTTTACAGATTTTTTCCTCTTTGAGTTACTTGTAGAAACTTTCATTGACTGTTGTAAGATTTCTAGCTACTTTTCTGTTGTATTCTAATTTCTCACTCTTGCAAGGGTTAGATTTCATTTGCCCACTCTACCAGTTTATTAAGACTCTCCTGTAATTTGTAATTTAATCATAGAAGCTACTGGCATTGCAAATGGAATGCAAGAGAATTTGTGACTGTAAGGGAAAAGACACTGAAACCTCATTGTAGACTATACCGTACCCAGTGTAAACGTTACAACTGTTGGCCATGAGATATAAAATCCTTATTTTAAAATTATAATTGAAATCAGAGATGGAGACTTTTTCACAAATATCCAGAAAATTGAGTAATTTTAGTGTCATTTAGGAGCACATCACAGTACATAGTGTGGGCTACGTCGTCATGGAGGTATTGTCTTCTGCCAATGCCAAACAGAGAACTTATGTTTTTAGGGCTTTTCTATGCAGAATATTTGAAATCAGCATCTCAATTTTTCATATATAAAAATCAATCCCCATCTAAAGTTCAAATGTTACGAAGCAAAAATATTAACAGTTCTATGTTAGCTAGTGCTATAGTTAATGAAACCATCTTAAAAGAATCAGTTTCATTCCAGAGTCTCGAGTAAAGATCTGGAACATAACAAATAACAGATCACAGCCCAATTAAACTTTCTTTTCACCTGGAATTTAACGAAAGAAAAGTCGAAAAGCTGTAAAAGATGGTTACGGTTCCCCAAAACCAGGCGTCACTTTACTTCCTCTCCCTTTGCTCTCTTTCCCAAATCCCAACTCCACATTTACACAATTCAACACTGTGTTCAATCTGTACCACTCACCTTCATCAATGACCTTGAGAGTAAAGGCCTAATATAGGGTAAACAATACACATGCCAAGGCATACAAGGATATAGGCTAAGTGCTAGAAAATGGGGTTAGAATAGTCAGAGATAGTAGGAACTGCAGATGCTGGAGAATCTGAGATAACAAGGTGTAGAGCTGGATGAACACAGCAGGCCAAGCAGCATCAGAGGAGCAGGTTTCCAACCTCATCATTCCCCAACCCCGCACCGCCTGCTTCTATCCCCTTCCCAAAATCCACAAAACTGATTGCCCTGGTTGACCCATTGTCTCTGCCTGCTCCTGCCCCACCGAACTTATCTCCACCTATCTCGACTCCATTTCCTCCCCCTTGGTCCAGGAACTCCCTACCTATGTCCATGACACCACCCATGCCCTCCACCTCCTCCAAAACTTCCAATTCCCTGGTCCCCAACACCTCATCTTTACCATGGACGTCCAGTCCCTATACACCTGCAATCCCTCTTCCGTAGCTACACTGGCCCTAAACCCCACCTCTTCCTCCGTTACATTGATGACTGTATCGGCGCCGCCTCATGCACCCACGAGGAGCTCGAACAGTTCATCCACTTCACCAACACCTTCCACCCCTACCTTAAGTTCACTTGGACCATCTCTGATACCTCTCTCTCCTTCCTGGACCTCTCTGTTTCCATCTCTGGCAACCACCTAGAAACCGATATCCATTTCAAGCCCACCGACTCCCACAGCTACCTATAATACACCTCTTCCCACCCACCTTCCTGCAAAAATGCCATCCCCTATTCCCAACTCCTTCGCCTCCGCCGCATCTGCTCCCAGGATGAGGCATTCCACTCCCGAACATCTCAGATGTCCTCGTTTTTCAAGGACCGCAACTTCCCCCCGTCAGTGGTCGAGAACGTCCTCGACCGTGTCTCCCACATTTCCCGCAACTCATCCCTCACACCCCCTCCCCGCAATAACAACCAAAACAGAATACCCCTCATCCTCACGTACCACCCCACCAACCTCCAGATCCAACGCATCATCCTCCGACACTTCTGCCATCTGCAATCCGACCCCACCACCAAAGACATTTTTCCCTCCCCACCCTTATCTGCTTTCCGGAGGGACCACTCTCTCCGTGACTCCCTTGTCCACTTGAAACTCCCCTCCAGCCCCACCTCACCCAGCACTTTTCCTTGCAACCACAGGAAGTGCTACACCTGCCCCTACACCTCCCCGCTCACCCCCATCCCAGGCCCCAAGAAGACTTTCCACATCAAGCAGATGTTCACCTGCACATCTGCTAATGTGGTATACTGTATCTGCCGTTCCCATTGTGGCCTCCTCTACATCGGGGAAACCAAGCGGAGGCTTGGGGACCACTCTGCGGAACACCTATGCTCGGTTCGCACTAAACAACTGCACCTCCCAGTCGCGAACCATTTCAACTCCCCCTCCCATTCCTCAGATGACATGTCCATCCTGGGCCTCCTGCAGTGCCACAACGATGCCACCCGAAGGTTGCAGGAACAGTACCTCATATTCCGCTTGGGAACCCTGCAGCCCAACGGTATCAATGTGGACTTCACAAGCTTCAAAATCTCCCCTCTCCCTACCGCATCCCAAACCCAGCCCAGCTCGTACCCGCCTCCCTAACCTGTCCTTCCTCTCACCTATGCCCTCCTCCCACCTCAAGCCCTGCCCCCATCTCCTACTTACTAGCCTCATCCCATCCCCTTGACATGTCCGTCCTCCCTGGACTGACCTATGCCCTCTCTAATTCCCCACTCACCTTTACTGGCTCCATCCCCGCCTCTTTGACCTGTCTGTGTCCTCTCCACCTATCTTCTCCTCTATCCATCTTCTATCCGGCTCCCACTCTCTCCCTATTTATTTCAGAACCCCTTTCCCCTCCCCCATTTCTGAAGAAGGGTCTAGGCCCGAAACGTCAGCTTTCCTGCCCCTCAGATGCTGCTTGGCCTGCTGTGTTCATCCAGCTCTGCACCTTGTTATCTTAGAATAGTCAGTTGGTTGTTTTTCATTGGCATGGATGTGATGGGCCAAAGGGCCTTTTTCTATGCTGTAGACGTCTATGACTCTGTGTGAGAATATTAGCTTTTGAGTTTCTGATTTAACTGATCTTAGCTTGGAAGGGATATTTCCATCCAAAGTCTGGGGGAAATTGAACTAATGTTCTACACCATGCCACCACCCTATGGCTCTTACTGAAAGTTGTCTCTGTATGGTTAGTGGGAGACAAGAGCATCAGAATGAGCTCTGATGTCTGTAGGGAGAAAGAGTTTGCTGTGATAAGCAAATTGACCATTGGGCAAGATACTGACAATACGTTTGCATGCAGAAAGTGTTCACACTGCATAATTTCAGGACAATTAACATTTCCAAAAAGAACAGAATCTAGCCATCTCCCTTGGTTGCTCAACAGCAATGCCATTGCTAATTCTTCCACTATCAACTTCCTGAAGCTTGCCTTTGTCCAGAAATTGAATTGAAGCAAACATATAATTACTGTGGCTACAAGGCAAGCCGGAGGCTAAGAATTGTCTGGTGATTAATTCACTTGCTGGCTCCCTGATGATTGTTCATCCATCAACAATGTCAGGCAACCAAAGAAATATCTTTCACTAGCCTCAATAAGTGCATCTCCAAGAACACTCAAGGACCTAAACACCATTCAGAACACAAAAGCTCACTTGAGTGATATCCCATTAACCACTTTCAACATTTACAATTTTTTTTTAAATTCATTCATGGCATGAGGACTGAATTTATTTCTTAATCCCTAATTGCCCAGAAGGCATTTAGGAGTTATCCACATTGCTTTGGGTCTGGAGTCACATGTAGGCCAGACCAGGTAAGGACAGCTGTTTCCTTCCTAGAGGGTATTATTGAACCAGATCGGCTTTTCCAACAATTGACAATGGATTCATGGCCATCATTAGACTTTTCATTCCAGGTTTTTATTGGATTCTACCATCTGCCATGTTGGGATTTGAAGCCAGGTCCCCAGAACATTAGCTAGGTTAACAGTTCTGCAATAATACCACTAAACCGTAAGATAGAATCATAGGAGCACACTGTTACTTCCATCATTGCTGATGCACAGTGGCAGCCATGTGTGCCATCTACTGGATCACTGCAATAACTCACCAAAGCTCCTCTGACAAAATCTTTCAAACCGGCACTCTCTACCACCTAAAAAAAAATGGGAACACCATTACATGCAAGTTCCACTCTAAGCAACTTACCATCTGGAGTTGAAACTTTGTGACTGTACCTTCATGGTTGCTGTGTCAATACTCTGGCACTCTCTTCCTAACAGCACAGATAACAGTTCACCTACAACTCATGGATAATAGGAACTGCAGATGCTGGAGAATCTGAGATAACAAGGTGTAGAGCTGGATGAACACAGCAGGCCAAGCAGCATCCCTGCTCCTATGACGCTGCTTGGCCTGCTGTGTTCATCTAGCTCTACACCGTGTTACCTACAACTCATGGACTGCATTCAACCGATAAAGCAGGTACCCACTCTTCTTCAGGGCAATTGGTGACGGGCAATAAATGCTGGACCTGCTAGCAATGCCCATATCTGAGGAAAAATTGAGAGAAAAATGGCTATTCTGAAATCCCTGCATGGATTTTGTCGTGAATATCTTATACTGACAGCATCAAATTTTACGCTTCCCAACAAGAAGCAACAATCTCTCTGTATCCATTGCACCCAGCCTTTTACAATTTGAGTATCTCTATTAGGTCAGCTCTTAGATTTTTTCAAGAGAAAAAAGACCCAGCCTGTCTATCTCTTTTTGATGTGTATACCCATATATCCTCCTTGTAAATCTTCCCACCATCCTCTCCAGTATCTCTGTCTCCTTTACAGAATATGGTGATCAGAAATACAAGCAGAACTTCCTAAATACAGTCTAATTAAGGATCAATACAGGTTTAGCATAATTTCCCTAGTTTTTAATTTTATCCCAGGAGAAATAAAGCTAGGTTTTTTTTATGCCTTGTTAGGCTTTTGTGCAAATTTGAATGATCAATGTACTTACTGAGATCGCTTGATGTATCTACCACATCTGGACTTGTACATCACCTCAAGTCTTTCGACGAAAATACGGTACCTCACATTTGTCTCGGTTACAAATATGAGAATTATCAGTAACAGTAGGCCATTTGGCCCCTTGAGCCTGTTCTGCCATTCAATGATATCAACATAAAAAGTACCCATTTATCTCAATTCATTGATTCCTGTACACTAACCAGTCCTATTCCCATGTATATATGCCGTCCCTCCAAGATGAGCTCTAATTTTATGTAGTAATCACTATGTGGAATCTTGTCAAATGTCTTCTAGAAATCTAAGTGCACTATCTTCTCGTGTATTCCTGTTGCTTTTTAATTCCTGAAAGTTCGCTAATAAACTGGTCAAATAAAACCATGCTGATTCTGCTTGAATTCATTGAGATTCTGTACTTGCCCTCCTATAAAATCATTAATAATAAAATCCAGCATTTTCCACAATGACAGATGTCAAGCTGATTAGCTTGCAGTTTCCTGCTTTTTGACACACATTTCTTAAATAGAGGAGCTACGCACACTACTTGTCACTCTTCTGCCACTGAATGCTTTCCTAATTGAGGAAATTGGGAATGTATAAAAAAACACATCTGCTATCTTAATATCTACCTATTTAAAACCAGAGGTAATAGTATTTCAGGGACTGGGAACTTGAGAATCTTTAGTTCTAATTGGTTTCTCTGTACTCTTTCATTGGTATTAATGTCACTACCTCCTTTTCACCTTTTGATGTTATAATTATTTCTGGATGTTATTTGTATCCTCTACAGTGAGGACAAACTCAAAATATCTACTTAATTTCTATTTAATTCACCTTCTATTTCCTTAATTTTCATGATTAATTCCCCAAACTCACTCTCTAGAGGACCATTTTTCACTTTACTTACTCTTTTCTTTTTTAATTACTGTAGAAATTCACTGGCTGTTTTTAACGCTTTCAGTTAACTTTCTCTTGCTCAAGTGTTGAACTTCATTCGTCGATTGTTTGCCTACTCTGGAGGTTGAGTAACATACTCCTGCAATTGTAATTTGTAATAGAAACTACTGGCTTGTACACTACACTACACTTGGATTGTAGGGGAATGGCAATTTACTGCAGACTACAAGTTACAACTCTGGGGCATGAGGTGCAAATTCCTCCTCTTAAATTTAAAATGAAAATCAGTGAAGCATATGCTTTTATTTTCTAACTGAAATCAAGTAATTTTAAGGGTGTACTGCGGCTCAGGGTGCGGGCTGCATTGTCACAGAGGTATCATGTTCTGACAATGTCAAAGAGAGAATTTATGTTCTTTGAGCTTTTCTGTGCAGAATATTTGGAATGAGCATCTCAATGTTTCATTTTCAAAAATCCATCCTCATCTAAGTTTCGAATGTTACAAAGCAAAAATGTTAACAATGCTTTGTTAGCCAATGTTTGTTAATGAAGCGATCTTAAAAGAATCAGTTTTCATTCCAAAGAATGTCTAATAAAAATCTGGAACACGGCGAGTAACACACCATAGCCCAATTAAATTTTCTATTCATTGGGAAGCCAGTAAAGCAAAGTTCTAAAGCTGTAAAAGATGATTCTGGTTCCCCAAACTCAGTTGTCATTTCACTTCCTCTCCCTTTGCTCCCTTTCCCCCAGTCTGCAATTCTACACAGGCAGAGATCAATTTTGTGTTCAATCTGTACCACTCATACCTTCATCAATGACCTTGAAGAGATGTTGCATAAACTGTATATATGGGAATGCGAGCTGTTTGAGACTTAACTAATTTTAGCTGGGAAGGGCTTTTAGAGTTGGTCTTAGCACCTGAGATCTGGCGGAACCTGAACTAAGGTTTTGCTTCATCCAGTGACTCCTGTTAGAAACTGTATTTGCATGGTTAGTGGGTGACATAAAGATCAGTCTCGGCTATGATTCTTGCACTGAGAAAGAATTTGCTGTGATAAATAAATTTAGCATTGGACTGGATAACACTGCTTTATTGGATGAGATAGCTTTCACACCATGCAAGCACCTGATCATGTTCATCACCAACAAGAAAATGACAAACCATCTCTCCTTGATCTTTAACAGCATTGCCATGACTGATGATCCACTGTCAACATCCTGAGTTTTACCATTGACCAGAAACTGAACTGGATCAGACATATAATTACTGTAGTCATATGAACAGATCAGAGACTAGGACTTCAGTGGAAAGCAACTCACCTCCCAATTTCTAAAAAGTCCGTCCTATCAGACGCTCCACCTGTCTGGATGAGTGTAGCTCCAACAATACTCATGATGTTCGACAGCATCCACCACTAAGTAATCTGCCTACTTGATGACCCATCTGCCATCCGAAACCTTCATCCCCTCTATTATTAATACACAGTGCCAGCAATCTATAAGATCCACTTCACTCACAAAGGCTTCTCTGACAGCAACTTCCAAACTCAAGACATTCACCATCTAGAAGATCAAAGATCTATAGGAACACCAACACCTGCAAGTTCCCCACCTCAAAGGTACACATTATCCTGACTCGGAAATATATTACCATTCTTTCACTGTGGCTAGGTCAAAGCTTTGCCCATTCCCCACTTCCAGTGCTGTGGCTGCATCTATCCTCCCTATGGATTACAATAGTTCAAGGTGGCATCTCACTGCCACCTTCTCAAGGGTATTTAGGGATGGACAATAAATACAGGTCCAGCCAGTGAAACTCGCCTCTTGTGAATGAATTAAAGCAAAAGCATATTTTCTAACTGTATCCCACTTTGAGTCAGCTCTTTGACAATTAGCCTTAAAAATCATAATAATGGAGAAAAAAGGAGTTGTCAGCAGTCACGCTACGATTCCATCCTTTCAGAAATTAGATGGAAAAATTGTTAGGTCCTTAGTATTAAATATCACATAATGACACAACAATTATTGTTGAGAGATTTAAAAATTCCCTATAATCACAATATTTCACGATTACATTAGCAAATCTAAAGCTTTTTTTTTCCTCACAATTCTATCCAGAAACTTATCCCAAGTGTTGATCATTCTATGTGAGAAGAATGACTTCCTACTAATGCAGTAATTCCAGGTGTGAAGATTATATTTGCCTTTGCATTAGTTTACAGAGGATATGGCGGTGTTGGGGCTGATGTCACTGCTCTGGTAATCCAGTGTCCCAGATTAACATTTTAAAGGTGCAGGTTCAAATCCCACTATGGCAGAATTTTGAATTTAATAAAAATCTGGAGCTGAACAGCTAGTCTAATAGTGAACAGTACGCATTGTTGATATTTACAAATAACTATCTGGTTCATTAATGTCTTTTAGTGAAGAAAATCTGCCATCCTTACTTGGCCTGACCTTGATGTGAGTCCAGACCCACAGACATTTCTAAATGCCATGAATGACTTTTTTTCAAATTGGAAGGAAGTTAATACTTATCTTTGCTACTATGGGTTCAACAAAAGATTCTGACCACTTCCCTCACAACCACACTGACTAAGGACAGTGTAAGATTATTCTTGGTTCTTTAAGGAAGTTAACTTATACTTCATTTTGCTAACAAAATAGCCACTTTGAAACATTAGCCATACGTTCTAATTCTGCAACTGAATTCAATTTTAGTTCAATTTCTTTTCAAGTGTCATTTATCGTTTGTTTTTCAACAGCAATACAAATTATACAGCCATTACTAAACTATTCTTAACACTGTTCCTTATCTCTTTACAAAATAACTTACTGTCAGGAAATTGCTGGAATAACTTAAGTCTCCAATAAAGTTAATCTTCTCATTATCTGAGCATTCTAGGGTTATATTATTAACAACTCATGCCAGTTCTAATAGTAAAGATAGTTGTATAATTGCTGTATAGTTATAATATGTATAATTTTTATTGCTCCTCTTAAATGGGTACTATCTTTATATTTAGTGAGCCACCCAACCAAATGAATTATTTTAGTGATCACGAAGGAAAGATTGTTCTATTTTCGTAAGAAAATTACATTGGCAACTTCAAATAAAAGGGTTAACCAGCTAGAGGTCTGAAATTTTCTCACAATATCAAACATTGAAATCATATTCACTTTTATACTCATGGTCGGATGAAACAAGACCAGTGTACCTCAAGTTCTGCTTCCTGTTTTCAGCCATGTCAAATGCAGAAGTGGAGACTAAAGCTGATGGGTTTTCCAAATGGGAGAATTTAGCAAAAGAGTCAAGCCTGAATAGTCTTTGCTCGCTCCTGGTAGCAAGTTTGTACTGATTTAAGAATAAACAGAAAATTCCTTGAGTATTGTGATTCTCAGACTTTTGACAATTGCCGGGAGCCAATGAGCACATACTGCAAATATAGACTGCACAGTTATCCAACCATTTAAATCGATGGTCAGAAAATCTTCTGCATCACATGTTTATTTCACAACAACTTAACATACCAGGAAACATCTATGACTGAACTAACTTGATTTAATCAGTACAATTTCTCCTGGTTAATAATAAAAAGAATTCTAATGATAACAAATAATTCTGCTTGCTACACTTCATCACATCGATGATTCATCTAGTGCGTTGAATATTAAAACTTCAGAATATTACAGTTCCTTATTTAAAGACCTGGCTGATGGCTGACTACTTGTGTCTCTGTAACTCTTTTGAAAGCATGTTAATAATGTTTAGATTTTATTTCTCACTGTTGAGAGCACCTGCGCTAATGCTAATGCATGCTTTTTCAGCAACACATTGAATCAAAACAGTGCTGGAGAGCTTTGGAAACAATTGACGCAAAGTTAGCTTTAAACTGCCAAACCTGCTATATTTACCACACTATGTCTGAAATCACTTATACGCTGTATCCCCAAAATTATAGCATTCCTGACAATGTAGGGTTGAAACACAGGTAATATCCTATGGTCCTGATAATCCGTTACCTGATTCTGATTGACTGAACAGTGAGCCACATTGAGGGATCTGGAAGGGTAGACATTGGTTTTAAAAGAAAATGCAGGTCCATGCCTCAGTAAGTAACAACATAGAACATAGAACAGTACAGCACAGGAACAGGCCCTTCAGCCCACCATGTCTGTGCCAACCATGATGCCATTCTAAACTAATGTCATCTGCCTGCAGATGGTCCTTATCCCTCTATTTCCTGCCCATTTATGATTCTGTCTAAATGCCTCTTAAAAATTGTAATCTGCTTTTACCACCTCCCCAGGCACTGTGGTCCTGACACCCACCATCCTCTGTGCAAAAAACACTTTCCTCACACATCTCCATTAAACTTTATCCCTCTCACATTAAACCTACATCCTCTCATATTTGACATTTTAATCTGGGAAAAAGACTCCGACTATCCACTCTATACATGTCTCTCGTATACCAGATTGCCTTTCAGCCTCTGATGTTCTAGGTAAAGCAATCCAAGTTTGTCCAACCTCTCCTTATTGATAATACACTCCAATTCAGGCAACATCCTGGTAAATCTCTTATGCATTCTCTCTATAACCTCCACAACCTTCCTATAGTGTATTGATCAGAACTGCACCAATAATCCAAAAGTGGCCAGTCTAAAGTTTTATATGGCTGTAACATAACTTGCTAACTTTTATACTCAATGCAGTAATCATTGCAGGCAGACATGCCATATGCCTTCTTTACCACCTTATTCTCTTTTATTGCCACTTTCAGAGATCTAAGGACTTGTATCCCAAGATCCCACTGTATGTCAATGCTCCTAAGGGTCCAGTCATTACCTGTAAACTTTCCTCTTGCATTTGACCTCCCAAATTCGTATATGTTTAATACGAGCAACAGTGGTCTCTTGCAGAACACCATTGGTTACAGACCTCCAGTTAGAAAAATACCGCTGCACAATTACCCTCTGTCTCCTATGACCAAAGTCAATTTTGTATCTGATTTGCCAACTTACCATGGATCCCAAGCAACTTAATCTTCTGGACCAGCCTACCATGAAGGACCTTGTCAAATGCTTTAGCAAAGTCCATGTAGATAACATCCACTGCCCTACCTACATCAATCATTTTCACCACTTCAAACTCAATCAGATTTGTGAGACAAGACATCCTTCTTCATATCAACATATCCCAGCATTAAGCTATGTTGACTATCCCTGATAATTCCATTCTTTTCCAAATGCAAATAAATCCTGTCCCTAAGAATCTTCACCAATAGGGTTCCTATCACTGATGTATGGCTTACCAACCTATAATTTTCTGGATTATCCCTCTTCCCCTTCTTAAACAAAGGAACAACATTGGTTATTTTCTTGTCTTCTCATACCTCGCCTGCAGTTAAACAGGATACAAAGATCTCTGTCAAGGCCCCAGCAATCTCCTCCCCTGCCTCCTTCAGTATTCTGAGATAGATCCATCAGGCCCTGGGGATTTATCTACCTTAATGTTTATCAAGAAGCTCTACACCTCATCCTTCTTCATTTCAACATACCCCAGAATATCAACATATCCTTCCCTAATTTTACCATTATCCATATTGTGCTCCTTAGTGAATGCCAATGCAAAGTACTTATTGAGGACTTCATTCATTTCCTCTGGCTCCATGCATAAATTTTCTCTCTTGTCCTTGAGTGGGCCTAGGTTTTTGCTAGTCACCCTCTTGCTTCCATGATACAAAAGGCCTTGACATTCTCCTTAATCATACTTGCCAAGCACATTTCTCGGCCCCTTCTAGCTTTCCTAATTTCTTGCTTAAGTTCTTTCCTGCTTCCTTTGTATTCTTGAAGTACCTTGTTTAATTCCAGTTTTCTAAACATTATATAAGCTGCTTTTTTTCTTTTTGGCTAAGCTTTCAATATTTTTGGTCAAGCAAGGTTCCCAAATCTTGCCATCCTTCTCTTTCATCCTCACTGAACATGCTGATCTGAACTCTGATCAACTGGCCTTTCAAAGGTTCCCACATTTCAGATGTGGATTTACCTTGAAACAGCCTGAGCTGTCAATTGGAAGTTCAACAGTGTTTGTGTGTGGCTTTTCTAACACCAGCAGTGCCACATAATACTTAGCCACCTAGGAATCCCTAAAGCCTTGACTTTTGCCTACTTACACACAAGTTCTCTGTGTGGAATTCTTTAGCAGGAATAGCTGTGTATATGATATCAGGCAACTCCACTCATGTGAATTGCTTGTTGGTTTGATTTGGAGATGAAGTTTTTCAGAGACACAATTTCCTATTTGTCTTATACCCCAAATTTGTATGGGTAGAATTTCAATTGGGGTTCCTCAATTTCTGGTTGTACTTTTGGCAGGTCAGTGAAACCCTAGAGATGTGGAGATGGCCAGTTACATCACCCTTCAGAGTTTATACCAATTTCCTATAAAGTTAAGGGCAAAAGTTTGGAGAATCCCAATGGTAATTACTGATACTAATTTTATATTTTCAGACAAAGCAAATTTGAGTAAAATATGCTTTAATTCAAAATTTCCAATGAATTCGTTTAGACAGAACTATTAAATGATTAAATGGACTGTATATTTTGTTTGCACTTTATAGAATCCAAGTATAACATTTCTTGGCAAATGATGTGACAGGATTTGACTCTATCACATATAAAATTCTGATGTAGCTTCATGTGTCTATTGTGTAGGTCCAAGCTCTAACAAATGCCTGAATTCTCACATGCTTACTAATAAGTCAAAGTGTGGTAGGTGATTCAAAAGTTCATTTAAAGAGAGTTGATGTACATTCTGGAGGACTTCCATTGTTCGACTGTGCCAGAAACAAAGGGATTAACTATATGTCGACAGACTGAGACTCTAAAGAAATGAAATGTGCTTTAAAGTTGGATTAGCAAAGAAAGCAATATTTGTATTACAGACAGGCGACGGATTTCTCTGTTTCAGTACAGTGGTTGCAAGTGTATTTCCATATTGAGGCATGATGCCAAGCAGCCTACATTGCAACCCAAAACACATGAAATTTCTTGATTTCTTGCCAGGTCAGAGTTGAAGAGATTACATTAATTAATGCAAAATAGCCTATTGTCTGCATTTTAGATAGCTTTGAACAATGGAGGGGTTTTGTGGCTAAGTGGGTAGCACTCCTGCCTCTGAACCAGCAAATCTTGGTTTACATCCTTCTCCAGGACTTGGGTGAGGGAGGGGATCCCAGAAGTAAATAGAGGGGACAGGGTGAGGCTGCGGCAAGGTTAGGTGGGATGGTGATAGGTGGATGCAGGTAGTGGGTTATTGTGATTGGTCAGATGGAAGGGTGGAATGGATAGGTTGGTAGGTAGATGGGCAGGTTAGGTTAGGTCAGGTCAGGGAGGCAAGGAGAAGGGGGAGGGCTGGACATGGGATAAGGTTGGGCTGGAAGGATTTTGAAGCTGGTGAAGTCAATATTGAGGCCATTGGGCTTTAAGATCCCAAGGTCACATATCAGGCGTTGCTTTCCAGTTTACATTTGGCCCTACCTTTCCCCCAGCCTCACGCCCCTCCCTCTATTTACTTCTGGTCACCCCTCCCCCTCCGCAGTCCTGACAAAGGATTTCAGCCTGAAATGCTGACTTTCCTGTTCCATGGATATTGTCTGACCTGCTGTGCTTTTCCAGCTTCACATCCATTGACTCTGGCTTCCAGCATCTACAGTCCTTACTGTCTCCAAGCCACTGCTCCAGGACTTGTTGGCTACAGAAGGGTTATTGATGGTATGGCCAAACATGTTGACCATCATTCCAAAACGCTCATGGCAACTGGTAAAAGCCAGAGAGATCCCTGGTCAGCCATACTTGATATGAAGTTGTGCCCCTCAATATGTAGCCACTTATATCCATCTCAGCAGAGAGACATGTCAACAGTGCCTTGTGGTCTGTGTATATACAATATACACTGTGGATATACAATAGGTGACATTTAATGGCGATGTCAGGGATTTTGTCTGTTGGCCTCCCCTGGGATCAAGGCGACCCCAGGAGCAGATGAGGTTCCCTGCTCCAAACTTAGTCAGAGGAAAGGCAGAAAAACAGCAGACTTCCCACCCTCCCAACTTGGGACTGAGCTAGAAGTGTGGGTATTAAATTCAGCATCCCCCACCACCCAACCCCAACCCCACCCCCCACCCCAACACCACCACCACCCAATTTGAGTGTTGCAGTTCAATACAGTACAATCCAATTCATTGGTTTTAACCAGTACAGGAATCAATAAAATCCTTTCTCGCAAAATTTGACTCGATAGCATGCACCCACCTGTGCTATAAAAGCCCATAGCATGTAAAATGACAGCCATATCATTTCTGACCACTTACAATGGCATGTCATGGTTATAAAAGTGCCATCATGGACATGCAGTGAGTGCACCAGCAGCTCATACAGTGGGCAGATTGTGCTGGCAAACAGTGTCTTACACTGATTCCACACCCACTCTGCCATTTAGATCTCACAGCTTCTGTTAATATGCTCCCTTGCCAATTCCAGTTGAATTATGTGCTGTATTCTTCCCCAAATGTGTTATGGGCCAGACCAAACCTACCCCCCCCCACCCAAAATATATCAAGGAGATAGCTTAGACGCCAATTTTTATCTTATTTAAAAGCAAGTATAAGGAACTGTGCTCCAGATGTGATTGGATTTGTCACACTGCTAGGTTTTGAACTAAAACACCCTTTATTCTTTCACCCTAGTTAAAACTCAAACAATAAAATAGGGCATTTTTAACTCTAATTAAATTATTAACGAAGTAATGTGTTATTTAACTACTACTCATCCACTCTTCCAATATAGTAACATCCCATAAGCAGCCCCTTGGCAAAGGCAAATTCAGCAAAATTGATTTGTTCACTTGCTATCTCCTGCAGTCCAGGAGAAGGAACACCAACTGAATGAGTCTATCAACAGAAAGAGATAAGAGATCTCAAGCTTTTTGGGGCAGCAGAGAGACGGCTGCATGTAGTAGCTTCAACTCCAAATACCCAACTTCAACGACTGAAAGCAAAAACTAAAACCCTGGGTCCAATATTCCTTTGTCTATTTTTGTTTTAAAAACCCAAAGCTATTTACTTTACCTTCCATGGTGCAGGCACCTCAGCACCAGGCTGACAACACCTCTCTTCAAGAGAACCAGGACAGAACAAACCCTTCTTAAAGACACACATTGTCACAAATGTCTCCAGTTGCTCATGTCTGACTACTGGCTGACTAAACAGCAGTCTTTCTAAATGAAAGTAAAAGTTATGCTGTTTATGCCAGCAATATTCATATCCCCTGAAAGAGTAAGACAAAAGCTCACTTCACATCTATCAATTTTCACCGACGCCATTACATGCATCAATCACAACCATTGCAATCTCAGGGTGCTCAGAGTAGTTAACATTTACCTGAATTACTGAACCAGATGATTTCCCGACAATGCCAACATTTTGTGAAAGAAGGAATTAAGATTAATTATACAGCATCTGTATGAGTTCATGAGGATATTTTGAGAAGGTCTACTGCCAATTAAATGCTTTTAATGTGGTCACTGTTGTAACATAGGAAACATTGCAGCCAATTTGCAAATAGCAAGGTTGCACAATGAGATAATGACCAGATCATCTGATTCCATTATGGTAAACTCAGAATAAATGTTAACACATATATGGAAAAACATTCCTCCTGTGTTTCAAACAAGAATCTTTAACATCCACCTAAAAGCACGGGCAGGATTTGTTTAAAGTCTCATTGGAGAGATAGTAACTCTAATAGTTCCATCGCTCTCTCTATGTATACAGATGCACTTCAGTCCTGGCATGAGTGCTTAAACCAACAATCTGGTGTTATCATCCAAGCTGACACTATCTAAAAAGTTTCCCCGTTTCAATGGTGGAAAAATGCACTACTTAGCACCATCATTGTAGTGTCAAGTCACACAAAGCAGAGACTCTCGTATGCTAGTTTATCTAAGTTAGGACAACATTTGTAAAATCCTCCAATTAAAACCCCTACATTTGCAGTTTTCAACTCCTAATTATAATGCAGTGATCCTTGCTGGAACATGCATGACTGGATTTCTGGTAAGGATGAGACTGAGCTCATTTGTGTTGACCTCTCCAGATAATTAGTCTGGAGCTCGCATTGTCCAGACTGACACATGAAGTATGGTAACGGGAGAGCTGCCACAAATTGTGCAACAATATTCCAAAAGAAAGTCAATGGCTTCAGCAAGCCAAAATGAGAGAAAAGGAAAAAGTCATTATGACTACTCAATCTTCACATTTTAGAATGTGTTGTCTGAATATTATAAAGTAATGCAGCAACCCAGAAACTGTGTAAGTGAGAAGAGCAGAAATGCAATGTGATTCCGACAACGTGGTCATAATTTGGGGCGAAACACAGATCTGTGGGGTTTATACCTCATTATCTTCTTCTTAGTTCCTTGTCATTGAGAATGAATTACTTTCATTTTGATTTAATGTGCTCTCAGATGTCTGATAAGGATAACCGAGGATTTTGTGGAGTGGTATATCTCCAGTGCTTTCAGGTGCCTGGTGTAAGCTTACTCCTACTCCTATTTGTATACTCTTACATGTTCTCCAAGTCTCTGAAGCACATAGGCACATGGGGACCATTGTTGCCTCATAAACCATGAGTTTAGTCTCAGCTTTGAGATCCAGGGCCTCAAATATTCTTTTCCTAACTCTACACCTACACTTTTCCCAACACCTAACCAATTTCTTAATTGACAGGGTGGGTAGGAGTTGCTTTGTGGGATCTGTTTGAAAGAGGACTTTAGTTTTCAGCTCGTTAAGTGAAAGGCCCATTTTCATATATGCTTTGAAGAAGGAGTTGATAATGATCTGGAGCTCATTTTCTGAGTGAGCAGACACAGAATCACAGAATTGTTATGACATCGAAGGAGATCATTGGGCCCATGACACCTGCACCATCACTTCAAAGGAGTATCCTTACTCAGCACCAATCTCCTGCTTTCTCGCCATATCCTTGCACACTATTTGTATCCGAGTAATCTTTCAATGCCTTCCTGAATGCCGCCACCGCATTTCCATATCCTAACTACTCACTGTGTGAAAAAGATTTTTTTTCACACATCACCTACTTTTGCACATCACTTTAAATCTACGTCACCTCCTTCTTGTTCCCTTTACAAGTGGGAACAGCTTCTCCCTCTTTACTCTGTCCAGCACTCCCCATGATTTTGAAAACCTCTATCAAATCTCCTCTCAGCCCTCTTCTCTCCCAAGAGAACGGTCCGAACTTCTTCAATTGATCCACATAACTGAAGTTTCTCACTCTTGGAGCCATTCTTAGAAATCGCTTCGGCACTCTTTCCTATGCACTCACTGCTCTCCTATAATGTAGTGCCTACAAACGTGCACAATACTCAAGTGGCGGTCTAACTAGTGCATTATACAAGTAACATCACCTCACTGCTTTTGTACTCTATGTCCCTATTAACAAAGTAGAGGACACTGTCTGTCTTATTAACTGCTGTCTCCACCTGTCCTACCACATTCAATGATCTGTACACATGTAAATCCTTGTCACCTGCCCCAACACCCCTTTAGAATAGACAGCATTTTGTACTTTCTTTCAATGTTCTTCCTAACAAAGTGCACCACCTTACATGCCTCTGCATTGAACTTCAACTGTCGCCTATCCACCAACTTGTCACTGTGCTTTTCAATTCTACATTCCTCACAGTTAAAATTCTTCCAAGTATATTGCCATCTGCAAGCATTGAAATTGTCCTCTGCATTATGCCAGGAAAAGAAATGACCCAACACTGACCCCTAAGGAACTCCATTACAAACCTTTCTCCAACATGAAAGTCTCCATTGACGATTACTTTCTGATTCCTATCACTCAGCCAATTTTGTATCCACATTGCTATCCCTTTTAAAACCTGACTTATAACATTTCCCATAAAAATGTTGTGTTGCACTGTATCAAACACCTTCTGGACATCCATATATACCACATCAACAGCACTACCCTCATCAAGCCTTATCTCTTCAAAACTCCAGCAATTCAGTTAAACATAGCTTCACCTTTAGAAAGAGACAACAAGGTGCAGAGCTGGATGAACACAGCAGGCCAAGCAGCATCATAGGAGCAGAGAGGCTGACGTTTCGGGCCTAGACCCTTCATCAGAAAAGGGGGAGGGGAAGGGGGTTTTGAAATAAATAGGGAGAGAGTGGGAGGCGGATAGAAGAGGGATAGAGGAGAGGATAGGTGGAGAGGAAACAAACAGGTCGAAGAGGCGGGGATGGGGCCAGGAAAGGTGAGTGTAGGTAGGGAGTTAGGAAGGGGATAGGTCAGTCCAGGGAGGACGGACAGGTCAAGGGGGCGGGATGAGGTTGGTCGGTAGGAGATGGAGGTGCGGCTTGAGGTGGGAGGAGGGGATAGGTGGGAGGAAGAACAGGTTAGGGAGGCAGGGACGAGTTGGACTGGTTTTGGGATGCGGTGGGGGGAGGGGAGATTTTGAAACTTGTGAAATCCACATTGATACCATTGGGCTGCAGGGTTCCCAAGCGGAATATGAGTTGCTGTTCCTGCAACCTTCGGGTGGCATCGTTGTGGCACTGCAGGAGGCCCAGGATGGACATGTCGTCTGAGGAATGGGAGGGGGAGTTGAAATGGTTCGCGACTGGGAGGTGCAGTTGTTTGTTGCGAACCGAGCGTAAGTGTTC